>NC_081181.1:141532722-142214562 GCF_029867415.1 Vicia villosa | reverse complement strand
AAATCGAAAATAATAATTAATTTCAAAATATTAAGGTTCAATTTGGCAATTTAGATAATTATTGTTTTTATTTTGTATTCATAGATTATAAAGATTTAATTTTTAAGATTTTGTATATTTTACATTTTATAACTATTTTATTAGATTTTAAAAATATTTAATTCATTTGCTCCCCAAATCTCAATGATTTTATACTTACAATATTTATTTAAATAAAAATAAAGATATATATATATATATATATATATATATATATATATATATATATAAGGTTTATTTTTAAATTGTAAATAATATTTTTAAAATGTTATAGTTTAATTTAGCAATTTAAAGAATAAATACTTTTAGTTTTTTTACTCATAGATCATAAAGAATTTATTCTTTCAATTTTCGATACTCTTTAAATTTTAAATTATTTTAAATTTACTTCTAAAATTATTTATTTATTTATTTAAAAGAATATTTAATGTGTGTTTGAATCAGTTGTTACATTTTTTTATATATAAATATTTTCTTATTTATTTGATTTAAAATAAAATATTTAAAATGATAATAATGTTTGAATTTATTGTTATTAAATTTCTGCAATAATTTTTTATGAACATATAATTTGGATAAATTTACAAATTTATGTTTTATCGTGAGTTTGTTCTCATATATTGTATTGTAAGTGTAAGATTCTCTCTCTCTCTTCTAATTTATTAGAATTTTAGTAAATTTTATTGAGTTGGTTAAAATAAGAAGTTGCAAAAGTAACATTTGTTATGTAAATTTGATTCAATCAGAATCATAAAAATAGTAGTGTATAATTGTTCATACAAACTGTTACGGTCGGTCAAAATGAAGACATAGTTTGGTCATACATATTTATGATGGTAAATATGTGGTAATTATTGAGTTTATCATGTGAATAATGATTGATGTTAAACATACTATCTTAACATTAGAGTATCATTTACAATTAATTGCAATCAAAATTGAAAATTAATTGTATGTTTGAAATCTTATTGGAGTCTTTTAATTTACAAGGAAAAGATGCATGTTTATTTTTAATAATTTTTTTAAATAATATCTTTTTATATTATTTTAAAATAATAATTCAATCTATTTTTTGATATTTAGAGATAGAATATTCAAAAGTCTTTAAGGATATTGAGTTCGGGGAAGAGATATAATTAAAGAATAAAATTAAATTTTGATCCTCGTGAGAACATTATGATTCTTTCTATTTAATAAATTGATTTATGAAAATCAAACTTAACACTCTCAAGAATCAGGGCACCATGTGTAAGAAAATATTGACTATAATGAAAAATCAATTAGGTTTTCTTGAAATACTCTATTTAGTTAGTCATTACGCTTCTTTCTCATTATAAATTTTAGACCTATGTGAGATGAATGTTAAGATAGTATTTCTTAATTGAAATATTAATGAAATAATATGGTGCAGTCGTGAGAAACTTTGAGTCAAGAGACACAAAGTATATAGTTTGCAAACTAACAACATTCATTTATGAGTTTATAAGATATCTCTATAGCAATATCACATTATCCTGTATGTTAACTGTCTCATTTGTTTTTGAGATAATCATTATGATGTTAATTGTCTCATTTGGTTTTGAGGTGAATATTATAATGTTGATTATCTTATTTAGTTTTAAGAAAAGTATTCTAAAGTTACTCGTCTCATTCGATTTTGAGATGAATATGAGGGACATTTGTGGATATTACAATGACACTTGGAGCAAGTTTATATTTCTTATAGAATCTATTAAGCATATTGTAATAAGTGAATAATGTTATAACTTTATTATGTGAAACCAATAAATCTCTAATGAAAATTTAGCAATGAAAGATCTCGAGTACACCCTTTTTGTATTAATTTATTTTATATTTAGATATTATTCTCAAGGTAAGGGTATCCTTTGGATATCACGATATCACAAAAGATATATCAATAGGGTTGAAAGTAAGTTTGACATGAAATACAATGAGTCTTGAGATATTTTAATTATCAAAGGATGCTATTAGGTTCCAATTATAATTACCTTTAAAAAAAATATGGACATTTGAAAAATGGAGTACTTTATTACGCTTTGTTTGTGAAAATCTTATATATAATTTTATTTATATGTATATGGAAAAGACGTACATAAAACTATTAAGCAGATTCTTGAATAATGATCAAAATTGAATTATTGAAAGAAAAAAAAGAAACTATGAAGATTCTTGTAGAAAACAAAAAATGGTGTGATCACAAATTAGATCTTTGACAATGGAGAGATCGTCGGTATGTTTGAATCTAATTTTTAGATGTCAAATAGGTATCCTAATATAGAAAAATGATGGTAAGTATTTATGTTACTTGGCTGCAATCCAATATAAGGTATTGAAAAACCCCTCAAGGTATATTGTGATATAAGACGATCATATAGTGATTAAACAACAATTTTTTTTCTAAAGTCCATTGATTTATATGTTATCATTGTTAAAGATAGAACATATAGATATAAACTTTATGATAGTAGACTCGCTAATCAAATACTTACTGTAACACCCCAATTCTACCCAAAGCATTTAGGCAAGAAAATATCAGAGTATTAAAATTTCATACAACACAATTAGGATGTTACACTAAGTAACCAAACAAATACCTAGAAAACAAACGGACATCACCGATGCCAAAAGCATACACACCTGCCAATAACGTGATACATAACACACGGAAGATATGAACATATATATATACGTATAGCTCTCACTCTCTAAGAGGAGTTTTCCAAAATAAAGTGTTTACAATACACAATGGCACGTTATCACATACACATGTTCAAAAGAGTCATATACAAATAAATAACGAAAGACTCCTGACTACCCAGTGTTACATATCAGAGCGACCGACAAGACCAACTGGAGAACTACCTCTTCCAAAAGACTCCCAAAGCGGCTAATCTGCAGGATGCCACTCAAGCATCAAATCAGCAGAAGGGTGAGAATATAATTTATAATGAAAAGCATGACAAATATAGTAATGCCAACAAGTATCATCAATAATCATACAACAAAGTAATCCACTAAGTCAACCACAATCAATATATAAGTAATGCGACACATGAATGGTAACATAAATTATAAAGACTGACGATGATGAATGAGACTCGACTATGCATATGCATGTGGTACCAAATCCGGAGTAAAACTCCTCCTTGTCATTATGACAAATACACCTGCCGAGCATTATGCTGGGACTTTATTCCACTCAGGAAGCCCGCAGGCTGTCGTCATCGAGCACGCAGCTCCCACTGATGACCTCTTGCCACTCAGGCTAATATACCGTTACCGAGCATTAAGCTCCTACTGGTAACCATACCCTCAGGCCATCTGTTAACAGCATTCCGCCATTAACGTATTGAAATGTTATGCTGTGCAAATATATGACTCTATTACATGACAACAACATCATCAACAATATAACACGGTCACATACTCACGTTACACCGTTTATATTCTATCCAAAAGGATACATCACCAATTAATAACATCGTTATCAATTATATCACACCATAATTACCACACAGGCATTAATAAGCACACAACACACATTCACCGTCAAAACATACTAGCCACATCGGCATAAATGATTGCATAATTGCATCACATCAAATTAATATTGGCCATTGGCCCACAACTCCATCAATACATCATCAACAAGTTGTAATAACAACAATTCAACAATGATAATACATCATTCTCATAACAACAATGACTTGCCATAAGGCCACACATCATGTTAATAACAAACAACCAAACATTGTCACATATCAAGAATGAACATTCATTAATACATAACACATATGAACATGATCTCATGTTATCGACAACTAATCACATACCTCGTACCAATACGATAACATTCACACAACACATCATCATGATTTATCATGCACTAGTTCACAAAACCATTTATGAAAATCAACCACCCACTACTACATCCTACATCATTAACAATTACCACCAAGCACTAGGATTATTTACCAATCATATCGAGTATATAAACAATTATGTGTTTTCATCAACAACACCCCATAACTAATTAATAACAAGATAACCAAGCCTATACTATCATATAGAACATCCAACTAGCTTCCTAACACTTCGAACGGCGTACGAATCAAAAGTTACAAGGTTTCAAAGTTTGGATAATTGAACATACTACACAACTCATCACTTGATCCTAATAGAAATAATGGGATACTACATACTATTAATCATTTAATTAGATAATAATATAGTTCATTGCGTTAGCTTTCCAACGCTTCGAACAGCGACAAAATCGGAGTTACGGTTCAAGAGTTACGAAGTTTCGAAGTTTTGGAAAAACAGAAAATGCTGTCGTCCGCTTCAGCTCCGCTCAGCGGACCTTCGCAGAGAATTTTCTGCAACAGAACCTCCGCTCAGCGGACCTGCGTAAACCCAGAAAAAACCAGAACGAACCAGAACTGTTCCAAGCCCCTTATACCCACCAAAACCACTCCCAAACATCATTATAACACCAATACAACACATACAAACCATAGAAACAACCTAACATCAAACTTTTCATGGTTGATTCATCAATCTATCTCAAAACCTAACATTTTATTCAAACTCAATCAAGCCATGGAAAAGGAAAACAAACATGATCAATCACCATAACACAACAAGGATATCATTTAATCATCATACAATCATTCTCAAACAAACTTAAATCAAACAAAGACCACACAAGAAAATTGTGGAAATTGGAACAAGAAGAACAAGAACAAGAACAAGAACAAAACTATAAGAATCATACATCCAAGATAAATTAGATTCACCCCCTTACCTTGCTATTGTGACGATCGGCAATCGATTCGGTTGAGAATCCTCCACTTTCTCTTGTTTTTCCTCTTTGCTCTTCTTCTTCCTCTCTTCTCTTTCTTTCTCTTCTTTCTTTCCTTTCTGTTTTTCTTTCTTCTTTTCTTTTCTTATATTGTTTTCTATCTCCCCCCAACTTCTCCAAAATATCTCAACAAAATATCTACTTTACGGTCTAAACTCAATTGCTCAGAAAAACCCCAAAACGCAGAATATTACCTTAATAATATTTCTAGTACCAAAAATATGAAAACCTTCAATTAAATATTAGTCCGCCATCCCGAACTAATACCGACTGAAACGACTCCAAAAACGGTAAAATTCCAATAAACGTCACAAACGTCCAAATCAAGCATATACTTATTTTTCCGGGCGTTACACTTACACATAAAGTCTTTCATATGATTTTTGTCACTAAAAATGTCATAGATTAGTGGGAGACTTTCATATAATATTATGTTGGCATTGATTTCGAATTTATATTAAGATTATCTGCATAAATAAAGATTATGAGGTTATTATTGTTATAATCATTTTTGTATTGTTTATGCAAATATTAATATCATCAAGTACATTTATGTGGCGATCATCGTGATTCGGTCATGTTATAAAGTTGAAATTTAGGTAAATATCATTCAAATGCACTCCTAAAAAAATGTGATATAGTTACTAATATATATTATCCAAAAATTCATATTGATCTATGTCATCAAGTACATTGATGTGATGGTCATCGAGTTCCATCACGTTATAAAGTTGGAATACGTACGGGTCAAAGCAAAGTAGTTGTATGTATTAGATTTGCGGAAGGTTGAATAGGATTTAATATTTAGACGATAATTTTATTAAATAATAAATTAATGTGATAATTTAATAATGTTATAATGACATAATTACGTATAAATTTTAATAATCAATGTAATCATCAGATAATGACAAATTTATCCACAAATTAAGGAAGATAAGGATATATTCCCACAAATATTTTTTAAAAGAGAACTGCTATTTGGTACGACAATATTTACCGACGAAACACACGAAAGCTGATTTGGCTTGTTATAATAAAATGCAATTTCTGTGTTTAATTGAATACACCTATATTGGTGGATGTTAAACGGCCAGGATATCAACCACGTCATTCGTTATCCTTTCGTCTCGTAACAATAAGTATTTCTCTTTTTTAAAAATACAACTTTTTTTATATCAATAGGTAAATCTAAAATATTAATGAAATAATAAAGGTAATGATTATAAATATTAATGAAATAGTTATCAAACCAAAATAATGATTAGGGATATTAAAATTCTTATATTTATAGAAGTAAATTTCACTTTTTAATTCGCTTTATTCGATAAAAATAAAAATATTATGTCTGTATTTTATTATAACAAATTTTTATTAATAGGATACAAATTAAATTTAAGTAAAAAATATATAAAATACTTTTTACACCTACCCATAAATTTATGGATTCAACTGGCAAGCACAATTTTTTTTTATTTTTAACTTTTGAAATTGAATTAGTCAAAAGGTAATTAAAACAACAACTAGTCCAAAACGTAATTAATTATCGGTGCTTCACCTATTAATTATCGAATATCATCTGATTTTCAAATAAATGTCTACTAAGAAAATATTTTATTGTTGGAATTATAAATTATTACTTTAACAATAAAATTAAAAATTTCAATTCATTATAATCCGATAATAATTCAGATCAGAGATCCATAATAACCTACACTTAAATACAAAAACACATAAAAAAAAACACATCAACAATATACTTGAAGTACATATATCACCTTTTTTTTCTTTTTCTTTTTCCATACATGTTAAATATCACTAAAGATGTGTAGATATTCAATTTCTTCCCAGCTCCATCTTCTTCAAATCATCAAAGCTTGTTAATGAAAAAGAATCTTAAACACAGATGTAGAGTTTCTCAAAAAATATGAACAAACAATTCAAATCGAATCACTATTCCTTTTATTCAATCTACTTTTAATATAATAAACAACCAATACAAACATATCCCGTGACATCAAAGAAAAAACAGATCTAAAGTCTAACATCTTAATCTCAAAATGCAAAGAAAAAAATCACAAACATTAAAATTCATATTGTCGATTTATTAAAATAAAAGGTGGTTGTTAATAGCGAGTTCTAAAATGGAATCGTCGATGAACTCAAAATGTTCATAAGAAACAACTTCCATCTTTATATCATCCAGCGGCTGTGAACACAAAAACTCGTAGAATCGTGAAGAAGTGGGATGAAACAGTTGTTGAAATGGTTAGAAGAAATTGATAATTTTATGAGTTTTTAAAGCCGCACACGAAAAGAACGGTGTACCAGCTTCCCCCGCTACCGCCCTTGTAACATCCCTTTCTATAACCCAAAATATAACATATAATCAAAGTAAATTAGCATGCATACATAAAAAGGGCGTCACATCGACGTTCCCAAAAACTTAAAGCTTTCGAGAACCATCAACACAAATCTCAAATAACAGATACACCTGGTCATACATACATAACACATAGTAAACATTACGTTTCTCAATGCATACAACAACGGAAATAACATTACTCATGTATTAACAATAATCATATCCCATACTATGATCATGCCTCAAAATATTCATCAGGATCATCACCAAATATCAAATCCAGAATATTATGCACTAAGGCCGCTCAACAACAAACATTATCTCAAAGATACATAATCCATAAGTAAATATCACAATACATCTCAAATAATAAAACATGAGTTCGACACTAAACACCCTCAAGTGTTACATGACCAGAGCATCTACTCGCTACCTAATCAAATGGAAAAGAAGACCAACTAGGATTCTTCGCTATCCTGGTGCAAAGCACCATTATCTTCGATACCTGAGCGATGTCGCATAGAACATCATTCCAACAGAAGGGTGAGAATTCACATTATCATAGAAATATGTAAAAATAAGCAATGCATAGCATACACATACAAGAATTCATCACACCTTGCATAATCATGTAAATAGTATTTCACAAATCTATTTCACATAGTCAAATATGCAACAAGGCTCAAAATAGCATCCAACCCAACTATTACAAATCACATCATCACATATCATCCACAAATCATAATGCATGTGACTCGACAATAACATATGCAACTCATGCATGTGATACCAACTCTATTATCCTTTCCGGACATATAGGGTCATCTCCCAGACAGATAACCAGCAAAAAGCTTGTTATCTAAGCTTTCAAGTCTCCTCTCTGAGCTTGGGACAAGTCACTAGTCTCCGCGAGAACTAGCACCTATTGCCTCTTGACCAAAAATGATGCATGTGCAACTCAACAACAACATATGCAAATTAAGACCCTCTCTCAATCTTAATTATTCAAGCATACCAGAATAATCCAACTCATGAATTATTCACCAAAAGTTACACAACACGCATCAAGTAAACATTCTCAACAAAGTGCATTCCAATAACATATATTCATTATCACATGTCATGAATAACATACCACAAGTTATACTAACACATGTTATTCATATTAGATTAGATTAAATAATTATAAGATTTAATATGTAAAAATAATACATAATGTTATTACAATAACTTTCTTAAAATATGTGAAATTTATAGGGGAACTAGAAAATTGTAATAAAGGAGATAGTAATTTATTAATCACCTCATTCCAACTCTTGATGTCTTTTTCTTCTTAGATTTCGATTATCTGTTGCAATAAATAAATATTTTCCGAAACTTTAAAGTTCACACTTACCGTTCACACTACAATTTCCTTTACCAGTTACCTCTATAAATTCCCACCTTCATTTCCTACAACAACTCAACACACACAGATTCTCTCTCTTTTCTTATTCCCCTCAAAGATTATCTCAACCATTTAACTTTCTTGTTACCTCGTCTAAAATAAACCAAATATGAACAGAATAACAGCTATGTTCTTCATGTCTCTGTTCCTCTGCTGCATGCTCACCCACTCTGCACGACATGAACCAGCTTTTCAAAAGGAATCTTTAGTAGTAAGACAGCATGAAGTTGGTTCTATTGTTAACTTTATACACAACTTTTTCATATCTTCTATTGTAGCTTAACAAGTGTACATTTCATATGTTTATAGGATGTTGAGGCAGATGATACAATCTGTGAAGGGATTGAAGAGGATGAATGCTTGATGAGGAGGACACTAATTGCTCATACAGACTATATTTATACACAGAAGCATAACCCTTGAAACAATCTTCACCCTCTTCTTGTTTTGATATCACTCGTTTATTAATTAGTAATATAGTATTATACAAAGCCTTTGTGTCGTTCTTTACTTTGATGTTTTGTGTAATATATTTGTACTATGTCTTTGATAGTGAGTCTATTGTAACATACAATTACTAATCAAATATAAATAGGTGGAGCTGTTTACTTGAATCCATTAAGTATCATAGCAGTAGTATTAATGATAATCCTCGTTTCTTAAAATAAAATAATGACAGGTTAATAAAGTGACAGAAAAAAAGTACTCTGAGCGTGAGTATATTTGACTTGTTGAGGCAACCATAACTGGATTTAATGCAAGCTATTACTCTTCTCTGAATGCAATATTCAATGTGTACAACAACTTTTGCGGCTTATTCAGATGGAGATATTTGATCAAATTGGTTGATGGTTGGGGCTTTCATTATAGGTTCAGGTGTTATTTAAGACTTCTTATTTGACTTACACAGATAGAAACCTTCAGAGATATAAGCGGCTATTGAAAGGACGTGCCTTTTGATGCTGTTGCATGCATCAATATGCCATGATTCAGTCATAAAAACTACTGTATTATAGGCAAACGTTACTAGTATAATTTTGGGTTGTCAACTAATGCCAAATGCAGTCATAAATAAGCACATAGGAGTATTGTACTTTATATTCATTTTCAATGAGCTACTTTTTTAATCAACATACGCCTGCATACTTTGCACACCACTTTTGATAGAATGCACAATTTTTTTTTGAAGCAGCCAAAAAGACTTTTTTAACACCTGCTCAATCCAGCACAAGAAATGCTGAATAAAAGAGCTCCAAAATTACAAAAATTTGACAGTGCAACCAACAATCCCATACTAAAAAACTAACGAAAAGATTAAAACAAACCCCATTCTAAATACAAGATACACCCAAGACAAAAACTTCAACATACACCCTACAAACAAACACAAACCAGAACACCTTAATTACTGCAAAGAACCACAAGAAACCTCCAAAAGAGCTGGAAACCAAAACCTCCAACAGCAATACAAAAATACTAGAACACTGCAGACAGATCACAAAAAGGCAGTGCCACTGAAACCAGTGGAGCACACCCTACAGCTCGCCTACTGCTCCTTACAAAAAATCCTTATAACTGCCGCCAATTATGTCAAGCTGACCAAACTTCAACCAAAGAATCACAGCCTACCTTCGACCACAAGAACAAGCTACGCCGAAAGTGACACAGCAGCCCCGAACCGGAAACAACCATCACTCTGTTACACCAAGCAGAGAGATCACCGGAAACAGTATGTTTGCTGAATGGAAATCGAGTGTATGCTCTTACAACAGGAAATGAAAGATAAACCAGAAATATATTTCCAGTTATATGAGAACAAATCTAAGTCCCATGAGAGAACAAACATGAAACATGTGTTCATGATCTGCCCAAAAATGACTCATGATTATGACCAACCAAGTGTCTTCATTTTGACTATGTTTTAGAGCCACATGATTGGACGCGTACAAGGACCACTAGAACCAGTCCTGCCCAAATTATTACAGCACCTGTTTGAATCTAATTCGGTTTAGAGTCCCTCAAGCACTGAGCTTGTAAGGCAAATACAGTCTACCGTACACTCAGTCAATATATGCTACAGTCCAAGAGTATTTATGAGCAACAAGAGTAATCTACCACCAAGTAATTGACTAGTATCCTGAACAGTTCATAATCTAATTTATAAAATAAAACTATTAGATTGCAACTCACATTTAGCTAGCTAATATATAACAACAACCTCTTTACAACTCCTATTGTAATGACAGCAGAAGAGTATTTTAAGCTCATTTGAATCCCCTACTATAAAGAAAACAAAATTATATCAAACATTTCACAGCTGCAATTTCCTGTGCAAGTACCAGCCAGATACCAAAGGTTCCACTTCTATTAGTGATAAAAGAATGATAGGTGATAAAAAACTTGCAATACACTCACACTCATTTATAAGCACATATATAGATTAGGCGAGACTCAGCTGGTTGAAAATGCCAAAGTTTACGAATAAGGAAGTTTTGGAAGGTGGCTGTCCTATGTGTGATACAATGCGAGCATAAACAAAAACAGAACATGAAGAAGTATGATGTATATGGTCACTTTATATGTTTCTAAATCATTTACAAAATTAATACATGTATGATATAAAGACATACAGTATTATAATAAAGCATTGAAGCAGCAAAATAAAAATTTCCTAGTTCAAATTACCGATCATCTTCATATCTATTATGTACAGGCACAACGAGAGACATATTATGAAAATTAGAAACCACCACTTAAGCAGGCACCAAAGCCCAAGTCCGATCCATCATGTGCAAGCATAACGAGAGACATATTATGAAGATAACAGAGAATTTAGCTGCAGCATATCTCATAATCTCAACCACTCCCTCGTGAACATTACGAGCACATCTTCTCACAGAAGCACATAATGTTTGCAAAATAAACTCCATGAAAGATCTAACTGTCTCAAATGTGACCCTCCCAGTCACATCAAGAACAAGTTTCCTATTACTAGGAATAGCCAATGTGGACGAAACCTTGCTGATCCAACCACTTTCATTCTCTTCATCACAAACATCTCCTTTCGATTCAACACATGATATCTCTATAGAACTTGGAGTTTCTTCAATACCAAAACAAGAAACTGCACCCGAACTATCTTCCGGGTTTGAGCTATTAAACACCTGGTGAGATGTCTTGACAAGACTCTCTATGGCACTATTACAAACATCCACCAACATTTCTCTAACTCTAGTTTCATTTTTCGGATTAGTTAACCCGGAAAAGAAATCATCATAAGTATTGATATGCATGGTTTTGTCAAGATAAACAGCAACCAACGTACTAACAAACACTTGAACTAAATTCCCAATTAGTTCCCCACATTTATCACCACAAACAACATCAACCCATTCCGGAACAACATGATCAGAATTGGAACCATTATCGACATTACTTGAACTCGATTTTCCACTGGCATCCGAATTAAAACCAATAACTAAGTTCCTAGCAAAGCTTCCAATAACAGCAGAAGCAAAACCCGAACCAGCTGGTGTAAACATTTTATCAAACACCTTGTCCGCAACACTTGAACCAGAACCGGACTGGTTAATCTCATCAGTCCGGTTCATGGTTTGATAACCGCGCAAGACTCCGACAGTCACGGAGGTCACAATACTAACTAAAGAATCTGAAAACTGTTTTGAGGCAGTTAATTTAGAGATTTGATTCAAACTATTCGGAACTCGATCAGAATCGGATTGTAAAAAATCCTTCACGTCTTTGGTGACAATACCAATGGTATCTGCAGAATCGGAAACGGCTTCTGCTACAGAAACCAATGAATTCAGAAGCTTAGAAAAATTCTTACGCTTCTGAGCTATGAAAGGTGCGTGATAAGCTTTGTAACAACCGTAACTGGTGAACCCTACTGCAAGTAAGATGAGGGTCCATTTCTTTCGTTTGCGGACATAATCGAAACCGTTTTGAACTAATTGAAGTTCCATTAACTGAAATTAGTTAACGATGTTTGTTACGGAAGCTTAGAAAATTTGAATAAATGAGGCGGAGAAAACAGAGGTGGAAGAAGGTTGTGAGGTGAAAATGAAGTTTGCGATTGATGGAAGCTATCGCGGTGTTCAAATTACAAGAGCCACTTAAATATTCAATTTTTAATTGTTCTAGGAGATAATAATAGGAAAGCTCTTAATCAACCCATTGAGCTGCCACCCGCGTTGTCAAAAATGTATCTTTGTTTTTGTAGAGGTATCTTCGAAAACATTTTTATTTTGTCGAAGTTTATTGATTTCGTTGTTGTATCTATGGAATTCTTTCAGTTATGCATTTACAGGACAATTTAATTTTATATTCGCGTCAGACTCTTCTCCTCTCTCATTCTTCACATGTTAACTTCTACTCTCTCAAACTCTTTAAACCTCTAAAATTGAAGTTCCACCAAACTTCATTATTTTCTCACGAGTTTGTCAGGAAACATCAACATCAATGATCAACAGACTCCGTTTCCTTCAAAATTCAATTTAACCGATAAGTGTTCGACTTTTTGAGTTATTTTCGAGTATTTCTCGTAATAGAGTTAGAATTCAATTTTTAGGTGTAGAAATGATTGGATAGTTTTAGAAATATAGTTTAGAGACGATGTATGTATTTTTTTATGTGTAAAACTGATGACCAAGCCACCAAAAATGAGTTTTTCAATGGCTGGAATAGTGACAGACGTCATTGTTGCGTATTTGAAGTTTTAGAACATTCTGTAGGTGCATCCATGGAACAAATGAAACGTTAGGTAGTTTCGTAGATGCAGCTACGGAACAAACCCAATCTTTTAAAATGTTGGGTGCTTCCGTAGATGTATCTACAGAAGATTTCCATATTTACACCTACGGAATTAAATTGAATTTTTTCCCTTTTATTTTTATAAGTTAATTGCATCTAATCCGACTTTATTTGTAATACAATGCAGACTCTAAGGTTGACCAGTCAGAACGACTTATACGTAAGAGGGTTGCAGAGCATGCCTCTGTGCGACGTGCACAGATGCATGCAGACTCACAGGTGAGAGATGGATCCTCCGTTCCAGCAAATGTACCCGACACCTCCGTTCCAATATAGGTGACAGATGGAGCCACGACGCAGACTCACCCAAAGCATAGTGGACAGGGGCCTTCCATGTAACACTCATTTTCTAACCCCAAATAATAAGATAAATTCACATAGTAATATAACATGCATATAATAAAAGGACGTCACTTGTTGTTTCCATAACAATGAAAACCAAAATAAAACATACAAACATGCACCTGATCATATTTATAACACGATTTGAAAATTTCATGTTTCGTCAATATGCATATCGCAACGGAATAATAAATTCTAAAGCATTTCAACGATTATATCTCATTCTATAATCATCTACCAAATCATAATAACATTATCATCTCATTAATGTCATATGAATTCAACAATGGGAAAACATAGCCATCAAGATAGTATATCCAAAATGTCATGTCAAATACAATAAAGATAACAATAATCCAACCATCCAAAACATGAGTCCAAATACCCCCCAGTATTACATGATCAGAGCATTGACTCACTACCTAAATCAAAATCAAATAACTGATAAGCTCCTCGGCTAAATCCTCGTGCATGCACGCTACTCGTCGAAACCTGCACGATGTCACGTTGAACATCATTCAAACATAAGAGTGAGAATTCAAATCATTATGAATATATATAATACGACAATGAATATCGCATACAATGGCATAATCATCCATCACACTTTATAATTTAAATGAGTTTCACAATTAATGCACATAACACAAATTTCCAAATCATCACATAAGCACACCTTAATTCAAACAATCACATAGAAAATATTGTGACTCGAAATGCAAATTAATGCGACTCATGCATGTGGTACCATGTGAGTATCAAGCTCACCGCTCCTGATTCCATACTCAAGAACCAGAGTCACGCTTCCGATCCGGACAAGACCAAAACCCTCAAAATATGAACATAGAGTTCACCACTTCCGAATCCACAACGAATCAATGTCACGCCTCTATTTTCACACTAGGATCAAAGCCAACCGGAGTTCCAACTCCCCATGAATGCATGTGCAACAATATTCACAACATATGCAATTAAGATTATCACCCAACCTTAATGATCCAAGCATATCACGATAATTCGAACAATTCGAATTATTCATAAAATGTTGCACAACACACATTTATCATTAAACAAGCACACACTTAGCATTTAATGATCACATATAACATATAGCACATAAGCCAATTCATGTTATCCACCCAATTCACAAATTCACATTTATACATAACTAAAACACAAGTTTCATGTATAAGTTCATTTTCGATTCAAAACCTATCCAAACATCATTAAATAAATTATTAAAATACAGAGAAATCCATCTTAAATCATAAACATACAAGATCCCAAGTCAAAGAATCAAAAATCACAAAATTACATGTCAGGCCGCGCTGCTCGCCTAGGGCACCGTGCCAAGCGCGCTACCTTCTGTAAAATGGGTTGTTCAGATTTCAACAACGCGCTACGCGCGCTCCACCGTGTGACGTGCCCTTTTGCGATTTTTGGAAAAAACCCAGAATTTTACAGCATTTTGAAAATCACTTTTATCCAACCAAAGTTCATACAAACATCAATTAATCACATATGTAAGGTTCCTAATCATGTTTCTAACCATGGATTATCATTATAACATCATTAAACATGACTATTTCACAAAATCTCATAGATTTACACAAACCCCAACATATGAAAATTATGGAAAATGAAAGATGAAAACCTAAGCATACTATTACCCATAGCATATTATACCATACCCACAATAATAAGGATTCTCCCCCTTACCTTAGGTTGAATCTCCTTCCACTTCTAGTTTCCTCTTTCTCTCTCTTCTCTTCTCTTCTCTTGAGCTCTCTCTTTTATCAAATGATAGTTATGACTCTAAACCCTATTTTCCTTACTATCTTTCTCTTAACTTAATGGGCTTAGTCACACTCACTCATATTATTTCTATTCTCAATTATTAGGCCCAATAGCTATTATCTCATTATTCTACTAATAGCTCAATTAACCCTATTAGCATAATAACACACAATTAAATAATTATCACACCAAATAATAATTAAATAATTATACTAATAATAAATCTCTATTAAATATATAAAGTAAAAATCGGAATGTTACATTCCACATCTACTTCTTCATCAAGGAGTCGTCGGGATGATGATGATAGTTCCTCAAAGACGCCCTCCACCCGCAGACGTCTCTATGGTACTTCTGCTACTCCTGTGCCACCTCCGACCGATGCCAGATATCTCGTGCCACCTCTTGATGGTGTTGACTCGTTGTATGAGGATCCTGAGGCGCCTGTGGGCCACCCAGGGGATCCTTGAGATTTATCCATGTTGATAGGGTATGCAGATCATACAGCCAAACATGTTTGGAACAGAGAGGTTAAATTTCTTAGACTTATTACTTTTTTGTCCTTAGTGGAAATTTATTATTTCTAACATTGCTTGTTATTAATAGAGTTTTATTAGGAAATTTTCAAAAAAGAGCTTCCCATAAGCTCTACAACCACGGGCGGAATATTTCCTCTCTGCAGCAGCCTACATAGCCGTGGTTCCAGGATGTCCTCACATTTTCTGGGCTGAAAGACCTCTGTCAAATCGGATACTCCACCATACACAACAAGAATCTGATGGCATTTGCAAATAGGTGGCACCTAAAGACGTCGTTATTCCATCTGCGTCATGGATAGGATACCATCACTTTGGACGACATCGCATGCCTCCTGCATATACCTAGCGGGGGTACCGTCCTTGGTCACTTTAGGATGACGAAGGAGGAAGCGAAGGGAGCTCTGATAGAGGAGCTCGGGGCTGATTCAGAGGATGTGCTTGAGGAGGTGGAGAGGAATTGAGGCGGACACATGAGGTTTCACTTCTTGACCTGGAAATATGATGTCGAGCTCCTTGTAGCACAACAGGCTTCTAGTGGCCCAGTTGAGGTGGAGATACACAAACAACGAGTGTTGAGGTGTTACTTACTATTTTTAGTAGGCACTCAGCTGTTTGTGAACACGAGCTCCTCGTACATAGATGTCGTTTACCTGAGGTACTTATTAGATACCGCATGGATCCATGAGTACAACTGAGGAGCAGCAACACTGGCGTACATCTACTATAGACTCGGAGAGGGATGCCAATGGAAGGCAAGGACTGTGGCAGGCAGCTGTTCACTCTTAGTGGTAACAATCTAATATCCTTCTACTTTTTCTCAAAGTTGCTCATCATATATTCGTAATAATGTTTGATCCCCGTGTTGTTATATGCATTTCAGGGTTGGATATTACAACACTTTCATATGATCATTGGCTAGGGAGAGGTATCGGGCTACACTAAGTTCATGCCGCGTGCTAGTGCCTTCGCCCCCTTAGAGGGAACTAGGTTTCGGATCCGTAGAGAAACTATCTCGACTGCATGGCTATCGAGGACGTCCGCTACGACTGTTACGCTAATCACCATGAGACGGTTCTGTGGGATAACGTTGCACTATATTCTGGATGGTTGGCTGCCAATTCGAACATCATTGTTCGCTATAATCCGGAGCGCGTCATACGACAGTTCAACTAGTGTCAGACAATACCTCGCCACCCTTTTGTCTCCGCTCCTACTTTGAGCATCACATGGTTCGGGACGAGGCTCTGACGACTAGGGAATGGTAGATCAGAGCTACGTCGATGGGTATATCACTTGGTACTTTACGGTGTCACACCCATACATGATCCCCACTATAGAGAGATCACAGACCAGGCCTGCTCATAAGGAGATATTGCAAACTCATCAATCTTAGTTGGACCACACAAAGGATGTTTTTCCTCGATGTCGTGAGATACTTGAGATGGCGCATGCAGGCATTGTCGATGGTTTCTTCCCTAAGAGGTCTGATCACATGCGTATACTGGATGATATCATTAGGGTGGTACCGTAGACATCATGTCAGGACGGATAGGGCACTTGACGGTAGAGGTAGAGTATCCGACAGACGAGGCGGTGGACGCGGAGACGGGGCCATTGGTAGAGGTGAGGAGGAGGATATTGTCTGACACACACAGTAGTGATCGTGCTAATTATTTGATGATTGTATTGTTATTAGATTCATGTACTTTATTTTGATTATTAATATGACACTATTTGGATGATTTATACGATGTATTCTTTTTGTGTACTATATTCCATTGCCTTCTAATTACACTACTTTGATGTACTATATTTTGATGTATTATTTTGTTATAAAAATAGAGTTTTGAAATGAAATGATGTTGATTTAAAATATAACAGAATGTTCTGTAGGTACATCTACGGAACACTATGCTTTTAAGACCTTCTGTAGATATATCTACGGAATATTTTCTAAACAGAAATAATTTGAATTTTTCCAACGTCCACGATGTTTTTTATGCACCTCTGGAAAAAAACTAAATTTTGTTAAAAAAAATGTGCTTCCTGATGTGTATCTATGAAATCGGGGGCATAATTGGAATTTCGCCAAGTGATTAAGAGTATCAAGGGGTGTATTAAGATATTGCCTAATAATATTATTTTAAAATTTAAAATAATATATTTTTATTAATACAAAAATATTAATAAATAAATATAGATGATTGAACCCTAGATCAACAAGTTACACCTAAGAGCATTTGAGTGTAGTTTGAATGGATTTTTAGACAAAAATTCATCTAGGGTTCAAAAACGATTCAATTCAAATTAATTTTATGCAATTTTGCATAACTTGATTGGAATGCTAACGAGTGTCTTCGGGGCATTCATTAAGAGTGTGCTCCTCAAGATCTCAAATTCAAAACCCGCTAAGTTCAAATTGCTTATTAAAAAAAATTCAACTTTTTAAAAATAATATAGTTGAATGATTATGATGAATTGATGGTGTAAATTTTTTTACACATACAATACATAGAAAATAAACTCTTAGAGAAAACATTAAAACAAAAAATTATTATAAAATAAAAACAAAATAATACATGTAAAAGGAAATCAATAAATTAAATACATCAAAATCATTTGCAATTAAACTGATTCATTTAATTTCTTTAACAAAAATATTTCTTTTCCAATTTGTTGATTTCACAATCAACGACCGTATCAATCCGTTTATTTGTAATTACTTCCTAATCAATTTTTCATTTTTATTTTCAAATTTTTCTTTCAGGCACTAAAAATGTGTTATGCACTGAGAGTGTAAATAAGTTTTAAAGTATCATTCAATTACGACCATGTATCCTATCAAATTATACTGTTATTTTAAAATTAATGAGATGACATGGCAGGATAATATATTTTTATTGGATGACAGTATAAAACATTTTTACACTGTCAGTGCATATCCATTAAACCGGGTTAGGTTGATGTGCATAAGTTATATCCTTATGCACGGTGCATAAGTCTCGTACGAGTAACATTTTAGTTAGAAACGAAAAATAATATCATTATCCATGAATAATATATGCATTATTTGTATAGATCTATTAATTATGAGTAATTATTAATTGTGATTAATGAGTACAGTATTTTTAATAATATCGAATTTTAACTATTTTGAGTAATATATTCATTGTTCTGAGTAATTTTTATAATATTTTGAATAATCTGTATATTATTTTAAGTAATAAATATAATATTTTGAACAATATAAACAATCTTTGAGTATTTATGCACTGTGCATAAAGATATACCTTATGCACATCAAAACATCCCTATTAAAACCATATTCTACACTAATGGCACCAGAAAAAAATCTATTACTCCTTTTGTTCCTTATATATTAACCAATTATATTAATTATTGACTAGAGGTGTAATATTCTTCACTAACATACAAAAATGGCGAGAATGAGTGTTTTTTTTAGAGAATCAGCTACTCTACATTGGAGTCATAATTGACTTGGTAAGAATTGATCAACATGTAGAGGTAAATTTCTTAACAGTATATATCCGCATATAATTTTTCTATTATTTTCTCTCGCTACCTTCGCTTAAAACCCATATTCTATAAAAATTGCAATTTTAGGGTATATAGAAGGGATTCCAAACCGCAAATTTACACACAAAAAAAAAGACTAGGTCATATCATATCGTCTCGTGCAACTTAAATCCCCACCTATAAAACAAAAAGACACGTGCCAGTATCCGAATGAAACACCCCGTGATTCCTCACACTCTCTCTATTAGATTCCCTATTCCAACGCTTGAACATAACAACCCTCTCTCACTATATCCTATCCCAAATGAATACTGGTATCTAGTAATGCGTTTCGTTTTGCGCGCGCATTGTTAACTCTCATATATATATAGCCGCAACGCAACAACAAACAACTTTCCGGAGCCAAAAATAGAAAAATCAAGATTTCACATTTCTCTCTCTAATTCTTTGATCCAATTCCTCCTTCAACAATCCTACAGGTAATTCATCACCGCCTCATGTTTTTCATTTCAACAATACCCTATTCAATTCCTCAATAAGATAACGGCTTCATTAATATCGCTACGTTTTTTCTACATTAATACGTATATTCTTTGACCTTATGCTTTGAATATTTGTGACGATTCTGTTGTGAATCTTGATTATTATGTAGATATAGAAGCAGTTCTTCTTATCACAAAATTGCATTCTCCAATTAGAAAGAATAATGGAAACAGTTTTTCATTCTCGTCTTAATAGGGAGATTGAAACGCTTACCGAAAGATTACATCCTCCCAGGTAAACTAACAACACACTTACATCTTTTTAATTTAATTTCTATATTCGGTTTCATATGAATTTTAATTTTTTTCCCAGCTAATTAATTGTAAATTACGTTATAAATACACATTTAATTTTCTGTTTCCAGGGTTTGTATAGACAATAATTCTTGCAAAGACTGTACTGTTCTAAAGGTTCGATACAATTCTATAAAATATTCAATTCTGTATGTCTAGAGAAAACCAGCACAGGCCAAAATAATCAAATAGTTTAAGTTTAAGCTTTTTTTAAACTTAATTTTCTAATAACAAGTCGGTAATAATTATTTAATTTAATTTTATTATGACTATAAGTTGAATGTTGTTGCCGACATATTTGACAGGTTGATAGTGCAAACAAGTATGGGATATTGTTGGAGATGGTACAGGTGTTGACAGATCTTGACCTCATTATTTCAAAGTCATACATTTCTTCTGATGGTGGATGGTTCATGGACGGTCAGTATTTATCTATCTATCTATCCCTTTCCAATGGACTTTCTTTATTTTCAATTTTTTTTTTTGAATCTACCATAATGATAGTTGAGCAAATTATGATTAAAAAGTTACTTTACTTTAATCATGTTTGTTGGGCTATGATGAATACGACATGATATCATCATTCATCACTATATTTTAATGGCTTTGTTCTGATGCAAGTTGTGTTGTGTAGTGTTCCACGTCACTGATCAAGCTGGCAATAAGGTCACTGATAATAACCTCATGCAAAAAATTGAGAAGGTTTTTATGTCTCTTCTTGCCTAAGTTTTTTACTTTTCAAATTAGGAAATAAGTAAGTTACTGATATGAATTTAAACTAAGATATGTGTTTATTATGTTGACAGGAGCTATGTGCCACAAGGGCAAAAGAGGACATAGACGATGAATCAGAACTCGAAAGCTGCGGGGAATTAGAATCGTATTACACGAAACTAAACGTGTCGACGGAGAACACGGCATTGGAGATGAGTGGGATGGATAGACCGGGTTTGTTATCAGAAATATCAGCAGTGTTGGTGGAAATGGGCTGTAATGTCACCTCAGCAACGGCATGGACTCATAATCGAAGGGCAGCCTGCATAATTTACGTAGAAGAAAAATCCAAACCTGGGCCGATCAAGGACCCTAAGAGGTTAGCTCATGTAAAGGAAGAGCTGGAGACTGTTGTGCAGGCCCGTGGTGTCAATGGAGACAGAAACAATGTGAGGTTAAGGAACTTTGCCACCGGGTGCACGCACACTGAAAGGCGGCTTCACCAGTTAATGTATGCTGACAAGGATTACGAGGGCTGTCGCCCTTGCCATGGATATAGTAGTGGAGAGCACAAAAGGGGGTGTGATGGGACTCATGTGTCTATTAGTAGATGCAAGGACAGAGGTTATTGGGTGGTGAACGTGATCTGTAAGGATCGTCCTAAATTGTTGTTCGATACAGTATGTGTTCTAAGGGACATGCATTATGTAGTGTTTCACGCCGCCATTAGTTCCAAGAAATCTATAGCCAATCAGGTACTACATTATCTCAAATTCAACCTCTGATTAGATAAATAAGAGTTAACATCATGAGTTTAGCAGAAAAAATTAGTCTATTGCAATGTGACAATAGTATCTCCAATAGGATTATAGATAGAATAGGAACTATGGGAAACACAAAATGAGTTCAGTTCAAATTAAACTATAAGACGGCACCTATAATTCGTTTATATCTATACATTTGTTGCAGGAGTACTTTATAAGGCATAAGATGAATAATTTAGCTCTTCAAACCGAAATCGAGAGGGAAAAGCTCGTCTTATGCATAATAGCAGCAATAGAGCGTAGAGTCTGTCATGTAAGTCCTATAAAAGACAGCATTAATGTTTCTCTTGTATTTTCCTTTTCATGTCATAATAATGTCCTGATGGTGATCTTTATATATGTTATGGTGCAGGGTTTAAGGGTTGATATTTGCACTCCAAATAGAGTGGGTTTACTATCAAAAGTAACCCGCGTGATTCAAGAAAATGGATTATCAATACCAAGAGTTGAGATTGGAACACGCGGAGAGAATGTCGTGGGAACATTCTATGTCACAAATCCTTTAAAGCAAGAAGTGAATCCAAAAATAGTGGAATTGTTGAGACAAGAGTGTGGTGGATCCGTCGAAATAGTTACTGATCACAAATGTCCCTGTGGGCTTTCTCGATCATCGTCATCCTCGTCAGTAACGAGTGAAAGCAACGGTAGTGTAGAGGATAAGCGAAAAATTTCTATTGGAAGCATGTTATGGTCTCATATAGGGAAATTTTCAAGCAATTTTGGCCCTATTAAGTACTGAGAAGCTCTCATTTACTGGAACTGGTGTTCTACATGAAGGAATGTCCCTGCCAAATATCAGTGTACATAGAATTTTTAGTTAGTTTTCATTTTTCTCCTCATTCTTTTAGATTGTTCTTGGTGGTAACTCTGTAAATATGTATTCGAGGCCAGTCCATGATGACAAATAAAATCACTAACTAATTTTTACACATAAAAAGAATTATGGCTTTATCACATCTAATTTGTTGAGTTTTAGCACTAACCTTTCCTTCACAATTCCACCTGCCAAAGCACCACTACTCCTTGGTTTAGCATTCTTCTTCTAAGTAAATATATTTAACAACATTCTTAATAGGTTTGTGTCACTCCTAAAAAAAAAATTCTCTGACTGGTATGCACAATACGAATACAATTCCTACTCCCTTCATGCATCATCACTATAATACTCCATCAGTTTAAAAATGAGTATTACACTGTACACTACTTCTACTTCCAATATATTAAGAAGGTTAATTTAATAAAAGTACCATGTTTTATGACACTATTATAATATTTTTTAATTTATGTGCAAAAACTTTAAACAACACTCATTTTGAAACGGAAAGAAAATGGACACGTTTGAGTACTCGTGATTTGAAAAATAAGTCTTTTTTTCATTGTGCCAACAACGATGATTATAGTGACTTCAAAAACCTATGACATATTTTAGATTTTTTAATGTAGATTTTTTTCACAATTCAAGATGCCGACACTTGACTTATAAATGACATGTCGGACGCTTGCTATAATCTTTTCGCAACACAAATTTGGTAGATTTATAGTAACCAAAATTCTACTTGCGTCGCTCATGAAACAATCACTATATATTGCCTTATTTTCCCTCTTTGAAAGCTCACTGAGATCGTAGGATCTCATTCCACTATGTTGATTATTTTTCAAAAGTAAGCTTTTTCTTCCAAGTCCACTGGAATCGAATCACAACCAAGTCTAGATATAGGATTCTGTGTTATGATTCAATTGTCAAAAGTACTGGATTGTAAAAAGATTATTAAGTTTTTTTAAGTAAATTTTTTTTATTAATAAGTCTTTGTTAGTTGAAAATTTTAGCTGAAGGATTCAAAATGATAATAACCATGTTTGAAAGTAACCAAGTGTGAAGAGACTCAGTCTTTAACACACTAGTCACATCGATCAAGATGGTTCGACTAACTTACTAGGTTTGGTTTGGAATAGCCTTAGGAACAGGTCTACAATATTAGGATCACTCTCTCTTCAAAATTTTATCTAAAATCTCAAAAAGGGCTTGCACAAATAAACACTTCGACGTTGAGATATGGTGTAGAGATGTCGAATTTGACGTCTATCAGATGTTGGGGACTTAGTGTATTTTTACTCTAAGAGTCAACCACACTAGGGATGTTTCAACAACACTATAGGAGTCGACTAGAGACTCGACAGAGGCAGTTAGGGAGTTCAAAAGCAGTTGTTATATATCAACATGATGAGTGGTTTGGTGCAGTTTTAGGATATGTGTCAAGTTCTTGGAGATAACCGTTATCGGCGGTTAAAATTGTATTAGTATATAAGTTGGTCTCATTGTTGTGATCAGAGTTTTAAAATCCATCAAGTATTCTCTATAGAACTAAAGTATCCAAGACACAGAGAGAAACAGTTTGTGAGAAAATACATGAGTTTGCGTCCTCTTTCTTTTATTTCTTTTAATTTTTTAATTGAAGTATTCATAACATTTATTATACTTCTTTATTTATTGTCTTTTTCCAAAACAATTCTACCTTGTTTTCATTAGAATTTATATTCAGTTTGTCAACATCCAAACATCTAAGTTCCAACCACAAATATTTTTCGTTGTAATATTTTGTACAAATTATCCTTGAGTTTTTTTCGAGTTTAATATCATAAGTGAATCAAACTCGTGATTATTTACTAAAAATACCAATATACAGTCTCCTTGAGATACATAGTTATTAAAAAAAGTTTTAGTGAAATTTGAGTTTCATTTTAAAAAATGTTTCTGCAGAAAAATATCTTATTTTTTTCTACTTGAAAATTGGTGCTACAAGGCCCCCACAAAATTCTCTCAGAATGATTCATCTGAAAGTCAATTTTTATGTTCAAATCTAAATATTCTATATAGATGGGTTATTTAACGGAGGTTTTTCAAAATTCCCCACAAAACTCTTCCAAAAAAGAACTCTTATAGTAGTTCATTTTCCGTGTTTAAAGATTTAAAAAACTTTAGAGCATGAAAAACGAATTACCGGAAGGATCTTTCTGAAAATGGTGTAATTTAGAAATTCTGGAGGTCCTTGAGATTGTTGAGGAGATGGATTGAGATTTTTTTCATTTAAAATGGGAGAACCAATTTTATGTATGAGTGAAAATAGTGGATCGAAACTATAATTATAAATTTTATGTATTTGGAAAAAATTCTAAAATAGTTGTACCCAAAAATCCAAAATAAAAAAAAGGGGATATATAAGTAAAAACTCCGGTACAATTATTAATTCTCTTTTAAATTCACGTAAATATAAAACTAAAAAACTTCAAAATTGTATTAGACGAACCCACAAAATTTGAAATCACACTTTAGGTGTAAAATTAGTGTTATTAACCATGTGATTATCACTACTACAAAGTTACATTTCATTCAGTTAACTTGAAATTTGAAATTTCTTCAAATCTGAAATAGCCAAACGAGAAAGGGCGTGAAATACATGGAAGAATGCATTCAAATTCTAAAGATACAAATAACTTCCCATATCTAAGGACTTTGCCTGATCCTGCCACCACCATACCTGATGGCCCATATTTGTGAAGAATATTTTTGATGTAGAAGTCATCTATAATGAATATGGAACGTGGTTAATAGTAGTGTCTTAATGTTCGAGTAGATATCACCAAAGTGAATGCTAGTTTCTCTAACTTATGTTACTTCACCTTTACTCCTTGAATTACATTATTGATGAAGTAAAATGGATATTAAATAACTTACTCTTGTGTTTTTAGTCACTTGGTCAATAAGTGACATGAAAGTTTAATTCTTGTTATATGACCAATCCTCTCAAGAGGTAGGAAAATGACTTCAAACACTTCTTCTATTTTTAACAAGGGACTTTTCATGAATATACCTCCATCATTTGATGGTGAAAAATTTGATAAATGGAAAGCAATCATTTTGTCCCTGTATATTTTTTAAATAATGAAGTACTAGACAAATCCAATTGTTTGTGGACGACAAAGGAAAAGAGAAGAGTGCAACTTCGATTTCAAGCCAGTACTTGATGGCCAATGCGTTAAGCACTAGAGAGTTATTGCAAGATTTTAATATTAGCACGACCAAACAAGTGTGGAATACTCTTAAGGAAATCCATGAAGTTCCAATCGATATAGCAAGGGTAAACACACATGTCTAAGAAAATATGGTGCAAAGTACCAATAAAGGTTGGTTCTTAAATATTGGTTTTAATCTCAGACAATTTGGATCTAACAGATATCTAATATTCAAGAGTTGGTATTAGATATCTAATTCATACTTGACTTTGAGGAATCCACTGAAAGGCACACAAAAATAAGATGTTTGATGAGCTCCCAAGGTCGATCACTAATCACTTCATATCTCAATCATCATATTTGACTGTGATGACAATGGGATTGCTGTTGTGAGGGAGAACATTGATGGAATCATTGTTAGAGAAGGTGATTTTGGATATTGGTCCTTAATCCAGAGTTCTTGATGTTGGCAGGAACGACGCTTGCCTTGAAAACTTATCTATGCTTCCCTGAAGAGTAAGTACAGTATAGCACACATTGAGGCTCTCAAAGATGATCAAGGGAATCTGTTGCGTGATCAGAAAGAGATTAAAGATGAGGTCCTAAACTTCTATAGGGGTTTGGTAGGGAGAAAATCAATAAGCTTAAAAAGAATCAACATAGAAGCCATGAGAAATGGGAAGCAGTTGAACAATGAGCAATGCTTCTTCCTGACCAGGCATGTGATTGAAGATGAGATTCATACTGCTCTCAAGATCATTAGTGAGATAACTGCTCCTGGCATTGATGGATATGGCTTTAATTTTTTCAAAGTTACTTGGCCTATCATAAAATAGGACATCATAGCTGCAATGAAGGATTTCTTTGATAATGATAGGCTTTACAAAGCAGTTAATAATACCATTGTAACCATCATCCCTAAAATTGTTTCTGCAAACATGGTGAAGGATTTTCGTCCTATATCATGCTGCTCCACGATTTACAAGCTTATTTCTAAAGTAATGGCTAGAAGACTAAACAGTGTGCTAAGCAATCTAGTCCATGTGACTCAAACAAATTTTGTATCAAGGCAACACATCCAGGATCATGCTGTCCTTGCTTATGAACTGATAATAAGGTATAGCACCAAAGGGGGAGCTCTTGGATGTATGATTCAAATGGATCTGCAAAAAGCATACGATAGTCTGGAATGGCTAGTGGTAGAAGAGATTTTGGCTGAGATGAGTTTTCCAAATAAGTTTATCAAATGGACTATGCTTACGATCAAACTGTTACCTACAGGTACAAAGTGAATGGTGCAATGACAGATAATCTCCAAGCTCAGAGGGGGCTGAGATATGGGGATCCCCTATCCCCCTCATTTTTTGTGTTGATTATGGAGTATCTCCAAAAAATGCTGCAGGAGTTGAAAAAGAGCCACAACTTTAATTACCATTCAAATTGTGAAAAATTGAACATTGTGATCCTGAGTTTTGCATATGATCTCCTCCAATTTGCCAAAGGGGATACTATCTCAGTAAAGCTTGTCATGCAGACTTTCAAGGTTTTTTTTGAGTCTACAGGGCTGATTGTGAACAATAGAAAATGAAAGATCTATTTTGGCAATATGGAGGATAAAACCATACAGGAAATTAAAGAGGATACTGGTTTTGAGGAAGGCCCTCTTCCCTTTCGATACCTTGGCATTCCCCTAACTAGCAAAAAGTTGTTTGTGAGCAACTACATTGGACTGGTGGATAGAATAGTTAAGCAAAATTAGGCACCAAAGCTCTCGATTACTAAGCTTTGCTGACAGAATAAAGCTTATAAAAAGGTGTGTTATTTACAATTGGCAATTTCTTGATGCAATTCCTTCCTCTCGTGGAGGCAATCTGCAAGTTTTTTCTCTTGTCTAGTTCCGATGTGGTTACCGGGAAATCCCATGTGGCTTAGAAAAAAGTGTGTGCCCCCAATAATAAAAGTGGTCTTGATATTATATCACTCAATGAGTGGAATAAAGCTTGTGAAGCAAAGAACATGTGGAACTTATCAGGAAAAGCATATAGTTTATGGATTGGCAAAATACCCTGTTTGGTCCCTTAAGTTTACCCTCTGGTTCACTTTGGTCCCTCAATTAATTTTCGTGCCAATTTGGTCCTTTAAGTTTCTAAATGTAATCACGTCAGTGTTGTCCGCCAAGTTGGCTATAACGTCCGTTTGTTTAGTCTAGCTGGCAAGTGATGTGTCATAGTATATTAGGTTTTTCTTCTCCCCAATTCAATTTCACGTTCTCCTTCTCCCCATTGCTGCATCTTCTCTCTTCTCCTTCTCCTTCGTGTTCATCATTTCTGCATCTTATCTCTTCTCCTTCTCCTTCGTGTTCATCACTTTTGCATCTTCTCCATTGTGTTAATCACCAACGATGAAGGAAAAACATTGTTCTGAGTTCTTCAAAGAGACCAAATCAGAAAACAACGATTATTGTGTTATTAGTAGGGCTCGTGCTTCTCCAATTTGTTACTGTGGTGATGCTGCTGTGATTCGTAGGGCAAACACGGACAAGAATTTCGGAAAGAAATTTTGGGGATGTATCAATTACAAGGTAAGCCCTAATTTTTGGTTTGGTATGCTAAAGCAATGTGAAGAGGTTGTGTTGTTGATACAAATTTTTTATTTACAGGGGTCTGAGCAAAGAGGTTGTGGTTTTTTCAAGTGGTTCAATGAGGAAGTGGTGGAAGACAAATGTGAAGATTTGATGCATAAGTTTGAAATCTTATCCAAGGAATTTGAAAAATTGAAGAGCAGAAATGAGGATTTAGGGAATGCTGTGACTGAAATTCAAGGCAAATTGAAGAAGTTTCAAAAGTGGAAGTTTATATGCTTTGTAATATTATGTTTCTGGTTTTATAGGATGTTTTAGTATTGGCAATTAGATTAGGATGTTTCTGGTTTTTGAATGTGTACTTTGAATGTGTATTTTGAATGTGTAATTGTAACACAGTTGTGAAATGAAATGAGTTTTAGAATATATCAATATTTGGTGTATAATGTATTTGACAGACCAAAACAAACATGACATTTCATGATATTTCCACTCTATTCCAAAAAGAATTTGACATAAACATGTTGATAATACAAACTCCAGCATGATGTTTACCATTAACATGTTACATAGACTTCTCCAAAACAGAATTCAAAATGAACCAAACCAAAACAACAAACCTAATTGTTCAAAATGACTTCAAAATACATTAACCATAACCCTAAGTGTTCAAACAGAATTCAAATTACATTAAAACTAATTGTAAGACTAAGTAATTTTCTTTGATGGGAGCCTCTTTGTTGGGGTAGTCCTTCTAGTTGTAGGTCCAATCACATTCTTTGCTGCAGATAATCTTGTTGTTGGTCCTGGGGCTACAAGTGGCCTTCGTACACCAAGCTTTTGTAACTTCCCATCCACTTTTGAAGATTGGTTGTTACCTGCATTTCCCCTTGAACATTGTCCTTTCACTTGCTTTCCTCTAGAAGATTGTGTTGCACTCATGTAAGCCTGTGTAGATGATGAGGACTGAGTTGTAGGCACCTGGGTACTAGTTGGCTGACTTGTATTAGTAACTGTTGCTTGACTTGGCTGACTTGTATTTGTAACTGTTGCTTGACTTGGCTGAGATGCATCAATAACTGTTGCTTGACTTGGCTGAGCTGGTGGTGTCACCTTGCAAGTTAACTTGTTATGGCCAACCTTCTTGCACCTAGAACACTTAATAATAAAACCTGTCCTTCTCATCTTTTTGTCACTCCCATCAATCTCTCCTTGCTCAAGATTTCTTCTCTTCTTTGGTCTACCAGGCATCTTCCTATACTTAGGTGGCTGAACATCTGGATATGGAGTCCTGACCCACAAATTAGACCCATTCACCGGATAGAGAACATGCTTGTATACTGCCTTGTAAGCAGAAACCCTATAGTAGTCAGGAATGTAATCATCAACCTTAAAATTCCTACTCTTCATGGATGCCATTGCATGGATACAAGGGAGACTTGTTAGCTCCCATCTTCTACATGAGCAGCGCAAATCCTTCAGATTCACACTGAATGTCTCAGCTGGGTTTTCCAAATGCCTCACTTCAAATATATGCTCATCTTCCATTCTACAATAACAATAGATGCAATTAATAGACAATACTTAACAATAGATAACAACACTAATATACAATACTCAACCATACCTTACAAGCCACATGTTGGTAAAATTGCTAGTTATTTCCAGTTTCTTTCTAATGTTGGGTAAAATCTCATTACCAGATACATCTTGGAACCTCATTCTGTTTTTTGCCCATCTCTCCATGAGGTAAGTTCTGATCTCTTCAAGCATTGTCACAAGTGGTTTTCCTCTAGAGTCAAGAATTACACTATTAAATGACTCAGACATGTTGTTGAGCACAGCATCACATTTGTTGGTTGTCCTAAAATAGGATTTACTCCAAAACCTTGGTGGAGTCTTCATCATATGGAGATATGCTTCTTCATTGGCCAGTCTCATTCTTTTCATCTCTCTTTCCCAAGCTTGAGCATATGTTGACTTTGTTGCCTTCCAGATAACTTCCCTCAACATCTTTCCAGGAAATCTTTTCCTAAAATTATTGTACAAGTGTCTAACACAAAATCTTTGTTCCACATTGGGCAACAACTCATCCATTGCAGGTAATAGCCCCTGAAAATGAAAGTTTACATCACAGAAATAATAAGTTTGCATTACAGAAATAGTAAGTTTGCATCACATAAATATACAATGAGGAAGTTGTACATTACCTTTTGTTGGTCTGAAATGAAAGTGTAGGTTAAACACTCATTAGCACCTCCTAAGTCAGCAATCAACAACTCCAAAAACCAAGTCCAGCTATCCTTATTTTCACTTTCCACCACAGCATATGCTATAGGAAGCATTTGATCATTAGGATCCCTTCCTATAGCTGCCAGAATTTAGCCCCCACAGAGTCCCTTCAGAAAGCAGCCATCCAATCCTATAACATGTCTACTTAGTTTGAAGCTTTCTTTACAAGCTGCATAACAAATGTATAGCCTTTTAAAATATGGTCTTTGGTCATCAACACCTTCAGGAACAGGGTCCACAATCATCTTAATTGTAGATCCTGGATTTGCTTTCAACAATTCATGACAATAGTCATATATCCTATTGTAATCCCCCAAAAATGACCCATCAACCTTATCCCTGGCAGCCACTCTTGCTCTTATTGCCTTGGTCTTGTTTATCCCCACATTCCATTTTCTCAAAGCCTTTTCTTTTATATCCTTAACCTTCAACCTATGATTGTTTTTCAATGAGTTCTGAATTCTCTTACTCAACCACTTTGTAGATAGCAACTTCACATTGTACTCCCTACTACAATTATGTTCATCAATTATCTTTCTTACTTGCCAAGAATCCTCATCTGGTAACTTGCTATAATAGAGCTCCCACTGACAGCCATCCTTACATCTTACCCTTACTCTTTTCTTGTCATTCTTTATGAACATCAGATCTCTACCATTCTGCACAGCATATGATATCACTGCATCCTTAATGTCACTCTTGGAAGTGAAATACATACCAAGCTCCCATTTGTAGTTGGACATATCTTTCTTTTCTTTGTAAAGTGGGTACTTCTTCCTATTAATTCCACTACTGTCATCACTATCACGGCCACTTTGAAGATCATCACTGTCATTATCACTCCCTTTACACTCTCATGTATCTTTCATGTGATTCTTTTTCCCACTAGACTTTCCATCACTGTCATGTGAAATGAGATCAGCAAGTTCATCTTCATCTATGTCATCATAATCATCAGATTCATCCTCAAATGATACCTCAAGGGCACTATCATACTGAAAGTTCTCATCCTCACTATCATCATCACTTTCATCATGAACCTCACCCATGTTGTTTGACTGACCATCAATATTTCCTCCAGTTATATTAGCAACTCCTTCTTCAACAACAACATTTCCACCAGTCAAACCAACTGCAACTCCTTCTTCAACAACAACATTTCCACCATTCAAACCAACTGCAACTCCTTCTTCAACAGCAACATTTCCACCATTCAAACCAACTTCTCCTTCTTCTACAACATTATCACCATTCAACCCAACTTCCTCTTCTTCTACAGCATTTCCACCATTCAACCCAACTTCCCCTTCTTCCACACCAACATTGTCAACATTCATCTGATCCAATTTATCAGCTATTTCATCATGAAACTGATTAAGAAACTTTTCAACCTCATCTACAGGCTCAACAACAACATCATCCACTGGTCCATCATAAAAATCAGGTTGAGACAGTGTGTGTTCAATGTAAATGTCAACACTTTGGTGCACCCTGTAAAGGTCTGCAATTTCTAAAGCACCTGTGTCATCAACTAGCAAATTCATACCTAATTGTGGATCCTTGTAATACATTTTCTCAAAGTCCCTATAACCTAAGTCTTTCAAAAAACCTACTAACTCAAAATAACTCCACTTATCAGCATCTACTTTCAAATTATCAACCACGCCTCCCTCGTACACACTAAAATCAGAGTTAACGAAATGACCACCATGGTGAATTTTCAGTTCCAGAATTTCGTCCATGCTCACCTAACACAGTTCATTAACAATATTTCAACCCTAAATCTACAGAAAGCCCTAAATAAACAAAACCCTAAATCTAGTTAAACCCTAAATTATAACAATACCTAATAACGTGCAGAAAATACTTACCTGGTATAGTGCCTTCGTCTTCAATCGTATGTGCTTCCTCTTCGTTGCAATCGCTCCTTCTCCTTCTTCGTATTCAGCTTCTCTTGTTCGCAGTCGTCGTCCACTTCGCCTTCTTCGTTTTGCTACTACTGAATGAGGGTTGATTGAGGATTATAATATCATTATGCCATCTGGAATCCTCTTGACCACGTCATCACACTATTTGCCATCTAGACGCTTTTTCTGACCTTTGGCTAACGTTTCAGTAACGGAAGGACAAACGTGATTACATTTAGAAACTTAAAGGACCAAATTGGCACGAAAATTAATTGAGGGACCAAAGTGAACCAAAGGGTAAACTTAAGGGACCAAACAGGGTATTTTTCCTTATGGATTTGTTGGGTGCATTGTTATTATTCTAAAGGCAGGGATATCATGATTGTGGGAATCAAGAAATTGAGCTCCTAGATTATGAGAAGCATGATGAAAGTAAGAGAGACTGTTAAGGACCTACCTGAATGGATCAACATGAAACAAAGTGACAAATTTCAAACTAGGAAAATTTATTATGCTATATTGAAAGTTGATAATTTTGTTCCTGGGAGATCCACCATATTTAATAACATGGCTAGACCAAAGGCTATCCACACCCTTTGAATGGTTTGCCACGAGAGCCTCGCCACCAAGGAAAGACTTATGAGGTTTTGTATGTTTAATAATGTTGAATGTTGTTTCTACAAAAACATTGAGACCCAAGAACATTTGTTCTTTGAATGCCCAGTGTGCTCCCTATTTGGATTATAGTGCTCAAATGGATGAAGGTCCATCATAATCCTGACGGTTGGGATCAGAAAGTTGGATGAATTACAAACATATGTAAACATAAAGGTTGGAAGAAGAAGATTGTGCAATGATCTTTCACCGAAACAATACATAAATGTTGGAAAATCAGGAACTTGATGAGTTTTGGGGGGAAGATGGAGGACAACATTGTTGTTAACAATATTATCTGCGAGATGAAGACCAAAATTAAGAAGCATCTACCGAGTTTTCTCATGCCATAACGTTTGGCTTGTATATAGGTCGACTTGGCATGTTGGATCTTTTTATTACAATGTGTGCAATGTTTTTTGGAACCTAGTAAAATATAATTATTATTTGATTAAAAAATTAATAATGAACAAGAATATAACATCTAAATGGGAAGTCAACATGATTTGCGTTGTATTGGTGTTGCGATTTATATGTATATATTTTTCGGTTTGTGATTGGACCACTGTCTTTAAGTTTCCCCATTTGGAAAGGTTATAGAAAATTTTGGAGGACTTTGACAAGATCTTTAAATTCAATATATATTATTATAAGATTTTTAAAATTATTTACAATAAACAATCATTTACTATTCTCTATAAAAACACTGTTTCAAAAAATGGTAAAAATTTTCTCTTTTTATTTTACTCCTCTACCTCCAAAGTTCTCCCTTTCCATCTCCTTCAAACTAACAACAATCCTGAAAACTATTGTTACTATGTTGAAGATAATACATGTCAGCAGCCCCTTAAGCCACATAGGCTTTTTTTAACAAAAACTAAAAAACTGTCAACAATGTTTTAAAGGATGAAAGCTCCAATTTTGCCTTAATTTTTAGTAACAATAGTTTCTCATAAGAATCAGCAAGTCACGCTTTAAAAGATGTATAGTGTTAAGATAATCAATCCAGCTATTTGGATCAAAGCAGTATATATCAACAACTGTACATCCCATTTCTCATATAATAGTCTACCAACAAGAATATTCAAATTATGTTTCCTCTCAGAAACATAAGACCATATGTGCGGTAGAGATTATGTCGTTTAGAATAGCAGGACTGACAACGCTTAGTCTAAGAACATCTAAATCTCATTTGCCAAAAGCTCTAAACATCAGTGAGTTTTGATGTTTAGTACAACAACGGCTACTACTTAAAGCTGGCCATACTGGTGATGCAGTTAAACTCTTTTGTGTACACCAGGTACCTCTGAACCAAATTGGTATCAAATGCTTAAAAATTCTGCTATTGATGATTCTTCTTATATAATATACATATGCTTATATTTTACAAAATATAGATGTTATCATGATATATATAAATAATACTGAACATCGCAGCTACTAATAATTTCAAGCCAGGCACAAGCTGTAAGAAGTAAGGGAGGGCGAAGCACATTTCAATTATTGTGCTTCCTTGTATGGATTTGCTTACCTTCCTGTCATTAGTGGGCATGATGTTTGTCAGTTCAGTTGGTACACCTTGTGCTAGTCAATTGCTTTTATTTTGAGCAATAAAATTCTTTTTTACCTTTAGCCAAAATAGAAAATTATTTCAAGCCATGATTCATTCAGGAACATATGAATATGTTCACTTTAGTTAAGTAAAAGGATTAACAAACTTGAACAACCGAGAAATATTCCAATATATCAAATTCAAATAGAAGATTCAAGTACGGTGCAATAATAACCATACATAGCACAAACACCAGTGGAGACTGGCTTTATTTACACAAAGCACGGTCTTCAGAGGTAATCACAGAGTACAGGAAAAAAGAGTATGCAAATATTCACAAAGTAGAAGAGACAAAGTAGAAGAGAATCATATAAAAAACTTACCCCTGACATTTACGTGGCATTATCAAATTACATCAATGTCATCAACATTAAGCCAATCATTGGAATCCTTGGTCATAGAATTACGAGCACTGGAAATCTCAGAGCCTGCATTTCTGCTTTCCAAAGAGTTTATATCCTTATCAGAGTTAGGTGAACTTCTACCTAACTGAACCCAATCTCGGGAGTCTTTTGTGGAAGAATCAGAACCTGATGTTTTCTTATAACTTGCATGTACATCACCATCATCCTCCTCAAGGTCACTGAATGAGACATCCTCGTCATCGCCGCCAGTATGAATGGAAGTTCCACTGGGACCAACCATTTCAGAACTATCATCCTCTTTCAACCAATCATCGGCATCAGCATCGTCCTCATATGCTTCATATGAGAACCGATTTGTTGAACCAGATGATGATTGTTCTGCAGATGGAATAATTGGGGCTTCTTTAACAACAGAACTGTCGATTGGTTGAATAACAGCACCTTTAACAGTATGCTCCTCGGTCTCCACATTATCCACCACCATAGACGGGGCTTCTTTAACCACAGGCTTGTCAATAGGCTGAGTTACATCACTTTTAACAGTATGCTCCTCGGTCTCTACATTATCCACAACCATAGACGGAGCTTCTTTAACCACAGGCTTGTCAATAGGTTGAGTTACATCACTTTTAACAGTATGCCCCTCCGTCTCTATATTATCCACAACCATAGAAGGGGATTTTTCAACAGCAGATGTCTGAAGAGGCAATGATTCAAGTTGAGTATTGCTTGGCACAGAAAGAAGTTGTTCTTGTTCCTCCTCTTTTGAGGGAATGCTGATTAAGTCGGGTTCTTTCTTTTCCTTTCTTCTTATGTCTAATGCTTGAGTTAACGATGCTCTAGCTTCCATTATCTGCAAGCAAAACATTATTTTGTTGTTAATACAATAACAATTAATACCAAAAGTTAGAGGCAGTTGAAAATAAAATTTAAAAAACTCAAGTTCATTATGAATTTCAAAACATCTTAGACACCTTTTAGTTGTGACACAGAACAATCATGTATAACTCACAAGGGTTTTTATAAAAAGTATTTGACCATGTGAGCAGTGTTACTCATTTTGCCATAGTTATATAAGATCAATAGCTGAGTACCAAGACAACAATCAAATTAAACACATTCACTATCTCTATCTCTACTCTCAAATTCAATCATTAGTTGCACATGTTTAAAATGAAAAATGATTAGAAACAACAAAGTAACCTATTAAAACTGATTCAAATTAAAATTCAACTTACATGTGGAGTTGATAAAAAAACAGCATCATTTTTGCTGAGTTTAGGGTGCAGTAGTACAAAGTAAATCTTCCAAAAGCATCCATCACTCATATATCCAGGGCATAACTCCATTCTAAGAGCAGCTAACCTCGGAGCAAGATGTTCAACAGCCAGAGCATGCTCTTGTTGAGCATCAGACAAATCAAAATCTGCATAAGCACATAAATTGCAAGATGAATTCATGGTGCATCCTTCATGAAGAATCATATACAATATGAACTAGAATATCTAAGCTAGAATATAAACAACTTAATTCTATAACCTATAACAGAAAACATACTATTTGTCTACAAAATTATTGCACAAAAAATAGAATTCACACAAATTTCATCAGAATATACCATCAGAATCAGGATCATCAGGAAGTGGAAAATCCAGCCAAGTTTCCGGATGCATAGCTAAATTTCTAGCAAAAGCGACAACCTCCTCCGTCACTCCAACCACGCCGTCGAGATCGTATTCCTCATCGGATCCGATTTGGAGAAAACTCGAAGCGATCTTCGTGAATTCAGAAACAGTCTTATTACCTGAGATCTTCGAGATTCCACTCTTGAATTTCCCACCAATTTCAGCAAAATCGCTTCGGATTCCAGCGATGACATCTTCATCCGGGAGATTAGGATCGGACTCAAGCGTTCGAGGATCGTGATCCTGATCGGGATCGGGAGGAGGTGCGAGAAAGGAAGCTACGCCCCAAAATTGGCGGGAAAGGGATTTGGTAATCTCGGAGATATCTTCTTTGACGCCGCGTGCGGTGGGACTGTGAGTTGACGGAGATGCAGATTCAGATTGTGATTGAGATGGTTCTGATTCGGATTTGGAGTTGTTAGGGTTTTCTGGTTGTTGTTCTTGTTCAAAATTGTCTTCGTCTTCTTCATCGAGTTTGAGAGAGTTCGCGATTGTTCTTGCTAACCATGACATCTTTGATCTCAATCTCGCTCACAATCACAAGATGGCGTTTACCATCACTTCATTTGTTCAAGTGTTTCTCATTTCTTAACCAGATAAGACACCGTGCTACGACGTCGTTTCACTCCCAAACAACCACATAACAAAAATAACAATAATATAACAAATTAATTATTTTTAGGGTTAATTATATTTTTAGCTATTTTATAATATACTCTCATAGTCTCATGTCAATATTAGTTCCTTACATTTTATTAAACTTTGGCCCCAAAATACAGAAATTGGAGACTAATTTTGAATTAACAAAAGTTGTATGAAGTAAATTTCTTACTAAGAGATTATTTTATCAAAGAAGAGAAGAAACCATTATATGAACTTTAAGATTGATATGATTTTGTGAAAAGTTTTTATATGTTAGTTTTTTGTTTTGTTTTGGAAAGTATGGTATAATGTGATACTTTTGATGTTTGTTTTTTAATGGTAATTCTTATCCAATTTATCCTATTTAGGAATGAAGTATATATATATATATATATATATATATATATATATATATATATATATATATATATATATATATATATATATATATATATATATATATATATATATATATATATATATATATATATATATAAGGGGACGACTCAGGTGAGAACACTTGGTTATTATGAGAAATGAGAAAAATGAATCACGACCATTAAATTTTGATTTTGTTGATTTTAATGGACTGGATTGGTTTCTCTTTCTAAAATCCTTAATATTTATTTTAAATCAACATAGAAAGAGAAACCAATCCAGTCCATTAAAATCAACAAAATCAAAATTTAATGGTCGTGATTCATTGTTCTCATTTATCATAATAACCAAGTGTTCTCACCTGAGTCGTCCCCTATATATATATATATATATATATATATATATATATATATATATATATATATATATATATATATATATATATATATATATATATATATATATATATATATATATATATATATATATATATATATATATATATGAAGCTAAGTTGAAAAAAATTTGAGTACAATAACCTAAATGAAATCAAAGAAAGACAAGACAATGATCAAGAATTGTTGGAAAAGAAACTCAACATTGAACTCTTACACATCTTTGTGGAACCTTGAGCATGTTTCTATGTCTTTGGCAAAATATATTTTTGAGTTTATACCTTAAGTTTTTATAATTTAAATGCTCTTATATTTAAAAAATTCTTTTTATTATTATTCTTTTACAAATTTATAGTTATTAAGTTATAATTTATTTTTTATAAGCTAATTCAAATAATTTATAGTTTTTTCACTTTTATTAATGTAATCTTAAATAAGAATATTAAATATTATTATTTTTTATACAAAATTATAATTATTAATTTATAATTTATTTTTATAAGCTAATTCAATTAATTTATAGTTTTTTCACTTTTATTAATGTAATCTTAAATAAGAATATTAAATATTAATTAAATATTTCTATGTTATTGAATAATTATAAGTTAATTCAATAACTAATTTTATTAAATATTATATTATAAATTTAAATAAATAATTTATTATCAATTATTGATTAATTTTAAAAATTACTATAAATTCATCTTTAATAAGTTAACTTATCCTATTTTTTTAATCTTTGACAATCCTAATTTATTTTTCTTAATATGATTGAGTCAAACTCTATTATGATCTCTATTACTGTCTTGCACGGCCAAGCAAACATGTGGGCACACCTCCTCAGCCATGTTATAACATTGTGTGCAATTCACTTTGATTGAAATATATAGTGACGAATTAAATATTTGTCATCTTATAAAATGGTGTGCAATTCACTTTGGATCCGGAGATGCAAGTTAATAATAATAATATAATATTTGTAATGTAAAAATGATAAATTAAATTTATATATATATATATATATATATATAAAATTAATCTTATTAATAATAACTTGTAAATATTAATTTATATATTTTATGTTAAATATTTAAAATATATGTATAAGAATGCAAGAAGTTTACAAATGTTTAGTTGGCCTATCACAAAGTAAGTAGGCTTAACTAATGAAATGTTGGTTTGAATCTTAATTGTGTAATTTTGTGAGTAAATGTTGTATTGGTATTTTAAAGAGACATTTATTTTGAAACATCAAAAAATTATAAATGAAATACTTATTATGAGACGGAAGGAGCAACACTTTAAATCATCCGCTGCAACCTTGAACCTTACTTGGCTCCGCCGCAAAGTATATATAATCATTGTTCTACTGCTAATATATTTTTAGTTTCATTATCAATTGTTTTAATTTTCATCAATGTTTACACCTCATTTTCAATCACTAGTCATTCTCTTTAGTTTTGTTCAAAAATGTTTTTAAAATAGTTTATAGACATCCTCACATGTCCTTGTCTATGTTTGTTCGATTTTAGATCATCTCCTTCTCTTTTTCTCTCAATCCCTCTCCTTCCTCTCTATCTCTCTCTTAATCTCCTTCTCTCTTTTAAGTATAAATGATTATGTAATAGAGAGAGATAGAGAGGAGGAAGAGGGATGAAGAGAGAAAAATGAAGGAGATGATCTAAGTCCATATTTATCCTTTTTCTTTTATGTATTTTTTCTTTCTATTAAAAAATCCAAAATCATGTGCTTGTCAATATTTAAAAGTCTCCTTGACAATTGTTTTTTTGTTACAAGTGTAGCATGAAACTTTGGAGTTGGTTCAATGTCCATTTATCAATTTATTTAATTTTTACTGTAAACCCAATATTTTCAATTTACAGAATAAGTTAGAGTCCTCGAGTTTGCAAGAATATAGAAGTTGCAATCATCAATAAATCTTTAGATAATATGAGTTTGTAGAAATTCTAGAAGATTTAAGAAAACTCAATTTTTTAAAGATTTAAGGGGAGCCTACAACACTGGTGCAGATCAAAGTATCAGATTAAGAACAATCACAAATAAATTGTTTAACATTATTATTGGATGATGAGAAAAATTTGGATGATCATTCATATTTAGACAAACAACTACACATGTGAGCTGAAAACTACAATTCGACTTAAAATGTTAAAGACATTTAATTTATAGTCTTCTCACATATATGTTACTCAAACCTTCAGCGTTTTAAGCAATGTGGGCTCCCAACTATGGAGGGTAACAAAATTGTATCTGCATATATCTATTCGAATCCACTCTGAATGTGTTGTGAAAACTAATTTTGATTATTGTACTTGATAAAAAAAACACAATGATGGTAGCCTAGTGTATTTTGATAGTATTTAGTGATACCTCGCACAAGGTGATGAAAAAATTTGTATATGTGTTTCTTTGGTGAATGATTTTATCATCTTTTCTCAACCCTAAGACCGAGATGATTTTAGAGACTCCTTAGACATGGATCATAGAACTAGAGAGTAGATCATACGGCTCCATGACCAGGAAATATGGAGAGATGAGTTTCACCCTCCTCAAATATAGTAATATTACTGCCACGGTGATAAACCTGAAGGGGTATCATCTTATTGCAAAAATTACCCTTGTAAGTCATAAAGGGTGTTTTCATGTAGTCTTTAGGATCCATCAATATCTGATTATACCTAGAGTAGTCGTCCATAATTGGGCATGAGTTAAGTGTATTTAGGGCACACCCTGTTAAGGTCGGAGTAATCTACACATATTCAACCTTTTTTATTTGACTTCTTGACTAGCATAACATTGAATCTGATTTTCAACCAGTCTTTCACTAGTTTCTTGGTGTCTTCAGTCATCTCATGTGACTACTTCTAGTGACGCAAGGATAGGTAAGAGGAGTTTTATGTATGGTCAGAAAGTGGAAAGCTACTCCAATATTTGATATCCCTTCTGCTAACCAGACAAAAAGATCGACATAAGCCTGTAAGCATCTTTATCATTCATAGAACCTCGACAAAGTCTTTGTTTGACTTAACATGTTCATCATCCCTGTTTGCCTATAAGGGCATTGTTTCTAGCCATCATCATTGTCACTAATGGTTCGTCAATCCATTCAATCCATCAAATACATCTAATAAATAATTCATTTAATTAATCCCTCATATGAAAAAAAAAGTGAATAGATTGGGTCTCGCGCGCCAATTGGAGTAGGTTCCTTGGTGCAAGCATCAATTTCTTAACTTTTATTCGAATTGACTGGCTTACAGTGGTCTCAGATCTTTGTTTAATATGGTGATGTACCTGTAAACACTTTAATGACTAAATCTACGACGATCGTAAATAAAAAGTTTAGGATAATAATAGAATATTGTGTTTTAAGGAAGTTTTCCTTGAATTAGTATGATGAAGGAAACCTCCTTAGACATTAGATGATAAATGAGGATAATTCTTTTTATGATCCTTTCATGATAATGTCAATATTTATAGACGTGGTATATGAAATCTAATGGTTGATATAATTTAACTGAATCCAACAAATTCAGGAATGAAAAATCGACTACAATTGATAATATCTAAAATGATCCTAACAAACTACCGAATCTTCTCATCCTTCTCTATCTGAAAAATGCCCTTTGTTTTGCGAATTCTGTAGTTGACTATATCATACAAAATCTTCTAAATGTTTGGCCTAGTTGATGGTTCTTTTGGGCTTGTTCAAGGGAATTACATTTGCGCTTGTGTCATTTGGGCTTGTTCAAGGGAATTACATTTGCGCTTGTGTCATTGCTTATGCTAATATCTAGGGGTGTGCATGGATCATAAACCAAACCAAACCAAATTATATATATGGTTTAGTTTGGATCTTAAAACTATTTCTATAAAACCGGTTTGGTTTTTTAAAACCGCTTTACATACGGTTCAATCCAGTTTTAAACCGGTTTTAAAAATAAAAACCAATTTTTAAAAAACCAATTTTAAACCAGTTTTTCTCAAAATCGATTTTTTATTTACTTAAAAAAACAGTTTTAAAACCAATTTAATAAAAAAAACCAGTTTTATAAAAAAACAGTTTTATAAAAAACCAGTTTTATAAAAAACCAGTTTTAAAAACAATTTTACAAAAAAAAAAAATTTTAACCAATTTTTTAAATACAAAATATCACAAATAAATTAAAAAAGAGAGTTTTTAGTTTACATAAACTAAGATAGACCACAAGTCTATCATTAATACATGTAACATATGAATTCTGAAATTTGGTAACATAAATAAAATTGAACACACATGGACTATTTCAAGAACATACAAGTTGTTGTCAAACAATATAGATTATAATTTGTTAACATAGTTGTCTTAGTTTAATAAGCTAAAAGTTGTTTCTACTTTACAACTAGAGATAAACATTACACATTAGATTAACCAATTAGAATTCACATTGAAATAAGCAATGCAAGTGGGGGTTATCTTAGTTTATGTAGATTAAAGTTGCTGCTACTTAACAATGGGTTTTGGAGTATACCCATACTTAAACCGGTTTGTAACCGGTTTTTTTTAATGGGCCACCAATTTGTAAACATAAGTTTGGGTTGGACTTTTAAATGTGGTTTTATTTGGATACTAATTTGGTTCTTGGTTACCGGTTATTTTGCACACCCCTACTAATATCCCCTGGTACATTGAAAGACACATTTTTCCTCAAGGTTGTAATCAGGGTAAAGTGAGTTCCAAGACTCCCAGCTAGTGTCCTATTGGGGTAATCTTGACCATTGTACTAGTACCATCTTATAGTATGGGGTTTGTGGATGAGTCGAGTTTGGTGTCAAGGATTGATAGGGGAGTGATAATAGGTTGATGGTTAATTGAAAGAGGTGGTATGATGGTGACAGAGGGAATGTGTCCATGGTGAAGTTTGAGGAGTGAACAATGAAAACCTAGGTGAATTTTGCAAGTGGTAGGAAGGCGAGACAGTAAGCTACTTTTCCAATTTTATGAAACACCTTGATAGTTCATAGAAGCATTTAGAGAGTTTGTAAGCTGACATAGACAAAGGAAATTTCATCAAATGTGATGTCACGACAATGTTGGTAAGCATAATGTTTCATGGCAGTTTGTGCTTTGAGTATCTTAGCATGAAGTTTGATGACGAGTTGTTGTATGTTAGCTAGTATAGAATCAATAGCTTCAATTGAGGATTGGCTTTGATATGGGGTAAGGCCAGTGGAGGAATGTATTGAGGTTTTATGAGACCATTTAACAAGTGGGAGGTAATTGGACCATTGGGAGGGTTTGTGATACACAAAAGAACAAAGATATTATTCTTATACTTTGTTGAATACTTAATTTTAACTGTCAATTTCAGGATGGTATGAGGTACTCATGCGCAGTTTGGTTCCACATAAGGAGAACAATTTATGCTAGAATTTGCTGATGAATAATGGATCTCGATCTAAGACAAGGTTATAAGGCATTCCAAACAGTTTACGCACAGTGTCAAAAAATAGTATAGCTACTTTGTGAGCAGTAAAGTGTGAGAACAAGCGATCCAGATGAACACCCTTAAAGGGGCGGTCTTCCACCACACGAATGGAAGTGTAGCCTTTGGAGAGGGGTAAGTCAATGATGAAGTCAGGGGAAAGGTCTTCCCAAATAGCATGAGGGATAAAGAGGGGTTGGAGTAAGACATGTGTTTTCTTGGTTTCATGTTTGACCTATTGACAGATGGAACAATTCTTAACAAATTGTTTGACATGGTTTATCATTACTTCCTACTAAAAGTTAGCTTGCAATTTTACTAAGGTTTTGAAAAATCCCATGTGACTAGTAGACGGAAAACTATGGAATTCATCAAGTAATATGTTGCAAAAGGGAAGCGAGAGGTCGATCCATATACATTTTTCATATATAGTGAAGCCTTGGTGGATTTTGTGTTTAGGAAATATGAGAGGTTGTTGGGATATCTGGTTGTATAATGAGGTGAACTGATGATTGGTAGTACCTGGAATTTCTTGACCAGAGCTTTCTCTTCCTTTATGGGTGGCTCATGAACATAAGCTTGGTTCCCAACAAGAGTAGGGACTTTGATGGTTGCGGCAAGTGGAAATGTATTCTTTGTGTTTGATGAAGATGTCATTGTTGCATAAATTGTGAGTAGTTTTGAGGACGATAAAATGTGTTACATCATAAAAAATTATTCTCAAATTTGGTTGGAGGACTTTAATTCAAAATAAAACTTAATAAAAAAAAGACCAAAATTTGATTTTTAAAATGAGATTCAAAACTAAAAAGAGTACAAAATAAGAAAATTAAAGTTGCATTTAAGGCTAATACTGTATCTAAATAAGATATTTAACAAACTCTAAAAACTTCTTATCCATCTCTATTTAAAAATGTCTCTTATTTAAAAATGTCTCTTGTTTTGCGTTTGTTGTATTTGACTGCATCACACAAAATCTTCTAGCCGCTTGGGCCTGCTGATGGTTTTTTTTGGGTCTGTTACATTTGAGCTTGTGTCATTGCTTATGCTAACCCGCGTGTACCTGAGAATGAAATGTTGGTTTGCCTTTATAGCAAGTTCATAGATTTTGAAGCCATAGAATCTTCTTAATGTCAATAGATCATATATGATTATTTGCATCTAATTAACAATCCATGATGGATAATCAAGCATCTATTAAATTAAAATAAATTTCATCTCTTACATTTTATTATTAGCAACAGTTATCAAACTGCCACAACTAAAGCAAATTACAATTAAAACAATTTCGAAAGACCAAACAAGAACTCTTCTCAATCGGTCACTATTCAGATTCCTATTTTCATGACAGAGAAGAATACCAACTATAAGAAGACGGTGACGACAAGTTCAACTCCAACACACCCTGTTGCTTTGTCCTATCACTACTCTCCTCATGAGATTGCACCCCTTTGTTCCAATCCGATGACACTCTCTGACTAGCATTGACAAATTGTTGTTGATGATGATGATGATGATGAGGCTTGAATTCTGGTGCACCGGTGAGTTGCTGAACAAGCTCTTGGAAATTCATAACATCCACTTCATAAACCCTAATAGCTGTTGATGGTTGTGGAGCTATTACTGAAGTTTTTTTCCATGGTTTAGGTTGTGTTTTTCTCACGGAGTTGAGTAGTGAATTACTTTGAGACTTAGATGAAGGATAAGAGGTGGCGGAGTAAGCTTCCATAGTTGTAAAAGTAAGTATTGGAGTTGGAGAGAGAAAATATGCTAAAGATGCGATTATTGGAAGATGAGTTTGTTTGTGTTTTTGTATATTGAAGTATTTATAGATTGTTGTTATAGCAGCCTGAACAGTGAGGCAAGTTTGTTATGTTAAAAAAATGTGGTGAGTGTTGTGTTACATGCATGTGTTGATAGTCAAATAAAGGCAACGGGGACTAAAAGGGATGGGATTCTGACAGTATGTTTTGTCTTGACCGTCGGCTGCATGCTGAGTTAGCCATGACATAAGCAAGTAAACCAATTCAATTGATGTGGTCAACATTATGACATAGTATGTTGTTGGATAGCTCAACCATTTTCATTTTTAAAAACTTTATCCTAATTATACTTTGGACTTTCTTTGGATGGGAGAATATTGAGTTAATTTAATTTTGGTAAATTTTTTGGTATTTCTAATTTCTCTGTTTTGATAAAAAAAATTGGGGGTATTTTTTAAACGATGGACATTTATGAAGTATTTTAGTTTTTTTTAAAATTAAATTTAATTAATTCAAATGACTTTTTAAAATGATGAATTTGAAATTTCTCTTTTACTCTTGTTTTGATTTAGAACTCAATTTCACAACGGTAAATAGACTAATGTGAAAGATGACTTTAAGGCAGCTGTTAGTTAAAATCTCCATCTAAATGGACTAATGTGAAAGATGATTTTAAGGCTGTTAGTCAGAGTCTCCATCCAAAAGTCCAATCTAAAACAATTGTCCCTAAGCATTTAATTGATAGGATCAAATGATGGCTTGACTTCGATGTTTCTTCGAGTTTGTAGATGATCGATTAGGAGTCTCTAGAAATTAAGGCTCAAAGTTCTTATTCAACTATATGTAGGAGTTTTTAGGGGAAATCTAATGGGCTGAAACTAAAGTTCAAGATTTTCACTCAACTAACTCTAGGAGCTTAGACGGGGAGTCAGACATGTTGAGGTTGAGTGTCGAAGTTTTTGTTGAACTATGTGTAGGAGTTTATACATAGTTCAACTTGATATTGAGATTCTTGCTCAATCGAGTTGGGATCTTGGAAAAGGAATTTGGCATGTTTAGGTTAAGGTTCTAGATTTTCACTCAAACGAACGTGAGAGTTTGGAGGAAGGATTTAACTTATAAAGGTAGGTGTCGAGATTCGTACTCAATCAAGTGTATAAGCTTATAAGGGGAATACAACTTGTTGTCTTGCCCAACACAAACATATACTCATTTCAGATAAAAACTCATCAGTGTTCTAATCTTGAGCTCAAGTTCACAATGACGACAATGATATAATGTGGAAGATGACTTGACGATGGAGTCGGGTTGAATTTCATCTTCACCCTTGGTCCCGACGAACGAGGTGTACCTACAAATAGTCAGTGGCTTAAGTTAGTGGTGGTCGTGAGTATGATGTTAATGTTTAAATTATTGTGTACCTTTGAGATGATGGTGTGAGACATTTATAGTCTTAAAGAAGTATTATTGGGCTAGAGTTAGTCTAAAAATTCAGTCTGAAACAACTCTATACATGTGAATATCAAATTAATTTTTATTAATCTTTCATTTTTGCAAATTGTTTGTCATATTTTTTCAAAATTTTCATATTAACCCCTGTTAGTTCGTGAGGCACTTTAGTTAAGGAGAGAACGAGAGAGGGGGAATAAAGAAATAAGGATTGATATTATTGAATGATAAAAACTGAATTATATGATGTCATTTATATACAACAAACTAACTTGTATAATAAGTAAAAAAAACTAAATCCTAATTAACTTTGCTCATGGGCTACTAAACTTGGATTATACTTTGAATATGGGTGGCAAAACGGGCCCGCCCCTTTGGGCATGCCCGTTTTGCCTAGACTATAGTACGGACGAGCCAAGGATTTAGGCCCACACCCTCTAATGTGACCGCCCCGTCCCATTTTTTATGCGGGCTTTTGTGGGCATATGCATTTACATGATTTTTTGTATTTTTAAGCCTAAAAAGAGCGGTGTCCGTAGGCCCACCCCGCCCCCACTTTTAGCGCGGGGCATATCAATGTTTTAGGCTCGCATCCTTAAGTATGTCCGCCCCTCCCCGCTCCAATTTTTTGCGGACTTTTGTGGGGCGGACATAAACGGGGCTGACGTTTGTCAACCCTAACTTTGATCACACCCCCTTATAATCCGAGTTGTCGAACACAGACTAATCATAATCGACCTGAACTATTCCTAATTTGATTCTCAAATTCAGAAATCTTCCGATCTTGAATCCTTTGGTGAAAATGTCGGCCAAATCTACTTCACTTCAGCAATGCCTTACTTCAAGTTCACACCGATTTACCTTCTTCCTTAAGAAGTGAAATCTAGCTTCGATGTGCGTACTCCTTCCATGCAGAACTGAATTCTTTGCAAGATTTATCGCTAACTTGTTGTCGATCTGCAGCACCGGAGGTTTCTTTACTTCCACCTTCATTTATTCAAGCACGTATCTGATACAAATTACTTGAAACACATCATAGAATCCTGTTATATATTTAGCCTCACGGATGACAATGCCACCACAGGTTGCTTTCTCGAGCACCATGATATTAGGGCACCAAATACTTGAAAGAAATAACATGTTGTGCTTCTCCAATATTCCTTATCTCCACGTTAATCAACATCTGAATAACAGGTAACCGTAGCTTCTTTGCTTTCAGAATCTCATCGAAATAGAATTTCATAATTTATTGATCCTTTTAAGTATCTCGGGATTCTTATTGCAGCCTTCATGTGTGACACCCTTGGTTCACTCATGTATTTGCTCACTAATTCGGCTGTGAAACCTATATCAGGTTGACTATTGCATACATACATCAGGGATCCCACAATTTGTTTGAAAAAAATAGCATTGACCTTGTCCTCCTCTCCATGTTTTTTCAACTTCAACATATAGACAACAGTGATGACTGCTTTACCCCATAAGGATTTCGACAAATTCTTCTGCTTCAGCATACATCTAGCCATATCCAATATGGTCATATTTCTTCTTTCTGCTATTCCATTATGTTGAGGAGTATAAGGAGAAGTTGCCACATGGTTGTTAGGAGTAAATTAATGGTAAATTCATGTGTTAATATAAGTGATTTCTTCTCTAAACTAATGCAAATTGTGATGGATCCATAGGTTTTTAGTGAGAATTGAATTGAAAAGGTTCAGTTCATGTGTAAAGCAAATCGAATCACTTGTGGGTATTATTGATGCAGGTTTAGAGTTGAACTGGAGCTTTAGGAAAACATGAAGAGGAAAGAAAGCTGGAAGTCTCAAAGGCAAAGCAAAAAGTTGAAGTCTGACAAGGGCGCGCCGCGGGAGTTCTAGCCAGCGCCGCGCCAAAGTCTCTGTTTGTGAGCGCGCCGCGCCAGTCCTATGCCGCGCCGCGGCCTCGGCGTTAAAAGCCCAAAAAGTTATAAATAGAAGCCCTAGCTTCCAAGTGAGAGAGATCTTTTTGGGTGAGCGAAATTAGGAGAGCATTCTGAGTTTGCAGTCAAGAACAACAATTGAAGGCCAATTCTTTACCAATCGAAGACATTCCATTGATGAAGATGAATCCCTCCATTGATTCTTGTGTGTTCTTCATGTCTATGGAGAGCTAAATTCCTCTTGTTGAGTTTAAGGTAGTAGTTAACCTATGAATATACAACACCATTGATTCTTTCCTATGAACAATTGTTTGAATTTTATTATCAATAAGAAACCTTGCTTTTAATTCACATCATTGTTGAATCCTTGATCGAAAGAGAGGATTTTTACTTTTGCCCTAGGTTACTATATTGATTCAATTGCAATTTGCAGAGATGGAATTGTGATTGGGTTTTCATAATTATCGTTCCTAATTACTATTATCGTTATTGATATTTGGAGAGATCGAATCTCATACCGGTAAAAGTTATCTAATTTGGTTTGCAGACATGGAATCATATTTGAGGATAAGTGAAGATAATAGTTCAAATGATTGTTCAATTGTGAATTAATCCATAAGTTGTATAGGAATAGGTTGATGAACCCTAAAGCTCAACATATTTCCTTAATCGTTAACAAATTCTCATTATTTGCATTCTTACTATTATTTATATTTGACAATATTAGAATCATAACACAAATCCAATTACTTTTTCTAACTCAAAATAATTAACTATAGAACGGCAGTGATATTAACCAATCCCTGTGGATACGATATATTACCGAAAATATTTACCCACAAATACTTTCAACAATGGTCAATACCATGTTCTGTATAGAATTCTTCAAACATCTTTAATGTGTACTCGCCACCTCCATCTCTTCGCAGAACTTTGATCTTCTTTTCACTCTGATTTTCGACAAGCATCTTGAATGTCTTAAAGATTTTGAATACTTCATCATTTTGGTTGATTACATAGATCCAAAGATTTCGAATATACTTATCGGAAAATGAAATGAAATACTTGTTTCCACTAATGGTATACTCCTTAAAAGGGCCACATACATCTGAATGTAAAAATTTGAGTATGTAGGAGGATCTCATTGGCATAGTCGAAACAAAAAGACTTTATAGATTGCTTCCCTACTAAGAAACCTTCACAGAGTTTGTCGGGTATCACAAGACTTGGTATACCTATTACCATATCTTGAGCGATCAGTTGATCGGGCGGCCTAAAGTTCAGATGGCCAAACCTCAAAATCCACAACCAACTATTCTTGGGGTCAACAACTGTTTTCAGACATTGTACCTCAGTCAAACTGATCATGGTCTTAAATCTCAGTTCTAGGTTTTTGGAGACCTAGAACCTTCTAGTACAAAATAGTTTTTCAACGAGACATGTGTCCGTATATTATTTGTTTAGTGATCAGACAATCTTCTTTTAATAGATTATCTTGATCAACTGTTTCTTTAGAGCAGTATTACACGTGTTCCTGAAATTTTAGAATATTCCTCTTTGATACTCCTGTCTTCTTGTTTGTTGATCGTTGATTTAACGGCCCTCAAATTAGTGATCAAACTTCTTGTTTATAAATATGCGCTTTTATTGAGTTATCTTTGTTGAACAAGGTAAGAATACAAGTAACTGATATTGTAAACTTTGCTTGATATTAAAAACAGAAAGACTGGCTGCATAAATAGCCTTACATAAACTGAACTTCCTATTTTTCAGCACACTATGCTAAAGAATAGGTCTTAACCTAGATACTCCTTTTGAATAGGAGTTTTATTAACCGACTAAGAAACAAATATTAATTAAAAACAGATATTAATATTCCAACAATTCCTCCCCTAAGCTAAACATGCATACAGCATTTTAGTTTAATCTTCTGCTGCTTGTACTCCCAGGTGCTTCCGAAATTTCTCAAATTGGTCCAACTTCAATGGCTTGGTCATGATATCCGCAAGCTGATCATTTGTTCCACAAAACTTTATATCCACAGCTCCATCCTTAGTTAGATTTCTCAGAAAATGAAATCTCACATCAATGTGTTTACTTCTTCCATGAAAAACGGGATTCTTGGCCAGCTTAATGGCAGAATAATTATCACAAAACATTGTAACACAGTCAGATTGAGTACCTTTAACTTGTTTTAGGATGTGTTGCATCCAAACACATTGGCAAGCACAGGACGCAGCAGCTACGTATTCGACCTCAGTCGTAGAAAGAGTAACTACTGGCTGCTTCTTGGATGCCCATGCAACAGCTCCACCACTTAACATGAATACATAGCCTGATGTACTTTTCCTGTCATTTATATCACCAGCATAATCGCTGTCTGTGTAAGCTACTAACTTGTCTTTGCATCCTTTTCCGTAGAAGATGCCGAGATCAATTGTTGACTTGATGTACCTTAAAATTCTTTTGGCTGCAAGCATGTGTAATTCCTTTGGATTGGACATGAATCGACTAATGAGACACACAGAATACATTAAGTCGGGCCTGGTTGTTGTCATATACATCAAACTCTCCACCATCTGCTTGAAAAGAGTTCCATCAACTTGCTTCCCTTCCTCTTTTTTTGACAACTTAATACTTCCAGGGACTATTGGATTCTTTACTCCATTACAGCTTCCCATGCCGAATCTCTCGAGAACTTCTCCCGCATACTTCTTTTGGCTTATGTGTATTCCTCTCGCATTTTGACGCACTTCAACTCCCAAAAAGTACTTCATTTCGCCTAAATCGGTCATCTCAAATTCTCTTTTCATAGAATTTTTGAAACTTTGCATCATGATCAGATCATTACTAGTAAAAATAAGATCATCAACATAAATACTTACAATCAATATTTTATCTTCCTCCCTTTTTATAAAAAGGGTGTGTTCATAGCAGCTCCCTTCGAAACCTTCATTGACAAAGTAACTTTCGATCCTGCTGAACCATGCTCTTGGAGCTTGCTTCAACCCGTAAAGTGCCTTTTTCAGCTTGTAGACTTTGCTCTCCTCTCATTTTACTTCATATCCCTGCGGTTGTGATACATATACATTCTCGTGCAGCTCTCCGTGCAAAAATTCACTTTTGACATCCAATTGATAGAGTTTCCAACCATTTCTTGCTGCTAGAGCTATAACCATTCGGATGGTATCCCATCTTGCAACTGGGGCAAAAACCTCGTCGTAGTCTACACCTTTCTACTGTGCATAACCCTTGGCCACCAAGCGAGCTTTGCACTTGCTAACTTCACCATTTTCATCCAGTTTTGTTTTGTAGACCCACTTTACACCTATTATTTTTGCTTCTGAAGGAGCTTGAACTAACTCCCAGGTTTGGTTCTTTCTTATTGCTGCTATTTCTTTGTCCATGGCATCTCTCCAATTTTTCTTCTTCACTGCTTCTTCATAATAAATTGGATCATCAGTAGACATAAACATAAGAAAATTTTGTACCTCATCTTCTGATAATTCTCCTCCGCTTGTATAGTCCTGAAGATATGTTGGAACTCTTCTTACTCTCTTCTCTAAAGTTGGCGGAGTTACCGATTCATTTGAAGAAGAATCAGTTGCTTCTAAGTTTTCTTCTTCTTCTTCTTCTTCTTCTTCTGCTTCACTTGCGGTATTTTCATTTTCATGCTCATCTAATTCCTCACGTGTTTCCTCATCGGCTTCACCCCAATCAAGTACTTCACTTTTTGATTCAGCATTTGTCCTCCCCCAATTCCAGCAGCCATCTTCTTAAAAGATTACATCCCGACTGATTGTTACCTTCATTGTTAAAGGGTTTATCATTTTATACCCTTTTGACTTCTCGCTATATCCAATGAAAACATGCTTTTGGCTTCTAGCATCAAGTTTGAGTCTTCTAGCATCTGGTACGCGAACATTTCCTACGCATCCGAACACTTTAAAGTGTTCGACACTAGGCTTGAAACCACTCCAACATTCTTCTGGTGTTTTGTCTTTTACAGCAGATGTGGGACTTCTGTTGAGCACATGACAAGCCCATTTTGCGGCTTCCGGCCAAAACGTTTTGGGCAGCCTCTTCTCTTCTAATATGCAGCGTACCATATTCATAATTGTGCGATTCTTGCGCTCTGCGACTCCGTTTTGTTGCGGTGTATAAGCTGTTGTCAATTGTCGCTTGATTCCTTGAGCTTTACAGAAGTTTGAAAATTTATTTGAGTTGAATTCTCCTCCTCTATCTGTTCTTAAACAACACAGTGCCAAACTAGTCTCCTTCTCTGCCATAGTTTTAAATTCTTTGAAAGTAGTAAAAGCTTCACTTTTCTCATTTAAAAGGTAAACCCAAAGTTTTCGACTGAAATCATCAATGAATGTCAGTATGTACCTTTTGTTTCCATGTGATTCAGGAGAAATTGGACCACATATATCTGAGTGAATAAGCTGCAGTTGTTGTTTGGCCCTCCAGATGCTTTTCTTAGGGATGGCTTCTCGATGTTGTTTTCCCACCATGCAGCTTGTACAAATTTTTGATGAAGCATTTAATTTTGGAATCCCTCGAACCAAGTTCTTGTTATGCAGCAGCGCAAGATTCTTATAGCTCAAGTGACCAAACCTTTTATGCCATATTTCACTGAGATCATCAACGTTTGCATTGAAACATGTAGGCGCCGATATAAGAATGTTTGTTGTCACAAGGAACATTCTGTTGGTGGTCATCAAGCTTTCCATTATGCATCCTCTGTTCGGATGATATAGCTTACAAACTCCATGCTTAATTACAATTGTGATGCCTCGATCTTGGAGCTGCCCAATACTCAGTAAGTTATTGCATAGTTCAGGAATAAAAAATACGCCACTTACAATATGATTGCTTCCTCCGAACTCCAATCTGATGTTTCCCTTTCCCATTACTTCTAGCTTTGAGTTATTTCCAAGCTTAACTGAGTGCCTGAAGCTTTCATCCAGCTGCATGAACCATTCCTTGTTTCCGGACATATGATTTGAGCATCCAGAATCAAGAAACCATACTCCTTCTTTCTTGTTTTGATGAGAATCTGATTGTGCCATCAACAACATCTCCTCCTCTTCATTAAACTCGGCATAATTCACTCTTTTCTCCCAGGTTGGGCACTCATACTGATAGTGTCCCAGCTTATGACACCTGTAGCATTCCACCGCAGCCCTACTCGTAAATTGTCGGCCTCTACCTCTTCCTCGGCCTCTCATCACGCCTCTGCCTCTGCCTCTTTCATAACACTCCTCGTGTGTCACCTTCAGTGCCTGCTCCTCCTCATTTGATCCCTTCATTCTTTGCTCATGAATAAGCAGACTGCTTTGGAGTTCATCAACGGTTAGAGTTTCCACATTGTTAGACTCCTCAATGGAGCACACAACATAGTTGAATCTTGGCACAAGAGACCTCAGAATTTTTGCAGTAATGTCGTTTTCTTTCAAAATCTCTCCGCAGGCTTTCATCCGTTTTGTTATGGAGAGAGCTCGTCCAAAGTATGCATTGACAAATTCTCCCTCTTTCATTTTCAGTATTTCGAACTCAGTCCTCAAAGTTTGAAGCTGCGCTCTCTTTACTCTAGTTGAACCTTTGAACTTTTGCTCCATTGAGTCCCATATCTGCTTTGAGGTGTCATCATTTAGTATTGTCTCCATGATTTCTCTATCAATGGCTTGATAAAGATAATTCTTCACCTTTCTGTCCTTCAACTGCTGCTCTGCAATAGTTTTTGCCTCCTCATCAGTTGGCTCCCGGTTTTGTGGACCAACAACCACTCCATCCTCGACCAAGTTCCACATTTCTTTAGATCGGAGGAAGTTCTCCATCAGTTTCGCCCAATGCTCATAGAAACCATCAAATTTGGGAATTGCTGGTTGCACAAATCTGCTGGTACTGGTACTTTCTGTCATTCTCACAGATTTTCTCTCTCGTGTTTAGTTTCCTCAAACTCTCTTTCTCTGATCAGGCCTCTTTGACGAGGCTCTGATACCAAATGTTGAAAAAGGTAAGAATACAAGTAATTGAAATTGTAAACTTTGCTTGATATTAAAAACAGAAAGACTGGCTGCATAAATAGCCTTACATAAACTGAACTTCCTATTTTTCAGCACACTATGCTAAAGAATAGGTCTTAACCTAGATACTCCTTTTGAATAGGAGTTTTATTAACCGACTAAGAAACAAATATTAATTAAAAACAGATATTAATATTCCAACAATCTTAACTATGACCGCGGGCCCTAGCAGAAACATTTTTTTGTTCGAGCTTGTCACGTATGATGTTATGGTAGGAAAAGTCCTCTTATGCCATTTAACTTGCATGTCTCCACTCCTGTAAAGAATTTGTCGTATTTCACTGAATTTACCCACGCTATGAACTGTATATTTTATTTTTTTTATGTTCTTCAAATTCACACATACTTCCATTCCCCCTTAGACCGAGATTTTTTAAAAAATCGAAAGTTAATAGTCAAGTACATGTGTAAATTACTTAGGAACCAAATGCAATATCAAATTCAGCATGCAGTTGCCTTTGAAGAACATGTGGTGCACATATATATAATTCATATGCATTTATAGTTTGTTAGCAAACTAATGACCGATTAACCACCCATGTCAAAGCTTAAGAAAAACCAATTAACAAATTAACGGGGACATGAGAACAAATAATAGAGCATTGATGCAAGTTGTCTCTATGGTGGATTATAATATGGCCTGAACTAATCAAACAAACCGCTATATTGCACAAACACAACGAAACAGATCAAACAAGACAATTTGAACAAATATAAAACAATTAAAATAATAATTTAGTAATTGAAACAAGAGAAATATTTTAGGATACAAAAAGTATTTTTCTACACTAAATATACTCTGTATTTTTTTTTAAAAATAATTTTTTATCCATCATAATTTCTAGCAACACAAGATCAATTTTGTAAGTACACAAGTGTAGTGTCTATGACATAACTATGTTTATAGAGCTTTGCTATTTCTACACTAAAAGATTACACACCCGTATACTACACCGTAGATATTAACTTCACTTTGCCAGAAATAAAAAATATAGTATCTAATACCAATAGATATATGGTGTATATGTAAAATTCAGTGTAATTCTCATGTGTATAACATGTACATGTACTTGTTAAAACAAAGATAATAGAACATTAAAGACTTTTTAATTTATTTTAAGCTTTAAATTAAAAATTAAAATAAATTTTGTTTACTACTTCTAAGAAGAAGAAAAAAATAATACAATTTTTATTGATAACAGATTATAATACTATATAATTTTAAAATATAAAAAAATACATAAATGATCTTGATTTATGGAACTTAGATTTAAAAATATTCTGTAGAGAGGGAGAGTAAAAGCGAATAAATCCTTTTAAAAATATTCTGATTCTCCCCGCAAAGCTTTCATTGAGCCAATCCTTTTAATGGCAGGAAAAACCCCAAATTACCAAAAACTTAGCTTCTGATTTCGATGCAGTACAAGAGATTGTTGTCACTAAGGTTAAAGCTACACAAGCACCATGTCTCCAACTTGAAATTGCAAAAATCTTATTTTCTTATCAACATATATATTTTATAAAGGCCTGTGCCTTAAAAAAGTAAGTCTTAAGTTGAGCTAAGACCATGCAATAACTTTTGCAATGAGGGACAGTCATTATCTGTTTGTGCATATTTTATCAACATAAGAGCATTAAGTTCATACAGTGCCTTAAAAAGAGTCATTCCTATGCTATTGTTAAAGGAGGTGTTATACCAATATTCAACCCTGGACAACATTTTGTACCAAGCATTAGGTTTATCCACCGTAAAACTGTTGAGATTAAGTCAAGTCTCTAGTAGCTTAGAGTTCAGTGGTTAGTTAGTGTTTGAATAACTAACATAGTCAGTCAGTTATATTCTATGAAGCACGGACACCCCTAAAACGACCCCGACACTGACACGGTGACACCGTTAATAATTTGGAAAAATGAATAAATTGAATGTAATTACAAGTGTCAAAGTAGGTATCCGTCATCGACACGGACACCGACACGTCTGATATTAGAGGTGTCGGTGCTTCATAGGTTATATTTAGTTTCTAGCTTTAGAAACTTTGAATAAAGCAGTTAATTGGTGTGCAAGTAACTGTTGATCATGACTATATATATTTTGTATCGATCTTAATTTTCAATCACTTAATCTCTATTCTCTCATTCATTTACATATTTTTATCTCTCGATGATAAGAAGGGTTTTTGCTACTACCATAAACTAGGGTTTTGCTCAAAGAAAAAAAGACAATAAAATTGAGACGTAAAATAAAGATGATTTTCATTCAGCTTGCCAATAATAGAGACACCAGCTCTATAAATACAAGAGATTACTATGTGGGCCTAAAATACAATCTGCCTAGGCCCACTTGAAGGAAATATAAGGATTACTACTGAAAATATAATTATTTAATTCATAATATAATTCTGCTGCCATATGGGTTTCTTCTTAATTCTGGTGGGCCTATCACTACTATCCATCCCAGGGAGAACCTTGTCCTCAAGGTTAGACAAATTGAGAGGCAAATCCGGCCCAATGGAAGGCCCAGCGGGATTTGGTTTGGGGAAACTTTTGGTAAGGGAAATGGGGCTAGTAGTCAAAGAGGAGTTTTGGATAATGGGATCCAGCTGTGGTGTGGGATTTGAAAAGGGAAGACGCGTGTCGGATGGAGAGGACAAAGGATTAAGACGTTGGGGATCCGACGGAGGGAAAAGTGGGAGCGTGCGAGGGAAAGCAGAAGAGAGTGGTTGGGATAAATTCTTGGGCAGTGTAGCAATTAATGGAAAAGGTGGAATACAGCTGGATGCACATGGGTGTGTCTGTTTGGGAAACGGTGAAAGAGAATAGGGTGGGGCCACGTTTGCGTGAGAAAGGGTTTTGGACAAGGATCCAAGGGAATTGGACGGTCCGGATTTAATGGGCGGCAAATCCGATGGTGGGGGTGGGTTGGAAGGATCTGGATGAATCTGGTTAAGAGGATTTGGACAAGGCACGCGTGGGTTGTACTTTAAAGGCTTAGTTAAAGAGTTTGATGTATTAGATAAAACTCTTGCTTCAGAAAAGTCTTGAACCTCATTTTCCTTTGGAGTGACTCCCTCTTCCGTTCTTGTTTCCAAATCACTATTTTCTTCCATGTTCATCCCTTGAACTCTTGCATCGCCGGGATCCAAACCCAGTTCCTCTGTATCCTCAACATCTTCTTCGCCAATATTCTCTGGTAAAGGCACAGAAGTAATTTGTGAGCCATGTTGATGGAAGAACCGCAACTGAGACACATGGAAAACGGGGTGGATCTTAGAGGAGGATGGTAGCTTCAACTCGTAAGCAACAGGGCCGATCTTGCGCAGCACTGGAAAGGGACCATAAAACCTCTTTGAGAGCTTCTGAGATGTTCTTCGTTGTACTGAGGTTTGTCTGTACGGTTGCAAACGCAGCAAAACGAGGTCACCCGGTGAAAAGGTACAATCCCTGCGTTTTTTATTTGCTTGTTCTTTCATAATCCTTTGACTACGATTAAGATTAAGCTTTAGTTTGTTAAGGATACTCTGTCTCTGTTGTAGGGTCGCATCAATCGAAGGAACTGTTGAGAAACCTTGAACATAATCCTTAACTGATGGTGGAGGGCGGCCATAGAGAGCTTCGAACGGCGTCATTCTGATCGAAGAGTGTAAGCAGGAAATATGCCAAAACTCGGCTAAGTGAAGAAATTTAAACCATTGCCGCGGATTATCGCTTGTGAAACACCGCAGGTAGGTTTCTAAACATCTGTTAACTACTTCAGTTTGGCCGTCTGTCTCAGGATGATAAGCGGTACTGTATTTCAGGGTTGTTCCCTGCACGCGGAAGAGTTCTTTCCAGAAGGTGCTCAAGAAGAGTGGATCTCTGTCCGATACTATCGTCTTTGGAATGCCATGAAGTCTACATATCTCAACAGAGAAGCGTCTTTCAAGGTCAACCGCAGAGAACTTAGGAGGCAGAGCAATGAAGTGTGTGAATTTCGAAAGTCTGTCACAGACAACCCAGATGACGGTGTGGCCGAAAGACTTAGGAAGATGAGTAATAAAGTCCATTGATAAATCTTCCCACACTTGATTTGGTATTTCAAGAGGTTGTAACAGGCCTTGTTTTTTTGTTGGCAGGTACTTGTTTTGTTGGCAAGATTGACAGCATCGCACATAGTTCTTGACATCCCTGTGAAGTCCTGGCCATGAAAAAGTAGCTGAAATGCGTGACATAGTTGGTTTCACCCCAGAATGCCCTGCGGATGGTGTGCTGTGATATTCCTTAAGGATAGCTGCTCTGAAATCTAGATCATCGGGTAAGAAAATTCGATCCTTAAAATAAAGCAGTCCTTGTCTGAAATGAAAAACTGATTGCATCTTCTCGTCTGTTTGGTATTTGTTAATGAGATCTGTTCCTTGTATATTGTTAGCGTAGTACTGCTGGAGTCGTGAGATGAAGGTTGGAACTGTAGAAGAGATTGCCAGCAAGAGGGATTGCTCTTCTGTATGGCGTCGGCTCAAAGCATCAGCTACACAGTTGTTTTTACCAGGTTTGTAAAAAATCTCAAAACTGAATCCTTGAAGTTTGGCCGCCCATTTTTGTTGTTCTGGGGTTTGGATGGTTTGTACTAACAGATTCTTGAGACTCTTTTGATCTGTAAAAATATGAAAATGTCTTCCCACAAGGTACTGACGCCATTTCTTAACTGCCTCAGATATTGCATACATTTCGCGCACATACACCGAAGAGGCCTGAAGTCGTTGACACATCTTCTTGCTGAAGAATGCTAAAGGGTGGCCCGATTGTGAAAGTACAGCACCAATGGCAACCGCGGATGCATCGGTTTCTACAACAAAGGTCGTGTTGAAGTCCGGAAGAGCTAGCACCGGGGTGGCCGTCATGATTCTCTTTAAATTTGTAAAAGCATTTTCAGCTTCTGTATTCCATGTAAATCTAGTAGAACGTAATAAATCGGTGAGAGGAGCGGCGAGTGTGGCGTAGTGGCGGACAAAACGTCTGTAAAAACCTGTGAGGCCCAAAAATCCCCTGAGTTGCGTGAGAGATCGTGGCGCTGGCCAATCTAAAATTGCTTGAATTTTGCCAGGATCAGGGGTAACACCACTTGAAGAAATAACATGACCTAGATAATCAACCTTAGGAACTGCAAAAACACACTTAGAAAGTTTTACAACAAACTTATTTGAAGCAAGTAAATCTAAAATCAAAGTTAGGTGGAGTAAATGATCAGAATAAGAATTGCTGTAAATTAAAATATCATCAAAGAAAACTAAAACGAACCGTCTCAAATAAGGTCTTAAGAGGTCATTCATTGCCGATTGAAAGGTACTAGGAGCATTAGTTAACCCGAAGGGCATCACCAAAAACTCATAGTGCCCATCAAAGGTTCTAAATGCCGTCTTATGAGTATCCTCGGGCACAACCCTAATTTGATGGTAGCCTGACCGTAGGTCAATCTTTGTAAACAAAGTAGCAGAACCCAACTCATCAAAGAGTTCATCAATTGTTGGGATGGGAAATCGGTCACGGATTGTTGCAGCATTCAATGCGCGATAGTCAACACAAAATCGCCACGAACCATCTTTTTTTCGGACTAAAAGGACTGGTGAAGAGAAAGGGCTAGTGCTGGGCTTGATAATGCCTTCGGATAGCATCTCATGAATTAGTGTAGTCATAGCCTCCTTTTGGGAGTGAGGGTAGCGATAGGGGCGAACATTGATTGGGGAGGTGTTGGGGTTAAGAGGAATGTGGTGATCGTGTGGGCGGCTAGGAGGTAAACCGTGGGGGGGTCTGAAAAACAGTTGGATAGGATGTAATGAGGGCATCAATTTCTGGTGGGTTCTGGCTGGGTTGGATATGGGGCGAAGAATTAAGGTTAGTGGTGTTAGGATCCTTGGTAGGTTGATAAATTAACAAGTGCATGGAGGCAACAGCATCAGTATGCAAAAGGTGACAAAATTGGGTGAAGGTTGAGGGGGTGGGTACTTGGTTAGTATCACCTTGAATAGTAAGATTTTTATTTTCATAATTGAACGAGATTTCAGGAATGGAGAAATCCGCAACAATTGGACCGAGTGTACGCAGCCATTCCATTCCCAATACTACATCAGCGCCTTCAATTGGAATTAGGTAAAAAGGTATGAGAAACAAATGATCTTGGAGTGTTATAGGTACCTTTGAACACAAGCCTGAACATTGCAACTTGGAGCCATTTCCCACCATGACAGAAAAGTTAGGAATAGGTGTATTTGGTATTTTGAGGTGGGTTGCAATCCTTGGTTGGAGAATGTTATGAGTGCTTCCTGTGTCGATTAGGACAGTCACCACTAACCCATCTATTAAGCCTTTGAATTTTAAAGTTTTTGGTGAAAATAGCCCACTTACAGCCTGGGGGGAAAGTTGGAAATAAGTTTCAGCTAATTCTAAGTTTTCTGATGCAACATCCAAGGGTTGAGTGAATTCAGGAATATCTTCGTGGCCAGTAGTAGGGGTGTCATCATCAATCATGAGTAACAAGAATTTCCCATTGGCACATCTATGCCCTGGAATGAACTTTTCGTCACAGTTGAAACATAGTCCTTGGGCTCTTCGTTCAGCTTGTTGTGTAGGAGTAATCCGTCGAATAGGAAAACGACCCGATTGGTTAGTAGTTGGTTGAGGCATCGTAGGAGGTTTAGGAACGGATGATGTAGGTGATTGGATGTAGGGCTATTTTGGGTAGGTGGAAGAAGTAGGGTTTGAGTAACTTGGGCTTTTGAACTTGGGTTTGGAGTCTTTTAGCTTAGCCTCAATAAGTTTTGCTAAGCCAATTGCATGAGTGATAGAGTGAGGGCGCTGCACTGCTAGTTCATTGCGTATTTTCGGAATTAACCTAGAAATAAAGCAATTTAATATAGCCTCTGGTGGTAAACCAACCACTCGATTTCCTAATTTTTCAAAGTTGGCTTGATATTCCGTAACTGACCCATGCTGTCTAAGCTTAAACAATTGGGCTTGATGGTTTTCGTATGTAGAAGGTCCGAAACGCAGCTCCAAGGCCCTTGAAAAAGCATCCCATGTAGAAAGTTCATTGCTTTGAAACATCCATTTGTACCATCCAAGTGCCTCTCCTTTCATATAGAAAGCGGCCATGGGTAAGCGATTTTCATAAGGTATGCTATAGAAGGCAAAGAATTGCTCAGCCTGAAAAAGCCACTCTAAAGCATCAGCACCATCAAAGTAATTTAACTCAATTTTTGGGTGTCTAAAACCCGAATTTGGTGGGGGGTAAAATGGGGATTGACCGGTGTGAGGGGTAGGGTTGCCGTACGGATAGGTAGCATATGAGGGAGGTTGTGTGATGGCTGTATGCGGTGGAAGGGAAGTATGGAGGAAGGTTTGAGGCTGAGTTAAAAATGGAGGTGGCTGTGTGTAATTAGGAGGAAAAGGATTGGTAAAACTTGAGGAATAAGGGTAAAATGCAGTATTAGATGTGTGGATGGAGGGTATGGGACGTGTAAAGGTGGGATTTGGGGGTGGTGGTGGGGAATAAAGTTGTGTGGAGATAAGTGTGGAATGAATTTGTGGGGAAGATGACGTTAAATGCATATTGGGGTTTCCCAAAACAGATCTGGCTGTTGAAAGGGGGGTAGATCTAGGTGTAGATGTAGGGTTGGTGGTGAAATTAGGTGTGGGTCTAGGCGTAGAGGTAAGGTTTGACGTAGGTATAGCAGCAGCATTGATTGCTGCAAATTGCTGTGTCATTAATGCTGTAAGAGCAGCAAAATTGCTGTTCATGGTGGATTCCAAGGTAGTGTGGTTCGTGTGGATCTGCCCTAGCTGTAAGGATACAGCTTGGTTATTAGCTTCCATGGAGGATTCAAGGTTTTCATGGGTAGAAATGAGGTTGTCAATGCGTTGATTTGTGGCATGGAGGGTATCTTCGATGTCTTTGGGAGTGGGATTATTGGGTTTGGGAGGCATTGAGAAGGGAGATGAAAGCACCAATGATAAGAAGGGTTTTTGCTACTACCATAAACTAGGGTTTTGCTCAAAGAAAAAAAGACAATAAAATTGAGACGTAAAATAAAGATGATTTTCATTCAGCTTGCCAATAATAGAGACACCAGCTCTATAAATACAAGAGATTACTATGTGGGCCTAAAATACAATCTGCCTAAGCCCACTTGAAGGAAATATAAGGATTACTACTGAAAATATAATTATTTAATTCATAATATAATTCTGCTGCCATATGGGTTTCTTCTTAATTCTGGTGGGCCTATCACTCGATCTCTTATCTCTCAAACGGTTGTAAGGATGAGTTAGGTCAAACTCTAATAGAAACAGCTGCAACAAACCTGCGGGAACAGTTATAACATTTTAATTTGTTGACATATCAAATATTTGGTTGGTAAAATGAAGGCTAAAAATGAATAGAAATTTTGGCCTTGGTCCTTTTAATACCGGAATGGCAGAAGAATGATACACCTCCAATATAGCTTTGATCAATTTAAGTTGGTTTGGAACAACGAACTTAGATAGCTAAAATAATTGATCATTGTGAACTTGAAAGTTTGGATCTTGATTTGCTCCATTAAGCTGATCTGATGGGAATACACAGCCATATATAAAAAAGAGAAACGGAGCATCGGCAGCAATGTTATCCTTTCCTAGCTTATATTCTACAGAAAAATTGGAACCGGGGGGAATTTATGCAACGAGTTGTCGTTCAGGAGTTTGGATAGTTTAATTTTGAGAGATTCAAAACTATTTTAGTCAGTACTGATGATGAACCTGTGGCCAATTAAATAATGTCGAAACTTGGCAATGGTTTCAGAAATTGCATATAATTTGCACATATGTGGATTGTTTTCGCATTTTAGGATGTTTATATTGGCTTAGGAGGACCACTCCAATACCTAATACTGATGCATCAGTATCAAAGAAAAAAGTTGCTTAAAATTCAGTAAGGTGAGGACAAGGGATTGTGCCATGCATGATCCAAATTGTTGCATTCCCATTGGAGGGAATCTTTCTTCAACAGAGCAGTAAGTGGTAGAGCATTCAAAGAATGGCCCTTACAGATGCCTTTCGAGCTTTTTTAATGCCCTCTTATTTGCTTAATTTTAGTGAGGCAAGGCTAATCTAACACTATTTGAACCTTGGATTGGCTCACTGCCACACCCTCACCCGACACGATGTGTACCAAGTAATCAACATGTGACAGACCAAAGCTACATTATGAGAACTTGTAGAGACACTGTTGTCAAAGCAGCAGTAGAACTTCCTCCAAGTGTAGGACATGAGAGGACCCTGAAGGGAAAAACACCAATATATTGTCAAAGGACACCAATATTGATGTTCCAACACTTCTTTCACTTGACATGCACGTCCATAGGTTTCATATGAATTTGGTAGGAATCGGATTGCAAGTCCAATTTGGAAAAATGAGTAGCACTAAACAATTCATCCACCGTAGGAATAGAGAAGGTATCCTTAATGGTTATGGAATTTAAGGTGTGATCATTTGTGCAAAAATGAAACCAACCATCTTGTGAAAAATTAAAATCGATAAGAAATATAGGCTACTAATGGATTAGATGATACATTCTTGCAACATATCTTGTACCATACATTTGATTTGAGATTTTTTACTATGTGGATTATTGAGAGAAAATTTCTTTACCCACCTCCCTATGGGGGGTCACCCCTAGCGAAAACCCAAAACTGCCCCCTGCTCTAAAACCCTCACTATTTCATCATTTTTTTCCAAAACTTCTCAAAACCCTCTCTAAAACCCAATCAATCTCCATCAATTTTTCGCCCTAAAATCAAGTTTCAAACCGTTGATCACGTTAAAGGGAGCATAGAAAGCTACAATTTCAGGTAAACATCTCTCATTTCATCCCCTATTTCACTACATTGATTCAACAAATTTATGCTGAAAACTGATATGGTTCGGAAGTTCATTTCCGAAATATGTCACCTAATAAATTTCGGAAATGAACTTCCGAAATATGCCCTGGCAGTTAAAAAAAAACAGTTTTGGCCAATTTTGCTAATTTTTGCATTTGTTAGGTATGGTGCATCCGGACAACATTGTGCAAGACGATGGAGTATTAAATCCGAAAATTGTCAACGTTAATAACGATCCGGTTATTGACGCTACTCCCATGATCAATGCGATCGATGTTCGGCAACATTTTACAAATGATCGGAGTTTCGGTAGTCGAGAACAATTGATTGATTGGGTTCGGAAGGAAGCTAACAAACATGGATTTGGAATTGTTATTTTAAGGTCGGACAACGGAAATAGTAGGCGGAAAGCTTTCGTTGTTTTGAATTGCGAACGGGGTGTTAGATATGTACAATCAAACCGGGTGCTAAAACACGAGGACACGGGATCGAGAAAGTGCGGGTGTCCGTTTAAGTTGCGTGCCACTTGGAGGGTTGATGATTTGTGGCGGTTAACCGTAATTTGTGGAATGCATAGTCATGCCTTGGATGTCAAGTTACACGGGCATCCAATGGCGTGTCGTTTGTCCCGCGAAGAGAGAAATGTGATATCGGACCTAACGATAGTCAAAGTGACGCCTCGCAACATACTTGCCGATTTGAAGCGTAAGAAACCGGATAGTGTTTCAAATATGAAGCAAGTTTACAATGAACGGCACAATCTCAAGGTTTTGAATATGGGCCCTCGGTCGAAAATGCAACAACTTTTGAAACTTCTAGGCGATAACAATTATGTTTCAAGCTTCCGAACCTCCGAGGACAAAGTTACCGTGCGTGATATTTTTTGAACTCATCCCGAAAGTATCAAATTGTTCAACACATTTCCAACCGTTCTAGTCATGGATTCGACGTACAAGACAAACAAGTATAGGCTTCCTCTTCTAGGCTTCCCCACCTAGCATTCGTCTACTTTGAAACCGGCTACCCGATGCCGTTCCAATTTCGCTTCTCACGCGACACGCCGTTTGCGGAATTGATACCGTCGCTCAACACGCTTTTGCGCTATCCCGAGAATCGAAAGGTTGTCAAGCTCGAGTACCGCTCGCCATCGCTTAACGACGAGGGAGGCATTAAGTTCACACCTTTTGAGATTAAGAACGACGAAGATTTAGCGGTTATGTGGACAACGTTCGACCTATTTTCTTCGAAAGGCCCGATCGAGTTGGACGCCAAACTTCAAAGATCGGCGGACGACGTTATCAAAATGTTGACTCATCCCCACCTACCCGTGTTCAACAATATGCAACTTTAATTTTCAGTAATATTATCGTTGTAATCTTCACCCGATTAAATAAAGCGAATCGTTGTTGTTTTTCATTTTTCTTCTGTCCAGACATAAATTCGGAGGTTCATTTCCGAATTCCATCATGGGGGTGCGTTCGGAGATGAACTTCCGAAACACCACATTTTCTGATAATGTAACTTTATTTCGGAGATGCATCTCCGAAACCAATATTTTATATTAAAAAAAACACGTTTTCGGAAGTTCATTTCCGAAAACACCTTTTTTCCAAAAAAAAGTACCGTTTCGGAAATGAACTTCCGAAACAAGGGGTAATGTTGTAAATTCACCAGGGGTGAGCAAGAAGGTTAGAAGGTGGGTGAAGAAATTTTCTTATTGAGAAACAGATGTGAGTGTGGATTATTGAGAAACAGATGTGAGTGGTAAGTCACATTGTTTGAAAAAGTGAAGGTTGAACATTTTATAAGTAAGAGGACTCATATATTTAAAGTCTTAAGATTTTGGATGAATATGTACTGTCTCACTCACTTAAGTTTTGCTCAAGAAAGTACATAGGTGTGTCAAACATATCAACAAACTAAAACAAGTGTAAGTGTAATTCGAGTAAAATGAAGTCTCCCCTTCATCAAAGGAATCAAAGGAATAGTAATCTTGACAGGACACATGTATGTCAAACATATCAATAAACTATGACAAAAAAGAGTGGCAATTGAAGAAAAATCGCAATAAACAAAGAAAATTACAAAAATTTCCCTTGTGATGAATCTAGGGGTGTTTGAGGACTACTTTGGTTCGGTTTCAAGAGAATATGATGCCTAAATATTGATTGATTTGGATCATATTTTCACAAGTTTACGACAAAGATCAAATCGGAAAATAACATTTTGGTTTAAGTTGGATTGGCCGATACATTAAAAACAAATGTGCGGAAATACTACACTAATTTTCAAATATATTTTCAATAGTATTAGTTGTGCTTAATTATCAACACTAGACTAGTAATTTTTCTATAGCAGATTTAAAAATATCTAGGAGGAAAGGCGTTATTATGATAAAGATGATAAGAATTATGAAAATTAATTACGGTCAATTCTGGAAGACATGCTTATGAGTAGAATATTAGAAACTCGTTGCTTAAACCAAAAAAATATTAAATTTTGTTATCCGGCCTAACGACCGACTAATCCAAGAGAACTAATTTCATTGTCCACTTGCCTCGTTTAAAACTGGAGAAAAACTCTTGGCTCAATACGGAAATTGTTTGCACCTACCAGGATTTGAGCCTTAGACCTTGAGAGGAGCACACTCTCAAGAATTAAGCCTTCGCCACTAGGTTAACCCATCGGGTTTCATTGGTTTTGTTCGATTTTTGCCCAAACTAAAAAAATATTTAACCCAAATAACCATGGTTTGGCTCAAATTTCAGTATGGTTTGAATTTTACTGAACCACAGAACACCCATAAATGGATTCCTTGCGAAATATCAAGATTCACATATCGATCAATTTTCTCTTATAATGCATGACCTTTGATTGTTGAAATGTATTCATGACAATACAAACGACAACGTCTCCACTTCATCTACACGAATAAACTCTACAACAAGTGATTCCCCGTCCTATGATGCTATATGTGAATGAACAAAAAATGTAGAAAGAAGAAGAGCTCAAAATCTTAGTCTGACTAAGATTTTGATAATACTTAAATGAATGACTGACACTTTAGTATAAGGAATGTATTTACAAAAGCACTAATATGCATTGTAGTTTATGGTGTACCATGTTTCTCTAATCACTTATTGCAGAGAGAAACAAAAGCACTAATATGCATTGTATTTACATTGTAAATACATTCCTTATACTAATCTATCTCTCTCTCCCTCTCCCTCTCCCTCTCTCTTTAACTCTTCTTGTCAAATTTTTCTAGTATTTTTTATTTGTCATCAGAAATATTTCTTTTCAAAGAAAAATAACTTTTGAGAAATTTATCTTTGAAAATAAGTTAGATTTAAGAAAATTCTCCATCTTTCAAAAAATAATTCTCTTTGAAGATACAAGTAGTACTATATGTATCATATTCACTTGTGTAATTCTAAAAGAGTTCATTTAGTCCAATAATGTATCAATATATTGTTTTATTCTAGGAATTTTGTAGTTGATATTCCACTTGCACAACTTTAAACAATGCTATAAAATATTTTAAAAAGAATAATTTAGTATACCACTCAACTCAATAATTTTTTGATAACAAAATATTTTTAAACATTATTCTATTACAAAAACAACAACAAAAGTTAAAAGAGTAACATATTCAAGAGCAGAGTAACATATTCAAGAGCAGATGTAGCATAAAATTGTAGGATTAATATTGTTGGTTTGACAAGTGTAATAAGTTAAAAGTTTTACCATATGAAGATCTATTTGTATTCAATACTTTGAATTCAATTTGTGTAATTGCTTTTAAATCAATTTCTTAGACTCTCTCTACTACACGTGTAATCCAGAACATAAGATATATGGACAGAACCAATACACAGTGCTATAAATATAATAATGAGTTTTACACAAATTTTGTAAATATATAGATGCAGATGCCCAATCTCTAGAATTTAGATCTGCCCAGCATGGCAAGCATATGAGTCAATCTTTTTGAGCTCAAAACTTAACTTCTTTCTTCATACATAATTATTCTAGTCAACAACACGAGGCTGTGCCTGTAGCTGCAACATAACTTATTTTATTATTAATAAATCTTCTGTTAGAAGGAAAAAACATTATTAAAACTTTACACGTGATTCAGTTGCGCAGACAACATGGTTTTGAGTTTTGACTGTTGACCCACTGATTTGCTAGCATGTCTTAATTATGAACCAAATGTACTTGAATCCTAGTTAGTCCTATCAGTGTCTAAATTTGTTTGAGTTAGGAAAATTGTACCGTTACAAGATTAGTCTTGGAGGAAAAGGATAGAAAGAAGTTGAAGTAAAAATTCTCAATGCTCTTTTTAAATAGAAACAATGAAAAATCCATAATATTAGTGCACCTTAAAATTGGAGGAGCAAAAGGAGAAGTTATGATCATAGTAGGTTTGCACAAGTACATATCCATTAATGTTACTATGAGAAAGCATATTCTTAGGATAATTACTTCATATCTAAAATATACTATTGATATATTTGTTTTCACGTTTAAACTAATTTGAGATGAATGTATAACAAAAAATTACATTTAAATCACATCAAAATATTGTGATTTAGGTCTTGCAAAAGCTAAACCAAATACATATTATATTATAGTCACAAAAGTATGTGAATTTGAATTTATATTATTTCTCTTCATCGCAATTAATGTATATGTTTTTTATTAAACAGTAATTAAAACAAAAATAATTTATACGGTGAATTGAGTTGAATTCAAATGAGTGACTTTAGAAGGTGATGAACAAACTAAAAGATATCTTAGATTGGATGTTAATGTAAATGATATTTGCAAATACTTTGACGTTCAAGTTAGTAAGCAAAAACAATGTGAGAGATATTGAGATAAAAAGTTGTATATCTTTAACTTCGATTAAGAGGCTTTATATAATTATTTTTGGAAGATTTGAGTTATGAGGAGAATTATGACCCTTGATGCCCCCTCGAGGTTCTTATTGTTGTCGAGTTTGTTGCCTGCTCCCCTGCTTCCAATTGGTCGTTGAAGATTGGTCTATGGATTGTTTTATGAAGAATTGGATTTGGGTTTGTCTAGAAGAGTTGACCTTTAAGTTGTTAGTATATGAGAGCTAAGAGTGGAGACTCGATTTAGATAGCGAAGAGTTTGTATTTGATTCAATTCAAGTAGGTCTATTTCATGGAGTGAGTGCAATCCAGGAAGGACTCGTCTGATGATCGAGTTTATACTGAGTTGGGTGATTTGAACATGATTTATGTGAGATAAGGATATTTAAGTTAGTGATAATCTAAAGAAAATATCTATAGAGACCATAATGAGGTGTCTTTAAGACATGGATGAGTCGAAGATAGTTTTTGTTGAGGCTGAAACAAGGTGTCTTTGAGGTATGGATGATAAAAGGATTTTTGAAAAGTCTTGGGTGAAGCGTTTAGTCAATCTGCTTGTTTTTTTTTTTGTTGTTGTGATTTTGAATTGACTAATGGAGATTTTCTCATTTTAATTGGGGATGATTTGTGTCTTTTCTGCACCTTAATCATGACATGGACATGTGTTCCGGCAGAAATATTTGGATAACCTCCCGGAAGCTAATCTGGCGAGGCTGCAACAGTATTGGATGTTTGTTAGGAGGAAGATGAATGGTCACCATTGATGGTGACCTCCGAGGTTTCCCCTCCTTTTTATGTTATTCATCGATTTAGGCCCCGAAGGTAGATATTGGATAGTTTGGGAGATTCGGGTGGCACGATCATGAAATGCATGCACTCAAGATGATGGTCTTGCTTATCTCTTCATGTGTGAGCTCATATTTATAGTATAAACCTTGATCTAATGACCATTAAGCCATTTGTAACGCTTGTAACCACCCCTCATAAATTCAGTAACGTTCGTAACCGACCTTTAAATGTCATAAAAGCCTGAATCTGAGACATGTATAAAATCGATTCCGGAATATAGATATCGACCTGACTCTTGAGAACTCCTGTATAGACAATTGGCCTTGTCATCCGACTTTATAGGTCGACCTAACTATTTTTAAACTCAAACATCTTTTAGGGATACTAATATGGCCTTGAGGAGGTTCAAATATTTGGTTCCATCCTCCATCTTGTTGAACGATTCCCCATGGTAAGAGTGTGTCAAAAACATTTAATTTATAGAAGTGTGAATCTCGATTTGCAATACTTATATTCTCCACACTTAATGTGTATGGGTTTTGTTAAAGGATATTTGAAATAAAAAATATAAACTAATTAATAGAGTTTTGAGTTGGATTCACATAAGTGGTTTTGAAAAATGATTGCCAAATTGATTGAGTGTCAATAAGATATGGTATCTATAAACACTCTTACGCTTAAGTTAGTAAGTGGATATAAAATTAAAGGTAGGAGGATAACATATTGTTTACTTTTAAATATTTTAAGTTTGTTTCAAAATTTTATATAAATATTCTAAGACTAGAGTTATAAGAAGATTTATGACCATCAATCAATCACCTTCGAAATTTTCACTCTTTTAAGGTATATTTTCCCTACCCAATTTCTAGTTGGCCATCAAGGAATCAAGGAATGGTTTGTGAATCATTTCGAGCAATTAAAAAAAGGTTATATAGAATTAACTTACCATCATGAAAAAACTCAAATGGTTTGTGAATCATTTTGATTGTTTGAATCTCACATAAAAAGAAAGAGACAGATAATCATTTTTCACAAGAATATCATAGTTTCCCCTAAATAACAGTCTATGATCAACACTCCTACTCTACTACCATTTGCTCATATGGCTATTTAATTTTAGACTCACCTTTTATCCTACTTAGTAGCATTATTTGCTTAGACATTTAGACATAGATGTTTTGTGATTTCTAGGTATTCCTAAGACCAAACAACAATTCAACGTTCCTATTCCTTGAAAGCTATATAACCTCTACACTTTCTCATCTATCTTTTTCAATCAACCACTGAATCAGTGAATGGTTCAATTGAGTCTTGTCCTTAAATGCAACTACAAAAAGAAAAGCAAAAAAGATACACTAACAAGAACGTCTAGTCATCCATAAATACAGTGTAAACTTGACCATATCTGGTGAATGGTCTTCCACTCTTCTACCCTAAAAATTTCACTTTGTTCCCAACCCTCATAGGTCATTTCAATAACAGCATCACCAAAGGGATACTTTTTTGTTTTAACCCTCTAGGAAACCTCCTCGATATTCAAGAGAACGGTCGTAGAGTGTCTCAAGTTTTAAAAAATCTTGTGTAGGTTAATCGCAGTTGAATCATGACAAAACAATAGTGGTCATATTCAACCACGATTATATGAGATCTTATTTAGGCACGATTTAATTGTGACAAATTTTAAACCTTGCCCTGTAATCCACTTTGTACGCCCTCAAAGACGGATAGCCCAGAATTGTAATTCAGACACTTTAAAGAAGAACAATGAATGTCAAGGAATTGATGAAATAAAATCAATATCACAATTAGAGATGTAGAAGTGCAGAATAATTAAATTAAATGAAAAATGAAATAGTTGTTTTCAATTCCATTGTACACATAAAAATTGAAGATTTTCACAGGCTCTCCAGTGTCTCTCTACACATGTTTTTTTGAGATCAAAAGCAAAATTCCCAATATTTCTCTTAATGGAAAATTGGAGGCCTCTAAAAAGATCAAAAGTGGAAGAAGAAGAAGATACAATGAAAAAGTAAGGACATGGAACAATGCAACTCCTCAACAATTACAATTGAAATTGCAAGCTCCATCTTTGATTGATGTGTGATGATATCACTCTCCTAACAAGTATCTTTATCCAACAACAACAACAGCATAACTTCTACATCCATATAACCACCAAACCCCAAAAGCAGTATAAAGAAATCAACTATCTTCTTGATGGGGCTTATTGTAAACTTCCACATTATGATTCTTCTTCAATCATCAATCAAATCAATTGTTGGAATCAAAATACTAAAAAATATATACAGGAGAGACTTGCACCTCAATCCCATTTCTCACATCTTGGGAGTTATTGAAGTTCTGTGATCTGAGAAGCTGCTAACCTTTACTATCTTGCTCCTTTGGAATATACAAAATTATCGGCACCGCCACCGAGTTTAATCTGTTGTCATTGGATTGTTCTTGTAAGCTTGCACTTGGAAATGAAGATAGTATCTGAATAATTCAGACTACACAGTTTCAAAAGCTCGGCGGATTGTTGTTTTAATATCGGATTGCAACCACTTTGAATCACTAGAAGAAGTTTCGCAGCAAGCCCTGCGTCGATGGCAATCGCCGAACACTCCTCGGGCGCAAGCTTGCAAACAGACCACAAAATTGACAATGCGTACTGAGTGCAGGTTTCCGAGATCCTCATCAAAAATCTCACCATGATAGGTATCGTGTTGACACAATCCCTCAACGCGACTCTGCCTTCAGGTATCGACGACAACGAATCCAAAACACAAAGGGCTAGTTCCAAACAATCATGGTCCATACCAGATAACAATTCGACTAATTGCGAAACAGCACCAATGCTAACTAACAAAATCTTAACTTCCTTATAGAAACACACTGTTTTCAGGAGGCTTAACCCAGGACAGATTCCATTGCTATGTCTCTTATCCTTAACAAGCCTCATCAAACCAACCAACAGACTATGGCTTGAGATAATCTCAGACCGAAAATCCTTTTCCTCGATCAGCGATTCAATCAACCGCGTGCAATTGATTTTGGTCTCAATTGAACCCTCATTCAAGATATCAACCATCAACGAAATCTTCGCAGGTTGCATAAGATTCTTCTTGGACTCAGAATCAAGTGTCAAACTAACAAGAATACCAATAACTTCTGAACCAACAGCATATGAAGTAAAAGGACCAAGTAAACAACACAAAACAGAAACACCACCTTCATCAATCACAGACTTACGAGCAGTAGCATGAAAAGCCACAACCTGATGAAGCTCCTTCAAAGCATGAACACGAGCCTGACCCTTCACCTTCTTGAGTGTCTCCACAAGCTCAGAAGCTCTTCCTTGAACATCCTCAGACCGTTTCTTCATCAACAAATACTTCTGAGAGAACCAAGTGTATATAAGTCTGTAGAGAGTTGTGTTTGGAGTGATGGAATCATCCCAAAGCTCCTGCATAGTAGTGGGACAAGTCAAGTGTCCTAGGTTGAACCATTTAAGAATGTTGTTCCTCTCGTAGGTTTGTCCAGTGCAAAGAGTAACAGGGTCTTGCATTGGTTCAAGAGAAATTGGACAAATGAAAACACTTGGAACTTCACATAACTCCAGCTCTTGAATCATTTTTCTCAGATCTAATTTCTCAACACCACTTCCAACAACCCCACCACCACCACCACCACCACCCAAAACACCGTCTTTCACGGCGGTGTCCAGATCTAGAATCTGACCATCACCACCACCCTCAAAACCCACAACCATAGAAGGCTGATACATAGGCATTTTTCCAACAATCACAAAAACAAAAAAAAAACAAACTTTTTTAACCTAGAAAGCTACCCGAGAGTCTGGAATGAGTTGAAGGGTAATGTGAGAGAAAAGTGAAAATGAAAAGAGAGAGAACATGAAGATGATGGGTTTCACTGTGGAAAAATGGCTTTATTGGTCAAAAAAGAGAGAAAATAATGAAAATCACATCTCAAATGATGAAGATATAATAAAAATGAAAAAAGAAATTGGAGAGAAGGAAGAAAGAAAGAAACAGTGAGGACCAGTGTTTGGTACTGTAGAAAACACAAAGAAGGAAAAAACCTGACAAATAGTTGAAACAAGATGGGTGAGTGGATTGAAGAGAAATAATTGAGAAAGGGATCAGAGAATGAACAGTTAGGGATTAATGGAAACTAAGAGAGGTACTTTGAGATTTATGGTAAATTAATGAATGAAGGAAAGAGGGGAAATAATGGTTACAATGTTTTTGTAGGGTGGTTCTGGGTGGAAAAGAAAAGAAAAGAAAATATATTATTAAAAGTTTAGTTGGGAAAATGGATAACCGGAAAAGTATGGGCTGTAGCCGGTCAATGAGACTCTCTTGGCTCGCGGACCACACGTGCATTCATCTTATCTGTCGCCGTTAACTTTCCCTTTCTATGTTTATTATACTAATCAACGGAGTATTACCCTCTTTTATTTACTTATTTTTAACATTTTTATGATTTTATATAACTATTGTTTTTTACATATGGTGTTTTTAAATGTTTACAAATTTTAGCTATTGTTTTTTTAATAAATAATTTTTAAAATTTTACAAATTAATAATTAATGTTACATTAATTTGTTGAAATATGTTTGACCTCTTAATTATGTATGAGTCGTATGACAACGAGACGGATTAGAGATTAAGAGACTGCTTTTACTTCCTCATATTTAAATTCGAATCACCAAATAATTCTCGTTTTTGAATTAGATGGAGAATTAAGATTTATATTTATTTCAAATAGGTTTATATTGTGTTCGGAATCTTCATTCTGCCATCATCTATTTTAGTAAAATCAATTTTTTAATAGAAATATTTATTTTTTAAAAATTAATATTACAAATATAGAATAAAATAATCTCAAAATATTTCACACATACATTTTAAATATTTTAAATAATATATACAAATGAAAATATTAAAACATTTGTCACATAGCTAATATTATAAATTATTAAAACTAAATAATAAAGTATATAATAAAATAAACAAGGTGTGTTCGGGATGGATACTAGTGTCTCAATTATCCGACTTGTCCCCATAATTTATAATCGAGAAAAACTCAACCTGAATCCAAACTAAATCAAAACAGGGTTTTCCCGTCAAATTTGAAACGGATTCATGTGATGCCCGCAGGTACAGATTATATTGCCATGCCTACTCTTAATCGATCTTAGAAAATTATTTTTTCTGTACGCGACTCATATTTAAGAGATTATACAAACATTCAACCTCTTAACCAAATTTAGAGAATTATTTTGCCTTTACATGACTCATGTTTGAGAGGTTGTATAAATGTTCAACCTCATAACTGCACTTAGAAAAGTATTTTGATCTTATGTAGGTCATGCTTGTGAGACAGTATAAATGTCCGACCCTGTTAACCGAATTCAAATAAGCATTTTCCTCATATGCAACTCATGCTTGGGCTTGTGTAAATGTTCAAACTTTTAATTGTTCGTAATAAAATATTTTGCCTTTACACAACTCATGTTTGTGAATGGTGTATCTTTAGGCTTATTTGGTGTTGGGAGACTTAATAGATGATGAAGAACAAACATCCTCTAAATGTGTCGGGTTGTGCACAAAGTCGAAAAAACTCGCCCTAAATTAACAAGAGTCAGATCCTTAATTAACTAAGGTCCGCACCAGGACACTATAATTGAGCTAGATGAGTTATAAGGCTAGTTCGACCAATTGGAAAAACTAGATATATACGTGATCATAGGTGATGAAGGATATACATCAATAATTATGAATACGACCCAGACTTTAAGATGAAGGTTAACAAACATGATATTTTAGATATATTTAGACGAATTTAAGCATTTGTGAAGAATGAGGTGCATTTGAATTTTTTGTCCGACTCATAATGAAAAATTGATGTTTAGACTAATACATCTTTTATTTTGTGAGTAGGTAAAAAGAAAACATGTATGTGAAATTGAGGAGTTGAGATTTCAAATGGAACGTATAGCTCTCAAAGCCACTTTCGATAAAGTGGTTAAATGTAATAAAACATGTAGAGATAACATGTTTTTATACATTTGCATTTTATAGTTTTGAATTCCAAATATCACATGCATCGAATCTTATATAAAAAATTCAAAAATAGATGCATATCAATGTTGTATCTTCTAATCTATGAATGTTATTTTTAAGGAGATTATTTTGTAATGGATAAGTAATCCATTATGTTATGCTACTCATTATATTCTGTTATCGGTAAAACACTAAAAAGTTAGCTTCCCTACTATGGTTAAGGAAAACCTCAAATGTATGGCAGTCTGTGTTTATTTGTGTTTGTTTTGCGTGTCTTTTAGATGTCTTTTCAATTCATGCAAGTGTCTTTATATAGGCTTCCGACAACTTCTCATTGTCCCATTAAAGGTGTGTCTCTCTGTATCCTTCTTCCATTCATGGGACTACAACAGCCTTCGTCGCCATAAACACATGTAATCAAAGTCATATAACGTTCGTCTCATCATCAAGCTACAGTTAGCTTAATCGGTTTCATGTAAATCAACTTTAGCGGGTTGATCCCATACTCGGCATCCTAGTTAGCTTAATCGGTCTTGGACTACATTCCAGCACGTCTTCTATTGGCTAATTTCATCCGACTTCATACCTGATTAAGACTTGGCTGAGTAGTTGGATCCGATCTCTAAGAGCAGTCTTGTATATTGGCATATATTCTATTCTCTGTCCGAGTTTACATCCCAGCCCTGATAAAAATATTCCGTACACACACACACATATATATATATATATATATATATATATATATATATATATATATATATATATATATATATATATATAAATTAATTTATAAAATAGATTATAAACTATATCTTCAATTTCTATCAAATAAAGCACAAGTATCAATTTGTTTGTGCGTGTAGATCACATCTCCTGGATATCTTTTTTACCATGAAAACGTAAAGTTTAGTAACTTCACTTGAATCACACTCCAAATCTTTTTTTATAGGTAAATAAGCTGAATCTTACTATAAAGATATTTTTAGTCACCTTTCTTATTTAATTATTTTTATAGAATTTCTTAATTCTTAGCGTTGAGTCCAAATTAAATATTTCATAGCGTTGTAACCAATTTTTATCATTATTACTAGTATTTAATTTTCCACCTCTTTCAGTCTCTTATTACTTTAATTGCTATTCAGCTAGGAGTTTAATGTGTATTATTATTTTTTGGTGAAGTTTAATGTGCTATTACTATTTTTTACTTATACTGGGTAAATAGTTTTAAATAGATGAATATTTTTAATGAAATTAGATGAATCGTAGTAATATGTATAATGATGTAGTTGTATTTATCACCCACACGGGTAAAATACAACCACTTTGAACAAACTAAGTAGTTGAAGAGCATAAAATCTTTGAACAAATAGGTACTATAAATTACTTTATTTAATACGAGAATCACTTTTGCTCTTTGAATACTCAATGGAGAAACACAAAGCAATTTTAGTCAAAAAGAAAATTTCCAACATAGGCAAAGGTTTGATTTCATACTAATTAGTGTAGGAGTATATAATAATGGTTTTCCTTTATTGATAAAAGGTGAAAAGGGATAAAATGGTCTTTGAAATGTGTAATTAAATAAAGAAAAAGAGCAATGAATAGTTTAGTATACGCACGAAGCAAGAAAGGCACAAAAGTCCATGAAAACCCCACGAGGATGTGTGAAACTGTGAATGAATCAATAAAAGGTACGGCACACGATACAACCAATGTAAAAAACTAAATATCTAAAAAATAAGTATAAATACCATAATTATTTTCCAAAAAATAATTACAAAATATATAATAAAAGGTGTGTAAATATAAACTTTTGGACATCATTTCAAGATCTGTTTTAAAAAACAGATCGAATCGGTAGGTCGGATCAGTTAAATTGGGAATTGAATAGATCATCGATCTAGTCTGATTGTTAGATCGAACAAAATATTGAATTCGTAGGAATCAGCCAAACTGATAAAAACTAATGAACCGACAGTTTTGAAAAACCAATGTATCAGATGTATGATTTTTTTCTCAGACAAAACGACATTATTTTTATAATATTTCTTAAAAAAATATAATTAAACTTTATTCAAAACTAATTTGGAGGAACCACTTTTCGTTTTTTGTAATTAGATTTGGTTCAAAATTTATTTAAGTTTGTATTTTGTATTATTTTGTTATGCGTGATGATTATATTTAAATTTTGAATTTAAAGAATGAACATGTCAAATTATGATAGTATTTTGAAATTTTATAAGTGTCGTGATATTTTGAATTTATCAGTACCATCACTAATTTGATGACCGATATAGATTTTAAAACATTGATTTCAAAGTTAATAGTAATTTATATACAATACTCATACACTTTAATCTAATAAATGATAAAACAATCACACACCTTAATCTAATAAAGAGCAATTTTTTAAAATTATAAAACAAAGAGAATTGTCCTAATACCTCGTAACATTGCTTGAAAATCGATGTTAAAACGTAGGTTTGAACTCGTGCCCTTGTACCTGATGTCTCTGCACGGCTATCAACTGAGTTGAGTTAACATAACTACAAAGCATCTTTTCTAAACATTAAAGTTGTGAGAGTTCTAACAAATACTTCGTAGTCGCAATGGTGCGGACTTGAAGTTAACCAGAACATTGACATTGTCATGGAAACTCAAAATTTGTATTGTACCTAATCGCAAACTCAAAATTTGTATTGTACTTAATCGCTCAATTTTAAACAATTATTCTGCTTTGGCTAAAATAGTCTCACATTATTAGAAATGGAAGTTGTATAAGTATATACAACACATAAACATCAATCCATTTGAGTGTAATTTTCTAAAAGATAAGATCGTAATAATTCTCATATTTAAAACGGACAATACTTTGTAATTGCATTAGCGCAGACATAAATTAAAAATTTAAAAAATAATATGTCATAATATAAAATAGAAATATTATATAACTACAAATAAAAAGAAAAAAAATAAAAATTCAAATTATTTATCAAATAGTAATCCTAAATAAATTGAAAAGTGGACTGCTCTAGTTTCTTTCTACTCCACAATAGCACGTCTCTTTTTTAATATATAAACACAAAATAAGAAGAAAAAAATATAGACAGAAACGACAATCCGTGGTCTCCCAGAAAACCCAAACATGTGATTAAAAAACTGAAAATTTTCAAAACAGAGGGCCACCTACCTTTAAATTATAGGAAAAAATGCCAGCAAAGCATTGGACTATGACACTTTTTTTGCTTTGACTGTACGCATCCAGTCTTTGCTTTGACTGTCTTTGCTCTTTTACCTTCTATCCAACCCAATCAGACACTGACACGTGACTCTGCTAACTCTGTCTACTTATGTCACTGTTTTTCATGGCTTAACCTTGTACAATTTACACTTTAATAATCCTTTAATCTCTTACTTTTAGTTTTATGACTATGCTTATTTAGAGCAGTGTTATCAGAGAGTGTCCCACGCTGGAAACAAGACCGGATTTTGTACTCTACTTAAGCTCTTGAATCCAAACATTGATAGACATAAAATAGGTTGATTGGATATGTTTTTTGTTTAACTAGACGGATAAACATGATTTCTAATATATTTTGTACTTTTCAAAATTCATAAAAGAAAAACTCTACTAAAATGTATGTAAAATTCAGTAGACTTTTAAGAAAAATAGAATTATAGTCACTATGCTTCTAAACAAAAAAAATTGAATATTTAATAATTTGTTGTTAACTTAATTTTTAATTTTTTTTAAAATTCACTTTAAATATAGTTTTCTATTTTCCTTTTGGCATGAAAATACTAGTCTTCATTAATCAACAACCACCACCAACAAACCTCTTTTATAACATAAATAATTATTTATTTATAGTCTGTTTGATAAAAATAGTGATTGATAGATAAGCTAGCTGATAGCTATGACTGATGGCTGATGGCTGATGACTTATAGCTTATAGCGGATGGTTGAGACTTATAGCTTATAAGCTCATTGAAGTGTTTGATAAAATTAGCGGTTCAATTAACTTATAAATTTAAAATGACATAAAAGATATTTGATATATAATTATTTTATTTTAAATCAAAATAAATTATAAGGGTTAAAAATGAATTTTAATTAAAATAATAAGAATAAAAAAGGAAGAAAAAATAATAAGCTATAAGACATAAGCTAAAACGCTATTTGAAATAGCGTCTGGAAAATAAGTTATAAGCTAGTAAAATAAGCTATAAGCTCGTGATGAAAATACCGTTACCAAACGGGTCTAAATTATCATATGAACTTATAAGACACAAGACATAAGTTATAAGCTCGAAAATATGTCATACCAAACAGAGCCTTAATGTCCATTTGAAATACACACTAATGGAAGAAAATATCACATGAAGTATGTTGTTAACTATTTTAAATGACAATTTTTTTTAAATATTATTAAAAATTACAAAAGATACAATATTGTTAGGTATGATATTATAATATTTTATATAAGTTCAATTGTTTTCGGAACTAGAAAGTCAAATGTATCATATCAAATTTTCATATTTGACAAACTTACTTTGAAGCAATTTTGAAGTCGGCTTGTCGCACGATAAAATTCTTAGATTTCAGATTTTAGAGAATAGTAATGAACCGCTAATATATAAAATGGCTGATTTTAAAAACTAAGATAGTAAATGTGAGACTTGTGTCTCGATGAAAAAGAAAGTGAAAGATCTTCATGAAACCCAAGATAAATTTACTAAGGGAAACTCTAGTTTATTTCATACACACATGTTTCCATCCTACCTACCCATACACTAAAATATCTATTGATCTAAGTGTCAATCTTCCCTTATGTAGGCTAGTCAAAAATTTCACACACACCTCATTCTTCACATATACTCTATTGTCGATACAACTCCAACCCCCTATCATAATAAGTAAAGAAGTGACTCTTCGTTGAAGACCCACGAAGAAATGACCTATACAAACCACAATATCTCTAATTCTCCTTTCTAACTCTTTATCAAACCAGATATTTTTCTCGTTTATGTGAATCTGTTGGCATGTTTTAAGGAAAAAACAATTTGGAGATACTCATGAATGATTGAAGTAAAAAAATCACTTTATAAATCCATTAATTATGGAAGAAAATGCAATAACTTCATCCTTTAACCCTTGATAAAACATTTATTTTGACTAATAGCCCCTATCTGAGCAGGTTTGGGCTTCCCAAAGCCATTGTCTTCGACAATGGGACCTAGTTCGCCAACACTATGGTCATTGAATTTTGCCGAGACTTAGGTGTACAGATAAAGTTTGTATCCGTTGTGCACCCCAAAGCCAATGTGAAGGTTGGGTCGACAAACAAGGTAATCTTGGAGAGACTCAAGAAAAAGCTTGATAACGCCAAAGGCTTTTGGAAGAACTGCTTCATGAAATATTATGGTCATATCACACCACCCTTCATTCTATTACTAAGGAAACACCGTTTTCCATAATGTATAGAGAAACAACCATGTGCCGGTAAAGATTGACATGCTCTCGTGACGACGCTCCCAATTTGTTCAAGAGGTAAAAAGGGTGGGATTAGAGTGCGCGGAGGACTTGGTTGATGAACTAAGACAACTCTCCAATGTTTAAGAATTCTCCGCTAAGAATGGAGCCTCTAAAATATACAACTCCAAATTCAAGCAAATGGATATGCGATAAGGGGATTCAGTCTTAAAGGAAGTGGTTTTCCCGCCTAATAGGGAAAGCTACAACCCAACTGGGAGGGGCCATATCACATATTCCAGAAAGCTCCCTCATGGGGCGTACAAGTTGTAGGAACTAGACGGACATCTACTACCCAGAACTTAGAACACTCTTCATCCTAAGTATTATTACAATAGAGATTATTTGTAATTTCTTAAACATAAGTATTTATCTGTGAACAATATATTTATGACCAACGAGGACATTTTTCAAATGTTTTATATGCTAGACTTCATGGTGAAGATAATTGTCTCCTCTTAAGGGAATGTTTTGTATGATGAACTTCTTGGCGAAGATCATTGCCGCCTCTTAAGGAAATGTTTTGTATGGTGGACTTCATGGTGAAGATTCTTGCCGCCTTTTAAGGTAATGTTTTGTATGTTGGACTTCATGGAGAAGATCCTTGCCACATCACAAGGCAATATTTTGTAGCTATACTTCTTGGCGAAGATCATTTCCGCCTCGTAAGGTAATATTTTATACGTTGGACTTCTCGGTGAAGATCATTGTCGCCTCTTAATGAAATTTATTACGTTGGATCTCCTGTAATATATCCTTTCCGCCCTTCATGGAAATACGAATAAACAATTAAATTTCCTGTCTTAGGGACTTAAAGTTTCCTTGGGCGGGACCAAACACATAAATCTCGCCCAAGTGGTGCGACTGAATTCTAGCCTATAAGACTTAATCTTAAGTCTTGTTTGAGGGCTTGATAGAAGTCAAGCCCGAGAGGTCCAATGCCTCGCCTGACATACTTGCAGTCTCATTAGCCAAGCTTCATAGAACTTCTCATGACAACTAAGAACTCCCCGACTAACCGAACCCTTTCCTGGGAGACATAGAGTTTCCTCGGGCAAGACCAAATACATAAATCTTGCCCAAGAGGCACAACTGAAGTCTAGCCTAAAAGATTTAGTCTTAACTCTTGTCTGAGAGCTAGATACAAGTTTCAACTGATGGGTAAAACGCCTCGCCAGAGGGACTTGTAGTCTCATTACCCAGACTCCGTATAACTTTTTCCGAGGACCAAGACTTCCCCGGCTGAACGAATTTGTTACTTGAAGGGCTAAGAGTTTCCTTGGGCAGGACCAAACACATAAATCTCACCCAAGAGACGCGATTGAAGTCTATCATAAGAAACTTAATCTTAAGTCTTGTATGAGGGCTTAAAGAAGTCTCGCCTGAGATGTCCAACACCTCGCCTATGGGACTTGTAGTCTTATCATCCAGACTCCATATAACTTCTCTCAGGGACCAAGACCTCTCTGGCTGACCGAATCCCCGCTTGAGAGACTTAGAGTTTCCTCGGGTGAGACCAAACATATCAAGCTAGCCTAAAAGGAGTGACTGAAGTCTAGCCTAAGAGACTTAGGCTTAAGTTTTGTCTAAGGCTAGATAGAAGTCCCGCCCGAGAGGTCAAACGCCTCACATAAGGGACTTGTAGGCTCATCAACCAAGCTCTATATAACTTCGCCTGGGGACCAAGACCTCCCCGGATGGCCGAATCCCCCTCCTAAGGGACTTAGAGTTTCCTCGGGAGGGACCAGCCACATAAATTACGCCTAAGAGGCGCGACTGATGTCTAGCCTAAAAGACTTAGTTTTAAGTCTTATTTGAGGGATGGATACAAGTCTTACTCGAGAGGTCTAATGCCATAGTTTCATCAGTCAGACTCCATATAACTTCACCTAGGGACCAAGATCTCCTAGGCTGACCGAATTCCCTACCTGAAGGACTTAGAGTTTCCTCGGGCCAAACCAAATACATAAATCTTGCCAAAGAGGCAGGACTGAAGTCTATCCTAAGAAACTTAGTTTTAAGTATTATTTAAGGGCGTGATAGAAGTCTCGCCCAAGAGGTCAATTGCCTCGCCTGAGGGACTTGAAATCTCATCAAAGAAACTTCATATAACTTAGCCCGGAGATCAAGATCTACCAGGAGGACTGAATCCCCCACCTAAAGGACTTAGAGTTTCCTCGGGAAGAACCAAACACATAAATCTCGCCCAAGAGGCGCGACAAAAGTCTAACCTAAGAGACGTAATCTTAAGTCATGTTTGGGGGCTTGATAGAAGTCCCTGCCAACAAGTTTAATGCCTCGCCTAAGGAACTTGCAGTCTCATCGGCCAAGATCCATATAACTTCACCCAGGGACCAAGACCTGCCTGGATGACCGAATTCCCACCAGAGGGACTTAGAGTTTCCTCGAACTGGACAAAATATATTAATCTCGCCCAAGAGGCACAACTGAAGTTTATCCTAAAAGACTTAGTCTTAAGTATTGTTTAAGGGCTTGATAGTTGTCTCTCCCGGGAGGTCAAATGCCTCGCGTAAGGGACTTGCACCCTCATCATCTAGGATCCATATATCTTCGCCTGGGGACCAAGATCTCCTAGGTTGAGCGAATCACATATCCGACAAACTTATAGTTTCTTCAGATGGGACCAAACACATAAATCTTGCATAAGAGGCGTGATTGAAGTCTAGCCTAAGAGACTTAATTTTAAGTCTTGTTGATAGAAGTCCCGTCTAAGAGGTCCAACTTCTCAACTGAAAGACTTGCAGTCTCATCAGCCACACTCCATATTACTTCTCCTGAGGACTAAGACCTCCTCGACCAACTGAATTCCCTGTCTGAGGGACATAGAGTTTCCTTCGGCAGAACTAAACAAATAAATCTCGCTGAATAGACTCGGTTGAAGTCTAACCTAAGAGACATAGTCTTAAGTCTTGTATGAGGGCATGATAGAAGTCTCACCCGAGATATCCAACGCCTCGCCTAAGGGACTTACAAATCTCATTATTTAAACAACATCATCTATCCTAAAATCCCGACGTCCAATCGGTCTAGCACATCTATCTTCAAGGAACGTAGGGCATCGAGATACTCCCACGTTCCAGGTTCTAAAAGAACTCTGTCCTTTATAAAAGACCTCATGCTTGAAAAATTGTGTAGTGTTATATTTGTAAAAGATCTGACAAGGGCGTGAGCTATGTCGTCCCCTAGGAAGGGCGATGACCATGTGTTTCTTTCAGTGAGGTATCGCCTCACCCCAACACTTTCCTCTTGCCCAGTCATGGGAAACGTGAGATAAGACGTTTCTTTGGTATAGAGAAGTTTGGGTTAGTAGTTTATCCACGTCACCTTAAGAAATAGGGATTCAACGCTAGGCCCAAAACCTCTATAAATACTTCTCCCCTAACGAGAGAAAGGATAAATCCTAATTGATACGCTTATATCTAAGCACCAAACTGAAATACATAATCTCTCACCTCATATGAGCAGGTCATCTAAAACTATCTTAAAACTACTGTACAAGGCTTCTAGACGTTGTGGGCAAGCCCCAACCACCACAAATTGTTTTAAACACACTAAGGCCTCTGAGTACCATTGCCCTTGCAGAAGTAACATGCATATATGTACATTTTGACCAGTACACATGTAATAGTCTTTGATCTTATGAGTAAGCAGGCGTATCATAAGAGCAAAAATGAATGGCCTCAATGGGTCACCTTGTTGCACTATTGTGTATGACATAATGTGTTCATCCTCAAGTTACAATGTTTCTATTTAAGCATAAAGAAATTGAACCCAAAATAAATTTTAAAAGCATTTGAGAAATTTACTGTGAGCATAACTAAATAACCATCTCTGTGCCGCTTCCTCAAAATCATGTCAGCATTGTGTAAAATGGCCTTGGCGCCATATGTCACGGTGACACCCCCACCCCCAAACTGAAAGTCATTGAGATATTTTGCCACAATTTTACTCCCTCATTTCATTACAACCTTGAATACCAGGCGCCCCAAAATAAAACCTGCAACAATAAGGTGTATCCCTCTGCCAGGTTGTAATAACAATATGAATGGTGTGGAAACTACAAACCCTGTCAAACTCATCAAACAACTTCTTCCTAACCATATGCTATCTACCGAAGTGATTATATATAAAAGATCTTTTGCAGCAATAGAACCCTAATAACTTTCACTGGATTCTTTTTTTTTTCTTTCCAATTTTTCGTTTGACACTACATTAGGCGTGACGTCTTTAGGGGAAACATCATACAAGATACATCTTTGCTCTTATCTCGATCATCTATACAACAATAAAATTTTCAAAATAGACAATGCAAATCTCTTACCTGAAGAGACACCATTAAATAGTACAAACACATAGGATGTTTGGTTGATAAATTTTGACAAATTGTAAACATCAATGAAAGAAAATTTCAGCATAGCATAGTTGTATTGCTGTCTTATTCTACTATGTTTCTACATCATTAAAATTAAAAAAAAAAATTGTTTTCTACAAAATTACATTTTAAATATGTAATGAAACATTCATTTATAAAATATTAAAAGAAAGAATTTGATTTTGATTTTTAATATAGTGTCGTAGTAGAAACTATCTTACCTTTATTTTATTCTTTGCTTCTTTTACTATTAATACATTTTTCTTTTGACTAGTACTGTATCAACTTTATGTTAGTTGCAAATTTGATCCATTAAAAGTTTGAAAATAGATTTATTAATTGAAATTGAATAAGGTGTAGATGGCGCCGATGAAAGTGTTATATGTCCAGACTGGATGAATCTTTTATAGTTGGAATTCAATTCTTTACTCAAATTGGAGTTGGGACTTGGAAGGACAGATATTTTTATTCATATGCTATCATTAATTATTAGTTTATAGAGGTCTTCGATCTAGAGGTGAGGGAAGCTTGGTGGTGATTCAATTTTAAAATAGATATAAAGTTTGATAGAAATAGACCAAGACCAAATATCAAAGACTGTGGGGGTCACATGATATAGCATAGTATAATACTTTTATAATACACAATGTCACATGATATCTTAGACCTTAGCCACTTATTCATAACACTCATTAAAATTCTATTATTGTTCAACATTACCAATACTTTCACCCAGTGCATGTTGCTTTTAACTTGGATAATGTACTAAGTATTATAGTAGTATTTTATTTTGAGAATCAATCGAATATTCTTGTGCCCTGCCCCTGCCTCTTTTTATGTGTTTTTTATTTTGATTTTATGTTGATATGGTTTTTGTATTTTATTTAATTTTATTTTATGGAGATTGAGTTGGGCCATGGTAGTGTTGGTATTTGGTCTGGCCCATTATGTTTTTGGTACAGGTCAGAGTCACTGCATATTGGAATTCCACTCCTGGACAGAAACATGAAATGAAAGCAATTGGAAAATGTTGAACAATGATGAAAAAAATCCCAAACATGAACGACAGTCGTGTTTGCAATCATGAAGAATGAATACATCAGTTGGACTAGTTGCACTTGCACATACATCGCCCATATTAGATAATTATTAAAAATTTAATTATATAAAATAATGTTTATATGTACAAGACATATACACTCGTGTGCAATATTATTGATATATAAATAGTGTTAATAAAATATAAATCAAATAATATGTTTAATTGATTAAGAATATAATATACTTGCTTTCATTCACTATTTAGAATATACTTCATTTATATAGTAGAGAGTAAAAGCTTCAAATTAAAAAAAAAAATACCATACTTGCTCTCATTCATTATTTAGAATATACTTCAGAGTAAAAATTTGGAAAACTCAAAGGTGGTGCAGTCACATCCAACAATAATATGGGGACAATGTAACAATGTCGTGAGATAATTATAGTTTTTATTTTTCGCACTTGGTTTATTAATTTTATTGTTTTTTTATTAGGAGCATAAGATTAATATAAATTATCCTCCTACATTTTGTCCAGTTCTAGAATCAGAAATAGAGAGATATGAGAGTTGTTACAGATGAGAGCTTTTGATGCGATGGAGCGAGGATATACCTGCAAGGTTAGCATTTTAACGCTCAAATAAGTATATAAAAATGTAGAGGGTATTCAAATTGTATTTGAAACTTGTTACCTAAACTGACAACATTTTTTATATATAGGGGAGAGGAATAACGACCTCGCTCTTCAGGGGTGAAATGTGGAGGACTGTTGGATGAGCCTGAGGTGTAGATCTCATGTAGCGAGGTACATGATAGTTCTGTAGTAATGAGAAGATTATATAATTATGACCATGTAGTTGGTTTATGGGTTTTGGCTCGTCAATGACCTATCTCAGGGTGATCGGTATGGGAGGGGTATGGCCGCCAGAACAGTTGCCCCCAAGCCCTCATGCTTGAATAGCAAGGTGAGGGTTTGGAGAATTTCACCCTTTGCTCCCGATCACCCTTACTTTGTGCTTCTATTGTTTGGAACATCAAATGTCTATTTAGAGGCGTCATTATTAACATTCTTTGAAACTAAAACACTTGAGTGTTACATGTGAGGGACGTGATCGTTGATAGGACACGTTCCTTTCCACATTGTCAGAGCATAAGCCTAGGAAGAACTAGAGTTATTTTCCTTTAGACCTTTCTCTTTTCCTCTTTCTTGAGAAGTTTCCTCTTTCCTCTTTGACATTTTATCTTCATGTACCTAAGAACATTAGTGCAATATGGCTAAAAAATCACTGAAGAATGGGAAAGGGAACCAGACGAATCCAACGTTTCCATGGAAACGTTCTATAAATTCTCCCATTGTGTATATTTTTACCAAAGAAGGTATCATGGATAAGGCTTTTCTTAAGGTGGGGGAATCATCACATCAGGGTTCCACAACTCGTACAGAGGACAATAGAATATGCAGTGTGTACGGCGACTGCACCATTCCTCTTTTCGAGTGTCTCTTCTCAACTATGGGTGTTCTCTTACCCTTTATTGCTTTTGAGATAGGTGTTTTTAACTACTTGATGGTGGCTTCTTCACAACTTCACCCATCGAGTTGGGTGTACATAAGGGATTACTAATACTTATGTGAATACTTGAAGGGGAACCCATATGTCACCTTGTTCTTTCATCTCTTTCGCTGCCACCATGGTACCATGGCCCGACCGAGAGAACAAGGGTTGGTTTTCTTGGTGTCGATGATATAGGTCTTTGAATATTTCCTGAGTTTTTTCTTCTACAGACCGATTCTTATTAGTTACTCCCCATTCATCCACCGACGCATGTGATCATTTGCGGGACCAAACCAAAAGTAAAGGGTAGGGAAAACCACTAATTCCTCGTTGGTGGACGGCAAAGCATTTCCTCATGGAGAATGTAATTTTTTATAAATAGGAAGATTTTTCTAATGAGGATTCTTATCAAAAGAAGAGACTGATATACTTTGTTAACATCCTAGGTTATCTTGGAGAAAAGTCCAATCGACCGAGGCCGATAAGAAGTGTTTGAAGCGTCTGATAGATGTTTCATTGCTGATAAAGGCTCACTCTCGCGAGGATTGTCGAATTTCCTTTGGTCAGTTTACAATTTCCTAAACTCTTTTGATATTGGTTTGCCCCCCTTTTGAGTGCTTGTTTATATAACAATCGTGTTTCTGTGTAGATGTAATGAAGAATGAAGTGAGGGCCCGACTCCTGAAGTGGGGGATATAACCACTTGGAACTGTAATAGGCTGTTATCTTTCTCTAGAATCCTCTTGAAATGTTTCTATTTTGCATGCCTCTTCGAGTTTGCAAATGGATCCTGGGACTGGTCCCAATCATTCTCGTGAGTGTCAGGATCCAATCTTTGATGGAAATTGGGCATTTTTTTACCAATATTTACATGCAAGATCTAAGGGAGGAGTTGAACAGTCTGGCACGATATACTAGGCAAGCTTCGATCGATATAAAATTAGGCGGGTTTGACTGTCAGAAATATCTTTGGACGGACCGGGCACGTGACGAGAAGCATTATTTGGAGAAGAGTGTTAGCAGTTTGACTCTTCAACAAGGTACATGTTTACTATTGGGTAAGAATATAGACACAAAGAAGTTTAGAAGGAGGAGGGTTGAATATACCATTTCCCTTTAAGGCAATTTCAAAAACATTTTAGGTCCCATAAACAAAATTAGAGATTTTAAGAAGCGGGGAAGTAAAATACAATAACAAAGCCGCTTTGAACAAAGAGATTTAAAAACTCTTTACATAGATGTTCTATCAATACATTATTGGCTTCACGATGATTCTATAAGATTGATACACCATAAACCTAGACTTATACATTAAATATCTATAAGCATGATCTAACTTATATGGCATGTAAACAATGCAATAATGCACTAATGTAATAGCAATATTAATGAATACTAGAAAGTAAAAGGAGATAAGGGAAGAAGAAAAAATACACAGAAATATATAGTGATTGAGTGTTCGTCCTCGCTTTGCCAACTTCAATCTTAAATGGTGTTAAAAACCATTGGAAAATAATCACGATCTTCCACTATTTTGATAAATTTTATACAAACATTTTGGTTACAACGAACTATCAACAATAATTTCCTCTGTTAATGCAGACACTCAAACTGCTAATTAACCAAAAGAAGATCTCTAAAGATCTTGATCTAATAACCTTGCAATTTATAATAGATGCTCCAAGTATTCATATGTGGCATTCCACCTGATTCCACTGATTTCTTATTTGAGCAAATGTTATTAGCTAAGCGTTGATTGAACAATTCCCAACTTTTCTGTGAGCTATCTTTCTTCAACTCCACCAAAGATGGATAACTTCCACCTCCGCCTTACAGACAATTGATATTTAATCTTTCCAAAGTCTTACTTGGAGTATAATGAAACTCTCTCCTTGATAGATAACGATAAGGATCAAGATGCATTCAAGAAATGATTTCTGCACCTATTATAAACAACAAACTTCACACGAAAACACTAGATACCCTAATGTACCACTAGTCTCTCTCAACACTCATTATTTAGAGACGAAGGTCCATAATAATGGAAAACTGACTAAGGATGAAGATGATGAACAATACCAGACTATATCATACACACTCTAAAACACAAGGTGTTAGTAAAGGGAATACATGAATGTGATAGGGTAAGGAGGTAAGGCTTGCAAGTATGCTTCATACACTTTCAATTGGCTTTTATTTCAAACAAATAATATAGCACAATTGGTAAGGAGGTAAGGCTTGCAAGTACAAAGTCTCAGGTTCGAATCTCACTTCTAACACTTTTTTCTTTTATTTGTTTCTAACTATAGTTTTAATTTTATTTTCATTTATATTAAAAAAATACAAAAAAAAATCATTTTTTATCATTTTATTTTTAATTTTCGTATTAATTAAATAGGCATTTTTTAAAATAAGCAATTTCAACTTTTTATGCATTTTTAGTCAAAAAAATCACTAAAAATCATAAAATATTCAAAAAATCCAAAAAAAGAAGTTTTTAATCTTATTTGTCATATTTTTAGCATTTTTTATAACTTATGGAACAAGTCAATCTTATTAAATTAGTTTGATTTAATTTTTTATTAGAATTAAAACAAATTGATTTTTGGGCTTTGATTTGGTCCATAGTTTTACTATAATTATTTTTTCTTCTAACCTAATTCATGATGATAAATAGGACTAACAATTCTAACTCCGAGGAGCTCTCTCTGCTCACAAACACAAAAAATATTTTCTCCTACTTCTCCTTCTTCAGGGTTGCAATTCCGGTTGCAGCACAGTAATACATTTTCCAGCCTATCAGTCGAATTCTGAAACTACTGTTTCGATTTGCTTCGAATTTTTTCCAGAAGTTCAGAAAAAAATCGCAAATTCATCTTTTTTCTATTTTATTTGATTTAATTTCTATTTTCATATTTTCAAAAAAATCTAAAAAAAACTGTAGTTTCGTGTTCTTATTTTATTTGATTTATAATCAGGTTTTTATATTTTTTTGATTTTATTTTAATCACTTTTCTATTTTTCCATTTGTTTTCTTAACCGTAACATTGCGTTGGTTTATGAGCAGGTTTTCTATGGATTGACCAAGTGGATGGTGCCCCAATTGCTTTTTTTGGCCAAAAACCTTTTGGTATTTGGTCAAATACCTCCTTTGGCCAAAGGAGATCAGGTGTCAATTCTTCCTTACACTTATTTGTTTGCTTCATTGCCCTTGAAACCTTGGTAAAATCTTTTTTTAACCATTAATTTTATTTTTAGGTTTGTTCACTAACCCTTAAGATTTAAGATTTATCACCGTAAAAACCTAAAAAAAACCTCTAACCCTTTTTCTTTTTAAATAAAAAATGACTTAGTTTTTTAGGTAAATTGATATAATTAGTAAAATTAGGATTAGGCTTCCCTTTTAATTTATTTTATTCAATTAATTTAATTTAGTTAATTTAGTATTAGGGTTTATTTATTAATTGTTTTAATCGAATTAATTGGTTGCAATGGTTAATAATAAAATAATTCAATTCCCAAAACAATTCAAATAATCTATTAAAACACATCAATTTGCTAACGGTGATAATCGAATCAATCGATTATAATAATTAGCAATTCTTTATTTTATTTGTTAATTATGGTGATCAAACCTATTGATCATCGCGATTAATGGAACATATAATAATTAGGGTTGTACGTCATATTAAAATACAATTTCTTTTACAAAATTACAAACTACGAATTTCAAAACTGCGATAAGGTAATTCAAAATACCTTACAAACTACGAATTTCAAAACTGCGATAAGGTAATTCAAAATACCTTCAAACAACCTCATATTAATTCTAAGGCGTACAACCCTGCCCCGAACTACGTAGACTCTGATCCTCCATAAGGAGGTACGTAGGCACTTGGTAACAAGGTGAGTCCCCTTCCCTAAAACCTCAATTAGGTTTTAAATCTCACTTTTCACCCTATTCATTTTCTTAGCTATAAACCCTAAACCTTACTATAATACTCTTACAAACCTTAAATGCAAACCTTAGGAAAGGGTTAAGGGTGCCTAACATCTTCCCTTGACCTGATTATAATAACTTACCCAAAATTCTCTTAACTGCGTAGGGTTTCCTATTCGCCCGGGTAAAATAGGTGACTGATTATAATAACTTACCCAAAATTCTCTTAACTGCGTAGAGTTTCCTATTCGCCCGGGTAAAATAGGTGACGACTCTAAAATCTTAATTTTTAGGGCAGGTTGCTACAGCTGGCGACTTTAATGGGGATAAAACAAAAATGGTGAATTATTATGCTCCTAGGTTTGTTAAAGGTTTAGGGTGCATGGTTAATTATTAGGGTTTGGCTAAAATTTCAGGGTTAGGATCTTGGGAGTAGGGTTTAGGTTTTTTTATTAAATATTTAATTTAATTTTCTTTTATTTATTTATTTATTTACAGTTTTTTTATTTATAGTAATTTTTTTACAGTTATTTAAATAAATGTTTATTTACTGTTATTATTTTAATATGTAAAATATTTGTTTATTATTCTTTTCTGGGATATATAAATTGCTGTTAAAACCTAAGTGTGGGAATTATCCTTAAGACCAGGGGAGACTTGCATCTCCTACGAGTCTTATTGATAATTCCACTCAGAGTGGGTTGAATATTCGGAAATGTCCAAAACGAGGCTTGACTTTGTTAAGGGCAGGACTTGGTATTTGGCTGATCTCTCTGAGAACCTTCCCCTAAAACTCGAACCTCACGGGCAAATGAGTTGTTCTAAAATCCAAAGAGACAAAAAGTCTCGGAGGCTACGAACGGTCCCATGAGACCTTTTTAGAACATACTAATGGGAAGGGTAGACTCCCTAAGCCGTCATGCCGAACCTATGAACTTATGGTTAGGTGCTTATTATATGTTTGCGATTTATATATTGCGAATATTTGCGTTTTAATTTTGTAGGTCTTCCTACGTGTTCCCTAGCCTGTAGGGATTCTATTTCCAAGATCATGTCCTTCCCACGAAGGACATCTCCATTCACGCACGTCAATTGGTCTCTCGATGGCCATGAGACCTAGTGGCTGTCTTGAACAGTCACTCTGTGCCTACATCTACGCGCTCCCTAGCTGGTAGGGATTCTACTTCTAAGATCGCATTCTTCGTACGAAGAATATCTTCGTTAGCATACGTTAATTGGCCTCTCGATGGCCATGAGATCTAGTGACTGTCTTGAACGATCACCCCATGCTTGCTCCCGCGCACCCCCTAACTTGTAAGGTTTGAATCTCCATTTATGCATCTTTTATCCCTATCCTGTAGGGATTTCACTTCATCCAGTATCGTCCTTAGATAGGTTGTGTTCCACATAGAGAACCTTCCCACGAGGGACAGCTTCGTTAGTACACGTCGAACGGCCCCTCGATGGCCATGAGATTTGGTGACTGTCTTGATTGGTCACCAGTTGCTACCTTCTGCATACTCCCTAATCTAAGGGATTTCTATTGGCGCGTCATAACATCTAGGTTGCAAGGATTTCATTAGGGTCTAATGTTACCTCTAAATCCGCATAGGCTATCTTTAAGGTTATATCTATCGCACGTCTGCATTGCATATAAAGAGTCATAATATACACAGAAAGAGGAGTCTTTTGCATACGCATGCATTTTCATTTTCATACATTCATACATTTACATTTGCATTTCTTGCTTCGCCCGTATCCATACTTACCATGCTAGCCGATTTCCCGAGACTCACGAAGAAAATCAAAAGGATCACAAACTATGGAGAGAGAAGGATAAATTATTGAGAGATGAAAATGAACTTGGTCTTACAAAGAGGAAAAAGATGCCTTTCACCATGCCAGCCAAATGTCCATGCCTTTGCGTAACAGGATTGTTAATACAATAAAGGTTGTCATCGAGCAAAGATTAGTTCAACAAAGAAGTTCCCACATAGATACACTCAAGAGGTATCTAGTCATAAAGGGGTTCATCTTAGAACATAGCAAAACTTACAAGGATGCTCTACGATAACTTGGGGGGCAAGGGTCAGTTCAAATGAGGAAATATCATGAATGAAGATGTATAATTACGATGGAGGGAAGGCGACATATGTTAACTCTCCACCAAGGGGCAAAAGGGTCGTAGGTTTTCTTTATCAATTTACAAACACTGAATGTTGCGGACGGTGTGATATTACCTGTAGAAAAAGTGAAAGAGGTTTAGTCAAAGGAAACTCATGAAGTTCCGAACGACGAAAACCCACCGCTAACAATTTATTCCCGACAGGTTTGACATACCCAAGGAGAGTTCGAGGTTACCCTTTACTTCTACAAGTCACAGAACTAAGAAGTAAAACAAAGTCATTGGATTAACAAAGGAGATTGTCCCTAGGATTAATAGGTGTTTATCATGTCAAAATTGCAACCCCTACGATCGCTAAGTGTTACCTAGGATAAAAGTTGTACCTTTTGATTAACAATTCTAATGGGGTAACCATGCAGGTTTTGGAGTCAATTCACTCGCTTCATTCTATCACTACTACGACTTTCCACTCGCACCCTTCTATTCTATTTCAATTTCTAATTTCAATTACTAACAAACCTAAGGGAGAACGACGAATACAAATAATCAAATCTTGCTGAACATATGCTTTCAAGGTAAGACCGAGTTGACGATGCAAGGCATTGTTTCAATCCCTAAACAGTGGAGAAATAAGGAGATAATCCGTAGTCAACCCCCTCGAGCCAGGAGTTGGAGTTTGTTTCTATTTTTCAAATAAACCTTGATTTCAACCAGGGGCAGGGTAGATTTCGATTAATTCAGTGGTGTATTTTATGGTCAAGAGAATCAGCCAATTCAAGCAAGGGTTCAAGCAAAGAGTCAAGCAAAGGTTGAAGCAAAGGTTCAAAGCATAAGGATCAAGCAAACGGTGCAAGCACGCCTTCTTCCTCGCATTCATCAAAAAAATGAGGAAGCAATAGAAACAATATTCACAGCATCTTCTTCCTCAATACATCATCGAGGACGTATCAAAGTCGAAGCTTACAAATCAAAGTCAACATGGCAGTCACAATATTCAAAATCCAAGGATCAATATTTCAAAAGGAGCATTAAAAAAAAGAGGAGGAAAACGCCCGCTAAGTCAAATTGGAAAATTCCATAAAAGAAAACAAAAAAAAAGGACTTAGGCAAAAATTAGGGCATCCCGATGGATCAAATTCAAAGGAATTGGCTCATGCAAAAATAAGGGATAGAAAAACAAAAGCAAAACTCAAAGGATAATATTGTGACTGCTAAAACATCGAAGCTTCCCATCAATGCTTGGATCTCTACAACATTTTTCATAGGTGCATGGATCTTCACTAGTGCTTCCGCTCATCATCGGAACTGAAACAATTCTCTTGCAAATGAAACACATTCATTGGATTAAACGAACTTTAGGATTGGAGAACATCAAGGAGAACGGGGTGGGTTAAATAAATTTGAGCCTTATATCCATTGTTTCTTAAAACCATGAACCAGGCCAAGTTACAACATTCAAAAGTCCTAATTGAGGCAAGGTTAACTACGAAAAGCATATTAAGCAGGATTTTGTTATACTGACTCCTAGGGTTGTTAAACTGTTCCTAACCACTACGCTTCTTCAAACATTCATCTATGACCATTCAGTTCTAATTCATAACGGACTTCGATTTTAAAACTTGCATGCGCATCGCATTGGAGTTACCTCTCAAAGGGCATGACGTCATCCATGAATACACACTTAGCGTCAAGGAAATCTCGAAATTGGTTTAATCAAAGGAGATCATTTCTAATAAAGACTCTTGAATGGGGGAACCACATCCAGAGGGTTCTCCTAAACAGGGGCAAAATTTCAAGGATTACAGGGGCTTACAATCAAATATCCTATTAACTAGGGGCATTCTTCCTAAGGTTCAATCGACTTGGGTCACATCTCGAAGCAATAACAATCAGGGGCATGTCAAACATGGGGGAAATTTAAACCAAATGGATAGAACACTATGGATAGCCCTCCATATCCTGGAGATCGAGGGCATACCCTTCAATCTAAACGTTGAAGCATATGTATCACATTTGTATGACAAGGTTATTTCTCGGGGCATTTCCTTCATGGCTTGGAGATCAGAGGCATCTTTTCCACAAAACTAGATATTGGGGCATTGGATATCAAATCCATAGGGTGAACAATTCAAAAGGTTAAAGGGGTGGAGAACCTCAAAAGGTTAAAGGGGGAGAATTTCCAAAGGTTAAAGGTGTGGAGAATTTCAAGAGGTTAAAGGTGCGAAGAATTGCAAAAGGTTAAAGGCGTGGAGAATTTCGAAAAGTCAAAGGCGTGGAGTAATTCAAAAATTCAAACCGGGGCAAGACGCACAACAAAAGGAAAAGGCATCCTCACACCTTACAACATTAGCGAGCTATATACGCTTTGGTTATCAACAACCTAGCACTGGAGCATCATGCAAACATACATAAGTCATGCATTGCATACTTTGGTTAATACATTACATCTCATACATCAAAACGTCTATTAAAAAAACAAAGGGTACCAAGGAATTAAAGGATAGAAAAACACTTAGAAAGGGGGGGTTTGAATAAGTGTGACTTTAAAAACTCTTAAGATAAAAACAATGAACACAATATTTTTATCCTGGTTCGTTGTTAACAAAACTACTCTAGTCCACCCCCTTAGAGTGATTTAACTCAACTGAGGATTTAATCCACTAATCAATCTTGATTACAATAGTTATCCACTTAGAAACACTCTAAGTCTTCTAGAGTATTCTGATCACAACTTGATCACTCTAGGAAATCACCACTTAGAAACTTCTAAGTCTTCTAGAGTATACTGATCTCACTGATCACTCTAGGAACCTTTTACAATCAACGTAAAATAAATGTTTACAAGAGTATGAATTTTCTTCTTAGAAAGCTATAATCACAACTGTGATATTTCTCTTAAGTTCTAAGCTTAACACTCACTAAATATTACAATAGTTTGTGAGGTTGAAGATGAAGTTCGTGATATTTGAATTCAGCAGCGTTTCAGTATTTTTGCAAGAGTTGTTCTATCTGCTTCTGATCAGAACTTCATATTTATAGGCGTTTGAGAAGATGACCGTTGAATTGCATTTAACGCATTGCGTGAATAGTACAGCTTTGCATTTAATGTTTTCACTGTTTTGTCAACTACCTCGAGCCATGCTTTTCCTGCTTTTACTGACTTTGCCTTTTGTAGCTTCTAACGTTCCTTTTGTCAGTCAGAGATTAGAATTAATAGCCTTTCATCTAGTACCAACTTCTGATCTCATATTTGTGAATACAACGTTTGAATAATCAGAGTCATTCAGCTTGGTGCGGAGCATCTTCTTGTCTTCTGACTTTGAAGAGCTTGAGTGTGATACCATAAGAACTTCAATGCTTCTGCTTCTGATCTCATGTTCTTCTGATGCTTCATTGACCATGTTCTGATTCTGCTTGACCATCTTCTGATGTCTTGCGAGAGCATGTTCTGATGTTGCAATCTTGAACCTTCTGAGTCAGTGCTTCTGAGCGCTGAATTGTGCATACTCTTTATATATTTCCTGAAATGGAAAATGCAAAGGATTAGAGTACCATATTGTCTTATACAAAATTCATATACATTGTTATCATCAAAACAAGAATATTGATCAGAACAAATCTTGTTCTAACAATCTCCCCCTTTTTGATGATGACAAAAACATATATAATTGATATGAATTTGCAATCAGAATTTCAGATGACAAAAGACAAATACACATATATAGCATAAGCATATAATCAGAGTGTGTGAATATGTCTCCCCCTGAGATTAACAATTTCCCCCTGAAATAAATACTAGAAGAATTTATAAATAAAATACTTCCCTGAGTATTTTTCATTTCAGCAGAGACTTTCACTTCGCCTAGAACTTCAGAATATTCAGAGCTTCTGCTTCTTGCTTCCATAGGACAGCTTCAGAGGTTTGAATTTCTTCTTTGTTGTCATAGCATGCTTGATTGAATCAGAACATTCTTGAATGTATCAGAGCATCATCAGAGAATCTTTACATCCTGAAATGTTTCAGAACATACTAGATAAAAATATCATAATCATGAATGTATCAGAGCACTGGTGTGTCTCGTACGCTCTTTAATAGTATTGGAAGAGATGTCCATCTTTTAGTTTGAATGAACTCTTGAATGGCCCTGAAAAACATGACATGCAAATGCTTGTTATTATTATTTTTTGTGCATCATTTTTTGGAAAAGTAAATATGCAATGATGCAAGGTGGTGGGACTTTGTATGTCTCCCACCGGACATGTCTGGATTTCCTCAAAGTTACACGACCCAGGTTCAAAGATTCGGCACCAATTCGGAACTCCCCGTAGGTCACGGGACACAATCAATAGAAACAGAACCATAGTCACCATTACAGGAACAAAACCACTCGAATAAGAACCAAAGTAACCCTTGAACAAGAACCACGGTAACCCTCGAACAAGAATAGCGGTAACCCTCGAACATGAACAACGGTAACCCTCGAACAAGAACCAAAGTCACTATCAATGTACCTGTTATGCAATGATTGATTCCCGCCCCATTCACGGGTAAATCTAGGCCAGGGTAGGTCGAAAAGCCAACAGAGGATCGAATGTAGGCGTTATCATACGATATTGCCTCATTCCACCAAGCTCTGCCCGTGGATATGTGATTTTATCAAATAGGCATACGCCTTCTGTCCGTCAAGGCCACTTTAGTCCTAGTTCCTAAGGTATCACTCATGACCTGGGTATTGGGTCTTTTACCTCTTGAAACACCCACCCAACAGACAGAAATCCAAATAGTCCAGAATATGATGCAGAAAGGTAAAAGCGCACATAGAATGCAATGCAAACAGGTAAATATGCAAAGCAGTAAAACACCCAAAGATAAACACACAAGCGCTAGGATCGACTCGCTAAGTCCGGATCTGCAATAGGTCGAGACGTCCCCAGCAGAGTCGCCAGCTGTCGCTACCGCGAAAATTAACAGAGTCGCCACTAACATATTTATCCTGAAAAGGAAGGGAATGCCAGCAAACCACAAAACAAAACAACGGTCTTACAACCAAAGAAAAAGGGTAAGGGAGTCAGTTACGCGAGGGGAAGGTATTAGCACCCCTCGTGCCCATCGTACTCGATGGTATCTACGCTTGTGTCTAAAACTATGGGTGTGTAAGCAAACTGCGCTAATCTGGACTAAAATGCATGCAAAATGTAGGGAAAAGAAAGAGTTATACTCGCACGGGCCCTACCCCGCTGCCTACGTATCCTTTTTGAGGAATCAGACGTACCGTATCTTGGCTAACTAATTTCTGTTTGTTTTGCATTTTTTAGGTGAACAAGTTACATTCACACTCCGCTGCTCGACCTTTGGAGACTTAGGCTTGGGAATGGAGCGGAAATAACAAGCTCTTAAGAAAAGAAAATCCAAGTGTGTGGTTTGTGTTTTAAAGAATGCATGAGGAAAACCTAAGCTAAGTGGGAAAGCTTGCTACCTAATGTTATCATACAAAGGGTACAAGTCTAAACTAAACTATCAACCTATGAGGAAAAGCGAAAACAACACACAAGAATATCACACAAACGAGCTCCGCTCGTAAAGCAAACAAAAACAACGGCGCGGGCCGAGTGGTAGAAAAGCGGTCCCGCCATAGCCAAGGGGAGCGAATCACCCGAGTCAACCAAGCATTAGACCTCGCGAAAATGATCGGGCCATAGACAAGAGGAGCGAGTCCCTCTCAGCAACAAAGCCGTCACGATTCTGAAAGGAAAACGGTGCGTGCGTACACCGAGCATCAAAACCGAGCGACGCGAGCTATAGGAAAGGCGGGGGTCCGATTGCATGAACCCTTTTCTTGACATACTCGATAACAAGATCTTGTGCTAGTTCAGAGGCAAGCATTACGTAGCGTGCGCTTACTGAACGGACTCGATGAGACTGGGTGGGGGTTGATTGCTAACCCTTTCCGCATGCCTTCCATGAGGACTTAACGGAGTGCCATGTAGGTCTTATTACACCGTGACTCCCTGCCGCAAAGCACAAATATAAACACACCAACAAAAACAGAGCCTCTTTTGAGGGCTTGGCCAGATGAATGTCTAAGTCCTACTTCTCATGTTAAAGGATGGTGCAAAAAGGCGATAAAGTTCGAGAAAGATAAAATGAAACGGGATCAATACCAAACAGATGATGATCCGTAAACTGTAGCGAAGAGAGAAAGAAAACTAAGAATCCCGCGAGCGAGCTAGCAAAGCAAAAGCAAATAGCCAGCACACCGATTAGCCATGAAAGCACACAAAGGTCGACATACGCGTCGAGCATAATCACAATACACCTGCAAGAGGAACAAGCAAACCAAACAAGCAGATATAAAGTAATAGGAACATGTCTCCAAGATGAGAACATGATGCGAGTGAATGAAATCGTGTCCCGCAAATAAAGCGGAACACTCACGTAATAAGCGTCGATCAGTGACTATCCAAAAGCCTTGCACACTAGCACACAAGTTAGAGATAACAACATATCGCAATCGGAATTGCGTTATTATACTACAAACTAAATCGAAAATGGATAACGACATAAGATGCGGAAACATGAAACAAGTAAACCAAAACTCAAACAAAATTCAGTAAGATAAACCAATCCACAAGAAAGTACATTTTACAAGCTTTCCAACAATATAAAGAACGCGCAAAACGAAGTTACGAGTCAAAAGATATGAATTTTTGAAGTTGAAATCAAAGAACACAGCCGTAACCGATTACGGTTAGAAGCGTAACCAGTTACGCTGCAACCAGTAGCACAAACAAAGAAAAACACGGGTTCGTAACCGGTTACGGCCTGGAGCGTAACCGGTTACGCTGTGCAAAGAAGCAAAAAGAAGAGGCAAATACGAGTTCGTAACCGGTTACGGCCAGGAGCGTAACCGGTTACGTTGTGCACAGAAACAACGTAACAAGGCAAACACGGGTTCGTAACTGGCTACGGCCTAGAGCGTAACCGGTTACACTGAACACAGAATAAAAAAACAGCAAAATCAACATCCAAAAGCAATTCAATCATGCATTCTTTAAGAGATATAATCAAGCACAAATTTGTCTCAATTTGCACAGCATTATGAATATCAAACAACCACAATTAGGCGTCAATTCACATAGATTTCAAGTCATCATCAATAATTATCAAGCAACGAATTCATGCAAGCATTATCACGAACACATAGTGCACCAAACTTGTATCAACATGCGATTGCAAGCAAAGTTTCAATCTAACAACTTGAATCTAGCATTTAATCATCATCAACATCAATTAAGCATAATCAACACCTAGATCTAACATTCAAATCATGTTAACATCAACAATTAAACACTTAATTCAAGATTCGAACACTTACCGAATGAAGATCCGTGCAAAGCGCGAACACGAACGCGAACACGAACGAAATTGAAAAGCAGATTCGGAAAGAGGGAGGAGAAAGGCGCAGAAGCTGTAGAGAGGGTGCAGAATTCGAACTCGAGATCTTGATCTTCAATCCATGTTGTTCTTGAATTTGATGAAGATCAAAGAATGTTCATGAAGATATGAAAGTTTTATGTGATTTGTGGTTTTGATCTTTGGAAATTGGGAGAAAGTGTTTATGAAGATTTTTGGTGAATTTAAGTTTTGAGAGAATGTGAAGAAAAATGGCTTATATAATGTGAATGGTGAAACGTCCAAAACGCCCTTAATGATCTCTTTTTGGCTCGTTTTCGAGGAAACGTGATTCGGCGCAAAATTCTGAGACGAGACCAACGCCCACTCGAAGATGACTGAATTTGTGACTCGTATCCGCGAGAATCGTTTCAATCTGATAAGCGATTAAGAAATTACGCTCGTTTGAATGACGAGAAACGCCGTTTCATCTGGCGCGATTGTGCAGAATTTTGTGAGTACCGCTCAAAGAATTCGATAAAACTCCATCTTCGGCTCAAAATCTGAACAAGCATGTGTGACGGAGAATCAAAGCTAACGAAATTTCCGAGAAAATGTCATCAGAATGGACTTCATACGATAAAAATCAAAGAAGTTATGAATTTTCAAACTTGGCGCGACATACTCGAAAACACACTTTTCACCGAAAGATTACGACGTTCTTCAAAATGATGGGAGTTTTCAGTGCATAATTGGTCGACGGTCCGAGCATATGAAATCTCGATAATAATGGCACGAAGTTCCAGTTAAACTTTCGAGCGAATTCGACTAACGGATTATGAGATATGAATTTTCTGAGATCCGAAACCCTACATTCAGCACCATTTTTCTCTATAAAAATCCAAACAATTTGCGAATTTGACAACTTTCCTCAAAGATCTGGCTTCCGAGCCAAATACGAAAGTTGTAGATATCTTCGAAGCAGTCGGGACCCCGCGGGAATTCAGCTCACATCACTTTCCAAATACGACTTGTGAATTTTCTCGTATTTTCACTGTTTAACCCATTCTTCGCATCGCACTTCCTCAAAACCATAAGAACTCTTTATTATTTTTCTTCAATTTTTGAATGACGAAATAAACGTCGTTAATAACTTATAGCTCAAATAAAGAGGGCAAATTATGGGGTGCAACAACATGCAACACAATTGAATAGTCTCAATCCAATACTTAAATTAAAGTGACTGTCGTAAAATACTTGAAAACATTAATAAAGTGTCCCTAGCCCCGATGTTACATGAATTAGAGCATAACCACTAAAGAAATACCAAATTAAATGAAAATAAACTCCAGGGAGTTAATCTTCCACTCACAGCAACAACGCCTAATCTTGGTTATCTGCAAGATGTCCATGGTATACAACATCAAAGTAAAGAGGTGAGAGTTCACATCAATAATTAAAAGGCATAAGCTGCAAGGTAGAATTTGTAACACCCGTATATTTTAATTTTTAATTTAATTGGAAATTGAATTAATAATTAGAATATTTTGGTTTTATGAAAATAATTGGAAAATGAATGGTTTTTGGCATTTGGGCCATGTGAGAGGTTAGCAAGTGAGGGGGTGTTGTGTAGTAAAGCTCGTTACTAAATTAAAATATTATTTTTCATAAAATAACAAGGAATTGGGAAAGAAATAGCAGAACGTGAAAAAGAAGAAGTTGAAGGGAAGAGCTGAAGAACGCAAAGAGGAACGAAAGAGGAAGAGACCAAAATCAAGAATTTTGCTATGGTAAGGGGGGAATCTCCGGTTAGCATCTATTATCACGTTCTTAGATGATAATATTGATTAGGGATGTTGTTGGGTCAATTGGATTAGGGAGGTTATAATTGATGAAATTGCATAGATTATTGGTTAATAATGTGTTGTTTTGATGTATAATGATGTATGATGATGCAATTGATGATTATTTGGCTGTATATGATGCTTAGAATCGATTTTTGGACCTAGTAGGTGTGAGATTGCAGGGTCTGTCGTAGACCTGAGAATTGGTAAAATCGCAGGTCCGCTAAGCGGAGGGGGGTCCGCTAAGCGGAGGACCTGACCTAGCTAGTTTCTGTTCAGGATCACTAGTGGTCCGCTGAGTGGAGGTATGAAGGAAGTTCGCTTCTGTCTAACATCGTTTGTGGTCCGCTGAGCGGACCTTGCTGTGTACAAAATTGTCCAAACTTGAAAATGACGTATCTTTTGAACCGTTGGTCTGTTTTTAGTGCCGTTTTGAATACGGTGAACCTCATGAGATAACCTATGTGTATAAATGATGAAATGAGGTGTAATTAAAATTATTTTGAAACATGAATTTATTTCTTGATGAATGATGTATTATACATATATGTGATGAGATATGTTAATTACATGCTATGTTTGAAGTAATAATCATGTGATGATTTAGGAATTGTATGATGATGATGATTGGATGATATTTGAATGATGTTAATATATATTTAAACATACTTGATGATGATGATGGTATAAGTATGTTATATATGTTGCATTCATTCATAGTCATTGTTGAGGGCTGAATCCTGATGATGAGAGGATTCAGTGAAGGGCATAATTTCCATTGTGTGGAATTTGTGCTGGCAGGGCCGTATCTTGAAGATGTTGGATAGGTCGGTGGGTTATTCCCATTGATGATGTTTGGTACCACATGCATAGTGTCAGTTCATTCATATGCATGATGTTGATAACATGATTGAATGTGTTTCAGTGTTATGAAGTGATGATATTTGGTTGTGTATTTGTAGAATTGTCTGAAATATAATACAATTGGATGATTAATATAACTATGACGTGTTATTATTTATGATGCAATAATATCTTAATTGCAATGAGACTCACCCCTTACACTATATTTTTCAGATTGAGGATAGCGACTTCGACTTGGTGAGGATTAGCTCATGAGTCTTCGTTTAGTTAGCGTCAGGTGTCATGCTCTGATAGATGTAACACTGGGGAACGTTATGTTTTTGAAATTGATTTAATAACTTCGTTTGTTTTGGATTAATTTTGAGGATTGGTGGTATTTGATGATGGATTGCTATTTGATAATTTATTCTGCTGTGTAAACATGAGATTGATGAATTATGAAGGATTATTCCCTAGTAAATGCATGACGGTGACATAATATGTTTATTTTATTATCAATTGTGGCACCCTTGTTTGCATGTACTCTGACTTAATTATTAATTGCCGCGGGGGTTTAGAAGAGTGTTACATAATTCAAACATCTACACATTCAACAAACAATCACATAACATCACGTCATAACAATATTCTCACACCCACATCAACATCATACACAATTACAATTACACATATAACTCATTTATGCGATGCAACTTAACTTTGCAACTCGATGCATATGCATGTGATACCAACTTAAAATTTTGGTTCTCTCAAGAATCGGGTCCCCTCTCTGAATCCATGAGCCACCTCTCTGAGCTTGAAATAAGCCACTAGTCCCCTCTCTGAACTAGCGAACATGCATCTTGACACAACCCAAATGATACGTGAATAATACATATCAATAATAATGCATTAAGACCCCTCTCTGATCCTAACATAATGCACTGAGAACTCTCGTAATCCCCTTTTTGATTACAACACAACAACCGACACAAGTGTGACGCCCATCACCCTTTTGCAGAATGCCGAATTTCTACATTTTTTACCGTTGGAGGCCTTCCAGACCTCCAGTTTCAATTCCCTAAAAAGACCCGGTCTTAGAATTCAACATACAACAATTATCCAATGATTAAAACAACAATTTCACAATATATCACAGATTTCCATCAATAAAATCATATATTTCATAACTTTACAATTTCATAAAACCTTCAAAAACTCATCAATGACTTTGTAACATTAACATTTCGAAAACAGAATTTCATACACAAACTGGCACACGAAATTAATCACCAAAACAATATATATCAACCCAACTACCATCAATTTCAGAATTTCAATTAAAAATCCAACAATCCTATTCGAGGTCAAGGATTCCTCGTTCTACCCATTATACAATTCCCTTCATTTCACTTTTACTCCTTTGTCCTCCACTTACTCACAAAAACTGAATATTGCCCTTCCTCCTTTATTTTCTATTTTAACTAATTCTATTATTATTATTATTATTATTATTATTATTATTATTATTATTATTATTTTAAGCATACTATTAAAATAATAATAAATTATAAATATTAAAATACCATTATTTATAATTAGGGTTAAATATGTTTTTAGTCCCTATAAAATTACCAAAAATGACTTTTAGTCCCTATAAAATTACTTTTGCACGCAATTTTAGTCCCTCTACAAGGACTAAAACAGTGTGTAAAAGTAATTTTATAGGGACTAAAAGTCAATATTTTTTATATGGACTAAAAGCCAAAATTGAGATATTTATAGGGACCAATAACATATTTAACCCTTATAATTATTCTAATAATTCTCTTAACCCATCTATTCTTCACACACCCCACCTATACACCCCACATATCATAAGACAATTATTCAATTATTTCAGATAAAACACATATAATCCTATAAACACTCAAAATAATATAATTAAATAAGTAGACAAAAACTTGGTGATAACACGAATTTATATAGCATATTTGATTTGATTCTCATGAATAATGTTAGTATTTCCGTTTAATTAAATTACTTTATTTTAGTATTATGCTGGTATTTTCCATGTTTAAGGTATTATGTTCATGTGAAAATTATTTATCAAAAGAAGAAGAAATTTAGAAAATCAACTTAAAAAGACAAAAGAAAGAAGAGGGGAAGCAATTTAGAATTGGAGGTGCAAAGCAAAACGAACAAGAAGCCCATTTGAGGCCCATCCCACGAAGGGGCTGAGACGCCCTTCTCCTAAGGCTGAGACGCCCGTCTCACAAGCCCAAAAGAAGGAGACGTCCGTCTCCAAAGTCCAAGGCCCAATTGCAGCCCACGTCTCCAAAGGTGAGACGCCCGTCCCCACTCCTCTTCACACTTCAGACGTCCGTCTCAAGACTTCTTCAAAGGAATGCTTCAAAACCTAATGATGCACGTCCCTATCTTTTTGCCAAGTTCCATGCGTGCACTATATTTTCGAAGAAAAATATGGGGACGGGAAGACTTGAAGCCAAGACGACTCTTACAACATGGGACTATATAAACAACACTGAATTCACATTGAAGGGTTCCGAATTTTTTACCAGCAAATTGCAATCTTAGTTTTCGATTCCGTAATTTCTTTCCAGCATTTTTACTTTCTGCATTCTTTCAGTCTTTACTTTCTTTTTCTCACAACAATTTCTACACCGGGAATTGTTGTGAACTTTTAACTGGTCTAACCTTACGTTAGATTCAAGTTCTTTTCATTCTTTGGTTTACTTTTCGTTGATTAATTTTTGAAGAGCAATCCAACCGACTTGTGGTGGAAGTTCCAGTACTTCAAGATTTAAAGTTTAATTCCAATACCTTCTATTTTCAGGTTTCTTATTTATAGTATTTATTTATTTATTAAACCATTATTGCATGATTATCTATTGTATGCCAATGAATATGCCTGAATTTATAAATCAAAATTGTTTAAGCATGTTTAATTTAAAAAGTATGCATGGCTAAATTAATCAGATATCGGTATGTAAATTAATCTAACCAAGGGATCCGAAATAAATTGGCCTGAATAATATTTTATTGAAAATCACCTTTTTCTGGTTTAGTATCCAATTAACAGTATTAAATGTTTGTTACGAGAGTAAAAACGAACTAAGGATTAAAATCAATAGAGCGAGAGTTTGAGATTTAAAACCAGATAGTGGATACTGGACATTAGTTTTAAGGACAGCAAGAGCGTATTAAAACTGATTAGATATTTATTTATTTTCAAAAAGTGTTTTTAAACTCGGCGGGACAGCGAGAGCGTACGTTAGGGATTATTAGCATAATCTATGTCAATAGAGCGAGAGTTTGAGACAATGGTTTTTAAATATATATTATTTACATGAAAAATGCATTTTATTAATTATGTTATTTTCAAAAAGTACTTCTAAATCTAATGGGACAACGAGAGCGTATGTTACGAGTTAGGACTATAGTCTGATTCAACAGAGCGAAAGTTTGGGATGAGGACTTTTAAACTGACTTAGTTAGTAAAGGATTTTTGTTAGATTAAAAACTAGGCCAATGGAACTTCGGATTCCCTAAGTTTGATGAATTACATACAAATATCCGCTCATTTTAATATCTTATCTAGATCTAAGTTTTATTTCCCCCTAAAACATTATTAATACCACTAGCCTTAGCTTTACATAGTAACATTTGATAACGGTAGATCGATTCATAGTCCCTGTGGATTCGATATCTTTTAAGACTACACGACACGACTGTGCACTTGCAGTTTTCCGATTAATAGAATCATAAAGTCGCGATCACTTGGATGTTACAGTGATCGCAAAAATCAGGGGAAGATCATCGTTCGGAACTCCATTGATCTTATTATGATCTCGAAATCCAAACTCCAATCGACCTATTCCCCTTTGAGCATCCATATCAATTACGAGTATGGAGCGATTCGATGAAGGAAAAGTGCTTAAAGGCGTGGTACCGTTGAATTCTTTAATTGGGAACGCTTGACCTTTTCCTCTTTGAGAATGCATTCAAGATTCTAGCCATAACCGCTAGAATTATCGTCTATGTTCTTTCTTTTACGATTACATATCAACTTTTTCATATCAAGATCAACCCAAGTGTGGAAATTAGTGGGAATTATACGTCATTTTTCACAGGCGGCGCTACTGTTCAGTTCGGGAATCAAAAATAGATGTTTCAACTTCACGAAGAAACCATAAATGATGAGAAGTTAACAAACGTTGATTTTAGACGACAAGTACGATGTCCTTTACGGCGGCGTAGAGTGGACCTATATGGTTAGCACTCCAACCCCCTAGTCAGTTTAAGATTCAAAGTAAGTAACGTGAAATTGTAGATTAGAGATTAGAGATGTATCTTTCATAATGTGTGAACAATTTTTATATATAGGTCGAGTATAGTGCATTTGAGATGAATTGGACTTTGGTCTATGGGCCATTTTGCCAGGTCCAGAACAATATTCAAAGAAGATAAGAAATAAAACAAAAGATAAATGGGACACTAATCCAAAACCCTTAAGAAGATGATTCTAAGTCTAGACATTTTTAGCTTGTTATACAAGAAATCACTAGAAATGCTTTTCAATGAATATGATTAAACCAAGTGAATCTTTTAGAGGCAAAACCATAACTAGCAAGTTTATCTGCAGAATGTTACCTTCTTTATAAATATATAATATCATGAAGTCCATTGACTGATAAATGTACAAACAATTTAATCATCTAGTTTTGATGCGCCAATGAAGAATAGGTGGATTAGAAAAAGCTTGCACTACCATCATTGAATCCTTTTCCAGCCAAATCTTCTTCCAATTTCTTTCCAAAGCTAACTCAATAGCTAATATATGACCTTGAGAGGAGAACAATCCTTGTCAATTACCTCCCAACACTAACAAACAATTTCCGAGATAGTGTAGAGCATATAATACAATCAATATCTATAAATCTCATATTTGTTTTCATGAAACCAAACGAAAGAAAACGCCGCTTCAACAAAGCAATTGCTAACACATTATATCCTAGGGGTGTTCAAAAATATGGTTAACTGAATTATATACTTGAATTGAATTGCATTGCACCATATAAAATCTGATCCACTTAAATGGTTAATGAACTAGACCATTTAATTTAAACAATTCAAGTTCAGTTTAAATCAGGTTCAGAAACAAGTTTTCTTTTATAAACTGGTTTAATCATATAAATTAATTTTTCATTTTTTAAATAAATATTTTGTATAGAATATTTGTTTTACATTTTCAAAAATGTAATCAATATTTCATATTTTTCATAAAACACTAGATTTTACTGTATTTTTGGAAAAACTCAATTTTACTGTATTTTCAAAAAACTCGATTTTACTGTATTTTCCCAAAAAACTCGATTTTACTATATTTTCATAAAACTTGATTTTTTCTGTAATTTTGGAAAAAGTTGATTTTACTGTATTTTCAAAAAACTTGATTTTAGTGTATTTTCAAAAATCTCGATCTTACTGTATTTTCTAAAAAAATTAGTTTTTACTGTCTTTTAAAAAAACTCGATTTTACTGTTTTTTTAGAAGAAAAAAAAATTCAATTTTATTGTATTTTCAAAAAACTCAAATTTACTGTTTTTTTTGTTGGAAAAACTCAATTTTTCTGTATTTTCAAAAAATTAGATTTTACTGTATTTTCAAAAACTTGATTTTACTGTATTTACAAAAAACTCGATTTTAATGTATTTTCAAAAAACCTTATTTTACTGTATTTTCAAGTGATGTTGTTGATGATGGTATGAAAGAAGCTTGTACATAAGCATATGTGTGTGTAGCTCCTGTGTTTGAAGTGAAAATATACTAGCTCTTAGCAACAATCACAAAAAAAGATGTGGTTTATTGTATTGCTTTTGTGCATGTGTTGTTGCTCTTAATCCAGTGATCATATATTTAAGCATTATAGATGGGGGTGGCTTTACAAACTAAACCATGACTGTGATTGTTGTTGTTTAATAATTAACTTTAGAAATTTTTTGTGTTTGTGTTTGATGAAATGTCCTGTAATGCTATTTCTTTGATGGATTTCTTTTTAATGCTTATGTTTTGAAATTTTATATTGGGAAAAGTTTTCTTTTGTGACAAAAATTATTTGCATTGAATGACATTATTCTTTAATGTATCATTATAAAATGAAGAGAAGTTTAATCTTGACCAAATTTTTTGTAAATAAAATCTAAGTTCTCCCATTTGTTTGGTCGGAATGGACCTCTGGTATCTCTCCTCATTTTATCTGATTTCCTTCATTTTGAATAAGCAATTGTTAAGGAAGCATGTTGTATTATGCACTGCTTGGAGGAGTTTTGTCCAACTTTAGATAAAAAATGGAATCCTTACAAAACCCATATTTGCTTCTTCAAAATATGCAGACAAGAAGTTGCATAGTGAAAATTTTAAATTATTGATAAGGATATATCGTATATATAAATTTAATACTCCCTCTGTCCCAAATTATAAGAGAAATTCTCTTTTTTGATTCATTGAATAATTAATGTATCTGGTCTATATACAGATCAGATACATTAATTATTCAATGAATCTAAAAAGTGAATTTCTTTTATAATTTGGGACGGAGGGAGTATTATTTAAAGAAAAATTCTTTACCCACCTTCCTATGGGGGTCACCCCCAGCGAAAACCCCACTTTACCCTTGCTTCGGAAATGCATTTCCGAAGTTTTTTTTTTTAAAATTTTCTCAGACTTCGGAAGTGCATCTCCGAAAACACCAAATGGGGGGTGTTTTCGGAGATGAACTTCCGAAAACACCTTTGTTCAGATTTTGGGGGGTTTCGGAAATGCACTTCCGAATTATGCAGAAATTGTGTTTTTTTTTTTTATGTTTTTGGAAACTCTCTCGTATTTTTAATTAAAGGAAGACGCCAAATAAAATAAGAGACATATAAACAGAAAATACTAATATGATAAAAATAGTAATATATACAAGCCGATCTGATCCAAATCCAAATAATAATAGTGTACGAAAGATACAATCCGCTGGCAGATCGGCAAGAGATCAATGGCGTGGTCATCCTCGGCCTGCTGGTTCTCCAGGATCTCCTCGTGTGCTGGCCTAGGAGCGTCGGGTGTCAGCAGAGGATGTGACACCCGGTAGAACCATGTGACATACCCCTCCACACTGTGCCAGTCCTGGGTGATCCGAATGCGACGATACTCCTCCGGTACCACATGATGCTCCCAATCCTCAAATATGGCAGTGAGCTGCACTCTGGTCACTGTGTCGGGAGCAGCCTCAAAAGGTGACCTGGGTATCATCTACATAAATTCGAACTGCCGCATGCACCGCTCAGGGAGAACCGTACCATGATGCTGGTCCCGCATGCCAACCAGCCAGAATATAAAGATATGTCGTCAAAGGGGACAACCTGATTGTAGTCGCTGAATGGCCTCCAGGTGACGTCATCGTGCATCGTGCGGTCCAGGTACCCACGGTATGGTCCCACCGCATTGTTCCCCCTCTGGAGAATGTATCTGGCGGCCCTGGGCATGGCGTCAACGTACTCAGGATCAATGTGAAAGCCGTGGATCCGGGAGAAGTAAGAGATGATCCAGCTCTGAAACACAAACACGATAATGTAACGTACCGTAAGTAAATACAAAACATAAGTAAATACGAAACACAAATACGAAACATAAATAAATACGAAACATAAGTAAATACGAAACACAAATACGAAACATAAATAAATACGAAACAATTAAAATGAAACGTACCGTGAGTAGTGTGTAGGATCCGATCAACTGCCTCGTCCTCCAGTTGGAGGCCTCATTCAGCTTCTGGTATAGGTGTGCCAGAGTAGCTGCCCCCCAGTTCCACTGGTGAACAGTGGTCAAGTCTATGAAGTAGCGGAGGTAGGTCACGTCGACGTACCTCACACTCTTGTCCACAAAGATCGCAGCGCCTACCACATGCATGTACCAGCACCGGAGAGCGCAGCCACGGTGATAATGTGTAAATAGGTCGTCACCCGCATCCTCGGCTTTGGCCGCCGCCACCAGGTGGTGCTCGAAATAGCGGCTCAGTGTGGTGAACTGGATATGAGGCCCAGATGTCGTGATGCACTCATAGTCAGCAACTTCGGGCTCCATACCCAAATAGAGCGCCATCCACTCACTGGCTTCGACCCTCTGAATCCGGGAGTGGGTCAACAGCGCCCCCCTGATCGGCAGGTGGAGAAGACACATCACATCATGCAAGGTGATCGTCATCTCCCCAACCGGTAAGTTGAAAGAAGACGTCTCCTTGTGCCACCGCTCCACAAAGGCCCCCTGTATGCCGTGGCTGATGGTGGAATACCCCGTCATGCAGAGCCCACTAAGCCCTGAAGCTCTCACCGCGTCGTTAAACCACTCGACAGTCGGTTTAAACAGACTGAAAACCTTCCGGGCGTGGTTCACCATTTTCAACGGCTCTCTCTCCTGTTACAAAAAATAAAATAAAAAAGTATGTTAAATAGACCGTTAAGAAAATATTGAATAAACGTCTAAATTATAAACGGTTAAATAATGTAGTCGGGCAAATTATAAAAAATACCTCTCCCTCCCAGATATGCCGAGCGACGTGCTCGTGGTAGGAAAGCATCACGGAAGTGTCACTGGGCCCTCCCGGGTAGCCCTTATCCTGCTCATCCTCCTCCCCGAGTGGAGGGTCAACATCCGGTACCTCCGCCTCGTGGTATGGCACTGCCACCTCCTCCTCCTCCTCCTCTCGCTGGCAGGAAGAAGATACCCGAGCCAGACGACTCCTCGATCCAGATGTAGAGGTACCCTCGTCCATCTCCACGGGAAATTGCACACGTCGTCCCCGGCCCTGCCCCCGTCCCTGTGTCGACGCCAGCTGCGCCGCCGCCCGCTCGCGTCTAGCCGACGCAGTCTGGTTCTCTCTACCCTGTTTGATGCGTGCTTGGTTGCCTGACATGTTCCTGAAAACAATTGAAATCGATTAATATGCGAGACAACATAAAGAACTAAAAAAATTGCACTTCTGATACAATTCGGAAGTTCATTTCCGAAACTGGGAATGGAGGTGTTTTCGGAAATGAACTTCCGAAACACCCCTGCGAGGAAGTTTTCTGCAACTTCCATGGCAGACCCCAAAAACAAACTTCAAAACAACTTTTATTCAATTAAACAACCTAAATAGCAGTACCAACCTAATCTAATACAGTTTTTGCAATTTCTAAACACCCTAATAGAGATTTTAATAATGGATCTAAAAATTGAAAAAATTGAAAAACTTACCAATTGAAGAGATTGAGATGATTTAGGTTGAGTTTGGGAAGCTTTTGGAATGTCTAAATGTTTGATACACACTTGCTTTTGCAGAAATTTTTGAAGAGAGGAAGTTTGAAGTAGATTTAGGGTAAAGTGAATGGGGGAGGGGGGCTATTTTGCTAAATCTGCAAAACGCGCAGTATTTCGGAAGTTCATTTCCGAAATGGTGTTTTCGGAAATGCATTTTCGAAATAAGACAAATTTTGAAAAAAAAAAAGGCGCTTTCAGAGATGCATCTCCGAAAACACCTTTTTCTTGCATTTCGGAGATGCATTTCCGAAGTAAGGGGTATTTTGGGTTTTTCACCAGAGGTGACCTAGAAGGTTGGGAGGTGGGCAAAGAATTTTCCTTATTTAAATATGTGATAAACTCTTTGATTTTACGCCTCAATTTTTCTAAAGGCAAACGAGTCAAAATAATATTTCAATTCTGACAAGTTACAACCTAGCATGTAATGTCAATTTAGACAAATTTAAAACATTTTCATTAAAATTAGAAGAAGGAAACCACTTGACTAACATAAGTATAGTTATGAGGTTTAAGAGAATTAATTTAAAGGATCAATAAGAAACAAACAATTTAATTTAGGAACTAAAAATTCAATTAGGCCTTTAAAAAACATTTTAATTATAAGATAAATCATGTAAAATTGATTATCACTCATTCTAATCTATACTTCAAGTTATGTACTTAAATCACCAATAACACCGAGGGATATAGATCCTCTCCAGCAGCTGTATGGTGCTGTTCAATCACATCCATTTATTTCCATCAAAAACATGCAATCATCAACATTAATTAATAAATGAATGGCTTAGATTGCAACAGGAGAGAAAATATAGGAGAGGGAGCAGGAGAGGATCTATTTCCAACACCGAGCTATATGCATGACCCTACCAAATCATGTATAAAAAATTATTCAACCTCATTGTTCATGCATTAGCATGATTGTTAGAGAGCATTCATATCATATGAGTGAATATATATATATATATATATATATATATATATATATATATATATATATATATATATATATGGGGATGTATCCTCTTATCTCTTATTTAAAAATTCCTCCTACTTGATACATTCCCATATATATATATATATATATATATATATATATATATATATATATATATATATATATATATATATATATATATATACCATCAGGTTAATAGTTAAACAAATTTTAATAATTTAATTTTTTAAATAATCACACAAGCTTTTGGAACCATCCATTATTTTTAAATGAATTAAATATTTCATACTTCAATTCTTTGATCTATCATTTTTTTTATTCAGATTCTCTAACTTTGTCTAACTTTAGAGATTTCCTGTAGAGAGAGAATTGAAAAATAGAGAAAAAATGGAGGGAAAAGAGGTGAGAGAGTGAATTGTTAGAAAGATATAGAGAGGAAGTTAGGGTGCAGTTTCCTCCACAAAGTCAGTGGATCCTATCCCCATTTTTTCCACCTTATTATCCTATAAAAAAAATTTCAATACAAATATAATGTCTAGTTTAATTATTTTCTCGTATTTATGTTATTTTCTCATATTGGTGTTATTTCACGAAATAAAAATTCCTAAAAAAGTTTATATATTTGTTAAATTGATTATTATGTTTATCAAGAAAATTCAAAAAAGAATAATTTTATATTCTATATTTATTTAGATCACTAAGTAATTTATTTTAATAAAAAATATAAAAAGAACAAAAATTATACTTCATTATAAAGCCGACTAAATTAGAGTTAAGAGTCCAAATTACACTTGCTCAACCCACAAAATAACAGTATAAAACCGAAAATAAAATTTTAAAAATTTAATTAATTTCAAGTTGACTTTTTATGCTTCCATTGATATCTTTACCGATTGCTACAAAGTGATCATGATGATCCAAACAATGACCCTGAAAAGCCGACGAGATCCCTAACCACCTAGACAATAATGGCTAAATTTTGCCAAAATACTCCAACCGAACAAAAATATGGTCTCTGCTCTCATCCATACTACAACCCATAAGACAACTCTACGCGTCCGCTAAGATAACATGCCTCTTAAGCAAATTGTTTTTGGTTGGTAATCTATTACAATACAACCGCCAAAGGAAAATATTGAGCTTAAGCGGCACCGCTTTTGACCACCAAACCTGAGATCCTCATGAATAATAATCATCCTCTGTCTTTGTCAATAAATGGTACACACTGCTCACATTATAACTCTTTGAAGAATGAATACGCCACACCCAAGTATCATTACCTTGCCCTGCAAAACAACAGAATCTAACAACTGAATACACTCTCCCAACATCTCTTCCTCCCACGCAAACAACATCCTACGCCAACTCTAAGCTTCTCCATCTACCCCCACCCTAAGACACACATCTCTGCTATAGTGGCATCCTTATGCTCCAATAACTCAAACAGCCTGCGGTATCTAGACAACAGCGCCGTTCCCTCCACCCAGGGGTCCCTCCAGAATAAAGAAGTAACCCCATTACTAACAACAAGCTTGATATTATTGGTAAGCCACCTAGGGACACGCATCCCATCCCCCTGTCTGATTCTGATCACACTCTGCCACCACACAGACCCCCAGACGACCCAATTTTTAAACGCCCCTTCCTCCCCATACCGCTGCACAAGCACCCGATACCAAACACTACCCCTCTCCTCCAACATCCTCCAACACCATTTCCCTAACAACGCCTTATTAAATTCCCTTACCCTTCTCCTTACTCAAACAAAGAGTATCCCAATCAGACCAAGCTATCTGTCTCCTATTCTCCATACCTCCCTAAAAGAAAGCATTAAATAAAGATTCAAGAGAAGAGATTATACCTACGGGATCTTTGAAGAAGTAAATGAAATTAACCGGGATATCGGACAGAACAAACTTCAAAAGGATCAAATGACCCCCACCAAAAGATTACGACTCTTCCACCCTGATAACCTTTTCCTAACAGTTTCCACAACTGGTTACCAAAAATTAAGCTTATGCCGCGGATCACCTCCAATGGGAAGCCCCAAATACACGAAAGGAATAACTCCCAACTTACAATTTAAAACCATAGATGCTACTTACAACCAAGAATTAGAAATATTGATTTCCACCAACATGCTCTTATTAAAATTCACCTTTAAACCCGATATGGACTCAAATAAAAGCAACACCACTTTAAGAGCCCTCACATTAGCCCAACTCTTAACCCCCATTAGTATAGTGTCATCCGCAAACTGTAAATGAGAAATAGGTTCACCTGCACCATTACCTACTTTATATCCTGTAAACAAACCTCCCTGAACCATAGCCTTCATCAGAACATTGAAACCCTCTACTGCAATTAAAAAGAGAAAATGTGATAACGGGTCACCTTGTTGTAACCCTCGCTCCATTCTAAATTCATTAGTATGGCTTCCATTAACTAAAATTGAAGCGGTAGCTGCCGACACACATTCATTAATCCATTTCACCCATAAACCAGGAAAATACATTCTAGCCATCACTCTCTTCAAATAATACCAATCCACAAAATCTTAAGCTTTTTCAAAGTCTACTTTGAATAACATCAACTCTTGTTTATACTTCCGAGCTTCATCTACTACCTCGTTTGCTATAAGAATACCATCGAGAATTTGTCTACCAAAAATAAAAGCTGATTGAGTTTCCGAAATCAGCCCCCAGTCACCTTCCTCAATATATTAGATAAAAATTTTGCCAAAACTTTATACAAACACCCAACTAACGATATAGGGCAAAAATCCGCAACCCGTTGAGGGCAACTAACTTTAGGTATCATAGTTATGAAAGTATTAATACCTTTAGTTAGCTTACCATTCTGATGAAACTCCACCATGTATCTCAAGAGGTCATCTTTCAGAATGTCCTGAAATTCTTTTAAAAAGCCAAAGCTTACACCATCAGGACCAGGACTCTTGTAACTATCAGAATCCCACACCTCCATTTTGACTTCTTCCATCAATAACGACTTAATCAGATCAGCCCCTTCCCTCGTACTGAGAGTTTTAAACGACAAACTCTCAATATCCGGTCGGTCACCTTCCAATACCTTAAAAACGAGACCAAAAATGCTGAAAAATTGCATCCCTAATCGGCTCTACAGCTTCCACAATATCACAGTTAACAGTTAAAGAAGCTATCGCATTAACCCTTCTTCTAGATGACATATACCCATGATTTTTTTTTTGAATTTGCATCACCTTCTTTCAACCAATTAAATTTGGATTTCTGCCACTGAATACTTGCATTTAATTTGGAAAGAGCCTCCAACTCACCTTCCTCTAAGTTGTGTTGTTCCCCTTTCATATCAAGGAACTCTAGCCGCTCCTTTACCTTTACCATTTTCCCCTCTAAATTATGAGTATGTTGTTTATGCTACAATTTAAGACTCTCTTTTATTAACCTTGTTAGAACAAGGTTTAGTTCTCCACTTTACATTTAAGTTTTGATGATAACACATATTTTATATGTAAACAATTTGATTTATAATGTTTTCTTGAATGTGCACATCAAAAGTTCTGAGTGTATTTCAATTTAGGAGAATGAATCATGTTCGAGAATGTTGAAATCCAACATGGATGAGTTCTGATCATCCATATTACATTGATTGAGTTGATCACACGAGAGCAGATCACTATATGACCTTGAGAGGAGACCAATCCTTGTCAAGTACCTCCCAACACTATCAAACAATTTCCTGGATAGTGTAGACCATATAATACATTCAATATCTACCAATCTCATTTTTGTTTTCATGAAACCAGACGAGAGAAAGCGCCGCTTTAACGAAGCAATTGTTAACACACTATATCCTCCATCTCCACAGGTATTCTATTCTATATTTCCCCTCAATTCTCCCTCGTTCTTTAATAATTTCGTCTTTAATTCATTGTTATCGCTCATTTAGCATGAACAAGACTCGGAACCAGAAGAAAACTTGATCGAATTGGAATCTTACACCGGCGTTATTTCAGGTTCGATTTCAAACTCTAAACAAAAAAACTCTCTAAAAATTCACATTGTTTTGAAACATTTTTCGTAATGTCAAGCACTTTAGATGACTGTGAAAATGCCTCAACAAGCGGCGAAGAAGAAGACGGTTCTGAGACGGAGAAACTCACTAGAGCTCAACGAAAGAGAATCCGTAAGAAGAAGATGAAAGAAGAGTCCATCCTCCGTGGAAATTTAATCGGGCCGTTAATGCCTCCAGCCCAAACAACACAGGCCGGGGATAATGATCCTCCACCTGTTCGATCAAATGCCTCTACCAAAGGTTATCCAAAGATGAATCTATTGACTGTTTTTTTACAGTGTTGATAAAAAAAACTCATAATGGCTGTGTTTTGTTCTCTCCGACTGCATTTGATTTAGGCGACAAGACTACCTCTGCTAACGCCAAGAAAATGAAGCAGCGAAGGATGGCGAAAAGGGTTGTCAAAGAAAAGCGAGATGCCTCTCCATTGGACAATTGTAATCAAGTTTCAAGTGATGCTGTTGATGATGGTATGAAAGAAGTTCGTACGTAAGCATATGTGTGTAGCTCTAGAGTCTCTGAACTGAAAATATACTAGCTTGTAGCAACAATCACAAAAAAAGGAATGTAATTTAGAGTATTGCTATTGTGCATGTGTTGTGATCATATATTTAAGCATTATAGATGGGGTGACTTTACAAACTAAACCATGACTGTGTTATTGTTTGATAGTAATTAACTCTAAATTCAGTGTTTGTGTTTGATGAAATGTCCTGTGATTCTATTTCTTTGATGAAACTTTTTTTTAATGCTTATGTTTTGAGATTTTATATGGTGAACAGTTTTTTTGTGACCAATATTATTTGCATTGATTGACATTATTCTTTAATGTATCATTATAAAATGAAGAGAAGTTTAATCTTCCATAGTATGGTTGAAATGACCTCTGGTATTTCACCTTATTTTTTCCTATGATTTACTTCTTTTTGCATTAGCAATTATTAAGAAAGCATGTTGTATTATGCACTTCTTGGAGGAGTTGTCCAACTTCAGATCAGAAGTTGAATCCTTACTAATCCTAATATTTACTTATCCAAAAAATGTGGACCAGAAGTTGCATAGTGAAAACTTGCAGCAAACATGCTCCAGGTAGGGATACAAAAGGCCAATTTAAGCACATCATAACAAGATTCAATCTCAATTAATGCTTGGAAGCAACAAGGCCTCTACTTAGCGTGAAGATTCATGGTAAATCAATCAGTAACATCTCCACACGATATGGTCAAATGCCGAAGATGGTGTATTATCAACTGGGGATATTGCAATTTGCAAAGAAGCTTCATCTATGGAATTTCAGACACTATGGTTAAAGTGCACTCGGATTTACCGGAGATTTCTAACACTCAAAATTCACTACACATTTATCTCTTTCTTCCCTTTTCCAGAAATTTGCATCAATTCTAGCCTTGTATGTATCTTTCTTGTTTGATTTAGTTCCTTGCATCACTATGATTGGAGAATCCAATATCTAGTTTGATTTTGCAACAAATGAATCTAATCCCTACTATCTTCATCTCAAAGAAAATATCACCTTAGTACTGGTACTCCTCTACTTGATAGCAAAAATTTCACTTTCTGGTCACGTGTCATGCATGTTGCTCTTATCTTCAAGAATGAGTTGAAATTTGTAGACGAGACTTTCACTAAGCCATCACTACCTCATTTCCTTCAAGGTCAATGGACTAGGTGCAATAATATGATTCTGTCATGACTTTAATGTTCTATTTCCTAAAGCACCAACAAATCAATTCTTTGGATCGACAAAGCTTATCTTGTTTGGAAGATTCTTGAACAACGATTCTTCTAAGGTGATCTTTTTTTGCGTTTATGATATTCAAGATGACCTAACTAAGCTTCCGCACAAATTCTGTATATTTCAAATTATTTTACTTAATTGGTAATGATGGGGAAGAAACTGAGAATTTTTCTACCTACTCGTGATTGTTCTTGTGCAGTTTCTTGCACTTGCAGCGTTGAAACGGATTTTCGAAAATACAAGGAGCAAGGCAAAGTGATAAGTTTTTCAAAGGGTATGAATGGCTCATATACTCGTGTGCGCTATCACATAATGTTGAAGGAACCCCCTTCCCAGTCCTGATAAAACAATTTCATTATTATTCGGTCAAGAATGCCAACTTCAACTTCCAATCTCACTGCTCCTACTAATGAAAAATGTACCATGAATTTGCAAATTGGTTCTAACGGAAATGGTCGCGATTCTTCATCGTCACGTGGACGTGACATAGGTGGTTACGATTATGGTGGTAGAAGCTCCAACTGTTTCTATATTTACCGTCAACAAACAAATCATACAGTTGAAAATGCTTTTTGAAGCATGGCTTTTCACAAGGAGGACTCTTACACCAAAACAAACTTAAACACTAAATTAAAGTATATTAGGAGGGACAATGATATTCAAATGGATGATTTTTCTTCTCTTAAAGGGCATCTTGCAAAAACAAATACTGTATTGAGTATCCTCAACAAAATGTACTTGTTGAGAGAAAGCATTAGCATGTCTAAGTGTTGCAAAATCTCTTTTCTTTCAATCCTAAATACCAAAGTCTTTTTTTTGGCACTTTAGTAGCACTTTATTAATAGATTTTCTAGTCCTCTTTTAAATGATAAAGTTCATTTTTCTTTTTATTTTAAAATTGTCCTCCTACGATGTATTTTAAAACTTTTGGCTGTGTTGCTTTTGGTAGTGGAAAAAAAATATCAGTCATTAATATTCATAAAAAAAAGTTTGTAATATATAGAATAGCGTTGAATATGTTTTTAATGCTAAATATAACAATAACAACCAGCATAAAATTTTTATGAGATCAACTATATGGATTAACTTTTATCATAATGTTGTATCCAACATAATACTTCTATCCAAATTGTCAAAATCTTAAGATCTTTCTTATTAACTTCTCTTATTTTTTAGGTGTTATTATTTCTTTAGTTGTTTAAGTTATCTCCATCTGATCTATTCTTCTTACCACAAAATTTACATGTCTTTTCTCTACATATTTTCCACCATATTCTATACTATATATGCTACCATAATACTCTCTAATATTTTCACTTTTAATCTTATCCTCTCTAGTATTACCCCACATGTAACACAACATCCTCATCTCTGCTACACTTACTCTATTATTGTGTTGATTCTTATCCGCCCTACATTTTGTCACGTACAATAACGCATGTCTTACCACAGTTTGATACAATTTTCCCTTTAGCTTGAGCGCTACCTTTGCATCACATAAAACAATTGAAATTCTTCTCCATTTCACCTAATCAACTTGAATTTGATGGTTTACACCCCTTTTATATTTCTCCATCATTTTGTATTACACACCCACACACCCAAAATATTTAAATTGTGATACTTAAGGGATGATATTGTCTCCAACTTTCACCTCTACGTTAGAAACACTTCTTTTGTTAAATTTACATTCCATATACTTCGTCTTATTTCTGCTTAGGTAAAAACCATGTGTTTCTAAAGCTAGTCCCCAAGTCTCCAACCTCTCATTTAAATTCTCCTTCGACTCCTCATATAGGATTATATCATCTACAAAAATCATGCATCTTGGTGTTATCTCTTGGATGTGTTTCGTGAGTACATCCAAAATTAAGGTAAAAAAGTTGAGGGCTTAAGGATGAACCTTCTTGCAAACCTATTGTAATGGAGAAATGATGTGTTTTTCTATCATGTGTCCACACACTAGTCAATGCCTCTTCGTACACATCTTAGATAGCTCAAATATATGCATTCCTAAATACTTTCTTCTCTAGCGCTTTTCATAAAATCTCTATATTTACTCTATGATACGCCTTTTTCAAGTCCATAACAATTAAGTACAAGTTTTGTTAGTCCATCTGATACTGCTTCATCACACGCCGTGGTAGATAGATCGCTACCATGGCGAACCTTTCAAGCATAATACCAAGTTGATTCTCGGTGTCTTTAGACTATTTTCTTAATCTCCGTTCGATCACTCTTTCCCATAACTTCATGGGATGACTCATAAGTTTAACCTCCTATAGTTTGCACACTTTTGTATATTTCTCCTTTCTTATATATTGGAACTAAAATGTTTCTTCTCCATTCATCATTCATTTGACATGTGTTTTGACATTCATCATTTATTTTTATGAAGGTGTGTTTTAGCAAGCTTTAACTAAAAAATAGTTAAATGCACCTTAAGGTGCATGTTACTAAAGTAGACCTTCATAAAATCAAATGGGTCTACGTTAGCAAACCCATATATATATATATATATATATATATATATATATATATATATATATATATATATATATGGGTGGCAAAACGGTCGGTGACCCGTCGGGTCGGCCCGCGCACCCGCCAAAAAATGGCTGGTTGGATTTGGATTTTGGGCCCACCGCCCACTAAAGCCCGTCAGGCCAAAACCCGCCACCCACCTAAGCTCGCCCCGCCAAAGCCCACCGCCTGCTAAAGGCTGCCTTACCTATTTGTTAAGTTAGTCTCGTCTTAAGCCCGCCATTTTTTAGTTAGTTCTAGTAATTCAAATTCTTGATAGTTTTATTTTATACTTGTAAATATATGCAATATTTTTTTAGATAAAATTTGTTTAAAAGATGCTTTATAAAAAATTATTGTAAATAATAAGTGAAAATTTTAATTGAAAGGTAAAAAATGAATAAAAAACAAGCGGGCAAGCCCGCCGCCCGCCACCTTGGCGGGGCGTACATGATTTTTACGCTCATTTTATTTGGCGGACTTGTCCGCCCAGCTCTCTTTTTGACGGGCTTAAGGCGGGGCGGCGTTTTGCCACCCCTATATATATGAGTTAAATATGTTTTGATCCCTCTAAATATAGTCAAATTCGTTTTCAGTCCCTCAAAATATTTTCTTCAAGGAATGATGCTCCTAAAGTTTTTCGTCCACACTTTTAGTCCCTCCTATCAACGTCCATTAACAGAAGCTGATGCGGCACGCCACCTAGCAGTGCCATCATGGTAAGATGCTGACATGGTATGCCACATGGCAGTGCTAGTGTGGCAAGATGCTGCCGTGTCATGCCACGTGACAAAGTTAAAAAACATACTTAAGTCCATAAAAAATCGTAGTTAATCCGTAGCCACAGTTGTAGCTAATCTCTAGCAAATTCAAAAAACAAAAAATTTATCATATTGTCTATGACTCATCATTATTCTTTGTCTTTTACATGCAAGGAAAACACAACCTGCAAATCCAGAATGACAATCTGCGAGAGAAGAATTCTAGAAGAATAGGAGAAGGAAAGGAGAGTCACGGAAGACGAAATAAGAAGAAGATTTGAAACTCACCTGAGCACCTTCAAGCTTCAACGACGACGGAGCCCACCAGACTAGCTCCGCTTCCGTATTTTTTTTCCTTTTTTCTCGATTTTCTTGATACATCTATGTAGCTCCCGTGCATTGATTAATATTCCTCAATCATTTGCCTGAAACTGGGCTCCGTCACCATTTAATTTTCGTTTGAATCTTTAGGGTTCGAAAACTATATTTGAAATTAATTGCAGTTGGTTCAGATTTTTAGAGATTGAGGTTTATATTCGAATTGAAGGAAAAAAATTAGTTGGGAAGGCTTATTTGTTTGATCGGTTTTGTTAGGTTTTTGTGATGTTAGAAATCAGTAATGGAGGAGTGAAACATGTGAGTTCGGTGAAATAGAGGGACGAAGAAGAAGTGCACGAGAGAGAGAGAGCGGATTGAGTATTGACTTGTTTGTTTCACGATTTATTCCACTTTCTTCTCAACCTTTAAATTTTATTTTCTTCTTTTTCTCAAACATTTTCCATACAAATTTCCAAAATCAAATGTCAAGAACAAAAAGTAGAGAGACGAAATCGAAAATTGAAGGAGAAAGATGAAAGCTCTGTTTTCCAGTGGCATCTGTGCGATTGGAAGATGTGTCGTTGATTCAGGGCCGTGGGTGCTGACTAATAGCATGGTGGCGCAAGCGCTGATGGCGGTCGGAATTCGTGGAGAGGGTGAGTTGTGGTTATGGCTAATGTTTTTGGATTGACAATTGTTGTGATGTTTATGATGAATGGTGAGTTATGGTTATGGCTACTTTTTTCTCTTTACTGTAACAACACAATCATGAGGAAATTTTGTTGAAAGTTGATGTTTTGAAATTGTTTAGTTGGATTAATTTATGGTGTTATGTGAATTTGAATGTAAAGGTTCATGTTGGAATAAAAAATAGTTGAAAATTAATTGGCAGCTTAATGACTTTTTTGTGTGATTTATGTTGAGAATGAAAGTATGGTGTTGTGAAGATTGATTTATGTTTGGGATTCGTTGTTTTTGCACATGTTAGAATCTATTGACTTGAGGATTGAGGATTTGTAGGTTGTGTTTTCCTTGCAGGTAAAAGGCAAAGAATAATGATGATTCATGGACAGTAGGATACATTTTATGGATTTTGAATTTGTTATAACTTAGCTATCAATGTGGCTACGGATTAGCGATATTTTTTATTGGCTTAAGTATGTTCTTGAACTTAATCATGTGGCATGACATGTCAGCATCTTGTCACGCAGACACAACCATGTGGCGTTCCAGGTCAGCTTCTATTAATCGACGTTGGTAGGAGGACCAAAAGTGTGGACGGAGGATCATTAAAGGAAATATTTTGAGGGACTAAAAACGAATTGACTATACTTTGAAGACCAAAAACTTATAAAAAACAAAAAAAACAAAGGGGTTTGAATGGAGAAAGAGCACTGATAATGAAACTCGAATCCTATTGAGATTGGGGAGAAATATTTTTACTAATTTTCAACAAGAAATAGGACATACCAAATATTGTTAATTCAATTAAGGGCCGTTATAAAAAATACAGATAAATGCTAAAGACTTGAATCTATAAGGCTGTCCTTTCAAGTACACCTTGTCTCCCACCACCAACTCCTTTTCCAGTCCACTATTTCATATTACTATGAGCTTTGCTGAATTGATCCTTCAATTCTTCAAGAATTGTATCTCTTTCCCATAATAGCAGCTCATATACTCTAAATCCCTCTTTAACATATTTGATATAGTAGGAGATGGTGGGAAGAAAGGGAATAACTAACTGCACACTTGGCAAGTAAGAAGTGGAGGGAAGAAGAGGTGTTTAAAGGAGGTGATTAATCCATTCATTGTCTTAATATTCTATAGCATGGTAAGAAGTTGATACTTAATATTATAAATATTATACAAGAGTAATTCTATCTTGAGCTTTCCATCCTTCTAGAGTCTATTATGTATATTTTACTACTTCTAGGTCTAGAGCCTTTATATTAAGGACTCTATTATTAACGAAGTTGACAAATATAATATATAGATTCAAATTTATTGTGAATATAACTACTCGGATATATGGACAGTTCTCCGTAGAGTAAATATTTAATTTTTTTTTGTCAAAATAGATAAATCTCATATCTAATCTGAATAATTGATCCTTAAGTTTTGAAGGAATACTTGACATTTTAACTTTACAAAAATCATTATATTCCTCTCTTTCTTTTTTATCTAAATAAATTGATAGATCTAAAGAAAAATGGTATAGTTTGAGTTAGTTTAAACAATTTGAAACTATATCATTAATTTTCCAAACATCCATGTTCTTTTAATTCCCGAATATGATTTGAGTAACAAATTTTTATATTTAGGAGCATCTTTTGATAGTTTAAGTAAATACTTATAATATATTAATTTTTGTTTTAATACACTTACATTCATAAAAGTATTTTTTTTTTATGTTGTATGAAAATAAAAAAAGAAAAGAAGAGAGGAAAATAAGGTGGAAAAAATGAGATCAAAGGTTTCAAGCTTGTGTGATTATTTAAAAAATTAAGTTATTTGATAAATATATTTTATTAACTTTATTATTGACCTTGTGGTCAATATATACTCAAATAAACATTTGTAGGAAAGATAAATATGGTGATCTAAGATTAACCTTAAATTGCATATATAATGTATTTACAACCAAACTATTTAATATTGCAATAACAAGGTCAAAGATAATAGATACATTTTACATAAATATAATAGAGATCGTAGTTTACAATCACTATATATTTTTAACATATATAATATTCATTCTCATATGACATGAATGTATCTAACAGTCATATTTAATACATGAAAAAGATGAGGTTGAATAATTTCTTTTACATTATACATTGTTACTGTCATGCATATAGCCCGCAGTGTTACCGTTGATTTAAGTACATAGCTTGAAGGTTCATATTTAATAGATTAGAGTGAGTGAAAATCAATTGTACATGATTGGTCTAATATTTCAAATTGTTTTTTTAAAGTTAAAAAAAAAAAAACCCTATAACTACACTTAAGTCAGTCAAGTTGACTCCTTCTTTTATTTATAATGAAAAAATCATAAATTTGTCCAAGTTGGCATTACATGCATTAAATGGCATATGAGTTGGAATTTGGTGACTCAACATAACATGTTTCTCTCACTTCACTCACTTTTTTTTAAAAAGCCACTCATAAACTCAACAAAGAACAATGCATAGTTAGGCTTTACTGGAAAATTGAAATTTGGAACTAAAGGAATTGATAGTTAAGATGAAATGAAGATAATATTCACCTAGTAATTATAAGTTAGGGGGAGCACGAAGAAATGAACATGAAGTTAGAGTTCAACCGACGTTTTAGGTTTGATTTTTCTCTCTTTTGATTTTATTTATGTTATCATTTTAGTTTTTTTTTTTGTTCTATTTAGTAAGTTAAAATGAAGTTTTATTTTTTCTCCTTATTAAAATTTTGATTTGGGTTTTATTCCTAGTTTGGACAAGTCTGTGGTGATGAGTAGATTTGAATGTGTATCATGTCATGGGAGGAATTTTGTGAATTTAATTTATTCACTCTGATTACAATGAGATTAAGAGTGTATGGGCATGTGATCAAGATTACTGACCATATTTTGAAGTAATTGATAGTTTGAAGGAGTTATGGTACCTAGTAGTAAAGACATTGAGGTATAAGTAGGATGAAAAACATTGCATAACGGAATAGGAGAATGCATTTATATTTGTTCCACCTTTTTTCATAACTATAAGTTTTGAATAAATCCCACTGCCATTAGATAATACTATTTTAGGGCCTAATGAATTAAATGTGGAGATTAGTCCTTCTGAATTGGATGTGGACAATAGGTGAGCTGAAGTGAATTTGGACAGTTTCCTCAATGAGGTTAATATTGACAAAGAGTCAAGTGAATTGGAAATGACAATCATGTCAATGTTGGAATAAATGAGAGAGTTGATGTTACTCTATTGAGTACTAGATTGCAATATTGGATTAAATGATAAACTATATTTAAATGCCATATTAGATGCTTGACTAGATTGTAATGTTGGATTACCTGAAGGACTTGGTGGGATTGTTGGATTAGATGATGCAAGTGAGGGAAGTGTATTGGATGTTCAATTTCAAGACTCATCATCACAAAGTTTAGGAATTGAAGATAATTTTTGTGTGAAAATTGGTGAGAAAACATAACAGGGTGACTTAACTGTACAAAGAGAACAATCAGAGTTAAATGAAGCTAAGAGATACAAATTAGAGAAATGAAGGTGGAAATTAAAAAGGGAAAGAAATAAGGGAAAAAGAATGAAAAAGTTAAAGTGAAAGAAAAATTGTAAGGGAAATAAAAAGAAAAAATGAAAGGGAAAAGAAAAGGTGAAATGGAAGGAACTTAGTGTTTAAATGCTTAAAAAGAAAAGAGAAGACCATCTAAAACACCCAAACTTAGTGAGGCTGATTGTTCTATTGATTTTCTAGATTGGAAAGGTGATAATGATAATGAAGGTGGTGGTGAGTAGGGATGAAAATTATATCCATATCGATTGGGTACCGTAAAAAATATCCGCAACAAGTTGGGTAAAATTTCATAAAATAGATACACGTGCGGGCATGAGTCATTATCTATTAAAATAAGTGGGTATTGGTGCATGTACGTACCTTAGTATCCATAATGCCCCATATTCGTACAATTTATGTTTATATATTTTAATTTATATCGTCATATAAATAATGTATGTGTATCTATTTAAAAAAAAATACATCACAGATAAACATACACATTTTTATATAAGTGCTAGTTCATTTCAAAATTTAACAGTAAAATTTTTGAATTTTTTGTTAATTTCGTTAAAAATTTAAAATGATATGATATTTTTTAACTGATAGATTTATTTTTAATAGAACTATGAGTAGCGAGTACAGTATGGGTACTTAAGTATCCATAGGATACGAGTACGAGTATAAAGGTGGGTGTGAGTGTCCACGGGGGTATGAGCTCGGATATGAGAATTTTTAAAACTGCGTTAATAGGGACAGATACTATACTACCCTACCAAAACCCTTCCAATTTCATTCGCTAGTGGTGAGTCAAAACCCAATACATAGGTTAGGGCGATAGTTAGGGTTACAAAAATGATAAACTTGATATTGAATTTGATATTGAAGTTGAAGGTGGTAGATGTAAAGGAAATTTGTTAACACCTTTAAGCTTCCAAACAAAATGGTGTATAAGAAGTGGAAATTTTGAAAAAAAAATTCCTGATAACAAGAATTTGAGAAAGATGAAAACATATGAAATACACTGTAATAAAAACATTAAGTTTAAGAAATGATAAAAGGATCAAAATGATTTGCAAAGAAGGTTTTTTTATGGGAGGAATATAGTGCAGATACAAGAAAAAGAGACATGGAAATTAAGAAACATTATTGAAAAAATATACAAGTATTAAGGAGTATAAAGTTAAGTTTCTTAGACCATCTCCAATGGTAGTTCCTTCTAATAAGTTCTCCACCTAGACATGCCACATCATAGTACCATTGCATTGCAATGCAACTATGAAAAAATTGTGGTACCCAATCAAATTAGTTTATGAGGTAAAGTTGTGGGCCCAATAATAACTTTTTAGAATTATACAATTAAAATAAAAATTATAAAAATTATTTTAAGATGATGTGGCTAGTGGGACCCATAAAGAACCCAAAAATGGGTTGCACCATTGGAGATGTTCTTACTTCTAAGTGGCTAGACAATAAGCTACACACAAGTGTGAGAGAATCCAAATTTAAAAGTTGGAGAAGAAAATGAAATGTAGAGATCAATAAGACAAAGACATAGATGGGATATCCACTTTTGATTGATTTAGTTGATGATTCCTTCAAAAAATAATACACAAGGATGTAAGATTATTGTGGAGGGATACAAAGGAAACTTATTTAAATTGATATGAAAGAAGATGAAAGAAATATGAGCAATTAAATAAGATTCATTCAAACACCCAATCAAAATTCCCCCAAAATTTCATAACAAGTATATATTTATAAATGGTCTAAGGTGTGATATTTTTTTATCAATAATATGTATGAGACTTTCAATTCAATATTTAAGAGTTCCAAAGTCAAACCACTTGTGACGGTGATTAAAGAGATAAAGACTTTATTGGTGGAAACACTAAAATTTTTGGCATTTAGGGGGAGTTTGACCTCCTCAAATTAATTTGTAAGAGTTTTGAAAAAAAGCAATTACATATGCCACAATAAATTTGCAAGGCAAGGGTTTGTCTCCCAAGCCCTTGTCTATGTGTAGTAAGGCAAGGGTTTGGCGCATTAGTCTCAGCTGCCGATCGCTCTCTCATTTATTTTTAGAAGAGCAAAAGTGAATGTTTTTGTTTCATGAGGACTCACACTTTTAATACTTCATACTTCAAACGTATTTTTGGAGATATCATTGTTATGATACTTGGGACTAAAACAATCGAGTATTGCATGTGAGTAATTTGATACATTTAATAGAGTCTACTTTCTTTTGCATACTAGCGTACAGTTCTTGAAGAGTCAGTGTTGCATTTCTTTGAGTCATTTTCCTAGTTTGTTGTTATCCTCCTTTCTTTTGATATTTTGCTTTCCTGTATCCAAAAAAGTTAGTGCATCATGAGAAAGAAATCACAAAAGAATGCTAAATAATCCTAGAAAATTTTTCAATCTTCATGGGGGGACTCTATTTAATCTTTACCATTTCTGCATTTGCTAGAGAAAGTAATCTTGATGAAGCATTTCTCGAGGTGGGTCTGTCTTTGCAAAAAATGACAAAATATGTAGTGAGTACGGTGACTGCGTTATTCCATTTTATGAATGTGTTTTTTCAGTTCTGGGAATCTATTTGGTCTGACCAGCAATGCGAGGAAAATTATCGACTATAAGAAAGTGTTTTCAACCTGGCGCTGTAGCGGGATAGGTGCCTGCAAGAAATATAGATAACTTCTATTTCTCTTACTGGGATAAATAACACTTAGCCCCCGTTAATCTCCCTGGTTCTTTGACGGACCAGGTAATTCATCTGGTGAGGACCGTGGCAAGAAAGAACCAAGCTCTAGTTTATACTTTGGGCCATTTATCATTCGCTCAAGCATCTCTATTGGCATTTCCAAGGGGATTAGAGTCTATACGCCTTGATAATGCTTCTCAGACTCACTGCTTGGCCAAGTGTACAACCTCTAGACTTGAGGTGGTTTCACAGCCTTTTGAAAATACCTTGCAGCATATGGAGCACTTAAATTGTCCTTTTCTTATCTCAAGGGTATAGGTTTAACCGGATCATATGCTCAAAGATGGGGAGATCGTATCATTATTGGAGTAGCCCTATCGGCCATTTTTTGTGTACTTTGTAATTGAATAATATATCTGTATATATTTTCTTTTTTACTTGTATGAGGTGTATCTGTGTGATCCTTATTGTGAAGCTCTAGACATCGTGCAAACTTACAAGGTCTTCCCTATAAATTTATTGGATGTAACTAAGGTCATTCTTGACCAAGGGTTGGCTTCCCTTACCCCGTGGTTAACATCGGCTTGGGGTAGACGTATGGCCAACCCACCACGACCTATGAAGTGGCTAATTATAAGGAGAGGTGGACCGTTATGGTCTATGGGGAATTGATTGTTGTAGTTGCACGAGTTAAGTATCCGTTACAACACCCTTGGCAGGGCAATTGATTGTTGTAGTTGCATGCGCGAGACGTTTATGAAAACACCCCTGAATTTCTTTATGCCACTACTACAAAAAGTACCTTTCGTAACGCCACCGAGTTTTACTTCAACACTGCCAAAGAATCCACCGTAGAAGAATTTATTCAATTAGGCGTTTTTCAATTATTTTTATTTTTAATCCAACTTTTCATTATTGGTTGAACTTCCAACTGTGGTGACAAGTGGCGCCTGGTCATGAATTCGAATTCTAGCACCTACAATTTTGTTTTTTATTTATTTTTAAGCCACTTTTCACCACAGTTGAAAGTTCCAACCATGGTAAAAGGTGACGCATGGTCATGAGTTCGAATCTTGTTGTTGTTGTTGTTGTTGTTGTTATTGTTGTTCTACAACTGCATTTTTTATATTTAAGCAAAAGACATACAAAAACATTTTTTTAATACAATTGTTGTTGTATGTAGCACATTGTCATGAGTTCGAATCTTGTTGTTGTTCTACTACTGCATTTTTTATATTTTATTAAAAGACGTACAACAACGGTTATTTAATACAACTGTTGTTTTATGTAGCGCCTTTATTGAGTTTCTTCACTGTCCTTAAACAAATCTTGGTCATCTATTTAATGATTATCTATGCTCAAGACAATACTATTGGTGATCCGCATGAAACCTAAAAAACTTAGACAACTTCATCTTCTACCTCCAAACGTTATCTTTTGTTTACGACACTCTATTTCTCCACTAAATCAAAATCAAAAACATCATTTATTTCATACACAAAACTCGAAATCATCATTTCTTTCATTAACAAATTTCAGAACTTCATCATCTCTTCTTTAACTTGAATGGGACAAGGAAAGTATGGATTCGAGTTAGCAATGTTAGTTGTTGTTCTTGTAGTTATTTTTTTGTTATTATTGTTGTTTCGTTCTTGTTGTTATCATTGTTATTCTCGTACTTGTTTTGTTCTTCTTCTTCTTCTTCTTCTTCTTCTTCTTGTGGTTGTTCTTGTTGTTGTTCTTGTTGTTCTTTTTGTTGTTATTGTTGTTCTTGTTGATGTTGTTATTGTTTTACTGCTGCATTTTTTAATTTTATTAAAATACATACAACAACGGTTGTTTAATATAATTGTGGTTATGTGTAGCGCGCTATCCAGTTTACTACCACGGGTGATAAACCATGTGTTATACCCCAAAATTTTCCCGCATCTTTTTCAAAAAGAAGGCAACAGACTTCTGTCTAAAAATTGGGAGTTTCATAAAATCTTGGATTTTATTTCATAAATATCCTGATTTTATGAATACTCGGTTTTTAGAATATTTCTTATACAGTATTTTGGTTCGCTGTTGAATTTATTCCTACACAAACGCCAAGTACTGTTTATCACTTCACACACGCTATTTATTTGAGATTTATTTGCAGATAAATAGTACTGACGCAATTGGTACAGAATTAAATTTTGCAGGCACAGAGTCTAGGGATTCAGACTGTACTGGTAACAAGTAAATTATTATTAGTTTTTGTTTCCCACTAATTTTTGTACTATATTATTATTTTCAAAATCTCTTCCTTTCTTTTCAAATCTCTTTCTTTCAAATTAAATCCTAACTTTATTCCATACATCTCTCTTTTCAAACCCTACCATACACTTTCTTTCAAATCCTACTACCACTCAAATTTTCCTTTTTGTACGGTATCACTTCATTCCCCAACGTCTCTATCCTTCTTTTCACTCTATAAATACCCCTCATTTTTTCCATAAATTCTCACATCAAATTTCACTCATTTCTCAAACTTCTACCTCATAATTATTTTCTCTTCTTCCCCGGCAAAAATGGCAAAGTGGATGGATACGTTTTTTCTTATGGTCATCACTGTTTTGGTGGTGATCATGTCATTTTTCTGTCTGCATAGTCCTGAAAAATGCGGACCTGGGTTGCTTACACTCCCATTCATCTATATGTTGTTGTTTATAGCATGGGTTTTTAATCGTCATTTTTAAAGTTTGTCGTATCTTTCGCTTTCAAATAATGTACCGTTTATTTTATTTGTCGTATTGTTCATTATATTATATATTATTCTACTGTCAGTATTAAATGTCGTACTATCTGTCGTACTGTCGTTTAATTATCAAGATAATATTATGTGTGTTTTCTGCTAGTTAAATATTTATTTTTCTGTGCATTAAATATTTTTCAAGGTTATTATCGGTAATTTCGTTCGTGTACGGTATATTTTATTTATTTATAATGTTTTGTGTTTTTCTAACAACTTAGGTAAATAAATTTTCACCATTAACACAACAAAAAACAAAAAGAAAAAATTAACTTTAACTGTTGAATTTTCACTTTAACTGTTACGTTAATGCCCGGACAGCCAGTTGACAGTCAAGCCCGCTGACAGCACGATTCTCCGTGTTTTATACCATCAATCAAGTCAATCTTATGCATTTCAAAAATTCCAAGATTTTTGTTCTAGAAGTCTTCTGATAATCACATGATCAGCAGAGACTCAACACTGCACAAAAATTAGGTACGCTTAACTGTCTCCTACACAAACAGTCCCTAACTAGGGTTTTTGTTTTTTTCAGGAGAACAAGTTTTTTGAGACCTCAAGTGGATTTCATGGACCTCCATATGTCTCAAAGTACCACCAGACAAATTTTCAAACTTCAATTCGCTCAGACGCCCAGTTAGCAACTCAAACAGTCAACAGACGACTAGTTTGACCGAAAAGTCAACAGACAGTCAAAAATGAATTTTTTTGTCAACATCCATATTTTGTCAAAATTTTCATCATTTGATCAATGGTTGATCATAATTCATCAATAAAAGATTAGAAATCAACAAAACCCTAAGTTTCAAAATTAGGGTTTTCTCCTAAAAAGTCAACTGAACTTTGACCGGCCATAACTCTCTCCTTGTTCATCCAAAAAATTCCAACCAAAGCTTGTTTTGAAGGAAATTCAATTATCTTCCAAATGAAATAGATCCCATGGTCATTGGATTTACCATTTGGAAAATATGAGCCAGGACATTACAGGTCATTTTCAAAGTCAACAAAAAGTGGTTTTTTGTCAAAGGCCATAACATCAAGATAACTTCTCCAAATGCAAAATTTTTTTCCAAAGTAGCTTGTAGAGGACATCTTGAGGTTTCTAAAAAGTACAAGAACTCTTTCATATGATCATAATTGAGGGAGATATGCCTTGTTGAAGTTAGCTATTTTTTGGAAAAATGCATGAAACCAACATTGATCAAAAATGTTTTTCTTCCAAAAGAGGCCAAGCATTCATGATCCAAACATGTTCCCAATAATGTTAAAGGGCTTCCACGACCAACATTGGGCCCATAACATTTTTATTTCTTTTTTAATTTAACTTTATTACCTTTAAAATTAAATTAAAAAGAAATGGTGCAAGATCATTATCCAAAGCTTTTGTCTCTTGCTTGAGTCACCAAGGTAGCTTATTTTCTGCAACAAAGAGATGGTACAGCAGGCCTAGAGCAAGAGGTTGAAGAAAATTCAAAGCCATGGCCAAAGAATTCAAAGATTTTTATATTAAAAAATTCAAAGGTTCAAAGATCATCAATGCAAGATAGCTTAGCTTTGCAGCACATTCATTGCTTATAAATGAAGTAGAACACTTCAGTAATAGGACACACACGAATTCAGAATCAAATCCATGCTTGTAACACACTTGTATCATACTTGAAATTTTGCAAGAAATTTGAAATTCGAATTTTAAGTTTCAGCTCAATTCAATCCAAATTAAATACTTAAACACGATCCCTGAACATCATTGAACCTTTCCAAATCAATTTCAAGCCTTGAAGCTCACTGAATCGAGCTCTAAAGCTCACGGGTTGTCCAAACTGAAATTTACAAAAATACTATTATTCATGCATATTCAATAAGATGTAATCCCATATTTGTGTTTAGTTTTGTGCCCTGATCGTTTCTGGAGCTTTAATTTAATTTTTATGAAGGTTTGAAGCATATACCATTTTAGGGTTCTTGGAGCTCGAAATGGGATCCTTCGATTTAGGCAAAATTAGAATAAACCAGAGGCATATTCAAGTTCAGTGGATCTGGACGAGTCAAATGGACATGTCGCGAAATATTTTTGTATAGGTTTGCCCCTATTCGTTATTTTGCAGGGATGAAGGTGTATTACAGCGCTTTTGGTAAAAAAAAACGCTGTTAAAAGTAGAGGCGAGAGGAAGAAGACGACGAGGTGTCATCTCCTGATTGGCTGATTCAAATTGGTTCGCGCGCGTTTTGATTTTCGTTTGCAGATGGATCAAGTGTGACATGAAACACGCGTTAGCATGTACCCTCGCACCATCAGTCCTCAGATCTCATTAAAGTTTCATCCAACGTGCCACAAGCTACAGCGCACCATGGACTCTCAAAGCTTTGCCACACAGAATCATAATTTAATATATTTTCTATTTTATTTAATTCTCTTTGTGAAATTATTTAAAAATATTTTTAAAAATCAGAAAAATACACAAAAAATATTTTTAGGTTAATAAAATATTGTATTAATTTTTGACACAAAAATATTTTATTTTTCTTAATAATTAATATATTTTGTTTAATTAATCAATATATATTCATATATTTCATTTAAATTATTTCAAACCTATCAAAAAATCAGAAAAAAAATATTTTATTTTATTAAATTGAGTTTATATATTATAAACTAATTTTGTACATATTTAGAATATTTTTCTCTTTAAGTTTAATTTATGTGTATAATTATTTGTATAATTATATGTTAATTAACTTAATAATTTCAAAAAACAATTTCAAAAATCCCAAAAAAAATTAATTTTATTTTAAAATTAATTAACAAGCAATATGAACATATTTTAGACTTAATTTTTAGGTTTAAATTTTATTTCTACCTTTTTCTCATTTAATTAAATTAATCATGCATTAATTCTAATTAAAATCAATCATCAAAAATCCAAAAACATTTTCCCTTTATCTTATTGCAATTTAAATTCATAGATAAGTGTATATGTTGTCAAATTCATGTAAATAGCGTAGTTTACATTTCCCGCACAATCGATGTAATAGCGTAGATTTATTTTCCGCATTTTACATTCCCGCACTTTAATTTCTGTACATATAAAACTGCGTGTATGTCGAAGATAATAACTGAAGCGCTAGATCACTAATTTCAAAAGACAAGAATATCTGAAAATAAAACACAATCACACTTGCACCTCTTAGGGTAATCCCTCTGTTACTCTGTTCAAAATCAATTATACTGTTTCAAATGCAATTCAAATAATTTCTTTCTGTATCCAGTCAAAAAAAATTTTCTAAAAGAAAATAGGAAAAGACCTTATGAACTTAGGGTAGATCTCCTAATTGCTTGCTCAAATCAAACAAAACAACAAATGTGTCACATATCACTGTTTTTCAAACAAAACTTTCAAAAAAGACAACATTTTGTATATATCCAAACAAGGATCATTACGAAGTTAAAGATCTTTTTTCAAAACATCTTTCGAAAGATAAAACACTTTGTATACATCCGCACAAGGATCATTACAAAGTTAATTTACAAAGGTATTTTAAAACCACATACAAGCATTTCAAAGCAAGACAAATGATTCAAACAAGTGAGCTAAGCAATTAAGAGCCCATGGATAACCATGGATACAAAGGGGTGCTAATACCTTCCCTTTGTATAACCTACCCCCGAACCCAAAATCTCTTAAAGGTCTTTTTCTGTTTCTTTTATAAACCTTTCCTTAATTGGATAACATAAAAGTCGGTGGCGACTCTCTGATTTTCAAAACTCAAAAAATAAAAGAAGAGTCAGTTCGTATCTCACGAAAATAACCGAGGACGACAGAACTGGCGACTCTGCTGGGGAATTCAAAAAAAACAAAATGTTTTCAAAAGGGGTTACCTTAGAGTTTAGATCACTTTGATGTTTTCAATTGCTTGTCTTGATTGTTCTATTTTTCAAAAGGTTTGTTTGGGTATTTACTTGTGTGAAAGATTCTAACCCGAATCTCGAGATACCTTAAGTATGTGACAATAGACCAAGGAAACTGTACGGCATGTACCGATATGGTTGATCTGGTAGTCACCGTTAGTGCGACACTTTGGTCTGTACTGATATCCCTTGAAAACGATCAAGGAGTATGTTAGGCTTCCGAAATATCATTAAACACTAATTTGTCTTAGAACCTTTAGTTGAACTTGACTTGTGGCCTATTAAGTGACTGGCTTTGAAATTGATCAAAGTTGGTTATCCTCGAGGGATGTTTAGATCGGCCGTCCGAGTGCCGTATTGAGATGTTGTCTCCAAGGATCATAGAACCCGAATACTATTTTAAGACAGGTTTAAACCAACTCAACTTCAGTGGAGAGGGTATCACATATAAACCTCGTGCAAGCCTTTAAACCTAAGGCTATTGTGTGATTTGTTTGTGTGTGCCACATGTTTGACATCATGACATCATAAGCATCATAAACATATCATTTTCTCACTAATCATTTCAAGGATCGAAGAGTTTACTTTTGTTCTGTTGTTGCAGGTAATGGCTCCCGCTACCAGAGATTACATCCGAATCAACATCTCAACAGTACCATCTGAACTTAAGGACTTAATATCAGAATTTCCCAGAAATGCTCAATTCACTGAAAAGCACGGTCACCTACTCCATTTGGTTACCTCAAAATTTGAAGAAGACATGATACGAGTCCTGTTCCAGTTCTTTGATCCCGAACATCATTGTTTTACATTTCCTGATTACCAGCTAGTACCCACCTTGGAAGAGTTCTCTGAACTAATTGGGTTACCTGTTCGAGATCAATTACATTTCACTGGTTTAGAAAAGATTCCAAAACCTGAAATCGTTGATGCTGCCTTACATTTACGAAAGTCAGAAATCGAGTCTAATTAGGAAACAAAGAGTGGAGTCAAGGGTTTACTTGCTAAGTTCTTAATGGGAAAGGCTCGATCACTATTAAAAGATAGAAGTTACCAAGCTTTTGAAGAAGTTGTGGCTCTTTTGATTTATGGGATGGTTTTATTCCCTAATCCCGACCAGTTCATAAGTGTGCACGTTATCAACATTTTCTTAAACCGCGATCCGGTACCTACTTTGCTGGGAGACATTCTACATTCTTTACACACTCGTACTATGAAAAAGCGAGGAACTCTTATGTGTTGTGTACCACTGCTGGCTAGATGGTTTACATTACACCTTCCCCGATCAGTGTTGAGAAACGAACAAAGGATACAATAGTCTCGCAGGATTATGTCTTTGTCTCATTCAGATATCCGGTGGAACAACTTCTTTCAAAAAGACATCACTCTCATTGACCATTGTGGGGAGTACCCTAATGTACCACTCCTTGGCATTAGGGGAGGCATCACTTACAACCCCTCTTTAGCTTTGGGCCAATTCGGATATGCACGAAGAAATGGTCCTCACGACATGATTATCCGTGGCATTATGTTCGACTACGAAGATGATCCCCAAAGATATCGACGAAGGTTTATACATGCTTGGGGCAGTGTCTACAAAGTAGAAAGCAAGACTTTAGGACAATGGAATTCTATTCCCATGGAGTCTTACCTCAAATGGGTGCGTGCTTATGCTCAGAAGTTCATCATGCCATATCCCGCTATCCTGCTTGTGACCATTGAGCCAGAAGTCGAAGGGGACGAACCTCGAGTTATTCTACATCCAGACATGTCAACTGACCTGGAAGAGCTGTAGAAATCTTGGGTTCAACTAAAAGGAGAAAGGGACACCTTCAAAGCACACTGTCAAGACTATGAGAGGAAAGTGTTGGAGCTCACCAGACAACTCCATGAAGAACAGCAGATCAACACGTTCCTGGGAGCAAAGAGAAAGCGTCAATGAGAGGCTTGAAGAATCCTTTATTTTCTTTATTTTATCTTGTAAGCCCGAAAAAAGAAACAAAAAAGAAACAAAAAAAAAGGTAAAGGAAAAAAAGAAATAAAATGTTTGACTAATAAATGTTTGTTTCTCTTTTGTTTAAACAAATTTAAATTCTAAGATCCTTGAAAACAGTGCATATACATTTCATTCATAAACATTGCATATACATTTCATTCAAAAACATTGCATATACATCTCATTCATAAACATTGCATAACAGGTTCACATAACAGGTTTCTCATCTCCTCGCTGTTTATTTCAGTTAGAAGGGATGGATTCCGAAACAAGCATCAAGAATCTCGAAGCACAGAACGCCCAAGTTCAGATAGCAATTCTGGAGCTAGCAAAGGGGCAACAAGAACTGAAAGCCCTGATGACTAAGAAGAAAAAGAAGCCCAAGGGATCTGTAGGTTTAAGCCACCTCGTGAGAAAAGTCAGAGTCCCATCCAGGATGCCCAGAAAAGCGCCAATCCCTAAAGTAGTTGGTGAAGGTGATCAAGAAGGCAACCACAGCAACCAGGGTTCTGCCAAACTCTCTCTCTCTCTCCTGATGAAGAAGATTATCACTCCGAAGACGAACAGGGTGATAACAAATATCAGCAGTTGGAAGAACGCATGAAAGCTATGGAGATACAAAAAATACCTGGTTTAGACTTCAATGATCTTGGACTCGTCTCAGATATTGTTATCCCTCCAAAGTTCAAAGTTCCTGTCTTTGCAAAGTATGATGGAGTCTCTTGCCCAAAGCTGCATCTAAGGTCCTATGTAAGGAAGATACTACCTCATACAGCAGATAACAAATTGTGGATTCATTTCTTCCAGGAAAGTCTGTCGGGTACACAACTCGAGTGGTACTACCAGCTGGAAAGTGCAAAAGTTCACACCTGGGAAGATCTGGCTGCTGCTTTCTACAAACAGTATCAATACAATGTTGAACTTGCACCAACCCGTACTCAACTACGAGGCATGACTATGGCACCAAAAGAAAGTTTCAAAGCGTATGCACAAAAGTGGAGAGATCTAGCTGGAAGAGTTCAACCACCCTTATCTGATCGCGAGCTGGTCGACATGTTCATGGGCACTTTAACTGGCCCTTTCTACAGTCATTTGCTGGGAAGCTCGTCGTCAGGTTTCACTGACCTGATATTAACTGGAGAGCGTGTCGAAAGCGGCATACAAAGTGGAAAAACTCAAGTAGGCTCCTCCTCTGGTACTACAAAAAGGCCCATCAGTGGGAGAAATGAAGTCAATACAATGCATAGTCAGAAAGGTCGCAAAAGTGAGCATCACCAATCTGTAGGGGCTGTTCTGATCTCTGCAGCTGCACCTTAAAAAGATCAACCGCCGAAGTATACGCGTCGACCAGATGCACAGAGAAGAAACTTCACCAGAATCAATATGCCAATCTCTCAAGCATTGCAGCACTTGTTGAAAGCGAATCTGATCATATTGAAAGACCCTCCAAAGAATGTCAACACTTCCTCTCCGAGTTATCGCCCCGATGCAACATGTGCATACCATTCTAACTGTCCAGGACATGACGCAGATCACTGTTGGGCCCTGAAAAATAAAATCTAAGACATGATAGATGCTGGGGAAATTGAATTCGATCCTCCAGAGACTCCAAATGTCATCACTGCACCTATACCAAAGCATGACAAGACTGTTAATGCTATCATAGACACTGTTTATATCTATGATGTGAGAGAATTGTCAACTCCGCTCCTTGAAGTCAAAAGAAAGCTAATACGAGCTGGTTTATTCCCAGGTTGTGACCCTGATTGCTTTTATTGTGCACACCTACCCAATGGTTGTGAAAATCTGAAAGGAGGAATCCAAAAGTGGATGGATCGTCGTATCATTATGTTTGAGAAGCTCCCTTCTATAGACAATTTGTGCGAAGTTTTTTCAAATGGGATGAGGATAGAAGACGTCTCAGTGGTTTCTAACATACCATTGAAAATACCTACCAAAGCTCCCTTCAAAATTTCTGCTGCACCCAGAGTGGCATCTGTAATCATCACCAGTCCGGCTCCATTTCCATACTCCTCAGACAAAGCTGTCCCGTGGAGTTATGATACTAATGTTTATATCCATGGAGTTAAGCAAGACACCTTGACTGAAGAGGCCATGAATTTTACTACTCCAACTGTTGATAATATTGTGGGTACTAGTAAGATTACGAGAAGTGGAAGGATCTTTTCACCAGAAATTTCCCCAAATGTTGCTACTAATCCAGTCCAGGTCCTAGTTCCTAATCAAGATATCAACGCTCGAGGCAAAGAGCCACTAGTTGAACCAATTCAAATACCGGTGGATAGGGCTGGACAAACGGAAACCAACCGAGAAAATCCGACCGGTCCGAATTAAATTTTACTCTTCGGATCGGGTCACATCGGGTTAAGGGTTCAAACGGGTGACTGGTTCGGTCTTTGCCGGACTCTTTCGGTTCGGATCGGATGAAAACATTGCACCCATCGGTGACCGAATCCGACCGAGCCCAATAATTACTTCATTATTATAATATTATTTATTAACAATATAAGGATTTGAAGAGACAACCCTAATTTTTCATCTTCATTTTTCTTCTGCGCCGCCCCCCTCTCCTCTCATCTCTTCATCTTCAACTTTTTCTCATTGAAAAACTGAACTTTTGTTGCTTCCATCACCACCAACTTCATCTCTCCCGCTCAACCTCTCTCCTACTTTCACCTTACTCACAAATCAGATTTGAAACCCATGTCTTCCTGTTTGTTTATGGTCATGGATCTGGTTTGGATCAAGAGTAGATGAAGGTTGCTGGGGATGCTTTCTTACAAAAGAGACTTCATGAGGGAAATATATGAATAATTTGTTTATTGATTTTACTGTCTTTCAATATCCAAAACTTTCAGATCTGAATCTGAAAATGGAAACAAATATTTGTCATAGAAAGGAGGATGAAGTTACTCTTTCTTCTGGAATATTCAATCTCTTTAATTTATTTATTATAATCAGAAAAATTGTCACAGCTTGAAATGGTTCAACAATATCAATAACCGAAAAAAACCGATATTAAAAACCGAACCGTTTGAATCCGAATCCGAATAAACCGAAGGCCAAATCGGTCGGAAATAGGGTACATGTTTCTCACCCGAGGGTTGGTTCAGTTTCTGGTTTTGGGCCCGAACCCGGACCGAACCGAACCGATGTCCACCCCTACCGGTGGAAGTCACTATTGAAGATCCGTCGAGGCAAGAAATGGAGGAAATATTGAAAATCATCTGCAAAAGTGATTACAATATTGTCGAACAACTGGGGCACACTGCTTCAAAGATTTCAATGCTGTCTCTGCTAAAGTATTCAGAAGCTCATGCCAAGGCCCTGATGAAGTTCCTGAAAGCTGCACATGTACCACAGGAGATTTCAGTCGACCAATTTGAAAATTGTGTTGCCAATCTAACAGTAGATAACGGTCTCGGTTTCTCTAATGCTGATTTAACCCCTGCTGGGAAAAATCACAATAAAGCCCTGCACATCTCTATTGAATGTAACGGCACCACTCTGTCTCATGTGCTGGTAGACAACGGTTCCTCTTTGAACGTGTTACCAAAAGTAGTACTGGAAAAACTTGACTTCGAAGGAGTTGTGTTACAACCAAGCGATGTTGTGGTAAGAGCCTTCGAAGGGTCAACAAGAACAGTATATGGAGAAGTTAAGCTCCCAATCAGAGTGGGCTCTCAGATCTTTGATTCTACCTTTTACGTGATGGAAATTCATCCAGCATACTCCTGTTTACTAGGACGCCCTTGGATACATGGGGCAAGCGCTGTAACTTCTACCCTGCATCAGAAGTTAAAGTATCCGGTAAAAGGCAAAGTCGTCACAGTTTATGGCGAAGAAGAATATGTGGTTAGCCACCTGAGTAAATCCAAGTATTTTGAGATGGATGGTGAATTCATCGAAACCCCCTGCCAATCTTTTGAGGTGGTCCCTCCAGATGTCTCTACTGCCAAACATATTTCTGCTACTCCTGCTACAAGAATAACTCCAACTATGGTTTCTCTCAAAGATGCTAAAGCTGTGATCGAAGAGGGTGGTTGCACAGTATGGGGACAACTCCTTGATGTGCCTTACAAGTTCGATAAGCTAGGTCTGGGCTATGCTAATGGAATTCAGAAGAATGATCAAAGTCCTCGTCCTGGAGGATTAATGTCACATTTCATCAGCCAAGGAGTAAATGCTATTGAAGATGAAGTTCCACCTGTTTCCTAGGAAGTTTGGGATACTTTGGGAGAACCAAGCGGCAGGTATGATTTTCTAGTGAAGTACACTGCTCCTCAGAGTTCTTTTATTGCCATTGAAGACATCGTCCCAACTGGATGGGGTGATCAGTTTGAAGATTGCAAAAGTTTCACAAGTTCCATTACTGAGCAATACCAAAGTCCACCTAGTCCAAAAGAAGTCTGGGATACGCTAGGAGAACCAAGTGGTAAGTATGACTTTATGGTGAAGTATTCCGCTCCCCTGAGTTCGCAGATCACTATTGAAGACATCACCCCAACTGGATGGGACAACCATTTCGAAGACAATATGACACTCACAAGCCATGTCGCTCCTGAAGAAGTCTGGGAAACACCAAATAACGAGAATGATTTTCTGATGCAGTACACTGCTACCCAAAGTGCACAAGTCTCCCTCAAAGACATCATCCCAACTGGATGGGACGATCTTATCGGGTATCTCTCTCAGCCAACAGAAGTATCTCAGCCTGGGCTCTCGTATCTAGCAGAGTATCTTGCTCATCCTGAAGGATCAACAGCTCATTTCACCACCAAAGAAGTCAATGCTGTGGAAGATGAAGAAGACAACTGCAACTGGAGCAGCTGGATATTCCCTACTCACAACAATGGATTGAACAACTGGGAAGCCGAAGATGTTATCTCCTTTGATCAGGAGTAAATGCATTTTCATGTTTTCGTTGTTTATATGTTCAAAGATAAAAATGGTTCCTGTACTATCGAACCATGAACTTAAAAGCCAGGTGCCTTGCCCGAAGCACACTGGTCCTTTTTATAAGGGTTTGTCATACCATGATCATATGTTCATTCAATAAAATCATGGGACGTTTGCATATTCAAATCTTGTGATCCTTTTTGTTTCTTTCTTTACTTCATTCATTTTCAAATAGCTATGTGTTCTTACACACACCCACATAATAAATGCAGATTCACATTCACTCTGGATCCTGTTGATAACGATTCTGCTATTGCCAATCATGACTTTGAAAATCCGATCTACCAAACTGAGGACGAAAGTGAGGAAGATTGTGAAGTACCTAGGGAACTTGCAAGGCTATTAGAACAAGAAGAAAAGACTATACAGCCGCATAAAGAGCCAATTGAAGTTATCAACCTGTGCAGTGACGAAGAAAAGAAAGAAGTCAAGATAGGGGGTGATTTAGAAGACAGTGTCAAGCAAAGACTGATTCAAATGTTACAAGACTACATTGAGATATTCGCTTGGTCCTATGAAGATATGCCTGGCCTTGACACGGATATTGTGGTCCATCGCCTGCCAATAAAAGAAGGAAGCACTCCAGTTAAGCAGAAATTGCGGAGAAGTAGGCCCGACATGTCCAAGAAGATCAAAGACGAGGTTGAGAAACAATTCAACGCTGGCTTTCTAAAAGTTGTAAGTTATCCTCCATGGATAGCTAACATCGTGCCTGTACCTAAAAAAGACGGGAAGGTCAGAATGTGTGTAGACTACAGAGATCTGAATCGGGCAAGTCCCAAAGATGATTTCCCTTTACGTCACATTGATGTACTGGTTGACAATACTGCACAATGCAAGGTATTTTCCTTTATGGACGGATTCTCCGGTTACAATCAAATCAAGATGGCGCCCGAAGACATGGAAAAAACAACCTTTACAACACCCTGGGGAGCTTTTTGTTACAAAGTGATGCCCTTTGGTTTAAAGAATGCAGGAGCAACGTATCAGCGTGCAATGGTAGCTCTGTTCCATGATATGATTCATCAGGAAATAGAGGTTTATGTCGATGATATGATTGCAAAGTCCAACACTGAAGAAGAATATCTGGGTCATCTGCACAAGCTGTTTGACAGACTCAAGAAGTACAGGTTACGACTGAATCCGAACAAGTGTACTTTTGGAGTAAGATCCGGTAAACTCTTAGGTTTCATCGTCAGCAGCAAGGGTATTGAAGTTGATCCTGCCAAAGTCAAAGCCATTCAAGAAATGCCCATACCCCGTACCGAGAAACAAGTCAGAGGATTCTTAGGACGTCTGGATTACATCGCTAGATTTATTGCCCATATGACTACTACTTGTGTGCCGATCTTCAAATTGTTGAAGAAAGATCAAGTGGAAAGATGGAACGACAAATTCCAATTAGCCTTTGATAAGATCAAAGAATATCTTCAAAAACCGCCAATTTTACTACCACCAGTGGAAGGAAGACCTCTGATAATGTACCTAACAGTATTAGAAGATTCAATGGGGTGTGTACTGGGGCAACATGACGAGTTTGGCCGAAAAGAGCATGCAATCTACTATCTTAGCAAAAAGTTTACCGATTGTGAAACAAGATACTCACTGCTCGAGAAAACTTGTTGTGCCTTGGCATGGGCGGCTCGCCGAATAAGACAGTATATGCTAAACCATACCACTTTCCTGATCTCCAAAATGGATCCTATCAAGTATGTGTTCGAAAAACCTGCTCTCTCTGGAAGAATAGCAAGATGGCAAATGATCTTAACAGAGTATGACATCCAGTATACTTCACAAAAAGCGATCAAAGGAAATGTGGTAGCTGATCATCTGGCTCATCAAGCAGTGGATGATTATCAAGCGTTGAACTTTGACTTCCCAGATGAAGATATTATGCTAATTACTGACTACGAACAATCAGGACCAGAGGAAGGACCCGAGCCAGGATCCCGATGGACTATGGTTTTTGACGGAGCCTCTAATGCGTTTGGCAATGGCATCGAAGCTGTGATCATTTCTCCTACAGGAGGACATACACCATTCACTTCCAGATTATGTTTCAACTGCACTAACAATATAGCCGAGTATGAAGCATGTATTCTGGGTCTCAAAGCTGCAATCGATCTAAGAATCAAGTTCCTGGAAGTCTATGGAGACTCGACCCTTGTAATTTATCAAGTCAAAGAGGAATGGGACACGAAGCACCCGAATCTAATTCCTTACAAAGAATATGTGTTGAGTTTGATTCCTTATTTTGAAGAAATCACTTTTGAACATATCCCGCGCGAAGAAAATCAACTGGCTGATGCCCTAGCTACCATGTCATCCATGTTCAAAGTCAGGTGGGACAATGAGGCGCCAATGATCACCATTTACAGACAGGATGAACCAGCCTATTGCAATGAGGTCAATACTGAAGGAGTGGAAGAAAAACCATGGTTCCATGAAGTAAAAAGATATCTCGAAACCCAGGAATATCCTGAAGGGCATCCATTAATGATAGAAAGTTTCTAAGAAGATTTGCTGCCAAATTCTTTCTGAGTAATGGAATCCTGTACAAACGCAACCATGACTCAACTTTGCTTCGTTGTGTGAACAAGAAGGAAGCGGAACAGATTATGGAAGATATACACGATGGTGCCTTTGGTACTCATTCAAGTGGACATACAATGGCTAAAAAGATTCTGAGAGCAGGATATTACTGGTTTACCATGGAGACAGACTGCCATCATCACTCCAGAACTTGTCACAAATGCCAGATATATGCCGACAAAGTACATGTACCTCCAATCCCATTAAACGTCCTGACGGCTCCTTGGCCTTTTGCAATGTGGGGTATTGATATGATTGGAGAAATCAAGCCTACTGCTTCTAACGGACATCGTTTTATCCTGGTCGCTATTGACTACTTCACCAAATGGGTAGAGGCAGCCTCGTTTGCTTCTGTCACCAAGAATGTGGTGGCCCGATTTATCAAGCACAATCTCATTTGTCGGTATGGCATCCCTGAAAGGATCATCACAGAAAATGGCACAAATTTAAACAACAGGAGGATTACTGAACTCTGCACGCAGTTCAAAATTAAACATCACAATTCATCCCCATATCGACCAAAGATGAATGGCGCTGTAGAAGCTGCCAACAAAAACATCAAGAAGATCATACAAAAAAATGACAGTAACCTACAAAGACTGGCATGAAATGTTACCTTTTGCTCTTCATGGTTATCGCACATCAGCGCGTACTTCAACAGGGGCAACTCTATTTTCCTTAGTCTATGGTATGGAGGCAGTTCTTCCAATTGAAATTCAGATTCCTTCCCTGAGGATTATGAAAAAAGCTGATCTAGACGAAGACGATTGGATTCAGACTCGGTTGGACCAGATAAAATTGATTGATGAGAAGAGGCTTGAGGCTATTTGTCATGGTCAGTTGTACCAGAAACGTATGATCAAAGCCTTCAACAAGAAAGTCAAAAGTCAGGCATATCAAACCGGTGATTTGGTTGTCAAACGTATCATCTTACCACAAGGCGACCCCAGGGGCAAGTGGACTCCCACTTATGAGGGACCATTTGTAATCAAGAAGGTATTCTCCGGCGGAGCCATGTTGCTTACCACTATGGATGGCGAGGATTTCCCACACCGTGTAAATGCGGACATAGTCAAAAAGTACTTCGCTTAAAGAAAAAGCTCGCTAAGTTGAAAACCTGAAAGGGCGACTTAGGCAAAAAATGAGAGTCTCGGTGGATTGAAAACCTGAAAGGGCGATCCAGGCAAAAATTAGAGACTAAAAAATAGTATATTATCCCGGTAGGCTGAAAACCTGAAAAGGCAGCCTAGGCAAAAGTTAGGGAATAAAGCGTACGACTATGTCCCGTTTGGCTACCCACTCACCTTCAAGGTTCAACACATCAAAGGCACCAATCAGTCCAATCATTTTCTTCCAACAAGTGAGGGATGAGATACTCGAAGACAGATTGGCAATAGCAGAGTTGAAGCTTGACTGGATTGTTTTCACATAGCTATTTCCCTTTATAAGTACTTTTCACAGTTTTATGACAACTTCCTACTACTAGGATTTTTGTCTCCTTGTACTAATCCGCCTATTATGGCTCTCTTTCAAAATCAATACAGTTCATGCTCAAAATCAATGTTTTCACTTTTTCTGTTTTGAATACGTAAACGTCCCAATGATAATTTTGAAAGAACATATGCATTTGAATATGATTGATGTTTATAAGAAAAACAGGAATAGCATTCAGGTAATGTCCCAATCATCTGGGCATCATCCCGAAACCAGCATCAGAAGAAAAGTTCCCCAACAGAGATATGTTTCTCAGCAGAATCATCAATGAGATTTTTCTCTCCAACAAAGTGATTCGAGAAACCTTATTCCCCAGCAGGGCTGTTCAAGATCACTATCCCCAGAAGGCGTGATCCTCCACACCAAGGTTTAATCAAATAGTGCATCGGAGGATTACACATCTTTCTCATTCCCATTCAAGGTGCATCAAAATCAGAACTTTCAAATTACCTTCATCCTCTAGCGGTAGTCAAAGATCCCTCAACAGAACACCCTGGTCCGTAAGGAAGTTCCCCAGTTGAGTGTACTCGAACAAGATAGCAAAGATCATCAACAATCACAATGCCTTCGTTTCCAAAATAGCAAGCAGGGATTTATTTTCCCAACCAGAAGTTTGATACGCTCTAAACTGCATAAGTCATGTCCATACATCATACATCATACACATATTCATACATAGCATATAATGTTTCATGACAAACGCATACATAACATGCACGGTTCTCATTTAGATTAAGAATCTCAACATATACATTACATGCATCATGACATTACATGTCACTAACTTGGTTTTTCAGGTAGACGAATATACTCAGCAAGCTATTCTCAATCGCATGCAGTACTCTCCTGGATTCTATTCAGACAAACATTCCTCTCAGATATAATCAAACCAAATATTCATTCTGAAGAAATCTCTCTTTCCGAACCACCTATCAACTCAAAACAAGCAACACAGACCTAAGTCAATACCTTGGACGGTTCCTTAATGATCTACCTTCAGATCTAAGTCGATACCTTGGACAGTTCCTTAAAATGATCTACCTTCAGATCTAAGTCGATGCCTCGGACGGTTCCACAACGATCAACCTTCAAAGATCTAAAGCGGATACCTCAGACGGTTCCACAACAATCAACCTTCAAAGATCTAAAGCGGATACCTCAGACGGTTCCACAACGATCAAACATTCAAAATCTAAAGCGGAAAAACTTTGGACAGTTCCGTAACGATCAGCCTCCAAGATTTAAAGCGGTAACCTCGAACGGTTCCGTAACGGTCAACGCAGAGGTTTTCAAATCCTTCATCAAGATATAATCAAAGGATTCATTCTGATGAACAGACCATCAATACATTCGCCAGATGGCATCTGAAAGCCCCTCTCAGGTAATGTTTTGATCTGCCAACAACATTTCTCAGACAGCATTCAAAGCAATTTCCAACATCACTTCCGGTGGAGGTAAGTGCAAATTTTCAGGGCATCTAAATATTCAATCATCTTCTACCTTCAGATTCCAATCGGTCTCTTCAGGTTTAAGAAGATTGAATAGGGGCAACTGTTATACCCCAAAATTTGCCCGCATCTTTTTCAAAAAGAAGGCAACAGACTTCTGTCTAAAAATTGGGAGTTTCCTAAAATCTTGGATTTTATTTCATAAATATCCTGATTTTATGAATACTCGGTTTTTAGAATATTTCTTATACGGTATTTTGGTTCGCTGTTGAATTTATTCTTACACAAACGCCAAGTACTGTTTATCACTTCAAACACGCTATTTATTTGAGATTTATTTGCAGATAAATAGTACTGACGCAATTGGTACAGAATTAAATTTTGCAGGCGCAGAGTCTAGGGATTCAGACTGTACTGGTAACAAGTAAATTATTATTAGTTTTTGTTTCCCACTAATTTTTGTACTATATTATTATTTTCAAAATCTCTTCCTTTCTTTTCAAATCTCTTTCTTTCAAATCAAATCCTAACTTTATTCCATACATCTCTTTTTTCAAACCCTACCATGCACTTTCTTTCAAATCCTACTACCACTCAAATTTTCCTTTTTGTACGGTATCACTTCATTCCCCAACGTCTCTATCCTTCTTTTCACTCTATAAATACCCCTCATTTTTTTCATAAATTCTCACATCAAATTTCACTCATTTCTCAAACTTCTACCTCATAATTATTTTCTCTTCTTCCCCGGCAAAAATGGCAAAGTGGATGGATACGTTTTTTCTTATGGTCATCACTGTTTTGGTGGTGATCATGTCCTTTTTCTGTCTGCATAGTCCTGAAAAATGCGGACCTGGGTTGCTTACACTCCCATTCATCTATATGTTGTTATTTATAGCATGGGTTTTTAATCGTCATTTTTAAAGTTTGTCGTATCTTTCGTTTTCAAATAATGTACCGTTTATTTTATTTGTCGTATTGTTCATTATATTATATATTATTTGTACTGTCAGTATTAAATGTCATACTATCTGTCGTACTGTCGTTTAATTATCAAGATAATATTATGTGTGTTTTCTGCTAGTTAAATATTTATTTTTCTGTGCATTAAATATTTTTCAAGGTTATTATCGGTAATTTCGTTCGTGTACGGTATGTTTTATTTATTTATTATGTTTTGTGTTTTTCTAACAACTCAGGTAAATAAATTTTCACCATTAACACAACAAAAAACAAAAAGAAAAAAATTAACTTTAACTGTTGAATTTTCACTTTAACTGTTACGTTAATGCCCGGACAGCCAGTTGACAGTCAAGCCCGCTGACAGCACGATTCTCCGTGTTTTATACCATCAATCAAGTCAATCTTTTGCATTTCGAAAATTCCAAGATTTTTGTTCTAGAATTCTTCTGATAATCACATGATCAGCAGAGACTCAACACTGCACAAAAATCAGGTACGCTTAACTGTCTCCTACACAAACAGTCTCTAACTAGGGTTTTTGTTTTTTTTCAGGAGAACAAGTTTTTTGAGACCTCAAGTGGATTTCATGGACCTCCATATGTCTCAAAGTACCACCAGACAAATTTTCAAACTTCAATTTGCTCAGACGCCCAGTCAGCAGCTCAAACAGTCAACAGACGACCAGTTTGACCGAAAAGTCAACAGATAGTCAAAAATGGAATTTTTTGTCAACATTCATATTTTGTCAAAATATTCATCATTTTATCAATGGTTGATCATAATTCATCAAGAAAAGATCAGAAATCAACAAAACCCTAAGTTTCAAAATTAGAGTTTTCTCCTAAAAAGTCAACTGAAATTTGACCGGCCATAACTCTCTCCTTGTTCTTCCAAAAAATTCCAACCAAAGCTTGTTTTGAAGGAAATTCAATTATCTTTCAAATGAAATTGATCCCATGGTCATTGGATTTACCATTTGGAAAATATGAGCCAGGACATTACAGGTCATTTTCAAAGTCAACAAAAAGTGGTTTTTTGTCAAAGGCCATAACATCAAGATAACTTCTCCAAATGCAAAAAAGTTTCCAAATTAGCTTGTAGAGGACATCTTGAGGTTTCTAAAAAGTACAAGAACTCTTTCATATGATCAAAATTGAGGGAGATATGCATGAAACCAACATTGATCAAAAATGTTTTTCTTCCAAAAGAGGCCAAGCATTCATGATCCAAACATGTTCCCAATAATGTTAAAGGGCTTCCACGACCAACATTGGGCCCATAACATTTTTATTTCTTTTTTAATTTAATTTTATTACCTTTAAAATTAAATTAAAAAGAAAGGGTGCAAGATCATTATCCAAAGCTTTTGTCTCTTGCTTGAGTCACCAAGGTAGCTTAATTTCTGCAACAAAGAGATGGTACAGCAGGCCTAGAGCAAGAGGTTGAAGAAAATTCAAAGCCATGGCCAAAGAATTCAAAGATTTTTATATTAAAAAATTCAAAGGTTCAAAGATCATCAATGCAAGATAGCTTAGCTTTGCAGCACATTCATTGCTTATAAATGAAGTAGAACACTTCAGTAATAGGACACACACGAATTCAAAATCAAATCCATGCTTGTAACACACTTGTATCATACTTGAAATTTTGCAAGAAATTTGAAATTCGAATTTTAAGTTTCAGCTCAATTCAATCCAAATTAAATACTTAAACATGATCCCTTAACATCATTGAACCTTTCCAAATCAATTTCAAGCCTTGAAGCTCACTGAATCGAGCTCAAAAGCTCACAGTTTGTCCAAACTAAAATTTACAAAAATACTATTATTCATGCATATTCAATAAGATGTAATCCCATATTTGTGTTTAGTTTTGTGCCCTGATCGTTTCTGGAGCTTTAATTTAATTTTCATGAAGGTTTGAAGCATATACCATTTTAGGGTTCTTGGAGCTCGAAATGGGATCCTTCGATTTAGGCAAAATTAGAATAAACCAGAGGCATATTCAAGTTCAGTGGATCTGGACGAGTCAAATGGACATGTCGCGAAATATTTTTGTATAGGTTTGCCCCTATTCGTTATTTTGCAGGGATGAAGGAGGTGTATTACAGCGCTTTTGGTAAAAAAAACGCTGTTAAAAGTAGAGGCGAGAGGAAGAAGACGACGAGGTGTCATCTCCTGATTTGCTGATTCAAATTGGTTCGCGCGCGTTTTGATTTTCGTTTACAGATGGATCACGTGTGACATGAAACACGCGTTAGCATGTACCCTCGCACCATCAGTCCTCAGATCTCATTAAAGTTTCATCCAACGTGCCAGAAGCTACAGCGCACCATGGACTCTCAAAGCTTTGCCACACAGAATCATAATTTAATATATTTTCTATTTTATTTAATTCTCTTTGTGAAATTATTTAAAAATATTTTTAAAAATCAGAAAAATACACAAAAAATATTTTTAGGTTAATAAAATATTGTATTAATTTTTGACACAAAAATATTTTATTTTTCTTAATAATTAATATATTTTGTTTAATTAATCAATATATATTCATATATTTCATTTAAATTATTTCTAACCTATCAAAAAATTAGAAAAAAAATATTTTATTTTATTAAATTGAGTTTATATATTATAAACTAATTTTTTACATATTTAGAATATTTTTCTCTTTAAGTTTAATTTATGTGTATAATTATTTGTATAATTATATGTTAATTAACTTAATAATTTCAAAAAACAATTTCAAAAATCCCAAAAAAATTAATTTTATTTTAAAATTAATTAACAAGCAATACGAACATATTTTAGACTTAATTTTTAGGCTTAAATTTTATTTCTACCTTTTTCTCATTTAATTAAATTAATCATGCATTAATTCTAATTAAAATCAATCATCAAAAATCCAAAAACATTTTCCCTTTATCTTATTGCAATTTAAATTCATAGATAAGTGTATAGGTTGTCAAATTCATGTAAATAGCGTAGTTTACATTTCCCGCACAATCGATGTAATAGCGTAGATTTATTTTCCGCATTTTACATTCCCGCACTTTAATTTCTGTACATATAAAACTGCGTGTATGTCGAAGATAATAACTGAAGCGCTAGATCACTAATTTCAAAAGACAAGAATATCTGAAAATAAAACACAATCACACTTGCACCTCTTAGGGTAATCCCTCTGTTACTCTGTTCAAAATCAATTCTACTGTTTCAAATGCAATTCAAATAATTTCTTTCTGTATCCAGTCAAAGAAAATTTTCTAAAAGAAAATAGGAAAAGACCTTATGAACTTAGGGTAGATCTCCTAATTGCTTGCTCAAATCAAACAAAACAACAAATGTGTCACATATCACTGTTTTTCAAACAAAACTTTCAAAAAAGACAACATTTTGTATATATCCAAACAAGGATCATTACGAAGTTAAAGATCTTTTTTCAAAACATCTTTCGAAAGATAAAACACTTTGTATACATCCGCACAGGGATCATTACAAAGTTAATTTACAAAGGTATTTTAAAACCACATACAAGCATTTCAAAGCAAGACAAATGATTCAAACAAGTGAGCTAAGCAATTAAGAGCCCATGGATAACCATGGATACAAAGGGGTGCTAATACCTTCCCTTTGTATAACCTACCCCCGAACCCAAAATCTCTTAAAGGTCTTTTTCTGTTTCTTTTATAAACCTTTCCTTAATTGGATAAAATAAAAGTCGGTGGCGACTCTCTGATTTTCAAAACTCAAAAAGTAAAAGAAGAGTCAGTTCGTATCTCACGAAAAAAACCGAGGACGACACCATGGTTGTAAATAATCCCCTTACAACCACACCCTACCTAACAACGGTTGTTCAATTGTTAATGTAGGTCTTTTGTGACTGTTGTTATATGTGTTTTTCATAGTATGATTATACATGCATGCGATTTAATACCAATGGGTAAAAAACATAACTCGGTGGGCTAGTCGTCGCTTATTCTTCCTGTCTGCTTTCATACTACTCAATTGCATCTTAGTGGATGAACGTTCATGCCTCGAGGCTGAATGATTAGGGAGGCCACATTGGTTTCCATGGCTATGCCTTTTCCTTGATCTCTTTAGAGCGCTTGATATATTCTTTTTTCCCATTCAAGATCGATACTGTTAATGCCCGGTTCCCCTTGGAGATTGTGGTTCTAGAGCTTGGGTGGACATACGAGGCTACAAGGTCCAGCATGGTTGCGAATGGTCTTCCTAGAAAAAATTGTAGACGCTATTTCAAGGGACAAAGAGGAATTTCCAAATGACTGTTCGGGTGTCATTTCCTTCGCCTACTGATACCATCAGCGTGACATACCCCCACGGACGAGTGGTCATTTCGTTGAATGCTTGTAAGGAAAAGCCTTCATATGACCATAAGCTTCCTCTTTCAAGGCTTAATTTTTTATACAACACTGAATAAATGATATCAAAGAAGGTACTACCTTCAATTAGGATTCACGAGACGTCTCACTACCCGATGGGGGAGGTAGTCACCAATGTGAATCTTTCGTTAAGAATGCCTCGACCTTCTTAGAGTCCTAGAATCCTAGCATAGAATGGTCAAGGATATTCACTGATGTACCTCCATCATTTTTTAGGACGGATAACATCTAAAAAAGATTCTCTTCATGGTTCCCTTGGAAGGAAGATTCTTCGGGATGCTTCTCCGATGATGGCGGCGTTGTACGGTCGGTTCCCTTTGTTGGTCTTCTCTGTGCCAGTTCCTTCTTTAGCACTCTTTGAGAGATATTTTCCCTTGGGTGATTCCTCCCTTTCTCTTTTTCCCCATTTCACATACTCGATCAACCGACCTCTCTTGATCAGTCCTTCAATGGCATCCTTCAGATTGATGCAGTTGTCAATGTTGTGACCGTGACCTTTATAAAAACAATAGTACTTCGACTTTTTAATATGAGATGTATCTCTGTTTTGGCACAATCTTGGAAGATACTCTCCCAAGATGCATTCAACGGTGTGTACTTATCGCACCGGCCCTACATACCCTATTTAGAGTTGTTCTTCCGCCAATGGGACTCCTTCCCTTCCGGGAAGTTGGATTTAGTGTTAGAAGAGACATGGTAATTGAAGCGTGTGTTGGACTTCTCTCTAGGATCATGTAAGATTGATTCATGCTCAACTTTTCATGAGTGGTTCATACCTTTTTCCTTTATATACTCAACCTGTAATAATGGTCGCGCACGAGACCATTTTAGAATATCTACACTTAAGACCTTCTTTGGCTTCTTCTAATTCAACTGCAACTTGAGTAAACCAGTTGATATAAATTTGTAGGCTCTCCTTATCCAACTCAAAGCGGCTACTGTCACAAGTTGCCATTTCTGGGCGGTAAAGTGTGTGGAGAAGCATTTGCCAAAATTTGTCCATGATTCAATACTCCTGTCCGACAGGCCGTTGAACCATAACTTGGACGGACCGACCCGAATTAATGCAACTAGGTTGCATTAGGAGGCTTCGTCAACACTGAGGTAATTTACCGATTTAGTGACGCACTGCTCGTGTTCGTATGTGTAATGCCCTGGACCGCTTTCATGATTATCGACTGACCCCACAAACCAACACGAGTCTTTTCAGCATGTTTTGTCCTAAAACTCACACGCTTTCCGTGAAACTTTTTAGAAGGTCACCCATCCAAATATTACTCCAAGTCAAGCACACTTAACTGTGGAGTTCTTATCCGTTAGGATACCGAAAAGAAGATGAATCTTGTTGGCATATTGTTGATATAAGTATTACCAATCAATCCTTATAAGCCTTCTTTCAACTATGCGGTCTCATACATGCACGACCTCAGGATCTCTCTCATTTCAATGTGAATTCGATTTCCCCCTAGAAGCTTCTAAAAGTGTCTCATTGTCATGCCTCGTGCACCGACACCACTCCTTCTCCCTCGGGTGTTACATGTAACCAATCTACACCATCTTTAGCCTCGAGTGTTACATCCCCTCCGGTTACTGCCGCTTTTTTAAAACAGTCAATGTACTAATGTAGGGTCTTTTCTACATCTAAGTGACCCCACTGAGCATGGCCATTATTATGGGTTACATGTTTCTAGAAGTGAATGCTTTGGATAGATCTTTCCAAGAATATATGCTCCCTTTTTGGAGGGTCTTGAACCAAATCATAACAGATCCATTCAAGGTTAGTGCAAATAGTTTGCACTTTACAACTCCATGGACCTGATAATAATCTAATTGATTATGCTTGTACTCGATGTGTTCATCTGCATCCCTAATCCCATCATAGATTTTAAGTTTCGAATGTTTTCCTAGTGATCTTGGAATCCTTCTAAGAATATGATCGGATATGGGATTTATTTTTCGCTCTAGGATCTGAACGTCTTCATCATAATTTTTCCTCCTTCGAGGACAAAGGACGGGAGTCTGGTTACTTCTGAACCTTCAAGATCAAGGGAAAGAGTCATGTGTTTTTGGTAACGGCAGTGACACAATTACATCTAAATTTCTCCTCGAGGTGTTGCTTCTCTGATGGAGGTTGACTCAGGAATGACGACTTGATTTCTACATGAACCTATCTCCCGTACAATAATATTCTTCGAATTGACGTGTTAAGGGCTCTCTTCAATCCTAAACAGTTTTTTATCAGAGAATTATGAATTATGCTCTTGCACTAGATTGTAAACATTATTCAACAAATCATTAGCTCCTTGTGCTTATCGAAGAAAAAAAATTAGCTCCTTGTGTAACACCCTAACCCCCTGACGCATAATTATAATTAAATCAGAGATTTTCACAAACATTTCCACATAAGATGTTACACATCTAGAAACACAAACCTGTTGATCATGTAACACATAATTTAAACAAAGATGCAACACAATATTTTAATGCATACATTTATACTTAAGATGTCTACACGATATCCAACACATCTGATTTGTACTTGGGATGTATACACGACATCCAACTCATATGATATTTTCACAACAGAATTATAATTAAAACCTACCAATTTAAATCTCATAATAGTATTCATAACAAAATTAAAAGCACCAACTCATGAGTCTTCTCCAAGTGCTATCACACCAAAATATAAAGGAAATACGAGATCATATATTGTCTCTCCGAAAATCTTAACATAAAACAAATAATTTTCTCCCCAGTGTTATATATTAGAGCATAACCAAATCTAAAAAAATAAACTAAAAGAAATTGCTCCAGGAGATAACTTCCACTCAGAGTAGTGTCTCTACTCTTGGGTATCTGGACGATGCTCATGTAAATGCTACATTCAAATAGAAAGGGTGGGAAATCACGTTCAATAATAACAGGACCAAGGTAGGATATCAACGCATAACATATTCTACACAATCTCAATCATAATATATTGAGTTCATTCTCACACCCAATTCACCAATGAATCACAACTCAAGAAATATAACTTAACAAACGTACATATAACTCGTTATGCAATACAACTCGACTATGTAACTCTATGCATACGCATATGGTACCAACTCAAAATATTTTCTCTCTATAACCGGGTCCCCTCCTCTGAACCCCTGAGCCCCCTCTACTGAGCTCTGAGCCCCCTGAGCTTGGGACAAGCCACTAGTCCCCTCTTTTGAAATAGTGAACATGCCTCTTGACACAACTCAATATGAATGTATGAACATGTTAACAAATTTGATGCATTAAGACCCCTCTTCTGATCCTAACATACATGCATTAACAAACACGTGTAATCCTCTCTTCTGGATTACCATAACAACTTAACATCATACTAAACATAAAAACACAGCTCAAGCATATATAATAAATAAACTCAATGAATTATTAATTCACATATATGCAATTCACTACTAACTCAACAACACACAACATCACCTCAGTTACACTCATCATGTATAATACATAAATTCATACTCAAGACACATAAAGATATAAATCGTCACATTCACCGTCAATAACACGTAAACAATACATGTAATTCTCATCAATTAGTCATATTTTTATAACAATTTAATGCCTCTGATTCCGTTATCACTTGATAGGAAACCGCATTAGCTTTCTAACGCTTCGAACTAAAACTCATTTAGACTTACGGATCAGAAGTTATGGCCAAAATGATTTCGACTAAAAAACATGAATAGAAGCTCCCGTGCTGAGCGCGTCCCATGGGCTGAGCACAAACGTGATAGACATAATGCAGAATATTTTGTGTTTTTCATCGTTGGAGGCCTTTCGAACCTCCGATTTCGATTCCGTAAAAATTCAAATGCTCAAAAATTTACAACATATGCAATACCTTAATTATCTAAAGTTAATTCACAAATTTAACACAGTTAAATTATCAATTCATTTATTTAAGTTTATGCCTAAAACCTCCGAAATTGCAACAATGGTGGAAAACACATCAAGTATCAAAATAAAAAAACAGTCTTGAATAGTTCATAAAACTCATCAATAATTACAATAAATTCTCATCACGCATCACATATAATCAGAAATCATCCATATCATACACCCTATTGGAAGTTAAGGAATCTTCTACCCTACTCCTCATGCATAAGCCCTTATTGAAGATCATTCCCTCCTTACCTTAGATTCCTCTTGCAAAAAATTTCCAAATTCTATAAATGGGTGCTCTTCTTATGCCTTGGGTTTCCCTAGCCTTCTTCTCCTCTTTTCCAAGTTTTTACATACAATGAAAATTGATTCACTTCTCACTTATCTCTTTTTCTAATAAACCTATTTTTCCTAATTAGGCTTTCCCTCTTCTAACCCCAACGTATTCTCGTAATTACAAGCTTGCCACACATTCTTATTTCTTTTATTTTTAAATAATAAAATCAAATAATTATTTTACTAATAAAATAATTCTAATTTATTTCCTCTTTCTCTAATTACTCTATACACCCTTCCATAAGGTCACACACCTTTTCTCTCACTCACATTTATTTAATCATCCATAAATAATAATTAAATAAACACATAAATTATAATTAAATTAAAATAAAATAATTTACTAAAAATGGGATGTTACAGCTTGCCCCCGAAGTTAGCCTGTAGATACTAATGGCCAAAAAGCGTTTCTTATTGGGGAATCACAGGTAGTGGCAGAGATCTATATGAAGGTTTTCCTTGATTAAATCGTTGTGTGGATTTGACTAAAGGAAGAGTTTAGAATATTTCTTGACTGAATATCAGTTGAACATGATCATGCTGCGAAGGATTATATGGAGATGCTAACAAGATTGAATGATCTTCAGTTTGAGGAGGAGAAATGGAATCTTCAATAGCTTCAACAAAGCGGTGGCGACTTTCCATTGAATGGAGGAGTGAGTAACTTTGGATGCCACCATGGTTGATGAATCTGAATAATGATAAGTTTGAAAAGAGGTTGAGATTCGGGGAAGAAGATTGAGAAACAAAGATTTGAACTTCTATAGGTAAGATATGTAATTAGGAATCAGACGAGATATGAACATGAAAATATATGAGAGTTAAATTTCAGTTCCCACATACATCACCATTGTTTTGTAGTGGAACCATAATTTTTTTATGGATGATGTAGTGCTTACTACGGTAGACTTGAACTTTGGATGCAGTGGAGATGAGGCTGACCTGTAAGGTACACTACAACAAATAATGTATTTATGACGAAGCTTTCACCTCAGCCAGAAAAAAAATCGAGGTATTATGCCAAGACATGTCGTGTTTAATTTTTGTATAAAAATAAAAACAATATATTCCCTTGATTTTTTATAAAACCAAGGGGGAAAACAAATCAGGACACGCTTTGAATCCCAGCTATTGTAGTTTATGTTTTTATTTGTTTATAAGTGAATACTAAATCTATCCCTCCGACTTCCTTAAAACCCAAGGGATAACATAATCAGATTTTACTATAAAATCATTCGTTAAAAAGATTTTACCCTAATCCTAACTTATATGTTGCCGCCCCAAACTTGTACGAATCATTCTTTGGGATGAATTGCAAGACATAATTTTGTTTAATATTATTCTATCCTTGAACAAAATATTTCTATGTCCTTGTAATTTATCTCACCTAATGGTGTTAATGTTGTTGTATTTTTGGAACAACTCTCAGTTAAAGAAGGGAGCTTAACCTTAGAAAAGTAATCAGTTGATAGATTGCAAATGCAAAAAATCATTATTGTACCAACTTAAGCAAAGAAGAGCGATGCTCAACCTTTGAAAAGATATATGCAACAAAATTTAAAATTGCAGCGTTGTATCTGTTTTTTTTTAATATTGTGTGTAAATAATGTAATATCATTCACCTCGATTTTACTAAAACCGAAGGACTTACTTATTTTATTTTATTTTTCTATTGAAAATATAAAATACTTTTCCTTCGTTTTTTATTAAAACCGAGGGAATATGTTACACCGCTACAACAACGAACCTCTACGCTACATTCCTAAAGGAATGACGCCCAAGATATTGTCAATACATCAATCCACAACAAACTTACATCCACTACTATATATATTTCTTGTGAAAGAATTTGCCTTGATAACATTTGTTCAATATAATAAAAATTTTGAACTTAAAAAATCTTGGAAAAATTCTCCTTGATGGATTGCAAGTTATATGCAACAAAATCTAGAATTGCAGCGTTGAATCTATTTTTTAATACTATGTGTAAATAATGTAATGATTAAAAAATAATATTTACAAAAATAGATCATTCACCTCGGTTTTACTAAAATCGAGGGGCTTACTTATTTTATTTTTCTATTGAAAATATAAAATATGTTTCCCTTTTTTTTTAAACTGAGGATTATGTTACACCGCTACAACAATGAATCTCTACCCTACATTCTTAAAGGAGTAATGCCAAAGATATTGCCAATACATAAATCCACAACAAACTTACATTCACCACTATATATCTTTCTTGTGAAAGTATTTTCCTTGATAACATTTGCTCAATATAATAAAATCTTGGAACTTAAAAAATCTTGGAAAAGTTCTCAATGATGGATTGCAAGTGCAGAAAATCATTCTTGCTTCAAGTTAAATAAAGAATGGATATCAACCTTTGAATAACTTATTAAAAGTTTTATGTAGTCAAACTATTGAACTTTAAAAGAATGCGCACAAAAGGTATGCACATTCTTTTCCAATAGGATATGGATTAGAGCAAAATGTGTTGTTCTCCAAGAACAACAACTACTATGATAACACTGCATTTGTTGTAATAATGCAATTTAATATTATGTGTAAACAATATAACGTTAAAAAAACTTATACATCTTTACCTCGGTTTTTGTCAAAAATCGAGGGAATAATTTTGGCATGATAATTAAGAATATTGACCACCGTCCTTAAACAAATTTGTGTCGTCCATTTCATGAGCATCAACGCTCAAGACACTTCCATTAGTGATCCGCGTGAAACCTAAGCGACATCCATTATAAAAGCATGATGAATATTAACATTTCTAACCAAAATGAAATATGAAGCGCTTGAAACCTAAAGACGCTTGAAAAAGTTCTCTATGATGGATTGCAAGAGCAGAAAATTATCAAGGTTCAAGATTTATTTTCTTAAATATTTATTTGAGCCGAAAATCATATATTTGAATAATAAATTTATTTATCATACCTTTTTTTCCATAAAAAAAACAAATGCATGCAAGATCCATATAGAATAATCTTGCACCCAACATTTAATCTTCTCCAAGATTCAAAAATTCGAAGATCTAAAATCTAGATCTTTAGGGAATTTGATATTTATCTAGATCCTTAGGGAATTTTATTTTTATTTTTATTTTTGTTTTAATATTCAGTGTAAACAATGTAATATTCTAGGTAAACAATGTAACAATTTTTTTTAAAAAATGAATAATAATCTTACCCCTCGGTTTTTTAAATTCACCGAGATATTAGATACGCTAGTTTTGAAAATAATAAAAGTGTTGTTGTTGGAGTTCGAACCCATGTACAAATAACTTTACCATCAATTTTTAAATCACCGAGGTGTTAAGTGACAATTTTTCATGACGCCATTCATTACCTCGCTTCTTTAGTTGAGATTAAATGCATTTCGCGTCTGCGGTGTTATGTGTTTTTTTGTAGTAGTAGTAGTAGGATTCCAACGCTCAAGTCTGTAAGAGAATAAAAAGTGATGTGAGAGTGGGGATGAATTTGAATATCTGACAAATGACGCGCCTTTCCTCTTAAATAGTAGAAACAATTCTTAAAAGAGGGTATTGAGTAAGGTGTGGATCGCGGTCATCCGTTAAATTAATATGGACGGTCATCAATGCTCTAGAAGGCAAAATTACCTGCTTAAATGTGAAAAGTTGTCTACTTGTTTCTTAGCACTTACTACCTTTTGCATTACCTCGCTTAGGCCTTATGGGTGGTGCAAAACGAATTTTCTCAAGAAACTACTAGGATCATTGATATAGCATTTACTCAACATTTTAACTCGACATAAAGTACCGACTATTATGGACTGGGCTAGACCCAATCAATAACTTGATCCAACACCAGACCCATATTGAGAATCAAACTTCTTCAAAAAGCATACAACAACAATGCAAGAGATAAAGGCGAGAATCACAACATCGTCCACAACAACTATGATTCCTACCATAAAAATCAAATTCATTGGAGAGTTTAATCGTCACCTATAATTATAAATACCACTCATATAAGAGAGAAAGACGTATAACATCTTTTCTAATATCTTTCATAGGTTCACTTATTAGTTTGACCGTTGAAGTGTTTGCAAGTTCCACTCTCTTACGATACAAGGAACAATCCGTTTATCAATCCGCTTATTCTCTCCTGGGTCACACTCTCAATCAAGTTCAGGTCAAAAAGCAATACTTAGTAAATAAAAAAAATTAACACGTTCTTTAGTTTGTTAAACTCTATGGATCTAGGAATGGCAACAAAATATAACAACGTCACAAAGCTTAACACATATCTACAGCTATACATGCATTATTCTAAGCAAGGAGGGGGGAAAGAGGAACCACAGACAAAGGGTATATGTACTAGGAATGGCCAACCTGCTTAAGGTAAGCATCATTGGTGGTATATGTGACTGAGCATTGACATGATACAGTTTTGGTAATGTGTGACCCACAACCCCTAATGACAATACCAGTCAATGACAATTTTTGGAGCCATCCACATGCTTCACCTACCTATCTTTAATGGGCCATAGTAAAATTCAGTTGGGTGGGACTTCACATTGTACGTCCGAAATACATTCATTTATGAAATCCACAAGAAAATGCTTCCTCAACAAACAACACAAAATGGTTAGGACTTAAGAGAAATATTGGCAGCATGTGATATGGATTTCTTGAATTAATATCCTATGCAATTTTAAACACATCACAATTTAAATATGCTCTTTTCTTTTAACATTATAAGGTAGATCAACTCCAGTGGAATCTAATAATTTGAATATAATGGTGGTTGAGCGACAATGGATATCACCGTAATCTAACTATTATGACTACTAGGTATCAAATTTTTTAAAGTTGCCCAAAGAATTAAATGAAGAAATGATGAGTGTGCAGTGCACAAGTACAAATACATTTCTTTCATTTGTTCAACAGTTTTCTCTCAATTCTTTACTAATATATAATAATTAATATTTATTTTTTATCAATTTTCTCTACAATAAATAATGAAAGATAATATTGACAAGATAATAGTTAATATTTCATTAAATTTTATAAACAACAACTACTCACTCAAATTAAATAAAATCAAGTTGGTGACAGTAAAATGGCAAAGGTATAAAGAAAAAGAGAATTTGTGTGTATTTTGATCTGACATAGGTTCTTTTTTATAAAAGAATTTTTTTAGGGTTTTTAGAGAATTTGTTGATCGAATCATCGTCATTTAGATGAACAAATATTTAAATATAAATAATTGTGTCATATGACGAACCCTTTTTAATTATTTTTCTAAATCATATGTTTTTCTAAGATAGATCTATGTTTGTTTTTAAAATCCTAAAACATTATTTTAGATTATAGTTGTGGGAGCGATATTTTTTCTTGTAACTTTATTATAAAATAGTATAATGAACGTTTTTGGTTTTACAGGCTTCCTACCTTTAGGCCTCATATATTATTGGTTGTCACATTAGGTTTGGACCAAGTGAGAACAAGTGTATTGTGAATTTTTGAAAATTTAACTTACCACCCAAAAATTAAACATAACACCTCCATATTTTTTTTAATACAAAAAGTACCCATTGTTAAAAAAAGAATAACTTTTTGGAACTAAATTTTTGGTACTATGTTGGAAATTTCCGGTAGTCATTCAAAATTTTTGGTAAATTATAATTATTTTTGAAAATTATAAAATCTACCATTTTGTACCAAAAATTTAGTTGCAGGGTGAAATTTTCAATACTGTATTGACTCAAAATTTTATTAACGATTAAGATTTTGCCGACAATTTTGTAGGATTTTGATTTCACCGCTAATTTTGTGTGGTCTAGAATGAATTCAAAGTTGTATAAATATGGACATATGTTATAGAGAAAGACATCTAAAAAAATGCTTCTTTCTCAATTTTTGATTAAGACAGAAGTGCATTTCAATATGGAGACAATCCTCCTTTGGGATTACACTTCACCTTGTATACCCACCTCACATCCATTGCCTTCTTGCCTTGAGGCAATTCGACAAGTGACCAAGTGTTGTTTTCTTCTATGGACTTCAATTCCACATTCATAGCTTTCACCCCAATTTGAATCCTTCAATGCCTCGGTTGCATTGACAAGTTCGACATCTGCATGGAAAGCGTAATGTACTAGCTCGCCTTCATCATTGACCACATCATCTGATGTAATCATACAATCTTGCAACCTTGCATGCATGTGTCTTGTTCTCCGAGGTCTTCTTGTACTTGGTTTATCTCTAACCTCCTTTGGTTGAACTTCTCTTTCGACTTAAGTTTTTAGTTCTTCGAGTAATATTCCCAGTGAATCTTTCTTGACATTTTTAGTCGAATCTCATTCTTTAAGCTCATCTATGATCACGTCCCTGATGATCACTACTTGCTTGTTCACTGAGTCGAACAACTTGTATCCTCCAGTCGAATGATATCCTATTAGGATCATCTGACTCGACTTGTCATCAAGTTTTCTTCTCAACTGATCTGACACATGTCTATGTGCTATAAATACAAATACCTTCAGATGACTCAAGTTAGGCTTCACTCCAGACCAACATTCTTCTGGAGTAATTTCTTCTAGCTTCTTCGTCGGACATTTGTTCAGAATATATGTTACGGTCGACACAACTTCACCCCAAAACTCTTTAGGTAAATTCTTGTCTTTCAACATACTTCTCACCATATTCATGATAGTTCGATTCTTCCTTTCCGCAGTTCCATTCTGCCACCTCATGCACAATCTCTTCTTTCTCACATAATATGTCGAAGTCGTTCGACACATTCTCCACCACCATCAGTTCTCAGAACCTTGAACTTTCGCCCAATTTGTCTTTCGACCATCGATTTAAACTTGACAAATACCTCAATCACTTCACTTTTCTTCTTGATCAGGTAAGTCCACAGTTTTCGACTGAAATCATCTATGAATGTATAAAGTATTTGTTACCTCCATTCAAATTTACCTAGATAGGACCACATACATCAGAGTATATGATTTCGAGAATATCCTTCGACTTACTTCCTGCATCCTTGCTAAAGTTATTCTTGTGCTACTTCGCCTGCACACATACCTCGTTTGGAATGTCGATTTTTGGCAGTCCTGAAACCATATTCTTTATTTTCAAGTCTCTGATGTCTTTGAAGTTGATATGGCCTAGTCGATAGTGTCACATCCATTCATCTCTACTAGCTGCAGTCGAAAGGCACGAGAGACATAAGAGCCTTCAAGATTAACCTTCCACTTGCATCGACGAATCTCATCATCTTGTCTTCGATCGACACTTTGTAGTTCTTTTCGACCAATTGCCCAATGTTGAGCAAGTTGCTCTTCATGCCTGGTATGTACAACACATTGGAAGTTACTGACATTTTTCCATCTTTCCTCATAATTAGAACTTCTACAATACCTTCAGTTGCTAGAGTATTGTCATTTGTGAATTTCATCATGTTCTTCATTGAGGGCTTTATGTTGACAAACCAATCTTTCCTTCCAGACATGTGTGATGAGCATCCTGAATCCAAGTACCATTGGTCCTTGAATTTATCTTCATCTTTTGTTGTGACCATCAGCATCATCTCTTATTCTTCTTCTTGTTTTACAAACTTTGCATCACTTTCTTGATCTTTATTCTTTTCTAGACACTTTGTAGAAAAGTGACCATACTTCTGACAATTGAAACACTGAATGTGACTCTTGTCAGGCTTTCGACCACCACCTCTTCCTCTACCTGCAACACCACCTCTTTGGTTGCTTTGGTATGAGGGTGTTCTCTGATTTGACCAGCTTCCTTCTTGCCCATTCGAATTGTTGTAGCCACCTCTAACTTAATTTTCATTCCAACTTCCTTTACCTTTCTTTTCGTTTTATGACTGAGCCTGCAAAGCCACATCACTCTTCGACTTGCCTGCGGCTCTTTCAGCCAATCGTTATTCATAAGATTCAAGCGTCCCTTGAAGCTCTTCTTTTGTCAACTTTGACAAATCCTTCGACTCTTCTATGACTACTACCACGTGGTCGAACTTAGGGGCCAAAGACCTCAAGATCTTCGAAATAACAACTCTTGTTGTTACCGCATCTCCACATATCTTGATTTGATTCACTAGTTTCGTAACCTTGGTGAAGAATCAGTTATGCTTTCGCTATCTTCCATCTGAAGCAATTCATATGTTCTTTAATGAGTTTGTAACCTCACCTCTTTCATCTTCTCAGCGCCTCCAAAAGACTTTTCAAGAATCTCCTAAGCTTCTTTTGCAGATTTGGAATCACTAACCATTTTGAAGTTGTCTGGACTCAGACATTGATGAATTATGAAGAGTGCTTTATAACTCTTCCTCTCCAATTCTTCGTGTTCTTCCTTTTCTTCTTCTGAAGCGTCTTCTTCAAGTTCTTCTACTCCATCCTTTACAAGATCCCAAAGACCTTGACACCTGAATATAATCTTCATTTGTTTGCACCAATTCTCATAGTTATCTACTTTCAGAATTGATAGACTTGCTGGATAATTTTCATTCTCATAATTCACCACCATCGTGATTTTCTTCTTCTTCCCTATATCGATAAACTGAAGCTCTTGATACCAGATGTTGAAAATCCACCAAAACCTATGATGAATTTCTATCAATCTTAATGAACAAGAATGTTATCACCACACAATAACAATGAAAAGAAATTTAAAGAAGAAGAGAGATTACGATTTCTGCAGAATAACTCTCTTCCCACAAACTGTGAAAAAATTTGTTATTCACTTGCAACCTGTGAATACAACCTTTTGATTTGATTACAAAAATATGGATTACTCCCTCTATTTGTAGATTTATGTTAACTTGTTCTCTAAGCAAAAAACCCAAAATTATAAAAACTCAAAATACCTATTTTAGAACTAAATTAAATCTAGTCTATTTTATATCTAAGTCAAATCTATCTAATTTAGATTTAAATTAAATGTGTATATAACAAACTATTTTCACACTTCTAAATCAACTCAATCTTTAAATTACAATTTGAAAAAAAAAAAAAAAAAACACATAGTTCAACTTTTTTTTTAATACAGTCAAGTTGCTTTTAGACCGTTGCACCATTCTTCAATCAATTTGACCGTAGAAAATAGAAATGCAACAATCTAAGTGCTCCTTTTGACACGATGCGCAAATTGCAATCAATCAAATCATGCACACACCCAGTAGAATAAAATAGTCCAAAAACAAAACAGAAGCATCTAAAAAGATTAACAACAATTTCTTTAAAACAAAAGACAACATATAGGACAGGAGGATTACCAACAAAAAGAAACAAACCAACCAACAAACAACATTATACTTCTATCTAGCAACTCGAGAAGAATAAAATTATCCCCATTCTATAATCTAATAATTTTATACCATAACCCCACCTCTAATACGCCAAAACAGATCCCTTAAAATATCATATAGTAATATAAACCATACTAAAATAAAATATTTCACACTATCATCATCATCATCATCATACAGAATCTGAATAGACAGACATTAGACAGACATTGATCCTATTAATTTTTAATTATAGGTTTAGGTTTTGGATAATCAAAAGGTAAAGAAGAAACCCTATTATCCTCAAGATCCGGATGCACAAAACCATATTTCCTCATAACCTGATTATCAGCAAAATTAAGCGCACTACGCATCCCGTTCCAACAAGCCTCCGCCGTGTACATTTCATTATACTTCCCACTACACGGCTGACACCCCGTAAAATGCGTCACAAACGGTTTCCTCCAACTACCTTTCCCATAACCCGCCTCTTTCAAAAACTCTTCCCTCACCGCACCGTAACCTTCACTCACCTTCTCCGCGTGACGCCTCCTTAACCTACGCACCCCTCTCTCAATCTCGTTATATCTTCTAGTAATATTCTCGAATGTTCCGATAATTTCCTCCCAGTAGCCTTCGAAGTAATATTCACCTTCTAAGTAAATCCTGTCCGCCCATTTTTCTTTCTCGATCGCGATTAAGTAAGCGAGACCCGTCTGATCGTCTGACTCCGGGAAGAATTTGTCTTTGAAAATTGACCGGAGGGTTTTACCCCATTTTTCGTATTCCGGGCTTTGTGGGCCCATTCCGGCCCATGCATCCATTAAATCCAAAGACCACTGACAGTTTCTGATCAAAAACACGCCGGCGTTTAGGCCCGTCCAGCTCCGTTTCTCGTGGATCAAATGTGGCCAACCGTGGACAACGAGGTTGTGGTCTTTGTAACGTTGTAGAGGAAGCTTGAACTCCATGTCGGTGAATAACGCGTCTGAGTCGACCCACCAGATCCACTCGGCTTCTGGATGGGCCATCATTGCGGCTTTAACGACAGGGTATTTAGCCCAGTAAGCAAACATTTTGGGATGTAAAAGAGCGTTGTTGTAGAAAATGTCGTAGCCGTGGATACGACAGTAGTCCACTTTGTTTTTGAAGAATCGTAATAACAAGTGGTCGCCGATTGGGTTTTTGCACGGGGAGGGTTGTGATCCGGTGAGCATTAGAACTCTTTCTTTATCTGAGAAAGAAGGGTGAAGTTTTAGCCATTCTTGTCTTTTCTCGTCCCAGTTTTGGACATTGTCGTCCATGTTGTAACCCATTTCGGGATCGTCGTAGAATGTTTGGTTTGGTGGGTCGAAGAGTAAGTCGGGAGTGGGATATGAAACGGCGTTGTTTTGTTGGGATTTTAGAGTTGGGTTTTCGTATGGGATGGGGATTGTGAAGGTGGAGAAACCCCAGACGAGGAGAAGAGCTGAGAGTGCTCCTCCGAGGAAGAGGAAGCCGTCGGAGAAGCATGGAGAGGAGGAGGATTTGTTTTTGAGAGTGGGTTTGGTCATGATGGAAGAGTAGTGAGAGTGTGAGAGTTCTGTTGTGACCATATTTAGGTTGCGTGGATGGTTGAGTGATGTTGTTTGTGACGAGAGATTGATTGCGGGGGTTGTGAAGGGGGAAAATGTTGTAGTACTTAAAATGGTGAGAGATTGATTGTAGTAACTTGAGGAAAACAAAAGGGTGAGTGAGTGAGAAAGAAGTGAAATTTGGGAAGTTGTTTTGTCGGTTTATGTAAAGAGGCGAAGCGTATCGTCTAAACTCTAAAGCATGCGTCAATTTGTGAATTTAGTGTTAGAGTGGAAATTAGTAATGGAAGGGTCAAGGGAAGCTTTTTTTTTTATTTTTATAATTATAAAATAAAGGAAATGTTTATCCTTAATTAATTAAAAAAAGGGTCTTAAATATATAGTCAAAAAATTGATTTTGTAATTATTATTAGTATCTGGCTCTGTTTTTTTGGATTGTTGAGATTTGAGAGTGATGGTTGAAGGAGATATGAGTATATGACCAAGTGAAGGGGCAAGTTTGAAATTAGTTATATTGCCATTTGATTTGATAAGCGTGCTTTCTTGATCACGTCGTGATTCAAGCTGCGGCTAATTTCCAAAGATTGTCGGTAATCGGTATATTCAAATCCCAACTTTCACTTTTATTCAAATGCATAATAGACGCACAAAGTACTTTAACAGCATAAACATGCAAATTTTGTCTTGGAAGGAAAGTTACTTAATTTATTCAAAGTATTGATTTATGTCTTACATTAATTTGACTTAGTCATACAGAGTTAACCTTTATAATTTCTAATGTAATCATTTATTTATTAATAATATTTTCTAAACAACATATTCTTTCGATTTTCGATACAATTTGCAAAAATCTACAACACAAACTTTAGAACAAGCCCATATTTGCTTTCTTCTGACATGTAGACTGACATCACTAATTAGGGCACAATGTTGCTTATAGTACACTTGAGTGCACTCGAGTTTACTTGTATTTTTAAGGAGAAACCCATCTATTAATTTCATATCTCATTTTCATCACTGATCGCTTCATAAATCTCATATAACCAGATACCCTTCTCTGCTCAAGCTTTTACCTTTAGCGCATTTCTTGTTTTCTAGCCAAGGTGAGTGATAGTATTGTTCACATAGTGTGTGATTCTGATAGCAATGTTTCTTCTACTTTAATGGGGATATATCCTAATTCTCATTTTCCTTCCTTTGCTCGTGATTGCATGGAGCACAAAGTCATATCCCTAGTTGACGATTTTGACTCAAAAAGGGTATCTAGGAACCCCCTTGATGAGAGATCTTCTTCACTAGACTCTTTCGAAGCTCTCTTATCAGATGACGGCGGCGAGGAAATTCTCATTTAGGTCCCTATGCCTCCTCCATTTTTTAATGATGCAGAAATACAGGCTGTTAAGCCGAGGAGAGAATGAGATGATGATTTCGCTCAGGTTTACCAAAGAACCCATAATAGTGACCCTAGTGACGCCGAAATTAGGACCCATTTGGAGTGTCAGGGCATGTTTGATGTAGTTTATTAGATCAAGCCTAACGAACACTTTATAATTGACAAACTGGCTCAAAGAGGTGTGGTGTTGGTGAAGTTGGCTGACGCAATCAAGTACAACTGGGTGGATGCATAAGTGATGGGTACGTCGTGTAGCGGGGGAAATTTTGAGATCAATGCCATTTAATTGACTTGACTCATTATTTCAGTGAAAATCGTCACCGCGTTTTATTTTTCCAAAGGAAATGGGAAAAGAGCGAAATAAACCCAAAAAGAAGTTTTTAAATAAAAACAACAAAAAAGAGATCTTAGGTACGGTTGTTGATTATACAAAGGGAAGGTGTTAGCACCCCTCATTTTTGTGGTACTCCACATGAACCTTTTTGAAAATCTATGTTAAAAAGAGAATTGTGTGCAAAAGAGAGGTTTGTTTGATTTTAAAATTATGCTCGGAAAGACATTACATCTCATGCCTACATACCTCCTCAGTAAAATGGAGAAGTCAGAGCAAATGTAGTTCCACTTTAAGGGACAAAAGGTTTTAAAAACAGGATAAACACTTTATCCTCGTAGAAGAGAATACTCAGCCAATTATCTTGAACATGAAAACAAATGGACCATTTGCAAACTACCAAATGGTAAGGAAAGATCTAAACATCGACTTTCACTGAAGATGTAGATACAAAGGATACACCGACTTTTACTGAAGGTGAACTATCGACTTTCACCGAAGGTAGGAGAAGATCTAAACATCAACTTTCACTGAAGATATAGATACAAAGGATACACCGATTTTTACTGAAGGTGGGCTACCGACTTTCACTGAAGGTAGGAAAAGATCTAAACATCGGCTTTCACTAAAGATGTAAATACAAAGGGTACACCGAGTTTCACTGAAGGTGGGCTACCGACTTTCACTAAAGGTAGAAAAAGATCTAAACATCGACTTTCACTTAAGGTAGAAAAAGATCTTACCAGTCACACAAGATGTGCAGATTAGGTTGATGATGTGTCCTCGAGAGAGGAGCACATGGGGAATATGCTCTCCAGTGGCCCCAACGGATTGAGCCAGTGTTTTGGGTCGTCCTCGACATAGAGTTAGATTAGGTCGTGCTTGGCGGTGGGCCAGCCACATGCCCAATCCATAACATATCTAATAAAATTCCATACACGTTATTAAAACAATTGAATAGATTAATTCATTTAACGAATAATAAATTAAGATTTTAATGGAGATGCATTGATAATGTAAAAAGTTTTACTCTATCATCTAAAGAGAATATATAAGTCTCTCATGTCATAAATTATATAAAATTTTACTATGATTTGGTAGAATACATGATCGTCATTGGTTGACAATGTAAAACTATTTTACACCGCTAATACATTTTTTTCATAAATAAATCCATATTAAAAAAATATTATCAATTTATATAATTTAATTAATCATAAAGTTAACTATAAAATAAACTAATTATGTATTTATCCGAACTAGTGTATTATTTCTCTTGATTAATTAAATATCTTAGATGTAAGATTCTTCATTATACAATTCAGATAGAAAACTAAATCAAATTAAATCATAACAAACAATAATTCAAGTCAAATTAAATTGTTTCAATTGGTAAATTACCTGTTATACTAGCTAATATATATTCTACTTTTTTGTCTAAAAAATAAGCTATTTATATGACTGTTTGATCAATTCTTTTAACGTTTGAGATTTGATATCAAATTAAACTTTGACAACTTAATGTCATATTATCTTTTATTTATATATATATAGGGTGGCAAAACGGGCCGGGACCCGCCGGCCCGCCCGCTAAAAATTGGCGGGTTGGGTTGGGATTTTAGGCTCGCCGCTCGCCAAAGTCCGCCCCGCCAAAACCCGCCGCCCGCCATACCCGTCAAAGTCCGCCGCTCGCCAAAACCCGCTCCTCCTCCAAAACTCACTCTTTTTTTAGTTAATTCTAGTAATTGCAATTCTTGAAGGTTTATTTTATACATTTATTTATAAATATATGTAATATTTTTTAGAGTAAATTTGTTAAAAAATTACTTTTATAAAAAATTGTTTTAAAAAATAAGTGAAAAGTTTAATTAAAAGGTAAAAAAAACATATTAATCTATTAAAAAAATATAAATAAAAATATACGGGTAAGCCCGTCGCCCGCCAACCTGCCATCTTGGCGGAGAGGGCATGATTTTGATGCCCATTTTACTTGGCGGGCATGCCCGTCCCGCTCGTTTTTTGGCGAGTATAAGGCGGGGCGGGCGGCCCGTTTTGCCACCCCTATATATATATATATATATATATATATATATATATATATATATATATATATATATATATATATATATATATATATATATATAAAGTAGTAGTATAAAGGCGTTTGTTGGTTCCTAATTTTCGCATTAAGTTACTTTTGTATTGTGTTTCACAGACATTTCATGCTCCCAAGGACACATTGAAAGTGAACCATACAATCTACCCCACCAAGCTCCCTAACTATCTCTCAACTTTCACTATCTCGCTAGCTTTTCTTTGTATCACAAGAACTATATAACATTAAAATACAGTGCAAAGAACTATATAACATTAAAATACAGTGCAATAATTTTTTTTGACAAGAAAAAGCTTTGTATCCCCTAATCATTTCCGTTTTTATTTTGAGGTAAAGATCCACGCCATTATTTCTCATCACTTCATTTTTTGTGTGATGAATCCATAATTCCAGGAGTTATTGTAGTGAATGAATAATCAACACGTGGCCTCACAAAACTTTTGACTGAGTAACAGTTTATAAGTCGATGAAATGATTCTAGTGCATAAGTAGTGCCTTCAATCATGCACTAATTAAGGGTTGTTTAGCACCTAAAGCCCTTGTATGCGTTTTAAAGTACCCCAAAACTAAACAAAGAGATAGGGTGAAGTAAACTGATAAAGGGCCATATAATGAGTGCTTAGTGTTTAATGAATATCATCATTATCAATATCACGAAGATCAAAATATAAAGTTGCGCTCATTGTGGGCTATCATACTCAAGAAATTAGTCTATAAAATTAAGGATAGAAAATGCATTTAGCATATAAAACAAAGTATAAATTCTTTCTTATAATATAAAGAAGAAAAGTATGCATTCTCAAAAATAAAAAATATTGTTATGAAACTAACTAAAACTATATAGAGATCAAAGAGAGGTAGAGAAGAAAGAGAACAATATTATCTTATCTTATTCCAAGTGTGCTTTACATTGTAATATGAGTCTCTATTTATAGGACTCAAGGGAGATAAAAAATCATACATATTAAACACATATTAAATATGGAATAGGAAGATGAAGAACTAGGAGATGGATGGACATCCACTAACATAAATATTCATAACACTCCCCCTTGGATGTCCATTGAGGATATGCCTCGTTAAAACCTTACTAGAAAAAAAACCCAGTGGAAAAAATTCTAGTGAAGGAAAAAGAGTACAATATCCTTTGAATGTGAATTGCCTCGTTAAAAACCATACCAGGAAAACCCAATGGGACAAAACCATGGTGAAGGAAAAAAGAGTGCAAAACATATGTATTTCTCCCCCTCATGCAGACATTTACATGTGAGACGATATTCTTTGTAGTCGTTGTTTAAAATTTCTTCCTCGAAGTGACTTCATGTAGTGGTAATAATTATGCAGGATTTTATGAAGATGTTGCCATGATTTGTTTCATAGATCTCCATGAAATGGTTGTACCGTCACATGTAAATAAATAACCTCTTTTTGATCTACCATTGTGAGAATCTGACAAGTAACCTGCGTCTCTAAGATAACGAAGTATATGGTTGACCGCTTTCCAATTTCTTCGTGTAGATAAATAATTCTATCTTACTTATAGATTGACCGCAAATGATATATCATGATGTGTATATTTAGCAAGGTGCATTAGTACTCCAATTGCACTAAGATATGGTACTTCAGGACCAAGCAATTTTTATCCTTTTCTCGAGGCCTAAAAAGATCTTTCTCCACATCTAATGATCTAACAACCATATTGGAGTAGGGAACACGTGACATTTGTTCATATAGAATCATTTCAACACTTTTCTATATAGCCTTCTTGATGTACAAATATTCTTTTGTCCACATGCTCAATTTGCAAACCTAGACATATTTTGTCTTTTCTAGGTCCTTCATCTCAAACTCTTTATTTAAGCAATTTATAGCTTTTGGAAGCTCTTCAGGAGTTCCAATAATACTTATGTCATACACATAGACAACTATTATTTCAAATACTTTTCCACATCATTTTATGAAAATAAAAGGACAAATTGATCATACCACATGGTCTAGATTGTTTCAATCCATAGAGAAACTTGTTCAATTTGATGGAGTGGTTTTCTCGAGATCCAAAATAATGTGTCTTTGGTATATTGAACCCTTCAGGGAGTTTCACGTAAATGTCACTATTAAGTGAACCATATAAATAAGATGTCATAACATTCACCATGTTCAAATTAAGCCCTTCATGTGCTACAAGGCTAATTAAATATCAAAAATCGATTGAATCCACTACAGGTGGATATGTTTTATCAAAATCAATCTTAGGTAATTGTGAAAATCAATGAGCAATAAATCAAACTTTATATCATTCTTATTTTTCTTTTTCACAAAAACTCATTTATATCCAATTAGTTTCACACCTTGAGGTGGTCGGACTACAGGTCCAAAAGTGAGTCACTTGTAAAGTGAGTTTAATTCTTCTTCAATTGAATATATTTATTTTGGCCAATTCTCACTTAGTCTACAATTTTTAATAGACTTTGACTCATGATCCTCGTTATCATTGATCACTTTTAGCGCTATATTGTATACAAAGAAATTGTCAATATTGACTTTATTTGGTTATCTCAATTTCGGTTCTATTCCATTTCATCCATGACATAATTTATCGAGATCTATTTATTTCATATTTCAAGTACTTGATTTGTTCTTCTGGAACTGAAAATTAAATTAGGTCAAAGTGCTCTTAGCATTTTCATATCCTCACTTGGGTCATCTTTAGTTTCTTTTCTTAGTAGAGGACTTTTAACATTGGAACCGACTTTCATACCACGCTTCAGGCGCAGCAACAACTCATTTGCAATATTGTATTATCCAATAGGAGAACCCACTTTGAGTGGAGTATTACCAGCTGATAATTTATTTCATAAACTTTGCAAATGAATAATATTTTGAACTTTTGGTTCATATTGATTTGTACGAGGATCAAGACAACAATTTATTTTAACTTGTTCATTCGAACTTCTTGTTCATGATTTCAGCTGTTCATTTCCCTCCCCCTAATATTGGGAAAATTAATTTATCAAGTGATAATCAGCCTACTGGGCTGCAATCAAGTATTTGATTATTTTCTCAAATTATATCCTCAAAATTGAGAGTCATATTAATTATATTTTTCCAATATTCTATCATGACTCATCTTAATGTATTATATTGGAGCAATTGGAATATACACAACACATCCAAATGTTCATTTAGATGAGAAGTATTAGAATAAATTAGGGAGGACTAAGATATAGTATCTTGTTGGCTTAATGCGAATAAATATCTTAATATCATACTTTGGGTTTTCAAATATATAATTTAAAATTGATGATCTCATAAGTATCAACCATATAATTAACTTTAGACGTCTAAAGAATGGATCTTCGGGTCCATTTTCTTTTTATGAACATATATTACATGATATTCAATATCAATTTTAATAATATATGTGATACTTATACATGAATTTCTAAAAAAAATTCAGAAAACAAGATCTTAGTCTAATTAGTTGAGAAAATAATTTTACAAACTTCTGGTTGTGAGTAGAGACATATGCATGATAGTTTAGTCGATGCAACAATTAATGTCATAAAAACCCAATTTCTCAAATTTTTATTTTCCTTTAGAAACACACAAGTATTGACTGGATTGAAAAAACTTCTGGTTCTTCAATACAAATTATTCGCATCATATTATATCCGAGATGACCCAATCGGTTTTACCAACGACATATTTAAGTCTAATTTGTAAACTACTGGTTTACAATGACATGTGCTTCAATTGTACTAATATAAGTGTAGTACAAGCCCGAGGAAAAAGACAATAGCTTTTCTATTACACATTTTATGTCCAAATTGTGTTGTGTAATACAAAGATATTCGATACATCCAATATAATTCAAAACCAATATAATAGTATCTCATTATTAAACACTTTAATCAAATACATTCATATGAACATATTATCATATAATTATCAAACAATTACCTCTTATAAAATTAAACATATTTAATCATAAACTATTATATCACTAAAATTATATCGTCATATAGTTAATTTGATTTACTATCCTTTAGGGATGAATAAGTTCTTCAGGAACTATAAAAATAATTTATTTTTCTATCCTTCAGGGATGCTTGATAAGTTCTTCGGGAACTATATAAATAATTTGTTATAAACAATAATCTAAAAAATAAATAAAATATATAACCATCCTTCTGGGATGCGTTAAAATTATTTGTGTCATTTTTCTGGAATGACAATCTTTTAATGAGCATATTACAAATTATGAATTTTTAGATCGATACAACAAATTTTTTTTTTATGAAATCCTTCTGGGATTCAATAATATTATAGATGCGACCTTTTAAAGGTTATTGAACGGTGAATTCTTCTGGAATTCATCAATTATAAATAAACACAATACTCGATTAAACTCAATCTTTGAACAATAATTTGGAGATAGTATAATAATAATCTTTAGTTGTACAAATATCACATCACAAACTATTTCCATAAACAACGGTCAAGAAAAATTATTCTTTGTGCAATCCTTCAGGGATGCTTGAATATTAAATAACACTTTTATGTGTTAAAATTCAATTCCGGGCAAACATATAAAAAAACTTTAATGTTAAATTCTTCTGGAATTTAACAAGAATTATCAAAGAAATCTAATATTATTGTACAAGATAAATAAATTTCTCTACAAAATATATAAAAAAGTAAACATATTGATATGAAGAAAAAAAATTGTAACAGAATCATGAATTATATTATATTGGTTCAAATATATTAAGATTAGAAAAATAACGTAGAACCTGGCTATATCATTACTCGCGTTGTAGAGTATCGTGCTGATAACGTGTTATGAAACTAACTAAAACTATATAGAGATCAAAGAGAGGTAGAGAAGAAAGAGAACAATATTATCTTATCTTATTCCAAGTGTGCTTTACATTGTAATACGAGTCTCTATTTATAGGACTCAAGGGAGATAGAAAATCATACATATTAAACACATATTAAATATGGAATAGGAAGATGAAGAACTAGGAGATGGATGGACATCCACTAACATAAATATTCATAACAAATATAATAAAATCACGCATTAACAACATCCCACCCACAGCCTCCACTCCACCCCATATAAAAGAATAGAAGAAATGGAGGTGTTGCTACACTACAGGTTATATCTCCACTTAAATTGGGATATTTTTCCATCAAACAAAAAGATAAAGGAAAGTGTTATGAATAATATTAAAGGTTAATATCTATTTTGTCTGTAATAAAAAATATTTGAATTTCATTTATGTCATAGGAAGATTTTTCTGTTTTGATCTCTTAAAAAATTCAATCATAAAAAATAATGATATCATAGAGATTTTTTTTGAATTAGTCAATTTGGCAGGAACAAAATAGGTATTAATCTTGAAAATTTCTTTATCAACCCCCATGTCTTCTTGGTCACCTCTGGTGAAAAACCCAAACTACCCCTAACTTTGGAAATGCATTTCCGAAATGCAAGAAAAAGGTGTTTTCGGAGATGCATCTCCGAAAGTGCCTTTTTTTTTGAAAAAATTGTCTTATTTCGGAAGTTCATTTCTGAAAACAGCATTTCGGAAATAAACTTCCGAAATAATGCGCGTTTTGCAGATTAAGCAAAACAACCCCCCTCCCCCTAATCATTTACCCTAATCATCATCAAACACTTCCAGACTCAAACTCTCTGCAAAAAATCTGCAAAAGCAAGTGTGAAGTAGCCAAACTCTTCTTCCAAACTCAACCAAACTCATCCTCAAACACTAATTGGTAAGTTTATCATTGTTTTTTCAAGTTTTAGATCTATTTGAATAAACTCTAATAGGGTGTTTAGAAACTGAAAAAATCACATTAAGATAGGTTAGTACTGATATTAGGATGTTTAGTAGGCATAAAAGTAGTTTAGGTTTTTTGGGTCTGCCATTGGAGGCTGTATTGAAGGTCTGCGCAGGGGTGTTTCGGAAGTTCATTTCCGAAAACACCTCCATCCCAGTTTTCGGAAATGAACTTCCGAACTGTACCAGAAGTTAATTTTTTTTTGTTTTTTCATTTGCCTCGCATATTAATCGATTTCGATTGTTTACAGGAACATGTCAGGCAACCAACCAGCACGCATCAGACAGGGGAGAGAGTCCCAGACTGCGTCGACTAGACGCGAGCGGGCGGCGGCGCAGCTGGCGTCGACCCAGGGACGGGGGCAGGGCCGGGGACGCCGTGTGCGAGTTCCCGTGGACGTGGGAGAGGGTACATCTGGTTCAGGATCTAGGAGTCGGCTGGCTCGGGCATCTTCTTCCCGCCAGCGAGAGGAGGAGGAGGAGGAGGAGGAGGAGGAGGTGGCGGCAGTGACTTACCACGAGCCGGAGGGGGTACCGGATGTTGACCCTCCAGCCGGGGAGGAGGATGAGCAGGAGGACAGCTATCCGGGAGGGCCCTTTGACACCTCTGTGCTGATTCACTACCACGATCACGTCGCTCGGCGGATCTGGGAGGGAGAGGTATTTTTTTAATTTAACCGTTTAATTGTCACCATTTTTTATAGTTTAACTGTTTATTTGTCGCTTATTTAATATATGTCGTTTATTTGTTTTTTTTTCAACAGGAGCGAGAGCCGTTGAAAATGGTGAACCACGCTCGGAAGATATTTAGTCTGTTTAAACCAACAGCTGAGTGGTTTAACGACCATGTGCGAGGTTCAGGGCTTTGCGGGCTCTGCATGACGGGTTACACCACCATCAGCACCGGCATGTAGGGGGCATTTGTGGAGCGCTGGCACAAGGAGACGTCCTCTTTCCACCTGTCAGTTGGGGAGATGACGATCACCTTGCACGACGTGCAGTGTCTTCTCCACCTGCCTATTAGGGGGCCACTGTTGCACCACTCCCGGATCCAGAGGGTCGAGGCCATTGAGTGGATGACGCTCTATTTGGGCATGGAGCACGAGGTTGCTCACTTTGAGTGCGTCACGACATTTGGGCCTCATGTCCGGTTCACCACACTGAGCACTTATTTTGAGCACCACCTGGACGCGGCTACCGAGGCTGAGGGTGAGGGTGACGAGCTATTCATAGAGTATCACCGCGGCTGCGCTCTCCGGTGCTGGTACATGCATGTGGTAGGCGCTGCATGCTTTGTGGATAAGAGTGCCACGTACGTCGACGTGACCTACCTCCGCTACTTCATGGACCTGGATACCGTTCACCAGTGGAACTGGGGGGCAGCTACTCTGGCATATCTCTACCAGAAGCTGAATGAGGCCTCCAACTGGAGGACGAGGCAGTTGGTCGGATCCTGCACACTGCTTACGGTACGTTTTATTTTAATACATTATCGTATTTATTTATTTATTTATGTTTCGTATTTATTTTTAATACATTATCGTGTTTCTGTTTCAGAGCTGGATCATCTCCTACTTCTCCCGCATCCACGGCTTTCACATCGATCCTGCGTACGTGGACGCCATGCCCAGGGCCGCCAGATACGCTCTCCAGAGGGGGAACGATGCGGTGGGACCATACCGTCTGTACTTGGACCGCACGATGCACGACGACGTCACCTGGAGGCCGTTCGTCGACTACGCTCAGATTGTCCCCTTTGACGGCATTGCTCTATATTCAGGCTGGTTGGCATGCGGGACCGGCATCATGGTCCGGTATCTCTCTGAGCGGTGCATGCGTCAGTTCGGATTCGTGCAGCGGATACCCAGGTCACCCTTTGAGGCAGCTCCCGACACAGTGACCCGAGTGCAGCTCACTGCCATATGGGAGGACTGGCAGCATCATGTGGTACCGCAGGAGTACCGTCTCACTCGGGTCACACAGGACTGGCACAGTGAGGAGGGGTACGTCACATGGTTCTATATTTCTTCCTTAATCATTGTCTGGATTTTTATGTGTTATGGTTTAATATTTTTGATGTCATTGATTACAAGAAAACTTGTGTTACATTGTGAAATCACAAATGTTATGTCCCTCTGGTTATTTGAAGCTTCTTTTCCTTCCAATGGATATTACAAGAAAGTTTTGGCTCTTTTAAATTGTCATGGTTAAAGATCTTGATAGCGCTGATTAAGGAAAATTATTTTACTTTTCAAATCACAAATGTAATGCATCTTAATGTAATTTTGAGCTTTCATCAAATTTGGCTGGAAATCTTTTGATATATGTAACTCTTAGAATGTAAGTTGATGCAAATTTTTATCACTACTATAGTTTTAGAAAAGAAACAAATTGAAGTTTTTGTTGGAAATAACTTTTCGTGACTCTTTGGCTTTTAAGTTATCATTACACTAAAAGTTATCATGGATATTATTTTAAGAATTATTTCAATTCAATCTCTTGGAAGTGTCAAGAAATATAATTCATGGAAATTTCTTTTTAGTTATTATAATTAGGGGTAAAAATAGGTTAGGCTTTAGAAGGTCTGGGCCTGGCCTACGATAAACTTATAAGGCCTGAGTCTGACCTATGGCCTTTTTATTAAATAGGTCTGGTCTGGTCTAGCCTGGTCTTAAATAGATTAGGCTATAGACCCCTATAGGTCGGTCTGGCCAATTCCCATCCCTTATTATAATAAGTGTTTATGGATGTGTTTGAATTTTCTTTTTATGGATATTTTGAATTTTCTTTTCTAATAATAATAAAGTGTTGGTTGCTTGTTTGTTGGCATGACTTGTATCTTTATAAGCACACTTATGACTCATTGTTAAAAATTATTATTTTTAGAATGAATATTGACACTAGCACAACTAATGAAGATATGTGCCTCACTGACAGTGCTATTAATCACATAATTCTCAAGAATAAAAAATATTTCTCTTATTTAGTGAAGTGAAAGACTCGTGTCAGTATTATATTTGGCGTCTCAAAAATGATTGAAGGCTCTGAAAGAGGCAATGTGTTGTTATGTGGAGGAACAATATTACACATTGATAATACACTATATTCCTCTAAGTCTCATAAAAATTATTAAGTTTCAAATATATCAGTGTAAATGCATATCATGTTGAAACAAGAGATGATGAAGTCATTGAATATCTTTGTATTATAAAACATGATTTGGACAAAACATGTGTAATGGAAAAGCTACCAGTTTCTTCCTCAGACTTGTACTACACTTATATTAGTACCATTGAAGCACATGTCATTGTAAACCAGAAGTTTACAAATAATTAAAAAAAAATTAATTTGGCATGACCAGTTGGGTCATCCCAGATATATAATGATGCGAAAAATAACTGAAAAATCATGTACTCGTCAATTAAAGAGCCGGAAAATTATTTAATCAAATAAGTTCTCATGCAGCTCTTGCTCATAAGGGAAGTTGGTAATTCAACCATCATCAACGAAAATTAGAAATGAATCTATCATCTTTTAATGAAGCACCTATCTTTTATTATTTTAGAGAATTCATATTTTTGGTTATACCTTTCTTCGCATGAAACTCAAAAGCTCAAGAGAAGGTCGCCCATGGAAGCGATCAAAATAGCTAGATCCTCAAGTTGGTCCTTGTCGCCCATAGAGACGATTATTTCGATGGATCTTTTAGTGGGGCCTTTGTCGCCCATAGAGGCGGTCATCTATCTTGATCCTCAAGTTGGATCCTTACCGCCGGTAGAGGCAGTCATTTTGTTGGATCCTCAAGTGGGATCCTTTCCGCCTATAGAGGCAGTGATTTAGCTAGATCCTCAAGTAGGATCCTTGTCGCACATAGATTCGATCATTTAGCTGGTTGCTCAATGCGAATCCTTGTTTCTCATAGAGGCGATAATTTAATTGGATCCTCAAGTGGGATCCTTGTCTCCCTTAGAGGCGATCATTTAGCTGGATCCACAAGTGGGGTCCTTGCTGTCCATAGGGGCGATCATTTAGCTGGATCCTCAAGTGTGATCCTTGCTGCCCATAGAGACAGTCATTTCCCTGGATCCTCAAGTGGGACCCTTGCTGCCCATAGAGGCAATCATTTAGCTGGATCCACGAGTGGGATCTTTTTTTCCCATAGAGACAATCATTTAACTAGATTCTCAAACATGATCCTTGTCGCTCATTGTTAGCTGAGGATTTCGTTTAGAAAGAATATCCTTTGAAGAGTTAGAATTCGAAGGAAGAATGTTACTGATGACCATTTCTGAGTTTAAAAATGGCTGCTGATGGCCATGTTTCGAGAATGATTGTTTGGGTTGGAACGAAGATAGTTGGAATTGGAACTAATTCGAAGAGGGTTATCTTTGATGACTTAAACGTTTTGCGAAATACGTAAAGTACTGAAGCTTAACGTGTTTTCGTGGCATTCTCGGTTCTGATCACGTTGCCACGCGTCGAAAGAGGATTCAGGCGGGAGGATTTGAATTTCGAAGTAGTTTGTGTAACTGCACAAAGACAGATGGCATCCCAGGGATTCTTGTGGGCAACGTGGCATCAGATTAGTGTAGGACCGTTAGGGTAGAAATTAGTATAAATAAGGGTCTTAATGTTAGGATTCCGTGTGTTCATTTTGTACAAATCACTCAAAAATCACTCAAGTATCAAGTTTTTAGAGAACGAGTTCGCTGAGAAATGTACGTATGACACCAACACCAGTTTAATACATTTGTATCTTTCTTTATTCAAAGTATCTTTTCATTATTACTGCTTTCGTTTACTTTCTGTTATTTACATTCCTGCACTTCTTTTGTTTCGTCTAACTTTTATCTCGAAGCATTTTACATTCCTGCATTTAACATTCTTGCACGTTACATTCTTGCACTTTACATTTCTGCAGTTTATACGCTTTTATTTATATTTCTTTGTCGAAAGTCATACTTACTTGTATAACAAGTGTTGTTTTTAAGTAAACATTCACACGATCATATCACAAACAAGTTTTCTCGAAGCCAAAACAAACAAGCATGAATCAAATCATATCGAAAGACAATTGTTTGACTATGTCCTAGGATCAATCTAATCGATCCTGCGAGTAACCAAAGTATATTTTATAGTTTGGAGGACTAGCGGTTATTTACCGGAAATCACCGTAAACACCCATAGAGGCAATATTTTAGTTGGATCCTCAAGTAGGATCCTTGTCTTGTATAGAGTTGGTCATTTAGTTGGATCCTCTAGATGGATCCTTGACGCCCATAGAGGCGATCATTTAGACAAATCCCCAAGTGAGGTCCTTATCACCCATAGGGGGGTCATTTAGATGGATCTTCAAGTGAGATATTTTCCGCCCATAGCGGTGGTCATTTTGCTAGATCCTAAAGTGGGACCCTTGTCGCCCATAGAGGCGATCTTTTATATGGATCCTAAAGTGAGACCCTTACCGCCCATATAGGCGATAATTTAGATTGATCCTCAAATGGGTTCCTTGTCTCCCATGGAGGCGATCTCCTCAAGCGTGATCCTTACTACCCACGGAGATAATCACTTAGATGGATTCTCAAGTGGGATCTTTACCATCTATGGAGGCGATCATTTAGTTGGATCCTCAAGTGGGATCCTTGTTGTAACACCCCAAATTTTCAATTTATTTAATTAATTGAATTTTAAATGACTTATTTGCTTTTATTTTGGTATTAGAGTGTTTACACGAATTATTTGGGATTTGTCGGGGTCTATTGGGATTTATTAGAATTTAATTAATTTAATTAATTAGAAAAATAGGAGAATAGAATTTTAGTGGAAAATAGGAATAATGAAAATATGGGATAAAGTGATGAGAAATAAAGGTAAGCAAGGGGCAAGGTGAAATAATTAAAAATACTGAATTAAGTTAATATTAATATTAATAAGAAGGATTTTTCAGTTACTACTGAATGTTCTTTGTCTACTAACTTGGAAAGAGGATTTTCACCAGTTTCCTTTGTTTTATTAGTTTCAATTGGATTAGCTTTGAAAGCCACTTTTTGTTGGAAATCATTTTCTAAGGTCGCCTTTATTCTATTTCGGCCATATAGGCTGCAATTCGAGTTAGCATGCTCTACTCAGTCATCGAAATTATATGTCGACCACCCAGTACCTGGGGTGGCACCTTCGTTGGGTCCATTTCCCATGATCTCATATTCCCATATGAAACCATGAACGGGATGTAGTTTCATTGAATAGAAAACATCTCCTTGCAGAGAGAATCCCATTCCAGCAGGTAAACATGGTGAAATGTTAGATAACCTTTTGCCAAATGTTTTTTTATCTATATGAATAACTTTATCCAGGAAGTAACTTTGATCGACTTTGACGTTTTCTATGATGCCATTAGGTCTCCAGATTGAAATTTTCTAGTGTAGAGTTGAAGGGACCACCCCTACACCATGTATCCATTCTCTTCCTTGCAATAAATTATAATTTGCTTTGGACGAAATGACCACAAACAATATTGGTCTTACATATGTACCTACAACAATGTCAACTGGAATAACCCACAAAGCCTTGCTTGTTTTGCCTTTATAATTCGACAAAAACATATTGTGAGGCCTCAAATTTGTATCTTTCTTGCCAATTCTCCTCAATAAGTAATTTGGCATTAAATTTATCTTTTTTTCCCCGTCCATCAGGACCTTATTAACACCTACACCATAAACCTTAGCCCATATAAAAAGGGGCTTAAGGTGTTGTTTCATTCCTTTATCAGACTCGTCGAAGACGACCTTTTCCTATTTTACATAACCATTATTCATGACATAATAGCATAGAGGCTTATGATTTTCTATCTCATCAACAAGACCATCATTCTCTTCCTCTGTCATCTTAGTGATTTGGTTGAATTTTGTAGGTAGCACATAAACAACATTGCATATTATATCAAACTCATCTTTTAATCCAGAATCAAAATTATCAATCAGCATATCATCATATTTAGTTGGCATGGAATCCTTGCCCTTGGGGCTAACCACTGGTGGCAAAGGAAGAAATTTTTTTCCTTCATGAGTCTCTTCGCCACTTGAATGTATGTTGTTGCTGGAGATTTGCCATTTTTTTTAAACTCTTCAACTTCGAGAGCAACTTTCTTTTTCTTTCGTGCCTCCTCCATTGTGTTCTAGTCATGGGCTTTTTACCAAGATAGTTCCTATAAGCATATGAGTAATTTTTCTACACCTCGGAGTTGTCGTGGTAGGATAAACATGCACCAACTTGATCATCTTCCAAATTATTAGTCAGTATATCATCGTATTTAGTTGGCATAGAATCCTTGCCCTTGGGGTTAACCATTGGTGGCAAAGGAGGAAAAAATTTGACTTCATGGGTCTCTTCGCCACTTGAACGCCTGTTGTTGCTAGAGATTTTCCATTGTTACTTAACTCTTCAGCATCGAGAGCAACTTTAATTTTCTTTGGTGCCTCCTCCATTGCATTCTAGTCATGGGCTTTTTACCCAGATAACTCCTAGAAGCATATGAGTACTTTTTGACACCTGGGATTCGTCATGGTAGGACAAACATGCACCAATTTCAATCACCTTCTAGTTTTGTTGATCAAAATTGGGTTTTCCAGTTGGTCAAATCCAGTCACCAAGAGGAACATTGGCAGATGGAACATAAGTTTTGTTCTGACTTCTTCAATGGTGTGAAGGTTCTTGGTGTTTCTTGTAAGGAACCCCCCTTTTGCCAAAAGCAAATTGAGGTTTTATGTCGTCCCACATGTTCTTCCTTGGTTGGTGAGGCTTGATATTTTTGAGCCATTTCATTGCCTTTTTGTTGAACACAGTGTTGTAGCGAGGGCATGGAATTACCTCAGAGCCTTTAATTTTGCATCTGTTCAAGAAGTCAATTAACTCCTCCTCAGATTTTGGGTATACCACCTTGATTTTCTCAGTGTAATACATCATACTTACTTCTTTGACCTTCATGTTGAGACCTTCAGTAGTTTTGACCATCATGATCTCTACAAACTCGACGAGGTGTGCCTTTTGGATTTGTAGGGGTTTGTGTTGATTTGCATTGACGGCTTAGGCTTGTCCCCAAACTTCACCCTGTCATCCTTTAAAGTGTCTTGCACCAAATACTTAAAAAGAACACATCGAAACGTTTTATGACCAATGAAATTATGTTATTCACAAAAACCTTTCTTCTTCCTTTGTTCCAATGGTGGCGTCTTGAGGCCTTTCGGCACTAAGATTTGACCATCGACAACTAAAAGGTCGAAAATTTCATCATATTTGGTTACATCAAAACTATAAGTTTTTGTAATAAAATTTTCATTTTCACTTGGTTCCACAGGGTTCTTTCCATTAGAAAGTCTTAAGACCTAACAAACATATGGAGGTCATGGCTGCAATTCTGCCAACTAGGCCATATCCTTTGGATATTGGGTATCCAACTTCTTCCTAATGAAATAATCTAAACCACCTGCATCCATTTCGACTAGCTCATGTTCATGCACTTGAGTGAAACACCTTGACTTCATTAATCTCAACCTATTGAGATAATCATCTATTGCTTTAAACGATTTTCTTTTGACATTAGCTAATTCTTTCAAGCTAATTTTTCGGCGGACCCATATAAATGTGCTCGTGGAACACTCTCTCTAGTTGATTCTAATTATGTATGGAGTTTGGACTCTCCTAACTATGTTATCTGCATCTTCGTTCATGTTTACCTACACCAAATCTTTTACTACCCTAGGCCTAGGTTGCTCGTTTGGTTGGAGCGCAACTTGCTACTATATTGGGTTATTATGAATTGGCTGAATGGGTGCTTGAGGATCACCAAAGAAGTCAGCAATTAAACTCATTTGATGTGCTAATTGTTGGTAACTATGATTGATATTTTGGATAAAAGGATTGAACATTGTACCAATTTTTTGAGTAAGCATATTAATCATATCATGATTACGATCATCCATTTGTTGCCTTACCGCTAAAAGAGAATTATTAGTTAAATGTGGCATAATTTGAGGGATGTATCCCAAACCTCCTTGGGATTGTCTCATTTGACCAGGATTGTTTATAGCAAATCCTAATACCATGTATGGACATAAAGGGTATACAACAACCATTGTGGTATAGCCATTCCTGGTGTTGTAGTCGAAATTACTGTCTGACTCACAATAGGAGTAGTTACTCCAACGGTTGTTGAAGTACTTGAACCAATAACCCTCATTCCGATTAGTTGTTCTTCTACATTTGGAGCGTAGTCCTGGGGAGGATGAACTCTTTGAGGGGATGAATTTCTTGATGGTCTAGACATATTAACAAATCTTTCACTCCTCAGACGCATAAACACTCGACAATTGACAATATTTAGATGTGAAGAACAAAACAAAACATAAAAGCACATACACTCTTTGAAAAATTTAAATTTCGCACAAAAGGATTTCATTGGGCATGCCAATTAGTTTACTGGTGTTTTTAGTAAACAAATCACAATTTTTAGTTCCCTTGCAAGATCAAACTCGAAAAATCTTATTGGACACTTTGTGAAAAAAGTTTGAAAAGTGTAGTAGTGCTTAAAGGTTTAATGTCTAAATATAGGACAATTGGATGAACATTCAAAGAAGTAAAATATATAATTGCTTAAAAGAATAGATTAAGTGAAGAATGACAGTAAAAACAATTAAATAAAAAACAATTGGATAAAAATGCTTAAAGTAAAAATGGGACACTGGATTATTATGAATTGCCTTAGTAACTGTTCAGCAATTCGACTCATTTGATGTGTTAACGTGTCCATGATAGAATCTGTCAATCATTGCCTTAGTAAGTACCAATAGAGGCACCAAAATTAACATTTCATCAAATGGAACTCTCTCCATTACTTTTGTATTGTTATTGTTGATAGAAGCGACATTGGTACGCCAACTCACACTAGCTTTGGTGCTATTCTCTAGGGACTTAGTAATGTGACTTCTTTTTTTTTTGGAAAAGAAAATATATTTATTCAATATCCAAAAACAGTTTCATACACACTGATCGCAAGGATCCAGGTCACCTATCAACAACGGAACTATACTATGCTTAGAGTAGTAATATCAACATGATCACCTAGTCTTCTATGCATAGTACATCTTAGCACTATATTATTCTTAATTCTATCCTCAAGGTTGTCAACAGTTCTGTGGGCGAAAGTAATTTAGGTTATGCCAAATCTCATAAATTGTTTCCGCCGTCGCCATCTTGAGGAGTTGGCTTCTCCACTCTTTCTTTTTAGTCTCATGAACAATCCAATCTTTCTCCCTATTCCAACATTCAGGATTTCTACTATAACCCATCCACTCTAATATATTTTTCCAAACAACATAAGTGGTATTACATTCAAACAAGATGTGGTCAAGTGTTTCCATTTGTTTACACCAACAACATTCACCATTAGTGCTAACTCCAAATCGCCCTATTCTGTCCTTGGTTGCAAGTCTACCAAGAAGCGCCATCCATAGTGTAAATCGAGCACGAGGCCGTGCATAATTGTGGTACATCAATTGTTTCCAACTGACTTCAGCTTGAGGTCCACGGAGATCCCGATACATGCGAGCTGTAATATATTTCTGATTTTGTACAGCTTCATTCCAATATGTTGTTTGGCAAACTTTCTCCCTACACTGCATAATTTTCTTTAACATCCAAGAACAACTTGCCTTCATATGCCAACCCATTATCTGTTGCCCTTTGATATAGTAATGGTCCATCCACTTAATCCAGCGTTTATCCTCTTTAGCTTGAAGATTCCAAAGAAGTTTGCTAATGGTTGTTAGGTTCCATTCAATTAAAGATGTAACATTCTGCCCTCCTGCTGCCTTAGAGTAGAATACTCTGTCCCATGAGATAGGTGCCTTCCTACTGATAATATCAGTTCCAGACCATAAAAATGTTCTACAAATCGCCTCGATGTTGCGGAGCACTTTTTTTGAGATCGGGAAAACCTGCATCCAATAATTTGTAGTAGCAAACAAGACACTTTTTATTAATTGTAATCTACTTGCATAACTCAGCATCTTTGCAGCCCAATGATGAATATGACTCACAATCTTATCGATCAACGGTTCATATTGATAGGTAGCCAACTTTCTACTAGCCATCGGGAGTAATGTGACTTCTATGACTTCAAGTGAAGCTATCCTCTAGAATGAATTCCATGCAATTCATATAGACCTTTTATTATCCAAAGATATGGGTTTAAATGACTTAGGTTGCTAAACAGACCCTTCCCATAGTATCACCTTCATTAAGGCCCCGTTGAGCAAGTACCATAAGCATTTCATGTTGATTCAAGACATTTACGATATGCTACTTGAAACAAAGTTGTTCATAATTATCCATATTTTTTGTGAAGGCGTACAAGGTGCAGATTACATGGCCAAGCTTGGAGCTCATTCTAACACTAACCCCATGGTAAATGTTTCCCTTCTTCCTATGCTAAGTAACATCCTTGCCGCATACTACATTGCAAACACTTTCTTTATAATATTGTAGTTTTTTATTCCTTTCTCTTCCGTTAACGTTCTAACCAAAAGAAAAAAGATAAAACTTGGTAGTTTCATATATGCTCAAAATACTTAGGATATAAAGTTAAGAATTTATTTCCCCCACACAACTCTCAAGCACCTTTCGAGTTTCTCAAAACAATTTGTTTGAATTCTAGAATTCTGATTGTGATTTTGAGTGTTCGAATTCTAAAATTTAAAAATATTTTATATCAATATTTTTTTTATTTATATCTTCGGATATTCTAGAACTCAAATAGTGTAATTTTATAAAATAAAAATAATGTTTAACACGTATGAATTCCAAAGTTCGAAAGTGTTAATTTTACAAATTCTAGCATTTGAAGAATGTAATTTTATACATTTCAAATAGAAGTTGGGAAAGAGGAGTTTGAATGGTAGTTTCCGAAAACACACTCCGAATTCTAGAATTAATAAAGAGGGGTGTGGAGAAACGAAATACACACAAAGTTGTGGTCCTCGAACAGTCCTCTAGGACCATGTAAGTTCAGCCAAATTTGCTGCTAAGATCATTTCAGTCCTGGCCCAATAAGTTCATTTTTGGTTCACTTTGTAAGAAGAGTGCAAAGTACAAATGACATCAATCTGCATATGTAGAGGAGCTTAACCAACATATACAAAAAAGCACATGAGGACAACAATATGTTGTAATTTTTTGCTGTCTTTTCCTTTACAATGTTGCCAAAATAGGAAAAAGAGTAGTTGCTGACTCATAATAGTAGTTGGCTAATGAAATATGCAATCCAATTTGGTACTAATGAAATAAGCAATCAATTAGACAATTGTTTGCTTCTTCCACACAGCATGGATTTGGTACTAATGAAATAAGCAATCAATTAGACAATTGTTTGCTTCTTCCACACAGCAGTATAGTTTAAACAAATCATCCACGGCTATTTGGCATTTCTTTGTACATTTTATATACATATGACATAGCATCTTCTATACAGTTTTGTCGTCAAAAGTTAGTCAGTCTACGAAGCTTCTCCAACTTAAGATCAAATATCCAAAACTTATATTCTAGTAATTAAATAAGTTTATTTTGTCCTCACAGCAATTTTGGAAATTTCTCAGAAGTTTAGAAAAGTATCGTGCAGAAAATAATATATCATAAGAATATGAATTTAAATTCTGTACACCAAATGAAAAGCATGGAAATTGATTATTCTAAATGTGTATACATGATGTCTATAGGCTATAGTTACATAAACATCTCCTCTACAATAATCACAAATTGCATCAATTAGAGGAGTGGATTTGCACACATACTACTCAAACAATCACAACAGAGAGTATTCGACATACAATCATCTCAGCTCATTAGATCAACAACCTCGAATGTCACGCCACCTGAGATAAACTAACCCTGCACGATAGTGAGTGTATGCCCCGGCTACGACCAATATATGAAATAATTGGTGACTGTGTCCGGCAATGTCAAATTTCCCGGGCATCCATCGTTCGGGAATCCTGGTGGCATAAACTAGTGCCCCGAGTCCATAGAAAGAACCCATTAAAATCTCATAACCAGTTGTGTAAAACACCTCAGGTTCACCCCAGAAGAGAAAAAGCTTGTGCAGAATAGGTAAAGCACCAGACAAACCCATTCCCAAAAAGAGGGATGCTCGGGTGGTGCGAAATTCTGGAGTTTGGAAAACTGGAAGGAGAGAAACCAAGATGGTTGCAATGCCCAATATAGTAATAAAGCCTAGGTAAAGGTTGCAGAAAAATGGATAACACATAAATGAGTAATATACTGGAGGATAAAAAGAGGTAGATATCAAAGCTGCAATTCCGGCATAGTCAAGCCTGAGCATAATGTATGATACACGTTCAGAGTGGCAAGAGACGAGATGGCAAACACTGCTAGCTAGCAAGCAAAACATGGCTCCCCCTAAAAATGCATAAAAAGGCCACCTTGTAATTGGTCTAATCACCAGTGGTGCTATTAGGTTCGCCAGGTCCTCTTTTACGTTGTGCTGAGCAAAATCAACAAACAAATAAGCAAAGTTGCATTGACTCCAAAAGTCTAGTTAATCATCAACAGAACCAGAAGAAAAGAACATAGCAAAACATTTCTAATCAGTAATATGTGAGATTTAATGCTGAAAACAAGGTTCTGGGCAGGAAATTTGCATGAACTAACATCTTTAACCCTTTATTCATTATTTTTCCTTTATCAAGTTTAACTCTTAATTTGTTTTTTGATAAAACATCTACCATATCATTTATTGCACTCCAGATGAGATATGCATCTCATATACTTTGTGCTTTAGCACATTGATTTATAGTCAACATTCTAGATACCCTTAAAGAAGACTAGAAGAATCTATCCACAAGTAAAGATACAGAGAAAACAACACATGCTGAAATATCAAAAATCAACCAGTGAGCTAGACTAACACCTCACAGCCACTCCTCGAACCACAGAGAAAAACATGATTATAATTAGCAGTTGGTTGTAAAGTAATTACCAGAACACAAACATCAGTATGATTGCTACTGGAAAATCTTACAGGCAAACAATTATACAGAAGTTCTTTAATATGCCAGCTTGAGATTTCATCCCTGAGTCTTTGCAAATCTGGCATGGAAGGTAGGCATGTCAACAGTTCTGATTGTAGTTTATGTAGGTCAGCATTCTTGAGGATGTCGGGCAAATGCTGTAGCGAATTAAGATCTACAACCTTCGGAACTTTCATGGCAGTGTATATGGTCAATGCTAGGAACAGGAAGAACCCAATCAAATGCCTGCAAGAGGAAACATTTTACATTTCATGATTGAGAACAAACAAGAAATTAGGAACAAAAGAAAAAAGCATAGTGGACTATATACTTAGAGACAAAGAATGAGAAACGCGAGTATAAAGTCAAAATCTTAAGGGCAATAGACATGTTATTCAACTACACAAATAAAAAAGAATGGTAAGAGCTCCAAGAAAGTAGGAAAGAGAAAAGGCAACCTAACTGAATATAGTATTTGACTTAGAGTTTTAGGTGGTCTTGTTTAAAAAAGAAATTGGAAGGTTAAGAAGATTTTTACAAGATACATCATCCTCAAAATGAAGAACATATAACTATCTGACTTCATATAAATATGAAATAGCTTATGTTGATATTGATGGTTTGTGAACTCATGATCATGGTCTTATGGTCTTTGATTGTGGAAAGTGTCTTCTTACATTGGTCACAAAAACATAACAGTAAGAGTGTACGAGCCTAGCCTTCCGAATTCCAATACTTAAAACAAGAAAGGAAATGACACATAAAGACTTAAAATTCTGGAGGGCTGAGACATCAGGTGCATCTTTCTAGCTAACGTATCTGAAGGGCGGGGGAACTAAATACAACCTACATGCTGTTTTATTCTTTCAGGATTTACTATTTTTTTTTCTATTTGGAGAGAGAACTAAATCAACCTACATGCTGCTTTATTCTTTTATGCTATACTATTTTTCTTCTATTTGGAGAGAGAACTAAATACAACCTAAATGATGTTTTATTCTTTTAGAATACACTTTTATTCTTCTATTTGGAGAGAAATAAACCAGTATTCATTACTCTAATGATACTACCAAGCAAGACAGAACTCCCGGAGTGGAAAAGCACATATAATTATTCAAAATTGACATGCAGAGATTAAACTCAACAAAAAAGGGAAAAAGAAGAAAGGGTGTTGTTATCTTACGTCCAAACGTTGAGAGTTTCGTTGTGGATTGCGAAGATGCTAAGCAAAACCTGCTTCATAGGCCATTCAGATCGATAATGACCAAGAATGTATTCATTGTCTCTAAGAAAAGCTGGCAAAGAATGATACTCAACAAGCTGGTACTTAACCTTCTTCCATAGCCTTTTCCCTTTCCCTTCTTTTCCAGAACAGGCTTCTCGATCGTTCTCCAATAAACCAATTGAATCTTTATCAATTGAATTGTCACTCCCCATTATCTTTCAACTCCACAATCAAATCAAATCAAGTAATCAACAAACACAGAATTAAGCAATTGTTAAAGAAATTGAAATCAATTGAAGGATATATGGAATTGGAAGGGAGAAGAAAAGGTACGTGGTTTTTGAAGAGTGAGAAATGCGGTGGAGAATGAAAATGCGGTGATTAGGGATTAGGGGATTTAAGGAAAATGACAAATGTGAAGAAATGGAGAAGTAGAGAAATGTGATGTCGACAATGTATAGGAGCGGAGAATCTTGGATTGAGATGCGGAGATGCCACCTAAGATCGGTTTTTTGTTCTAATCACTTCTTGTCCTACCAAACTACTTTTTAAATAAAATATCCCCACTTTAAGTTAGACCAAGAATTTCCTAGTTTGTATCGATTAAAATGTACTGAAATTCTTTTCTTTTGAAAAATTTAAAAAATTGTTTGGATTCTAAAACTCATAACATATTTTTAAAATCTCAACGTTTCATATAATCAATGACATTTTTCTATTTCTCTTAGCATATGGTATGGCGTGTGTGAGAAAGAGAGAGGTGTTGTGTACACAAATCTAACCTACCAAAATTTGCATGATGAACAAGTTAACTTAAACTATTAAACTTGTTTTCCTCAATTTTATTATCCCATAGTTTTCAACACTTGTTTATTTGGATCATCATAATAAAATACCCTAAGGCGTTGCTTAAGGGACATATAAAAATAAATCTTTTCTTGAATATATCAATTAAATACTTTTAAAGTATTAAAAAAAATTATTTTTTTTATAAAAAATTAAGGTTTACATATGTTGGACCCATCAAATTAGGGGTGTTCGCGGTGCGGTTTGGTTCGGTTTTGAGCATAAAAGTCATCCTAACCGCGAGATAAAAATGCATGCGGTTCAGTTTGGTTCGGTTGATTTTTAAAAAGTCATCCAAACCAAACCAAACCAAACCAAACCAATGCGGTTAGGATCGGTTTGGTTGACTGCGGTTTACACTATAAAATAAAAATGTACTGAAATAAAAAGAAAAAGGAAAGTAATTCAATATCAATATAATATATAATATTATACCATACAAAAGAAATTATATTACAAGAACAATAGAGAACTAAAATTACATTATAAATGAAATACATGTAGAGAATTATATATATATATATATATATATATATATATATATATATATATATATATATATATATATATATATATATATATATATATATATATATATATAAAAATACAAAAACTAAGAGGATTATGCCAAAACTTAAGTTAATAAATTAATTATTAAAATTCAAAACGTTAGATGTGGCCGTGTGCAATTGAATTTGGAAAGATAATAAATTAATTATAAAAATTTAAAACTTAAGTTAAATATGCGGTTTGGTTCGGTTCCGTTCGGTTTCGTGAAATAAAAACCGCAAACCAAACCAAACCGTGCGGTTCAGTCCAAAAACCATCCAAAATCATCCAAACCAAACGCGGTTTTTTGCGGTTTCGGTTTGGATTGGTTCGATTTGCGGTTTTGCTTTTGGATTGGTTCGGATACGATCACCCCTACATCAAATATACATGGTATCTTGTAATTTTGTTTTGGTTTGATTTTTTACAAATATTTTTTATTTTGTTTTTATTCGTTTAGTGTATATTTTACTCACACAATATTCGATTTCATATATTTATTCACTTATTTGATTAAAAAGTAATCAAAAAATCATTAATTTATGCATATATTTTGAGGTAATAAAAATCGGGTTGAACCAACTGATTGAATCGATTGAACCAGAAATGAGATTATTGTCTGATTTATTTGATCCATAAAATTGCTAGTGCATAAAAACAGATGAAAAATCAGAAAAACGGTAAAAAAAATCAGACAAATAACATTCAAGTAATTTTAAATGTCTAACCACATTTTGACTTTTTTTCTTCTTCTTGTTTTTAGAAGAAAAAATATTTTTCAATTATAAATTATAAATACTCTTTAGTTGAACTTGGAAAATGAATCATCTGAGTAGATAATACAAAAAATTGAAATGAAATACATTTTAAGCATGCAGGGCCAACCCAACATATTTTGAAGCATTTAATTAAATATATGACCTATTGAAGATTATAACACGTGACCTATTACTTCATAGTATGGAGCATTGAACACCACTCAACCATCCCATCTTTATAGATATTTTCTTGAAACTTATATATATTATATAAATTTAGAGGTCTCTTTTTCAACTTTTGAAGCCTATTTCAAAGGCCCGACAATATAAGGCCTAAGGCGATGACCTCTCACTGGCCTTAGGCTTGGGTCGGCCATGTACACATGAGGTGGAAATAGTTTAGCTTTAACGGAATTTGTATTATAAGATAAGTGGATTGATTTACAGCTGCATAATATGAATTAGTAAAATATATAGATAGAATAGAAAACAAAATTTCAGAGGATAGACAAATGTAAGAAGAGCATAATGAAGAAGAGTGCAACACATGAGAATGAGATGAGAAAAATGAGGAGCTGATGTTTGTATTTCATTAAGGTTTCATAATTTAAGATTTTATGATAATTGAGATTATAAAAAAGCCCACGATGCAAAAACTTTTTTTTCTAGGCACTCTTAATGATATTGATCATTCTTTATCAAAATAAAGTTTCTTGAAGAAAAAGACTTGCAGTGCATAAATATGTTATTTTTTCAACTACAATTTTGTATAATTATTTATTATATTATTAAAAAAAATTGAAAGAAATATAATATACTAATTTAAAATATTATTTAATTAAATTGAGTTAAATCTCGATCCAATTCCGATTAAACCTTAAAACCCTAAATCAGTATCTACACCGATTCAAAATTCGATATGGTTTTAATTACCTTGATATATCTAGGTGTCCTTGGATATTTGAAAAGATCCAAAAAAAATATTATTATTTTTATATATGCTAGGTTTGAAAGAATAAGGGCTAACCCAAAGAATCAAGGAACAAGGCATTGGAAGAAAATATGTCATGAATCAGCACCAATCTACTAAGCAGATTTCCTCTCGATCTTCAAAGTCAAGATAGTGGAAAAACCATGGTGTATTTGCTAAAAAGTACAATAAAGTAGCCTTATGTGATGTTTTGAGTATTTGGAGAGTTTAAGCATGTGTTTGGACCCGCGTTTGCATGCCATTTCTCACGTCCCGAGGCTGAAAAAACGTGGAAAACATAGAAGCTCCAATTTGGAGCATCAGGCTAAACGCACGGCAGCGGTACACTAACGTGTTTCCAAACACACGCTAAGGCTAGCTCAGGCATAGTGGTGTGAAGATAGGCATAGTGGTGTGAAGCTCTGTGTATTGCTTGTTCTAGGAAAAATTGGATACATCACCTCAATCCTAAGATTGAGGTATTTATAGAGGCCATATTGAGCCTGTATTAAAGAGTTAGTGGGGCGGTTTGCCCTAACTCCACAATCGAAAAAGTGGTTAAGAGAAGACTTGTTCCTCCTATAATCATGGAGGAAACAATTTATTTTATTGACTTACTCTCTTCAGTTAGTCATTGTGAGTTCCCTTCATCACTCACATTTAATGGGCAATTGGCTAGTGGGAATTAGTCCAAACAGATGAAATCCAATTAGGAGACATGTTATGGACATTCAAGCGCCGAAGACTTATAGCTTCGTAGGCAGGGCCGTCCCAAACAATTTGGAGGTCCTGTTCTATTTTAAAATTAGGCCTTTGATAAAAAATACAACAAATTAATAGAAAATTATATTTCATTTAAATTATAAATAAAATTAAATATATAGAGACAAATATGATATAGAAATATTATGTAGAAATTTGACTCATCGAAATAAATTAATTTACTATCAATTTAATAATAATTTAAATAAAAAATTACTAAAATTTTAAAGTATCATTTACAAATAATATTATACAATATTTCATAATGAAAAACTAATAAATAAATTAATTGTATAATAAATATTTAATTATTTAATTATAATACTATTTAAAATCATTATTTAAAATAAAATTTGAAAAATTAAATAAAATATGAAGATATATATTTCAATATAGTGATAAAGAAATAAATTGATTACATTAAAATTTAAAAACAATTACAGCGTTTTTTTAAAAATAGCAAATATACATAAAATGAAAAAAAAGAAAAAGAAAAAGGAATTCAACCCAACCCATACCACTTGGTTACTCTGTTGCATCTAATTACATGTAGCGTTGCATCTAATTACATGAAGCTGAACTAAAATCACTATTGCTACCACTCGGCTACCATGTGGAGTAATACTTTGTTATAAATGGCCTTATAAATAAATAATTTTATTTTTTTATTTATATTAAGTTCATTTATCGAATTTGAGGCCCTTTATAGTCGGAGGCCTGTCCGGTAGCATTTCTCGCACACCCACAGGGCCGGCCCTGTTCGCAGGGCAACTGGCCCTCCGCTAGTGTGTTTTCCTTTCCATGGACTATTCTCTTTTATGGTCCAATAAAATTATATCAGTGTCGGACCCTATTTTATTCGGGCATTTAAAATTTTTCTAAAAAAATGAATATTATATTTAAATTTATTGCATTTTATTCATTTTAAAAATATATTTATTTTAGTCTTTTAATTTGAAATTTTTATTTATCACTATTTAGTTTAATTGAAAATTTAAAAAAAAATATTTTATAAAATAAAAAAAATTGAATAAAAAATTAAAAAATTGAATTTGATTTATCTTACTTTACATTTAATAAAAAATACATACTTGAAATAGACTTATATAATTGACAAGCTGCCTAGTCTCAAAGAAAGTCGTCTCTCTAAGTGCATCATATAAAATAGTTAGTGCAAGATATCCCTATGCCTAGTTGACATGGGGAAGGATACTAAACAGACACATGTACTTCACATCAATATATACATAAGACTTATCCGCTAAGGTAATACATCATACAAGATGTAACATGTATACCCTAACGGTTACCTCATACATAGATTGACGCACTAGCTCACTATACTTATCCCAGAGGCAAGATAGGCGAAGTTAGCACCCCTGTTAGTCTTAAAATCCTCCATCACTTGCTCCTTAGTAACTCCAAGTCCTATACAACAATAATACATGCTAGTTGTTGGCTAATGAGAGGACAGTGAAGAAACTACCTACCAGGGGAAGATGGAACAAAGTAGAGACATCATCCAAGGTAATCATCATCTCACCAAATGGAAGATGGAAGAAAGATGTCTTCTTATGCTATCGCTCAGCAAATTTTGTGAGTAGTTGACCATCAAGCATCGTCAGCGAAATAGTCCACCAATGAAATGAGACTGTACTCTTCGACAATTGGCATGATCTCCCGTGGCATCGGGGCATCCAAGAACTTCCTCATCTTTCCCCCGTGGGCGGGCACCTTCAACGACAATGGATCATGCAACAAAGAATGTAAAACACATCAGTTAATTTCAAAGTATCCATAATAAATAAACACAAGTTCAACATAATATACACACACACACACACACACACATATCCCTATCATAATCTAAATGCCACATGATCGACATATTCAATGAGCACAAAACAGTCACCAGGCCATCTAAGAAACCCTTAATCCATGTGTGCTGACAACTTTGTCGAAGTCGGAGCAGTAACCTTTATCTTAACCAGAGGAGTAACCTCCATATCACCTGTAGCAGGCGCCTTAATAGTCGTCTGCAAAGTAACTTATGTAGTAGTTGGAGCCTCCGTCTCAGAAGGATGTGACACCTCTATCTCAGCCACCATCTTCATGTGATTCTCAATTGCTGCTTGGACATCCTCAGCAACAGGCTCATCATCAAGATCTCTGGTCCATCTAGCAACAAGTCTAAACCCTCTAAGTTGGATACTGCAGGGTGCACGAAACTGCTCGGTCGCCATCTCCCTATTGTGAAAACCGATCGGGGCTACTCTTCTTGCTCGGATATGCAAGTCCTCGACGCCATCTCTCCTCGCATGAGCCATCTCTATAGCAGCTTCAACTCGGTCATGCTGCCTAAAAGCAATTGTGTCGTCTGATCCTCTGGTCGTCGCTGGAAAAATGATAAAATTTAAACTATCGAATATTTTTAAAAATCCAAAAAACTTCATGCTTTTTCTGGTTTTTTGAAATTTCCGATACAAACTTCTCACTATCGATTTTTACATAATATTCAGTATAAATGCAAGCATTTTTACTAGTGTTTTCAAACTATCCCGTGACAAACATGAATTTTTTTATCGGATTTTTCAAAAAATCTGAAAAAACACATGCATTTATATCAGATTTTTCAAAATATTCGATAAAGTATGTATTTTACCCTTTAATACATGAAAAATACCAATTTTCATCCGATATTTCTAAAAATACAATAAAAATGCATGATTTTATTTTACACTATAATTCTGATATAACATTAAAATCTAATAAAAACTAATACTTAGGCTATGTTTGGGAGTTTGGAGGAGAGGGGAGGGGAAGGCTTCCAAAAATGAAATTTTAAAAAAATATAGGAAAATATTTGACATTTTTTGAAAAAATGATTTTGTTTAGAATGATAAAAGAGTCATTATCATTAGTAAATTTTTAATTTTCAGAATACTATAACAACCCAAAAGATATTTGGAATATTTATGTAAGCCCTTCAAAATCCTCCAAAACCCTCCTTCTATTCAATTTTTGAGTTCCCCCATTTTATGGGGTTTTTGGTATTATGAATAAACTCAAATCCTCCAAGACCCTCCTACCCAAAATCTTTTTATCCTTTTCATCCAATTCTTCCTATTTTCCAAAGCCCTCCCCTCCAAACTCCCAAACATAGCCTTAGTGCTCATAAATTTAATAATTTTTCTAAAAATATAAAAATTCACTTCACAATTCCTTTCTATATATATATATATACAACAGAATTGTGAAATGAAATTTTATATTTTACCGAGTTAATAGAGGATAAATGCTTCAAGAGTTTTGGAGGTGCAAGTCAAATTTTTGGGGTGACTGGATAGAAACTCAAAGTTGATACTCCGTATGTATGAAATTGCATAATTACGCTCAACCTTTTACTTATTTAGAAATCGGGCGCCACTTCTTCGTCTTTAGTCTTTACCGTTTATACACTGTTCCGATCCCAGGCACGGCGATGGCGTCCCCTCTCACTTCCCACTCTGCTTTCTTTCTCCGCCTAATTTTCCTTTCGGCTTCTGCACTTCTCGTATTCGCCAACGAAAATGAACACTCCCTCTGTAAGCATTCCTTTCTCTTTCTCCTCGTTTTTTCCCCTTCATTCTTCCACTATAGGGTTTTATTCTGCTTTTCCTTCCCACAGTATTTCTTGCATATTCACTTTTCTCTCGTTCAAGATAGTTCGTCCAGTTTTGTAACTACATTTTCAGGATAAATAAGGATAAGGATAATATTAATATCTCCGTAGGGAAACGAAACCCTAATTTCGTTGATGATTTTGAAACTTTTTTATCTCATTGGTTTCCATTTTTGTATGTGTGTGCGTGCAGTTTTTGTTCAAAATACTACACTGCAGCTATCCCGTGGATTTCCCGTGGGAAACTCTCCTGGTTCTAAGCCTGGTGTTACTGTTATTGTTGAAAGAGTTCATTTACATGGTCGGTCCAGGTTTAAAAACTTGGGAAAATATGCCCACTCTGTGAAAGTGAAGTTGTTGCCTGCAAATTCGAATGTCCGTGTGCCAAATATAGAGGTTTGCTTCCATAGGTGAGTATGCTGCTTTGTCTACTGTGTGTATGGTCTATCTACTAGTATATATTGATTTAATTGATTTGAAAAAATGATAAGCAAATTGATTAGAGGTTTTTGTATCTTTTTCAGGAATGCATCTCTCGCTATCGGGATGTGCTCACAAGGCCAGTGGGAGAAAGTTGCCAAGGGATCTTGGGTTCGATCAATGTCTCCTTTTGACCATAAGCTCTTAGATATAAGGACGGTAGGCTCTACACTGGAGAATTTTGAGGTGTCTGCTGAAGAAGGTAAGTGTTTTTAGTTGATGATTAGAAGTTGCATTGGTGCTATTGATAACCCTTCAAGAACAAATATGTCTAGTATTAATATGACATTTTCCCCGCCTTTGCAGAATTTTTTGCATATCGCATTATATTGTTAATATTGGGTATTACCCTGATGAGCTCGGCATCCCTTTTAAGCCAATCTTTAGCATTTTATTACAGCAGTGCAATGGCAATTGGAATAATTCTTGTGATATTGATCATTCTTTATCAGGTAACTTTGTATGTTCCTCAATTATTGAAATTTCGATTGTTAAACATTCAACCTTATATTCTGTTTATGATGAATATTTTTGGAGCAATCAACCAAATTTTCAACTTCAACTTCTCCTCTTGCAACAATAGTTCTCTTGCCCTGTTTGTAAATTATCTCGTCTGATGATTTTTTATTTATCTTGGATGATTCCAGTGGTCAAGGTAACACTGACATTGTTGATTGCTGAAACTGTTTGGTTGATTTTATAGTTTTAATTAATCAGGTAGTTTGGGAGGAATAATTTTTTGAATATCAAGTAGATAAAGACTAGTATGAGTATTTATGTGTCTAGCTATCTAATTTTAAAATGCGGTTGCTAGATTTTGAGGGTTCGACTCGATTTTTCTATCAGATTATTACTTTGATGTCTCACTTTCAAACATTCGTGAGAAACGTGAGATTTATCCAATTTCAATAATTTTTTATATTTAAGTACAGTTGTAAATTTCTTGTTGACTTTAATGTGAAATTTACCTCTTCTAATTGACAGGGAATGAAACTACTTCCAACTGGTCGGAAAAGTTCCTTTGCTATATTTTTATATTCATCTGCTGTAAGTGTAACCTCAGTACACCTCTCTCCAATCATATATTTTACAATGAATATGGATCATATAACCATTATTTTAATCAGATTGGCTTGGGGACTTTTCTCCTCCGTTATATTCCTGGTTTGGTTCGTTCAATACTTTCGGAGCTAGGAATTGATGAAGACATGTATAATCCTGTATGTAAGTCATCCTCATGCTTTCTGCTAATTTAGTTAAACATCTGCATTGATTTTTGTAATTTTATTTTACTTTATTCATCTGTATTCTAAATTATGGTTATGTTGGTTGGGCTCACCTCTTTTGTCTTTAAATTTACCTGGCAAGAAAAATTCATAGTAACCGGCAACCTTGTGCTGTAGAACTCCTGCAATGATATGGTACATTGAAGGGAGATAAGATTTGTATTGGTGTAATAGGAGGCCTATGGTATGATGGGTGCATGCAGGGGGGTGGGGGGCTTAAATAGAAAGGAGATGAGGCAGCCCATGGTACGATGGGTGCATGCGAGGAGGCTTAAATAGGAAGGAGATGATAACAGAACTATATTTGTCTAAAAATAGAAAATACGGGGGAGTTTGTTAGGCCTTAGGAAACAATCAGACTTAAGAACTATTGTTTGTACACTCTGGTTATATTTATCTGGGGATTCTTGAATAATAACTTAGGGTTCCAATCTCTATTTTGTTCATTCACTTTGATCCTTTTACCTCTTTGATACTATCAAGGTGAGAATGGAAGAAAATATGATAAAGTGGAAGAAAACCTGTTGAGAGAATTTTAGAGAATCTGATATTAATTTTCTGATTCAAAGAGATGAAATCGTTGCAGTGATAGGATTATTGTCTATAGGATACTCCTACAGTAGATGATAGTTGCAACTGCCAACTGCAGTTTTAACTGCCAGCAATATAATCTTTTATTGGTTAACTAAGTGTAAAGTGTGCACCTGATTTAAATTTTTTGCAATTCATTAAAATGAATCACTGTAAAGGGATTGTGACTGGAAACTGTGAGCAGTAATTGATCTCTTGGGGAAGTTTGTTAGGGCGGTAATTGCCTTGTGCATTTTGCGGCGTCACTATCACTTTACAACAGCTCATTGGTGTTGTCTGACAGTACTAGGCAAGGAGGGGCAGGGCCAATCAACAGAACCTGAGTAAGCTGAAATACAATAGAGTAGAAAAAGTAAATGCACAGATATGAACACTGCAAATAAATCCACTATGGGTCTATCATGCATTGTAAAGTGTGCACCTGATTAAAATTGTTTGCAATCCATTAAAATGAATCACTGTAAAGGGATAGTGAATGGAAGCTGTGAGCAGTAATTGATTTCTTGGGGAAGTTGGATGATGACACTGTATAATGGGAATGCTAATATGTAGGAATGCTAGTATCCCTGTCGGGCAATTCGATTGCTTATGCTGGCTATTAGGGTACCAGATCAAATTGAATATATCGTTTATTAGACAGATTCAGTAGATGACGCAAATGAACAGATTGGAAATACTAAGAATATTGTTTAGTATGAAAGAGTCTAAAACTGCCCAAAATGAAAGATATCCCCTTTCTCACCTCCAGTTCAGATATTGGGCACACCCATATAAATAGTTCCCTATCATAACAACGAGATACTAACAGAATATTGCCGGTTGCCTAGTCCTAATGCTATCCTCTACTAACTCGCCCCTCTTGAGTGAAATCTTAAAGTGATAGGCACCTCTCCCCGAGGCCTCGTCATTTATGCATTATGTGCTTGTCATTTGCTCTCAAATTTGTTTGTGTTTTAAAATTTTTGAGAGTATAAAGAAGAAAATAATGAAGGGTTTAAAAGAAACAAATCAGAAATGAAAGCAAAAAGGGAATAAGTGTATTTTCTCTTTTTATACGCTTACCTAGTCTTTTCTTCCCCATCGGCAAACTATTCTCTCGTTAGTCTCATATTGGAAAAATCATTCTCTGCCTCTTTCTCTTGTATAAATATTTGATTTTCAAATCCTAAGTATGGCAAAAAAAGATTTAATAATCAAGCTTAACACCAAGTATAGATCCTAAGTAACTTTAGTAAAACTAATTCTGTAAGAAAGAACGGTGAGTTGTTGAGAATGAGAATGCATGTAAGACCCGGGGCCTCGAACTCTTCAAGCACAATAGTGGTGTTTTTATTTTTGTAGCAGTTTTTCAAATTTTTAGTTGGATGATGACACTGTATAATGGATACAATGATATTACAAAAAGGTAAATATCTTATTATTCAGAATGTACAAACTGAACATTCACGGTTATTATTCTTCTTTGTGGAGACTGTCCAACATAGGCAATTACTTATTACAGGAAACAGAATTATGAAATAGAAACTGCATGAAACTAAACAAACCTCTAGGACTTAGAGAGCCTAGTCGCTCCCAAACCAAACCTATTGAAAAATATTCTCATCCCTGCCTCTGTCCTAAACTCCTATATATAATTGCATAAAATACAACAATCGTTAACTGCTGTCCTATTTCATAACTGCTACATAAAACAGTTATTAATCATTAAACAAACAGCCTATAATATATTAGTTAAACAATTTACTACAAGCCTAATTGTATCTCCAGGTTTCATTCTAACATAGATCCTTGATAAGAGGCCTCTTACTAACATATGCCTAGAAGAGAATTTGAGATTGAATAGACTCCAAATTTGGGATATTCAGCTATCAAACAATTTTACCCATATAGTTGATCCCATTGTACATAGTGGAACATTCTTCTTTCTTGCAGTCCCCCTTTGTATTGAATTTGTTACACGGTTTCTATATGTATGCAGTATGCACTGCTTATTATTTTTGCCCTTTCTTGTCTAGATTGTCTTTAAATGCTTAACTCGTGAAATGTCAAATGCAGCTGGCAATATTTTTGCTCACTTTTGTTGCCATAGCTGGGGCCTGGTTAGGATTCTGGGTGGTCAAAAAGCTTGTCCTGACTGAAGAGGGATCTGTGGATTTAAGCACTGCTCTATTTGTTGCATGGGCCATAAGGATTTTGGCCGCTATTACGATTCTTCAGGTATTTCTTTTTAACATTCTGATTTTTCTTTTTATTTATTTACATCTTCATATTTCCTTTATGTTGGTTTCTTGCTTCATTTTTAGCATCTCTTTTACCTGCATAGTAGAGTAATACAGTGGTAGCACATGATTACAAATTTAACAAGAGTATGTTGTTTCCAGAGTTCTATGGATCCTCTGCTGGGAACGTCGGCATTAATATGTGGCTCACTCGTTCCCTCTTTGAAAAGGGTGCTTAGATTGAGATTCATTCGCCGCTTACCCAGGTTAGTCCACTGTTTCTTCATAATTTTCAATAACCAATAACTACACCTTTCAATAGGAAAGTTATTAACTGTGATAGTACACGTGCATTTCTAAACCTCACCATGCTAAAACCTTTATAGCAGCACAATGTCTTTTCTTTTTTGGTAGACATGCCACTTTTCTATCTAAAGTGAACTCTGGTTATTTAAGTAGAGCTAAATTAAAAAAGATTGTAACTTTTTATCTTTGATGGGATGTTGTAAAATACAGTGATTAATGTATATTTTAAATTTACATTTACCAGTCTCTAGTCTTTTCTTTAAGTTATTATACTATACACCACTGAGATCATGAGAGACTTTTGCAGGCGTTTATTTAAATCACCCAAGAAAAACAGGAGATCCCATGTTTATAATTTGTCACCTTTTGATGATGAAGATGATGAGCATTACGACAATATGAAGGACTCTACACTTAATCGGCCACAGCGTAAAAGCTCCCCTATAACCCCTTGCAAATCTTCAGAACAAGGTTCGCTCCATCTTTTGAATTCCATACAAATCATGCCACTTTTCAGTTTTCAACATAAGCTGTGCATAACATGCTAAATATATGTCACCAGGCTTCAATAGGTCACTACCTAAAACGCGGACAAAGGATTTATATCCATCCATCATACACACTACACCTGAAAGAAGAAAATATTCAGCTGCAGAATGGGATGAGTTCACAAAGAAGTCCACTGAAAAAGCCTTGGAAGAGCTTGTTCAATCTCCTGATTTTGGTAAATGGTTGTCCACCAATGCAGATAGGATTAGTGTGACACCCAACTCCAGAAATGATCGGCAGCGGAGGTGGTTGTGGTCTTGAGCCAGTCATGTTTTTCCACAAAATGATGACAGCTTCATTGAAGTAGCTTAGAGAAAGAAAGAGGGTTGCACATGCCTGTGTAATAGTTGGTTCTCTTACATAGAAGGGCAATGTTGTAGATTAGATAAGCTTTAATGGTGTATATTTTTTTGTTGATTAGTAGTGTTGTTCACGGTTTAGAAATATGTAGATATTCAATCTCCATAGTCTGTGCTAGAGCTAGAAGAGTAGTGGTGGTTTATCACTTTCCGGTTCCCGTTTACTAGGAAGGTTTAGAAAATTGTTTTTTTCCTTCTTATAATGGAACATTTAACATGTGGTATTGTCTTTGGTTTAATATGTTATCGTGTTTGTCCAAGCAGGATTGTTTATTTTTAGATGACGATCAAAATTGCCTAAAAAAGACTCGTCAAAATAGACCCAAAGATTTAACAACTGGATGATCAAAGGTTTGATTTTTTAATTAATACTACCTTGTGCTGCCTTAAATATGAGGCTCTTACGAAATTTTTTTTTTTTTTTTTTAGATTTTGAATTTTTAACAGCATTAATTGTTTCTTTAACAACTCACTTCTATTTATTTTACATCATTTTTCTGCATTTAACTATCGATACTTATATAAAAATATATAAAAAAAAACTCTATTTATTCAAGAGCAAATTTGTATGAATAACATTAATTATTAACAAATTGAATACTACTATCATTTTGTTAATTGTCATAATTTAATTAAAAAATTTCTTATATTTAATGATATAGGTAGTATTTAATACAACTATTATTCATCTAGTTACTAGTAAGATGTTTAAAAGCATGTTTATAATACCATTTTATTATAAAATATTACTCTTTAAAGGCAAATATAGATATACATTTTTTGTTTGAATATATTTCTAGTCCGTGTAATTATATCTTTTGATTTTAGTTTTTTTTTGCTTTGGTGATTGTAAATATATGCTATTTTGTTTTTGATGATTTTTGTTTTTGTTTTTGTTTTAATCTTTGTAAATTTGATTTATATCAAAATTAGTTTTTATAGTATGTATAATATTCAATTTAATTCAATTTAATATAAAATTTTAAAGAACCAATTACAATTTTGATACAAATAATTTATAAAAAAATAAAATAGAAATTATAAATAAAATTATATCTATTTACAAAAATTAAAATCAAACAAATAATATTACAACAAAAAAAACAGTATACTTGTGTCAATTTTATTTAAACCTATATTTTAATACTTAAATAATATTAGAAAATAAATATTTCTCTAAGAGATATAGACTTATAATCTTATTTTATTTTTTAAATAATATTTCTAGAATATGTCAATTGCTGTTATGTAATTTGACTAAATGACACAAAATTTTTAAAAAGACATAAATAGAACTATCAACAAAAAATTTAAAAAACCGACATAGAAAATGTCGCTTTACTATTTTATATTATCTACCTCCAACTAATGCAAAACACCCAATTTCAATTGAATTCTTTTATGAATATTATTTTGATTCTCGATAACGATGATGTTTTTTCACGTTTATTGGAGAATGATATTGATGGTAAAGAAATAATGTTAAACGAGTTAGATATGAAACGATATGATTGTTCTTTTTGTTAATGGAAATGAAAAAATTATTAAAATTCAAATGATTTCTCTACGCTGAATTAGAGCTGTCAAAATGGACCGAAGCCCATGGGCCGGCCCATCAAGCCCGAAAATAGTTACGACTTGGGCCTTACTTTTCGAGCCCATTTACATCTGGGCCTTTTTAAGTCCGGCCCTAAAAAGCCCTAAAAAATATGGGCCGACCCGTATGGGCCATGGGTAGCCCGCCAGCTCGAAAAAAATTAAAATTTTTAATATAACTAAAAAAATTTCTTTCCTAATTCATAAAGGTGTGCTATAAACAATTTGCGTATTATATATTTTAATTTTTTTTGGTATTATAAAGGTATAAATACCAAACAAAAGTTGATGGTTTGACTTAATTTCAAACAAAAAGATATTATCCTAATATAATTAGGTAGATAGTATAGAAAAGACACCATGATGTATTCTAATTAAAAATAAGGTTGAAATGAGATTTAAAAAGTTATGATGCAATTTTTTATGGTAGGATAGAGTTAGTATAAATCATATATATAACAATTTGCTGTAAAATAATATTCCATCAATCTAATTATAATTGTTATAAAATTTTATAATTGTTATGATTGTTATAAAATTATAATTGTCATGAATATTTATATCTCAAAATTTGTTGAAACAAGTTATTTAATTTTGTGTGCTACATTGGATAATTTCTGATGTATTTTGAATAGTTGAAATTAAGTTAATATACTGTTTTACATTTTAATTGTAACTTATATAGATTATTTACAAATCGTAATTTTAGATATGAAAATTCATATATAAGTATTATTGTATGCAATTGTATGGTTATTAGAAAAATAAGGAGAAATTTTTGTTTTTTAGAAATAGGCCCGTTTAGGGCCGAGGTCCATTTAGGGCCGAGTAGCCCGCAGCTCAGACAGGGCTAGGCCGGGATAGTAAAAATGGAGCCCATTTAAAAATGGGCTTTTTGAGCCCGCCCCTGAAAAGCCCAAGACCCGCATGGGCCGGCCCGTTTAGGGTCGGGTAGCCCATTTTGACAGCTCTACGCTGAATGCATGTTTCGTTTCGTAAGACAATAACAAATGAATAGACATGACAAGGTAAACTATGTTTTCTTGAATATAAATATAACATTTCACCACAGTTATTGTGATACTACTATATATTAAAGAAATAACAAATTTATTAACCGTAAAATATTACAAAATATAATATGATTGTTTTATTCAAATACAATCATTCAAATGTGATACTATGTAAAATATTTTTAATTAAAAAATAAATAAAAATGATAGCATATGATTTTTAAAATACGACAATAATTCTTCGATAAACCGTGATGAAATAGACGTCGTAGTCAAGGTTGTCATAATCGAATTTTTACTTTGATTCGTTTTGCCTAGGTAAAAACAAAATGTAAAATCAAAACGTAAAATCATGGAGTTTACCTCATATTAAATTTATATACACGACATATATATATATATATATATATATATATATATATATATATATATATATATATATATATATATATATATATATACTGTAAAGGCATTATTAATTTAAATTCTAAACTTAATTATAATGTAAAAAATGTACTATATCACTATAATAAGGTGTTATATTCACAAACTTGTATCAAACTACATAATTTATTTACCAAATATTAAAAAGTAATATCCAAAATATTGTCCAAAAAAACCAATAGTTTCATAAGTCTCTCTAGTTAAAAAAACAAGTGTTTTCATCTTAATAATAAAAAATTCAATCCTTCTAAAATATCATCTTTATTAGGATATTCATATTCCACTTGATTAAATTCATCTCCAAATTATAAAGAGTCTTCAATATTATAATCACGATATGAATGTGAATAAAATTAAAAAGTCAGAGAAAAATTTTTATAGGCCAAAATATAAAATGTGATTTTTTAAAATTTGACAAAAAAAAAGGTAAAATCATGCAAAGAGTAAAATTCAACGATTTTATAAGATTTTACACGATTTCACTGATTTCAGAGCGATTTAAATCACTTAAAATCGTTTGAGAATACGATTTTACATAAAAGAAATTTACTTGCGATTTAACACGAAATACTGACATAAAAATGTAAAATCTATAAAGTTTAGGTTTTAAATCGAGATTTTAACAACCTTGGTCGTAGTATCTACTTTTGTAGTGGTGTTTGCATAGTTTATGTTTTCTCATAACAGGAAATGATATTCTATTTCTTCATTACTTTATACAATCTCTCTCCATTCCATTTTTCTCAAACATATGCATAGGCGAAGCTAAGCTCCGGCTAGACTGGGCCATTGCCCAGGCTGTGTTTTTAGAAAATTATATAGCATAGCTATTGCATTTCAACATAGGGTAGTTTATTAACTTTATAATATAGTTCAACTAATAATCTTATCTTATTTTATTAATTTTAAAAATCACTAGTGCATAGGACTTTATGAATACAATAGAACACCTATTCAAAAATCAAAACCACCTCCCACTATTAATTCAATAAATGATTATACATTTTAAAATATACACTTTGATCTTATTTATTTTTTATAAATAAGTGATTATGAGAAATTTTAAATTTTAACTATAATTCATCATATGACTATTTGAATATAAATAATTTATTTAGACAATTTTTTTGCAATTATGACAATTTACAATAATTAATTTATAATATTATCAATTTATTGATTATGAGAAATTTTAAAATTTAACTATAATTCATCATATGACTATTTGAATATAAATAATTTATTTAGACAATTTTTTTGCAATTATGACAATTTACAATAATTAATTTATAATATTATCAATTTATTAGTGAAAAATAGGACACTAATTTGGGCAATTTTATATATTAAAAAGATTAAAAAATAATTAAATAGGGGATTACAAAACTCTCACTATCAATCTTATTTTAATTTAAAAAATTCACATTTACTGTTGTACATAGGACACGTATTTAAAACCATCTGCTACTATTAATTTAAAAAATAATTATATGTTTGTTCGTGCGATACACGGATGAACTTTACTAAATTATTTTTGATAATTATTAATAAGTATTATAATTTAAATAAATAATTTAAAATATATATGATGTTGACTTTTCTGATGATGACCGTGAAACAATAAGGGATCAACTTGAAACTTATGTTCTTCAAGTAAATGAAATGTTTCACGGTCAACATCCGTTGGTTATGAAGATGGTTCAAACTGAGAAACATTTGGTATTTCCATTGGTTTACAAACTTATTGAGTTAGCTTTGATATTGCCGGTGTCGACAACATCCGTTGAAACACCTTTTTCAGCAGTAAATATTATGAAGTCTAATTTGCGCAATAAAATCAACTTTGTGTGGTTCAATGACTTGATGATGTGTTACACCGAGCATGAGATATTCAAGTCACTTGATGATATTGATATTATTCAAACATTTACTAAAAAGAAGTCTCAAAAAGAACATTTGTCTCGTGATTTTATATAACACGTTATTATAAGGTTATGTTTCATCTCTTTTATTTTAAATTATACTTTTGTTTGACAAAATAAAAAGTCTGTTTTATTTTGCCCAGACTTTATAATTTTTCTGGCTTCGCCACTGAACATATGGAACACCACACTACTCTCTCTGCATATAGCTTATTCCCTAAAAAAAGACTTATTCTATCTCAACATAAATTCATTAGAGATGGAACAACGGCTGAACTCACACTTCAAGCATTCACTAATGTTGATTGGGGTGGCTATCCTGATGGCCACAATTCCACATAACCATTTCTAATTTATGTTGGCACTCAAGAAACAACACATCATTGTTAAATCCTGCTGAATATCAGGTAATAAATTTTAGAATTTTAGGTTTTAAATTTTTAGTGTCCGCAGGCCCCGTTCTGATTCACCCTCATTTTTAGTGTGGAACGGGCCAAAAATTTTAAACATGCACTCTTAATTATGTCTGTTCCGTTCTGTTCTATTTTTTATAAGACATGTCTAAACGGGACGTACATGCTCGTTTGTCTTCCTTATATTTAACGAGATAAATTATTCTTTATTAATAAAGAATATATCAACCTTTATAAATAATTCAAAAAATGTAAAGTTAAGGTTCTTATATAACTTACAATTACAACATTATGAAAGCATCAAGTCCAAACCAGAAACTGTAGAACAGATGCAACTAGAATATATTGGGGTACACCACAGATAATACCCATAATACCGTGTCTCAATCAAGTTTTAATTTGAACGATAGAAGAGCATTAATGCCATATCTCCTTCAATTTATAGCATCTTGCAAATTGTTAAAATCAAATCAATTGTGACAGTTGATATATTTTTTCTTGTGGAAAATAAGTAGCAGTTAGTTTTTCTTTGAAGAATACTAGTAGTAGTTAGTTGATATGTCTAATTTTGGACTTGTTTAATTATTTTAGACCAATCCGACAATGACTGAAATGAAATAATTTCTTTTTATTTTATTAATAATATTAACAATTTTTTTCAAATAACACGTTTTAGATTTGTAAGTATTTTATAGATATTATAATAATATCTTATTATGATTGAATTGAATATAGTTTTTGACTTCTGGTACCTCTTTTATATCTGCCAAATGATTTTACTTTAAAAATTCATTTACTTGAGGCCATGAGAGCATTGTGCTATCACATCTTATATGGCCCTCTGGTTCATATTGATGTTTTTGTTTGATTCTCTCAAAGCAATAATGCTTACAGATATGTTGTGGGGTCACTTGTTTGAACATAATTGGCCATTACCATCATTAAATTCAAATCGGGTGATTTGGTGTATCTCATCGACTTTTAAGCAACACACATTGCATCGGTACTTCAGAGTTGAGAATACAAAATTTATTTTCTCAACTGTATTACTTTTTACACTTAACATTGTATTATAATAAATCAAACTATATGGCAGCAAACATTTAACTAATTGCCTCATCACATTATTAATAACTAGTCAAATATTGATTACACTTTAACACCTCGCATAATTTATGTTAATTAAAAATATCATCTTTTGTCTTACTTAAAAAAAAATATCTTTTGTTCAAAAGTTAATGCGATGATTTACACCTTTAGGCGAGAATAATCATTAAAGAATTTAGATCTTCTCCAACACATTTGCTGCGGCTTCCATTCGGCTCCTATCTCAGCCATTCATTTAAACTTTTCTCATTTTTCAAAAAAATATCTTTCTTGTTTATTTATTTTTTATTAGTTCTGAGCCACTAGAATTGGAGCAGGAGGAATGGCTGTTGGGAAAACGCAGCAGACGATCCATTTCCTTTATAGTCATATATATATATATATGATCATCTATACTCAACGCATGCAACTATATATGCCGATTCGAAGAAATGATCACCCGCCCCTCATTCGCAAAGACCTATAAGTTACCCATACATAATGTTTTTAACCGTCACATCATGACATTTTTGTTAGTACAAAAAATTAAATAATAACAATGATAAGTATAAAGAATGAATAGTTAATAATTCCATACAGATAGTACAACTTCAAAAAAAAAAATTCAACAGCCAAATGATTATCAATGACAATATACACAACAATTAAGAATCTTTAAGTCTTATATAAAAAACACATCTACTATCTAGCAATCAAAAGAATAGTCTTGCACAATTACATTATTGCCCTTCCTTTTTAACTAATTTTCTACTCAAGAGTTAGTTTGGTCATTTCATAAACCAACTATTTTTCTACACTTCCCACATATCCTCACCTTTTCCTTTTCTTCTTTTCATTCAAATTTCAAATTTCCCCCCACATTTCTTTTTCTTACACTTACATTCTTACATTTCAACTTTCTTATTCATATTTATTTTCTTATTTTTCTTACACTACTCTTATTCTATCTCACTTCTCTCTCCACATTTATTTTTCATTTCATTTCTACTTACTTTTCTCTCTCTTTCTCTCTTGCATTTTTCTCTCCAATATTTTCACTTTTATTTTAATTTTTTCACTCACAATTTTAATAAATTGAATTAACATAATTATTAAAAAAATTATTTTCAAATGTCAAAATGATTCATAATTATTAAAAAAATTATTTTCACATGTCAAAATTTCTACTTTTCTCACGGATCACTATGAACAAAATACATATTTTGTTTTAGTTGACATTATACTTATTTGAGACACAAAATTCTTATTTTCAAATGTCAAAATTTTCTATTTTTCTCATGGGGCACTATCAATTAAATAACCATTTTATTTTAATTAACAATTCTTATTTGTAACGGAACACGATTAGTTAAATTCACACAATTTTTTTTTTTATAAAAATTGCTTTCAATATGCATTTGAATACAAATTAACTATACAAAATTATTTTAACCTATACAAACTCATGAATATCTAATTTTTTATATAATTATACTTATCATTCAATATTCTAAATATCTAAACAAACTATATATATAATATCAAATAAATGTACCCGTGCGGCAGCACGGGTAGTTTACTAGTGCTTGCACGTATTACTACTGAGTTAAACTATTGTTCTGTCATTCTAGATTTTGTACACTTTACAAATAATTACTACCATATTAGCAAAGAACAAACGCTCGTTATTTATTTATTTTTTTAGAAAAATTAATCATTTGTAACCAAGTTATATTAGGTTTAACACTCAGTGTGTGTTTTTGTGAGTAAAATATTTTGCAATTTTCTTAAACCCCGCTAGTGTGAGGAAAGCAAGTTCATAAAGATTTAAGGTAAAGAAGTCTTTACGGGTGGCAGGGGAAGGAAGTTATTAAGTGTGAGACAAGGAAATTCAAGACTGAGTTGTTTTAGTAGTGGCCTGCAATCAAATGTGAGACAATTTTGAACTTGACATTTTCCCAATACATTATCTCACACCTAATAATATTGGACTTGATGCATGATAAATCGATAGGACTCTGACACCGTATTAGAATTGGAGTTTGACGTAACTCATCCTTACAAAATCGGCTTGTAAGGTGATGAGTGTCACTATATATAAATCTTTTACGACTCTATCTTTAATTAATTTGGAGCATGATTTTTTTCAACACATTCCCTCACGCCATCACTAATGAGTTTAGCGTGTGAATATAAACGATAGGTGACATAAATTTCTGATATGTGAGATTTGATTTTTTTTAATACCTCCCCTTATGCTCAACAGTGTTGGGCTGGCAAGCATATAATTGATGGGTGGTCCGAATTGACCCCCTCATGCCCAATAGATATATGAGATTTCATACTTGATGTATGGGTATAAAACACTGGGTGATTTGAATTATCGATATATGAGATTTCATACTTACAAAATCGACTTATAAAGTGACATGTTTCTCTCTATATAATTGTTTTTCAAACTTTATCTCTAACCATGTGGAACTTAAGGCTTTATTAATACTCCACCCACGCCCAATAATATTGAGCGTGATGCACGGTCAACCAATAAACTTCGATACTTGCAATAAAAGTTTAACCCAACAGATATGCACAAAATTAATTTGTAAGGTGAAAATACACAATTTATAAATCTTTTGTGGACTCTATCTTTAACGAATGTTTAACTTGACTTTTCTCTAGTAATTAATCATTAACTTTCATAATTAAAATTAGAACCTCTAGCATAATTATGTGATGTAATTTAACAAAATTTATTTGTATGTAACATAATCTTCTTATCTCACTTAGAGAACGTTGTAAACTCTTTAAGAGTGTTTGTCTATTCATTGTTATAACAACAAAGACAATTCCTTTATATACCTCCCTAATTTCTTAGCAATCCAGGGAGAAATACCCTAAATGCTCCTATATTTCGGAAGTGCATCTCCGAATGTACATTTTTCTGGAAAAAAATGTGTCTTAGGAAGTGAATCTCCGAAATCACCTTATTTTTTAGAAAAAAAAGGTGATTTCGGAGATGCACTTCCGAAGACACCTTTTTTTTCCATAAACTAAGAGACTTCAGAAGTGCATATTCGAAATCACCCCTTAGGATATTTTGGAGACGCACTTCCAAAATATTGTCTGATGCAGAAAACAAAAAACAAACCAACAAAGCTTCGATTTATCATCAATAATCGAAATTACAAAGATAGTTCTATATGAAATTAAAGTTATATATTGTTAAACACGGGTAGTTGAGGATGGGTCAACATTTTGATAACGTCGGCTCCCGATGTTTGAAATTTCGCATCCAACTCGATCGGACCCTTCGAAGAAAACCGATCAAAAGTTGTCCACATAACCGCTAAATCTTCGTCGTTCTTGACCTCAAATGGGGTGAATTTGACGTCTCCCTCGTCGTCAAGTGAAGGCGAGAGATACTCAAGCTTGACAACCTTCCTATTTTCTAGGTATTGCAAGAGAGAGCTAAGCGTCGATATCAATTATGCGAATGGCGTGTCGCGCGAGAACCTAAATTGGAACGGCATCGGTAACCACTACTGAAGTATAGAAAAGCAAGGTGGGGGTAGGTTTGTGTCATTGCTGTTTGTGGCTTGATGTTGATGAAAATGTATAGGTGCATTATTTATAGATTTCTTGGAGTAATAATGACCCAACCAACCTTATCTTGCTATTAGTGGATGTTTCGGAAATATATTTCCGAAATAAGCCCTGAAGCAGTCAATTTTTGGAAGTGCACTTCCGAATTTTGCAGAGACAGAAGCAGAACAAAAACATTTTAAATCCAACGTTTAAGTTGGAAAATAAGTGCTTTCGGATATGCATATCCGAAAACATCCAAAAATGGGTGTTTTCGGATATGCATCCCCGAAATAATAGAAAATGTGAAAATGGGTGATTTCGGAGATACATCTCCGAAATCAATGGGTATTATGGGATTTTCAGCAGGAGTTCTCACCCCAGAGGGTCTATAAAGAAATTGTCACAACAAATACCAATACATATCATTACTAAATGTGATCCACTTTAAAAAAGACACACTCCATATAATTAATTTTGGAGATTACTTCTCCCACCATAAAGAATGCTCACACACCCTTATATAACACCAAAATTACATTTGAAATTCATAAATATATTTTCGACGCACCTCATTTCATACTCAATATATTCATAAATGAGGCAGACCTTTATTTTTGCATAAACATCTCCTGGAATTCGGAAATGTATTCAGAAGTGCACCTTCGAACGGGTTTTAATCAAATATGCGTCAGACCACCACCCATTTTTCATTTCCAACAAAACACTCTAAAAATATTCTAACTTTCATTCCTCACTTCCAAGTTTTTTGTCAAACAAGTTTCGTTTCTACTCCATCCAATTAGTGTAGTTTATCAATATCTACTCTCAATATTCAATCAATGAAAGTGTTCAACATAAACAACACATTTGATAAGTTTTTTAATCCTAATTTTTTTCGTATTTGATTTTGTATACATACATTAAGAAATAGAAATATTAGGTTGCTATTTATATATATATATATATATATATATATATATATATATATATATATATATATATATATATATATATATATATATATCATTGTTAGGTAGTATACCTAAGCAATGTATTTTGTGAATTTTTGGTTTTCTTTCATTTCTTCTATTTTCGATTCTTTTGAGTTACGGGTTATACGGGAATACACTTCTAAATTGTTTTAGAAATTGATGTTTAAAGAATACGGAAGTGCGTTTCTGTATTTTGTTTGTCTGTATTGTTTGGCGTGATTTTGATTTTTTTTCATCTAAGTTTGCTTTTTTTCTATTTTGTCTAACTTGTCTGGTTTAATTATAGATAAAATGGCTGATAACTAGGATTGATGAAGGTTTAACATAATATATCATCATGCATCTGTTTGTATGGAAAAAGCCTGACCCTCAAGAGCACCGGTCGATGCTAGTTCATTTGATATGGATGCATCAACTTTTGGGGTTTAGGTGTCTCCAGCTCTGTCTTTCAGAAGGCATGTGTCTCCTGCTGCTACCCTAGAAGCCCCACCTATCTAGGTTAATGAATGTGCTATTGATGTTTCTATTCCTGAGGAATTTGGAGGAGGCCCATATGACACATCATTGATGCCTTTATATACATACCATGCTTCCAGACACGTGTGAGACGAAGAGGTAAAATTTATTAGGATTTATTTTTTGAAACACATTCATTATATTATTCCAAATTTCTGACGATGATGTATTTTTTGAAGTATTGTAATACGTTAAAATACATCAACCATTGTTAGAAGATTGCGAGGTTGCATCAGCCCGAGGAGCAGTGGTTTTATGATGTCATGCAATTATTCGAGCTGCAAGATTTAAGCATGATCAGTTATACTATTATTAACCATGGATGTTGTTAGCATTCGTCAAGAGATGGTGCGTTGAGACGTCAACTTTTCATCTTCCACGTGATGAGATGTCCATCACACTATATAATGTCTCATGCACGGTTCATCTTCCGACCAGGGGAAGATTATTAGACCACTCTAGGATGATCAGACCTGATGCACTAGAGATGATTGTGAATAATTTGGGAGTTGAGCTAGAGGATTCCTTGAAGAAGATAGAAGACACCAGAGGGTGTCATGCTAGATTTGAAATCTTGGAAAGCCTGTATGCACCCACCTTACAGTAGCAGTGCATGGCGATGGTGATGATGAACATGTTATGCATTGAGGTTATACCTCGTGTATTTAGTTGACACGTCCATATTTATGGACATGAGTGCATATTAAATGGATGTGGTTTACCTCATCTACTTCACTAACTAGGAGCGAATTCATGAGTATAACAGCTATCTGCACGCTGATGTTATAATATATCTGAGCTTTTCATTATGGAGTCAAGATTGATTCATTTATACATATGACATTTTTATCTTATTAAATCAGTGTATGATTTATTTGATAAAAAAATATTATGATAGTATAGTTATAATACATGATCTATTACACAAGTATATATTTTTAAAAAAAATGTCAAAATTTATTGCCTAAAAGGTAATTACGAAAATGTATGTACATATTTTATTACAAATACGTATCTCTGAGCTATCTTCGGATTAAATTATGACAAAAATAAAAATATTATTGAATTATGCATTTATTTGATGGAAATGGATACATCCCAAAAAAGTATTTTCAAAATTAAAAAAGGCATCTTTGAATTTCAAGAAAGTATTTCGCCACCGTAAGGGTGGAAGAAGGAAGCCCTTAATCTTTACATAAAACTCCCCCGTATAATTATTGTCATGGGGGATACTGTAAGCATGTAACCCGGACTTAGAAACCACCTAGCTTTTCAATGTCAAAATCAAACAAAAGGACATTGATTAATTGAGGAAACCGACACATAACAAGTAGCCACCCTCAAATCTGCTTGTCATTTTTCAGTGATGAAATCTTTGATAAAATAATTACGTCGTTATGACTTATACACACTAGATGAAAAAACAGTTGTTAAGTCGGTTAAAAATGACTTCTTAAGTCAGTTCCGAGACTGGCCTAAGAATTACCGACATAAGAAGTTTTGACTTCTTAAGTCGGATTTTAAACTGACTTAAGAAAAGTTTATTGGTTCAGTTTTAAATCGGATGACTTAATAAGTCTAGGCTTAAGGAAGCTCTTATGCCCTTTATAACCAACCTAACAAGTTGTTTTTCATTTTAATTTTTTGCTGGCACATATATATACTTTTTTTTTAAGACTAACCACAACAACATATCAACACAACAGCGCAGTAGAATAGTAATAATATCAACACATCATATGATCATTTTGTTCCATATATCTCATCCAAACCTTAAAATAAAACCAAGTAAAAATATTGTCTTATCAAATTATAATCAAAATAGGTACACAACCACTACGCTTGAAAGTAAGTTCAGTTGCACTAAAATGTAAACTCAATAGAGATAACTCTTGTTTTATCAAAAAGCCTAACCAAGAGTAACTACTTCGGTGAAACATCAACTAAGTGCTAGCCAAAATACAATCAAAACAAGATACCATAAAGATTGGCCATAAAATATCATATCATCTTCCAAACAACCAACATCCAACACGGGATTGAACCTAATTAATATCATTGTCTGCACTTGCTTCAATATGTTCTAATATCATATTTGCACAACGTTCTTGAACATTTTTAACTTCATCTTTTTAAAATAGATTTGAATCCCGAAATATCTTAAATAAATTAATATTGACATAACATTAAATTATTAATATTATTAATTAATTGATACAAATGGTTAAAACTATTCTCTTACTTACTTGTGTCCATGAACCAACAATAGTAGCTGATATAATGTTCAACATGTGAACCATGATGTAATAGTCGCACTCATAACTAACTTGTTGCTTTTGGCTCTAAAATTTAATATCAAATATGAACGTCTAATGAGTAAATATTATTCAAAAACTATTGTAGAATATGAACGTCTAATCGGTAAATATGAAATTATTCATTTAAGTATAAAGTAAACAACTTACGGTGGGATAGAACCATTATACTTTCTTTTGCTTTCTCACACGTTTTAACTTATTATAAGCTTCCAAAGCACTACAATTTTCATTTATAATATTATGATGAATTCATTTATAATATTTTCATCACATTATTTCGAGTAGGGTATAGAAGTAGTAATTAACATGTCAATTTCATATTCATCCTATGGAAAAAATTGCACCATCATAATTCATAAGTTATTTCTTTCCTAGGACTCTTTCATAATTCATAAGTTATTTCTTTCCTATGACTCTTTTATACATGGATGTTAAAATTCAAAAATATTTGGCAGATAGTCAAATATGTCCAATAATCAAGTTGATACCAACACAAATATACTCAAAACACATTTAGATATTCAAGTAGTATATTAGATATTATTGGATCTTTGTATATTTTAGTCTATTGGGCACATTTGGGCTTTATGCCTTTTCTGTATAAATATCCCACTTAGGTCTTTTTGTAAACTGACTTCATCATCATCATTTTGAATACAATTGTGCCGCCAATATGGCATCATCTTCTTTACATGATTGCATATACTTGTAATATGGTATTAGTGACCAAACAGAACCTACACCCTTCTTCTCCACCTTTCGCATTAACCTTCCCCTTTCTTTCTCCACAACCTTCCATGACTTTTTTCGACGAAAAACAAAAAACCCGATGACCCTAACTTGAACCCAAGAAACCCCTATTATCTTCATCCTGGAGAAAATCCAGGTGCCACCATTATTGCACCTCCGCTTGATGACAACAACTTCCACAATTGAAGTAAATCCATGTGTCGTGCTTTAACCTCCAAGAACAAACTTTCCTTCATCAATGGTGGTCTTCCCAAACCCTCCTGTACCGACCCCGATTTTGAACTTTGGGATCGCGCGAATAGCATGGTTCTTTCATGGATCAGTCGCACGCTCTCTCCACATATCGCACAAAGCACCATCTGCTTCGTTTCTGCTTTCGACCTCTGGGAAGATCTCAGAGAAAGATTCACGAAAGGTAATCACTTTCGCTTTTCATATCTCTTACGTGGTTTACATTCAATTCAACAGGGAGATCGATCATTATCTACATACTTCACTAGTCTCAAAATTCGATGGGATGAACTCGAGGATTTGAGACCCACACCATCATGTTCTTGCCATACACCCTGCACAAGCGATTTAGCCAAAGTTGGGCACAACTACAAACACATGGAGTATGTTACTTGCTTTCTCAAAGGTCTAAATGACAACTATCACAATATTCGTACCTAGATATTGCTTCTTGACCCTTTTCCTAATATCAAAAAGGTTTACTCCTTGATAGCACAACAACAACTACCACCCCCTCTCTTTCTTCCCCAAATCCCACTATTCTATATGCCAATTCAACCAACAAGGCTATAGGAAAACCTCCTTCCAAAATACCTATGCTTTGCACCAATTGCAGCAAGACTGTAACACGGTGAACTGACTTTCATAATCGAAATGTCGCGGTTAAGCAAGAGTCGCCACCGACTTTTATTTTATCCAAACAAGTTAGAAAGGCTAAAAGAAACAGGAAAAACCTTTTAAATAAAATAGGGTTCGGTGGGTAATTATGCAAAGGGAAGGTGTAAGGCACCCTTTGCATCCATGGTTTTCCATGGGATCTTAATTGCTTTGCTCGTTTTTTGTTTTTAGAAATGTAGAAGAAAAGGAATAGGGACTTTAGCTCGTAAATGAGCGTAGCCCTTTTGAAGGATTATGAGAAAGAATATAAACAGTTTAAAGCAAGGCAAAGCAATTAGGGGCAATTACCTTGAACTTAGATGATAGGTTTCTTTTAGCCTTTCAGGATGAAAGGGTCTATCCATGCCATGAGAGGGCAGGAAGCCTTTCGTTTGGATGTAAACGGGTCATCGCATTATCGTTCGCCATAAGACTGACCCATGCCATAGAGAGGCAGGTAGTCTAAGGGGAAGGATCAGAATAGCCTTTTTCGTAGGCAACCAGAGGATACCTCAGCCTTTTCGTAGGCAACTTCCGAGGGTCGAGATCATTTTTAGTGTATCGAAGGCAGCATCATTAGGGACCATGATCTTTAATCGAGGCGACATGGCTGAGGTATCCTCGTATTTGAGGGACTGACTATTCTGCAAAAACACAAGGCAACGAGGCAACAGGCAACAGGCAACAAGGCAACAGAGAGGTTTACCCAAAAGTGTGCGTGTGTGCACCAATCATGTGATTATGTTCAGAAAACTATCTTATAATTAATTATCTAAATTCATTATAGGTTTGCACTCCCTAGGATTACTAACCACGCAGTTTAATATAAACAGTAATAATGGGGAAGGGAAATTGAAACCAGCGGAGGAGAGGGGAATTGAAACCAACGGGATATAATTAATTAAAAAAACAGAAAATATAATAGTTTAGGGTTTAGGGTTACCGATACTCGTAGCTTTGGCAATCGACAAACCCTGAAGATTGGAAAAGGAAAGGTAAACAAAAGAAGGGGTGAGTGCATTATCGATTCGGGGGCAAACAAGGCTAACCCTAAAAAATAAAAGATAAAGAGATTTAAAATAAATAAATAAATAAACAATCACTTAGCTTTGAATTTGATCTGATATGGTTGGCGGGAAGCCTCGGGGTTAACCCTGAAAAATGGCGAAGCAAAAGGCAAAAAGTGAATGTTAAGCAAGACAAACCCTGTTTTAAGAGGGAACAAAATAAATTGTTAAAATAATAACTAAATAGAATACTTAGCTTCGGATTCTGAAGGCGCGTAGTCGGAAAGCGTATGAAAAAAATTTAACCCTGAAAAGGATACAGATAAAAGAAATATTCAGTGTAGGGTTATTCCTCGTAAACCCTAATTAAGATTCAAATTGAATATAATGATAAATTGATTTAATTAATCATTGGTCTTGCGACCTAATTAACTAAATCGGGGTAAGAAAATTAAATCGAGTATAAAAATAATTTTTTGGAATTTTTTGGAATAAAAATAAGATAAATATGAATTATTGAAATAAATACATAATTAAATATATAATTAAAATAAGAAAAAGAATAAATATAACTACATAAATATATAATTAAAATAAATATATAAATATAATTAAGGAAATAAAATTGGTATAAATAATATAATAAATAAAATAAAACATATAAATAATTATATGGAATAAATATTTAAAACAAATAAATAAAAAGTTTTTTCTTATAAAATAATCATAATTGTTTTATTATTATAAAGAAAAGAAAAGGAAAGTAAATGATATATATATATATATATATATATATATATATATATATATATATATATATATATATATATATATATATATATATATATATGTATGTATATATAAAAATAAAAAGGATTATGTAATAAAAAATAAAAAATAAAATTAAGAAATACTTAACTTTTGATTCCATGTGGCTGGCGCGTGAATGTCCATGGTGCACCCTCGTTCTGGCGCGCGTTGGATTGGAAAGAATGATGATCGGATGGCTGCGATGATGAGAGTGCATGATAAGCCATGTTTCTTAACGCACAGGATCCTGGGAATTCAAAAGGGGCGCGCGCGTTTTTATCCAATCAGAGGGTGACACCTCTTCATCTTCAACCTTGGGCCATCATCTTTAACAGCGCTTTTCTCCAAAAGCGCTATGAAACACTAACTATCCAACCTGAAAAATAGCGAATGCATGCAAATGGCTACAGAAATTTGGCGCAATGGTGCCATTGAATTCGTCTCGACCACGTGAACCCAATGGTACCTATCTTGAAGCCTGATTTTACGTTATTTAGAAAGCCCCAATCTCAAGGGCACGAACCCTAACATGGCAAGTCACTCAAAACAGCATAATAACACACAAAATTTTCCAGAAACGATAATCAGACAATAACAAACAATATTATGCGCTCAATTTATGTTTATGCCTCATGAATTAATGCAATCGAATCAAAAAAGGTTTCGACATACCTTGGCTTATTGGAGGTAATTCTGGAGTTGTTGGTGTCGAGCAAGGATCCAAACACCTTCAATGATCTTCAGGGAACGCGTATGGATGATTAGAACACCTTGAATTGGCTTTAATCTCAGAATCCGAATTTGCTTTTTTCTTGAACTTTGAAGAATGAAGCTAGGGTTCTTGGAGGCCAAAATTCGTAACCTAATGCTCTGTGTTTGTTGTGTATATATAGGTGAAGAGATTAGGTTAACAAAATTGAGGAGAATCTTGATGAATCCTTGATTGCCATTTAAGAAAATTTGATTGAAAATTTTGGAAAATATGTTTCTAAATTCGTCCAAACTCAATATTTTCTTCACACACTTGCTTTGCACGAATTTTGTAGTGATTATTGGATATTTTGATGATTAATGATGATTGAAATTTGGAGGAAAATCAAATCTTTGATTTTTCTTTGAATTTTTTGATTTATGTTAATTTTAAATGAATAAAAAATCCATATAAAATTAAATAAATGTTAAAAATTCGTGGTATTTGAACTTGGGACCTTGGGTGACTTGTGGATCAAGCTTGGATCATAATAACTTGGGCCTCTTTGTAAAAATCTTCAAATTCTTTCACATTTTTCCCTCCAAACTAGCTCAATTTTGACAAGGCCTATTTCTCTCAATTTTTGAGGTATGGAAGTGTTCTAGGACTTTTTAGAAACCTTAGAGAATCCTCTAACCAGTGTCTTTGGTCTCATATCAAAATTATTTTCCATGCTCCTTGTGTGTCCTTTTGAAAAAAGTGACTTTTTGTTGACTTTTGAAAAGGACCTGTAATGTTTTGGTCCATATCTCTCAAATGAAGCATCTTTAGACTTGGCATGTGAGAGACAAAGTTGTAGAGGATCAAATTTCCTTCAAGATGAGCTTTGGATGGAAAATTTTGGATGTTCCATGTAAAAGTTATGGCTGGTCAAAGTTCAGTTGACTTTTCCTATACAAAACCCTAATTTAGAAACTTTTTGATTTGTTGATTTCTGATATTTCCTTGATGAACCATGATCAATTCTTGATCAAATGGTGAATGATGATTCAATATGAAGATTTTGACAAAAAATCAGGAGTTTTGACTGTACTTTGACCATAGTTGACTCCTAGGTTAACCTAGTCGACTTTTGATTTTTTGAACAATTGAGTGATCAATCTTTTGAGATAAGACTTGATATTTGTCATGGAGATGATGTGAGATATATTGAGCCATATGAGATGCCTTGGAGCCATTGATTCATTGATTTTCCTTTGAATAAACCAAACCCTAGTTTCAGAGCCTTGCATAGGAGAGTGTGTCTAGGAGCTTTGTGTATTGATTTGAATTTGAATCAGAGAAATAATATGGGCAAATTTTGGGGTATGACAAAGACCAACCACACCATTGACAACTGTTACTTCAAGCATAGTTTCCCACCTAGATATCGTACAAATAATTCAAAGAACACTGCTGACTCCAAGAATGCTACTGCTCTAGACAAAGAAGATTATCAGCATCTCTTACTTTTACTTCAGCAATCGAGGAAAGACAACCAACACCCCAAGAACAATAATTCAGATGCATGAATCATATCAGGTATTGTTCCTATAGGTAATCCTTTTCATAAAATTTCTTTATGGATATTAGACTCTGGTGCTTCACACCACGTTTGCCCTTTCATTCAACATTTTTCTACCCTAGAACCCATAACTCCTGTTACCATTCATTTGCCAAATGGTACTAAATTGTTTGCCAAATTCTCTGGCTCCATCATATTTGATGATCAATTTTAGTTGTATAATGTGTTTTATATGCCAGAATCTAATTTTAGCCTCATCTCCATATCCAAACTATGCACCATATCACCCTACACAATCACTTTCTTACATAATTCCTGCTTCATTCAGAATGTGTCTACCAAGCAAATGATTGGACAGGTGACTCAGTACCATAATCTCTACATGTTGGACAGATTGCCTATTCACACTGCAAATTGTAATAACATTATCCATAATGATTCTACAAAATGTACTTACCCTTTATGGCACCACCGTTTATGACACCCATCTTTAGAAGTTTTAAATTCTATGTCTAAACAATTTTCTATTATCAAAAATTACAAACACTCTAATTGTACTACTTGTCATTTGGCTAAGCAAACAAAGTTACCTTTTCCTACAAGTAAATCTCATTCTAATAATTGTTTTGAACTTGTTCATATGGACATATGGGGGGCTATTTTTGATCCCTCTATGGATGGTTATCACTATTTTTTAACTATTGTTGATGATTATTATCGATATACCTGGACCCTCTCATGCATAACAAATCTGAAACTAGACTTCATATTAAGAACTTTATTGATTATTTCCAAAACCAATTTTCATGTAGCATTACAATGGCACTGAATTTATCATGTCATCTTATTATGCATCCCTTGGTATCCTTCATCAAAGAAGTTGTGTGGAAACACCACAACAAAACTCAACAGTAGAGAGAAAACATAGACACCTCTTAAATGTCACTAGGTCTATCCTTTTCCATGCTAAACTCCCTAAATGTGTTTTGGTCATTTGCCTTATACCATGCCACTTATTTGATCAACAGACTCTGCATTCCTCTGTTGAAACACAAAGCACCGTTTCAAATACTTCTCCAAATAGATCCCTGTTACAATGACTTTAAAACCTTTGGATGTTTAGCTTATGCCTCCACACTTGTAAGACATAGAGACAAACTAAATCCTAGAGATATTAAGAGCTTATTCTTTGGATTTCCCATAGGAGTTAAAGGATATTTTCTTTTTGACTTACAAACCAGATCCACCTTCGGCTCTAGGAATTGCCATTTTAATGAGGATGTTTTTCCTTATACACCCACCCTTCTCATGTTATAGATACCTCTATAACTCTTAACAATCATACTTCCACCATCCATTTTCTTTTTGACCATCTCCCTCCCCAAACTCAATCTCCTTGGCATCATGACACTAAAACTATACCTCCTCATGAACCTGAACCTCAATGTTCTCCTCATTCACCCATACCCTTTGAATACCTTACTGATTCCAATTCTGATGACACACTGGAACAGAACAACACTATTGAACCTCCCACCCATCCTAATCCTCCACACACTAGAACATCTACTATGCTTAGGTCTGCCCCTACTCACTTAAAAGATTTTGACTGCAATGTTATTTATTCTTCTACACTCTATGATATTTCTAAATATTTTTATATTCTCAAATCTCTCCTCTATTCTTTTCTTATATTTCTGCTATCACTACTAATTCTACACCTACTAACTATAAACAAGCTAGTCTACATCCTCAATGGATTAAGGCTATGAATGATGAAATAACTGCTTTGACAACCAACCACACTTGGCAATTAACTACTCTTCCAAAAGGTAAGAAAGCTATTGGCTGTAAATGGGTCTATAAGACTAAGTTTCACTCTAATGGCACTATAGAAAAACACAAGGCAAGGTTAGTAGCTCAAGGCTTCAATCAAATTCAAGGTATTGATTTCTTTGAAACTTTTTCACTTGTTACCAAGCTGACCACTGTAAGACTTATACTCTCCCTTGCACCTTATTTGAATTTACATCTTTTTCAACTTGATATTCACAATGTCTTTTTACATGAAAATTTGGATGAAGAAGTCTATATGTCTCTACCTAAAGGCATGTCACCTTCTCATCCAAATCAAGTGTGTAAACTCCTCAAATCCATCTATGGATTAAAACAATCTAGTAGGCAATGGTTTGAGAAGCTCTCCATAGTTTTACTTGCTAATAATTTCACTCAATGCACTTCTGACCATTATCTATTTATCCATAATTCCAAACATTACTTCACTTTTATCCTAATTTATGTTGATGATATACTGCTTGCAGGGAACAACTTAGATATCATCAATTCAACCAAACAAACTTTACATCAACATTTTCATATAAAAGACCTGGGTCACATGAAATACTTCTTGGGAGTGGAGTTAGCTCACAACCCACCGTATCCAGAAGTTCCACTGAAGCCGAATATCGTTCCATGGCTTCCACTGTGTGTGAATTACAATGGCTCACTAACCTCCTGACAGAATTACGCATACCACTCACCACACCTGCCGTTCTCTATTGTGACAATGCCTTTGCTATTCGCATAGCCAACAATTCCTCTTTCCACGAACGAACCAAACACGTTGACTTGGATTGCCACTTTGTCCGCAAAAAGCTTCATCAACACCTGTTTCGTCTTCTTCTCGTGCCTTCGACTAAACAGCTCGTTGATGTATTTACCAAACCTTTAGATTTTAAACCGTTTTTTGAAAATGTTTCTAAGCTGGGATTATACTCCATATACCTCAAACTTAAGGAGGGGTATTAGATATTATTAGATCTTTGTATATTTTAGTCTATTGGGCCTTAGCTAGAAATTTAAACTTTATGCCTTTTCTGTATAAATAGTCCACTTAAATCTTTTTCATAAACTGACTTCTTCATCATCATTTTGAATACAATTGTACCGCCAATATGGCATCATCTTCTTTACATGATTGCATATACCTCTAATAAAGTAAGTGACTACAATAAATATGATTTCTTTTATAATTGTTTGTACATGAAATAAATTATACAAGTCTTTTAGAATCAATGTGTAGTTCCTATAACCTTCTCCCCGTAACCTTGTTATAATTGTATGTATATGATGTCAGTAAGAAACGTTATCATAAGCTTTAATTTAATTTTAAAACATAATAATTTTAGAGAAAAACATAATAATTGTTTGTATTTTTCATAATTTTATATGTTTTGTTGTTTTCTGGTAGGACTATACACGGGTTACACGAAACTTTACAGGAATATTATTTTAATTGCTTATGGAAAGTCTCACTTTATAAACAGAATATAAAAAAACGATTCCAGTAAGTAGGAGACTCATTATGGAACCAGATTCAGTGACTTTTTGACTGGCAAAATCACCGTAACTTTGGTTAAATTTAGGTTGTATATGGAAAAAAAGATATATATAAAAAAGAAGTGATAGATAAAATGAGAGAGACATGGTCTATTTTTGCTTAAAAAGCTAAAAAGTAATTCTAGAAAATGGTCTATTTTTGCTTCATTCACTCCTCCAATCGTAGCATTCCAAACAGAACCGACTCCATCCAACGCTACCTTCTCGCCGCGTAATTCACATTTTAGCACCGCTTCTTAATCTTACCCCTTTCATTACTAAACCACAATAATGCACCACTCTTAGTTAAAAAGAATCTTTATCTTTCTCTCTCTTGTTGGGTTAGATCAAGAAAGAAAGAAAGAAAAAACAGCACATGGCTGCTTGTACTTGGAAACTACCCATAACTTTACCAAACCACTATCAAAGAGAAAATCAAACATTGTTTTCACGTGACCCCTTTTCCTGCAAGTTAGCTTCAAGACTTAGAGTTGAAAAGCCCAATTATTCTTGTCTTGCTGTCAAAAAAACCAAGTTTAAGGTTAGAGGGTGTGGGTGTGAAGAAAGTAGCAATGAAGATGATTATGGTGAAACCGAGGAAGACAAGTATTTCGTTAAGGTTCTTCGTGAATCGAAACCTTATTTGTCTATTCACAGAGGTAGGGTTTTTGTTGTCCTCATTTCTGCTCAGATTGTTGCTGATCCTGATCTCTTCAACGCCATTCTCAAGGTACAAACCTCTCTCTCTATGAACAGTAGTACAGTACTATAGACACAACACAAAACACAAGTACACAACCACTTCATTTGGATTTGTTTTCACTTCTCTCATTGTCCCTTTACTACCACTTAGCTTTACTATTACTTCAAAGTTCCCCAATTGTTTTGGATTCAACTTTTTTTTACTAGTATTAAAATTGACCTTTTTATTACTAGTGTTAAAAGTAACTAGTACTTTACCACGTGCATCCCCCGTGCGATGCACGTGTTTAGGCGGGATTTTGGTCTAAAGTTGGCGCCTAAACATGTATTCTGTTTTAATATATTAAAGATAAAATTTGGTAAAAAAAATAATAATAAAAAAAGAATGAAACATGCACGGTCATTGTAGATAAGTTCTTTATAGTCAAGTTGTCTGACATTTACAGTCACATCAACTTTAAGCAAATTAATTATTTATTTTATTTTACAATTATTTATAAGTTAAAATTATACATTGGATTTGTAGGATAGTATCATGAATGTGGTCGCTCTAAAACCTTTTAAACTAAGTTAAACTCAAAGAATAATTAAACTAGTATAATATAATAATATAAAATTATTAAAATATTAGTTTTATTTTAAAAATTAACAATGTATTAAAATATTATTAATTATTTTTGGTGGTTTATCTTTTTATAAAGATTATTGATTTATAAATATTATATTTATATTAATATATAAATATAAATAAATACTAATTTCAAAATAGAAATATAATTCCATATTACTAATTTATTCTTATTTAATTCAAGTAATTCAACTTTTTTTTATATTTATTATAAATATTGTACTTGAATTTATAATTTTTTTTATAAATATCAACAATTTGTTATATTAATACACAAATATAAATATATATTATAAAGAATTATAGATCGAATCTTGGACAAACAACTTATGTCTATTTAATTCACCTAACACCTATCATTTGAGCTACTCTACCCACCATATAATTTATATAATTTTTAAAAGAGTTGTGCTATTTATACACTGTATTTTGGTACACAAGGCAAAATGTTGTGCTGCATAGAAATCATATATATTTTTTTAAAATAATTAAGTTTTTCAAAAAAATTATACAAATAATTAGTTTCAAATTAATTATATAAATGGTCAATTTCTTACTCATTTTAGGCATTGTCAGCTGTCACCATCTTAGCTGGCGACTACACTTAAATTTAGGATAAGTCGTCAATATAGGTAGCGACTACATTTTTTTAGGACAAGTCGCTATTTGGATTGACGACTTGCCCTAAATTTAAGTGTAGTCGCCATGTAAGGTGACGATAATGTATAAAAAGAATGAAAAATGGACTCTTTATACAATTAATTTAAAATTTCGGTTATTTATGTAATTTTTTTAAAAAAACTTTTTTATTTTAAAAAAAATACAGAAATCAAAGTATATTAAATTATTTAAAAAATTAAAATTTGTAGAACTTAGATATAGTATTATGGTATAGTTGTTAGAAAATGGTGTAGAAATATCTTATCTATTATTAAAAATAAATAGATTTAAATTTTGCTTTTAACATCTTAGATACTACTCCAAAATATAATATAAACAAATAAAGACAAAATAAAATACAAAAATCATGTATGTGACCTTAATTTTTAATTAGATACATCAATCTTTTACATACTATTTTTTAAAATTTGATTTTAGAGGAATTATTTTAGTCTATTAAAATCTAGTCATTTGGTGGGCATTATTTTAGTCTATTATTAGTTTTTTCTATAAAATGTTATAGAAATGATTTTATAGAAAAACTAAAATAAACTTGTCTGCGTAACAAACACTGAACACTAGTACATGTTAGAAAAGGAAAAATGCCCCAAGATAGAACATGCTAGAACTAGGCCAAAAGAATCACCATCAACAAAAATAAAAAACCACCAAAGCACCTCCAAAATCTCTCCACCATCAAGTTCTAAGTCACCCACCACACTACTAGGGCCATTCATGGTATGAATTTTTTGTTAGAGGCAACACGAGAATTAACGAGGGAGTACTTTAAATTTGAGACACATTTTTGTAAGATACATTTTTATGAGAGACACACCACTTTGCCACCTAAAACTTTAAGGTTATAGGTGTGTGGATTATCTGACTTATAAAGTGTTCATTCTTCCTTTTTTTAACTAATGTGGAACGTCTTCCTCACACTTGATTATCAACATCTCTTTCAAGTGTGAGTGGTATCATCAAGGGAGCATATTACACTTAAGACACACTTTATGAGAGACACATCATCTGTACACCTAAAATCTTACGGTTATAGGTGTGTGAGTTATCTCAGTTATCCCATATCCACCACTATATTAACTACATTAACTACAAGGAAGAGTATCATTCTTAAACCAAACAGGGAAAGTACAAGAGTTCTATGCATTCTTAACAAAATATAATTTCCAAAGAAAGAAAATATTATTATCTTTCACATCCTTCACATTACTAGATAAACTTAAAAAAAATTATATTATTCTCTAATTTCTAAATCGACCAAACAATTACGTGCCTTATCATAGTCAAATTATCCCTCACGTTAGGCCCACCTCCTCTGAGAATAAAAACATAGAATTAAGTTCGCAAGTTACAAACAAATTGGTAAGTGACACTACCCTCACCTTATACACTGAACACAATACACCATTTTACAAAATTGAAAGAAAAGAATATTAGCGTCTAAAAAATTAGAAGAAAACGCTATAAACTATAAACTATATGCTATAAACTATAAGTTATAAACTAATAAAAAAAATTACAAATTTGTAATGAAAAGACTATTACTAAATAAGTCTTTTTTTGTCATACGAACTTATAAGCTAGAAACTAAAATATACCTTGCCAAACAGAATCTTACTCACTCTGAATCTATTTTATTAATAACTTGAAATATTTGATTTTAATAATTTAAAATATTAGTTGTTTGATTAATACGTAAATATTTTAATTTGTATTTTATTATTTAAAATATTTGAATTTAAAATTATTTTTAATTTAACATTTTTAATGTATGTTAGTTCATAACAAATTACATGTTTAAGAAGCAAATATTTATCAAAGATTCAACTTTATAGACGAGAGGGTGAAAACCGTCATCGCTCCACCTCGTTGTTATGCATTAAAGCTCTTTGAACTTTAAGTTTATCAAAGACTTTTCAATTTTATCGTTAGCCATTTGATGACGATACATTTAAGGCTTAGTTTTATGATATGTAAGGCTCTTGGACAATGTGGTATCAGAGTCTGTACGGAAAGAAGAGGTGCATATGGCATGAATATAATAAAGAGAGTGAGTAAGAGAGAAAATCACTTAAACATGGAAACACTTAAACCAAATACTCAACCTATTACTACTACTTCTTCTTTATTGCTTCCTAAACTCTTTAAAAAAACTAATTCTCATAAAATAGAAAACCTTATTGAGTACTCTCATGTTATAGATGATGCTCAAAATGCCGAAATAATACCTCCTCTATTAAGTCCGTACAACATCTTCAAAAGACAAAGAAGTGTTATCAAACTCATCCAAAATCTTATCTCTACAAACCGTCTTCATATGAAAGAATACGTCCAGTCATCTAGACTAGACCAATGCAGCCTAAGAGCTACAAACCAGGAGCAGTACGTAGATATGGATATTTTCTAGTATCTCATAAACCACTGGAAGACTGAAGGATATACATCCTTACACTTTGGAGTTATCAGACTTATCATTTCTCTTCGTAGAAGGCAGAACCAACTTGTCTTTTGCAAAATAGATCTACTGGACTCCAACTACCTCCATTATGAAAATGTTGTGATAGGAATTGTTCTAACTACACTTTATGCAGGAAGTGATGTCCTCACCATCTTCTTAAACTATAACGTGAGTCTTGATGATAATACTTTATCCACCAGACTTAAAGTACAGGTCCAGATCACCGGATCTGACCAAGAGCCATAAGCCATGTCAGCTACCCTCCATCACCAGATAATATATCACTTATAAAATCACTCAATAAATCTTCCTCTCTCATGATGCTCTTCTGATTCATTATTAGTTGTCACCAACATAGAAGAAGACATACCCTTCATAGTTCAGAATCCCCTGAAATAGTCCCTGAAAGGACTAAACCAAATGACAATCCTTTTTAGAACATGTTTGTTCTTAAGCACACAAGAGAGTTTATTTGTGATTGCTTTGATAAATATGTTACAAGATCTCTCCTTTTATAACCAAGAAGGTACATATAGGAAAAACGCAACACTATTTACAAGCATGACTTTTCAAAAAGCCATTCATATAGTATTAAAAATGTCATGCTTGTAAATAGTGTTGTTCTTGTCCTATATGTACCTTCTTGGCTATAAAAGGACAACTCTTGTAACATATTTTCACCACGCAATCACAAATAAATTCTCTCGTGTGCTTAAGAACAAACATGTTCTAAAGAGGACCGCCATTTGGTTTAGTCCTTTCAGGGACTAGAGTTTCTTCAGGGGATTCTTCTTCCAAAAAGGATTCTTCCTCTTTTATATTTACCATGAAGAGTCTTGGGATATAATTGTCTTCGGGTTCTGATTTAGTTGAAAAAGATCTCGGAGTTTCATCAGAAGATGATTCTTGATCAGAGTTCTTGTCACCATCTGAGAAGGACTCGTCTCCCTTTTGTTTTGATGATTCAGAGTAATTCTTCTGGGGAGATTCATAATTTGTAGTGATTGTCATGGTTTGGAAACCTTTATTAGGAATTTCTTATTCCTTTTGGATTTTTGGAGGAGGTGTTTCAGGGATATCTTGAGAGTCTGAGGATGAAGTGCTCAAGCAGACAACTTTCCCCTTTGTCTTGTAGGTTGAGGTAGTGGTAGTTCTGAGCAATTTTGGTCTGTAAGTTATAGGTGTGTATTTGACCTGGTTTGGGGGTGATGAAACATAGGTATGGTAGAAAGGAGAACGCCTTTCTAGTCATTTGAAATATGTAGGAAAAACACGTGGGTCAAAGAAAGAGTTTTCAACACGCTTGGGCTTTCTTTCATGATAGGCTCTTAAGAAATCATTTATCTATTTTACTTGGCCTTGTAGACTTCTTATTTCTCTTTCCTTTGATCAAATGTTTTACTAAAAGTTCTCTCTTTTAACATCTGTCGCAAATCCCGATCAAGCGGGAATACTTGGGCTTTCAAGCTTCTATAATGTTTATGATTTTTTGCGATAAAACCTTGAGATCCTCATCTATTTCGTCTATTTTTTAAAGAAATTTTATATACCTTTTTGTCAAAAATTTGGAGAATTTCATTTAGAGAAACCATGTTTTCGGATTGCCAATTTAGAACTTCTTCAACTTGAATTAAAGGTTTAAGTTTTCCATCGGGCTGGACATCATTCGGATGAACAAAGGATTTGAATGTTATGCCTGTTATTGGATCTATCTTTCTTTCCAAAGCACGAAATTCTCGGTCGTACTCCGGAGTTGTCGTTGAATACATAAAGCACAAAATTGGCTAAACGACAGCTAGAGGATATAGAAGTTTACAATGGTCTATTGGTGACCATGTAATAAGATTTGGATTATTGGGTGGTAACATCCCTTCTTTCTTGAGAATTTTAAGTCCTTTATCCTAAATACAAATGGGTTTCTTTTTTCCATGGATTCCTACCCATGGACCATTGTTTGGATCAGATCTCCTTTGAGGAGGTGGATAGGGTTTACACCTTCCCATTTTTTTTGTTTTGGGAAGAATTGTATCTCGGTCAATATCATTGTCGTGCATTCAACATTCACAATTTGGGTCACATCTTGTTGGATCAACTTCCCAAATGAAGTGGCCATCTATTTTATCAGTGTAGATGGTTTTTCCTTTGTTGTAACAGCAAAGACAAAACATCATTCTTCTTGAGAACTGGTTAAATCATCATTGTCTGGAAGATCAGAGATATTGAGCTCGACCCTTCATCTTGCTTCTTAAAAATCGTCTTGTTAACGAATCTTCTACAAGTAGCCTCTTAAGATTGGATAGGTCTTTTGTCAACAGGGAGTCTCTCGTAGTTGGTTATCCATTCAAGGGGAATTAGCTGAGTTAATTATTCCATTGTGATCCTTCTCAGAATCTGAACTATGAAGGGTATGTCTTCTTCTATGTTGGTGACAACTAATAGTGAATCAGAAGAGCATCATGAGAGAGGAAGATCTATCGAGTGATTTTGTAAGTGGTATATTATTTTGTGATGGAGGGTAGCTGACATGGCTTCTGGCACTTGGTCAAATCTTGTGGTCCGGACCTGTACTTTCAGTCTGGTGGATAAAGTATTATCATTAAGACTCACGTTATAGTTTGGGAAGATGGTGAGGACAACACTTTCTGCATGAAGTGTAGTTAGAATAGTTCCTATCAAAACTTTTTCATAGTGGAGGTAGTTGGAGTCCAGTAGAGCTATTTTGTAAAAGACAAGTTGGTCCTTCCTTCCAAGAAGAGAAATGACGAGTCTAACAATCCTAGAGTGTAAGGTTGTTTATCCTTCAGTCTTTTAGTGGTTTATGAGATATTAGAGAATCTCCAGATCTACGTATTGCTCTTGGTTTGTAGCTCTTAGGCTGCATTGATCTAGTATAGATGACTAGACGTATTCTTTCATATAAGGGCGATTTGTAGAGATAAGATTTCGGATGAGGCTGGTAACACTTCTTTGTCTTTTGAAGATGTTGTAGGGACTTAATAGAGGAGGTATTGTTTCGGCAATTTGAGCATCTTATGGAACATTAGAGTACTCAATAAGGTTTTCTATTTTATGAGAATTAGTGTTTTTATAGAGTTTAGGAAGCGATAAAGAAGTAGTAGTAATAAGTTGAGTGTTTGGTTCAGGTGTTTCCATGTTTAAGTGATTTTCTCCCTTACTCACTCTCTTTATTACATTCATATCATATGCACCCCTTCTTTCTGTACAAGTGCTGATATCACACTGCCCGGGAGCCTTACATATCATAAAACCCATCCTTAATTATATCGTCATCAAATAGCCAACCATAGAATTGTAGAATTAGTTGGTAGCAAGATCAAATATCAAAATTAAAAAAAAAAAATTAGGGTAATACAGTACCATAAATTGAACTTACATAATTTCAATTTTTTTAATAAAAAATTGTAATCAATAAATAATATAATAACATTTTATTTTAATTTTAAAAATAATATTCAAAATAAACATGTTAATAGCATAATTTAAAGATAGTGCAGAGATGTTGTAAACCAATATTATAGTCAATTAAAATTCTTATACTTTACCTGTCTTATTAATGTTTAAAGTTAAAATATATTTTAATATCTCATTGATTGAAAATAAAAAATTATTTTACATGCATATTCTTTTTTCTCTTAATATTAAGATATATGTTTTAAGGAATTATTTTACATGCATATTCTTTTTTCTCAAAATATAATATTTAACATATAAAAAATTAAATTAAAAAATGATAACATCAATTTTATTTAAAATTAATAAAAAATAAAGTAAAATATTTTGTATTAAAAAAAGTTAAAAACTAACTCATAATCAAACAATACTATATATGATAATAAAAAGAAAATATTCAATAAAAATAATATTTGTGTAACTTTCAATGGCTTAAATTTTAGGCTAAATTACAGTTTTAGTCCCCTGTTTTGGTATTTTCACGATTTTGGTCCCCCTATTTTCTTTTTAAACAGTTTTAGTCCCCCATCCCAATTTTGTTCATAAACAGTGCATGATCTGTATATGAACAGTACATGACTGTACATGAACAGTACATGACCGTACATGAACACTTGGTTCAAAATTGGGATGGAGGACCAAAATTGTTTAAAAAGAAAATAAGGGACCAAAATCGTGAAAATAACAAAACAGGGGACCAAAACTGTAATTTAGCCTAAATTTTAATACCTACTTTTCCCTTTTGCCGTACAAACTAACAATACTAACTTTAATAAATAAATATGAGAAAATACTTAGATGGACACAACCATAACACATGTACTTACAAACAACCAATCACATTTTTTTTATTAATTACAAATTAAAAATAAAATTGTCTCTCTCCTCTTTTATCTCAACCACCCCATGATACCAATTAAAAACGAAATTAAAATTTAAATAAATTTATATTCTCTTTTTTCATTGGTTGTGTCTAAAAATATGGATTTAGGTTCGTATCCATGTAAGTATTTCTCATAAATATGGAATAAATATGGAAGGAATAGACAAACAAGTGTTAGCTATGTGGTCATGATGGAAGCAACAGAGTTTCATAGCGGCGCGGCGGTGGCGAAACTTTTTGTCTCTGAAAACACATCTGCCGTTGCCGCCGAACACTGACCACCACTGCCGTCTTCCTCAATTCCACCCCCATGTCTCCTTCCTTATCGCGTCTCTTCACCTCCTTTCCCAACTTCTCCGCTTCACCTTCTTCTTCTACTTCTCACCAATCTTCACACTTCCATCCACAACAACTCAAACTCCAATTCAAACCTCTTTCACCAAAACCCTCATCTTTCACCACGCACTTCCATAGCCGAAAGCATCAAAGTCTAACTCAACGCAATGCGTTTAACGAAGGACTAAACGGAAGCATTGAAGAAGAGACTTTCAACTCCATGGAAGATAAACAATTCGTGCGTTCGTTTCGTGAAGCGTGGCCTTACCTTTGGGCTTATCGTGGAAGCACCTTTGTTGTCATCATCTCCGGTGAAATTGTCGCTAGTCCTTACTTTGATCCCATTCTCAAGGCATGCATGTCACAACACATCAATTGTTTTTATCTCCTTTCTTTCTCTCTTCAATTCGTGATTATCGTTTTTTAGGTTTAAATATGAGTTTATAGTTGTTTTAAATAAAACACTTATTGCTTTTAATATCTGTAATTAATGTTTCAATTCTTGCAAATTTTAACACTTTTTTACCTTCAGCTTGGAATTAATAACTGTGATGATTATGGGTGCAGGATATAGCTTTTCTTCATCACCTTGGAATTCGGTTTGTTCTTGTTCCTGGTACTCATGTGCAAATTGACAAGCTTTTGACAGAGAGAGGTTAGTCAGATTAATCACATGTTCAAGTTGATTTAAATTGAGTTATAAGCACTTCTGCTATAAATGCGTAATTAAGCTGTTTATTTACTAGGGGGTTGTTAAACTATGCGGAAAAATAAGTTTTTTATTTTATTTTAAGACTGTTACTTGCAAAACCTCATCATTGAACCTGTTATTGTATTTGTAGGGAGCAAGCCTAAGTATGTTGGGAGATATAGAATAACCGATGATCCATCTCTAGAAGCTGCAATGGAAGCAGCAGGAGGAATAAGATTGATGATGGAAGCTAAACTTTCACCTGGACCTTCCATATGTAATATTCGTAGACATGGAGATAATAGTCGGTGGCATGATGTTGGCGTCAGTGTTGCAAGTGGTAACTTTCTTGCAGCCAAGGTTTGAATTTTGTGATTCATTCATTGTGCTTAAACTCTTAAAATATTGTCTCTTTTTTATCATCAATGTGTTAGAGCATATTGTAAAATTGTCTCTTTTTTGTGACAGAGAAGAGGGGTTGTCGGTGGAATTGATTATGGGTCAACTGGGGAAGTTAAAAAAGTAGACGTAACTCGCATGCGTGAGAGACTTGATGGTGGTTGTATAGTTATTTTAACAAACTTGGGCTACTCCAGTTCTGGAGAAGTTTTGAATTGCAAGTATGGTTTTGTTAGCTTCTAATCATTACTTTCTAATTTCTCAATCATAGTATAGCTTATTGCATGAATGATGCTGTCATAGCATTTTTGAAGTCTGCCATTAATCATATCTTATGAACCACACTTATGAATAGATCTGAAAAGACAGTCTCTTGAGATTAGATACAAGTAAAAGCTCTAAAGAACTACACTTATGCTTGAATCTTGATTTTGATATTAGTATTTGTGTTTTCTCCAGCACTTATGAAGTAGCAACAGCTTGTGCCTTGGCTATAGGAGCAGACAAGTTGATATGCGTTATAGATGGCCCAATACTTGATGAGAATGAACGCCTAATTCGTTTCTTGCCTCTTGAAGAAGCAGACATGTTAATTCGTAAACGGGCTAAGCAAAGTGAAACAGCTGCTACCTATGTCAGAGCTGTTGACGAAGAAGGTTTTAATCATGTTGAGCATAACAACTTTAATGGGACAGTCAAATCTCCACCTAATGGGAAGCACGTTACAGAATGGCACAAAGCAACTTTCCATAACGGTGTTGGTTTTGAGAATGGAGATGGCTTAGGGAATAGTGAGCAAGGCTTTGCTATTGGAGGTCAAGAAAGGCTAAGTCGAATGAACGGTTACTTGTCAGAATTGGCTGCTGCAGCTTTTGTTTGCAGAGTGAGTCCATGATTTATCTTTTAATTTTCTTGTCAAGTGCTCTAGTTGTGCTTATTTAAGTCTACGTTGATACATACGCATTTATAAGACCAAAAGTATTTTCAAAATCATGCTCTGTCAGAACAATAATATGTGTGCGGGCACGTGTTGCAACATATCTTCATTATCTTGAGCTTTAACTCATTTCAAATACTGCCACTGTACAGCGAGTGGTTCATATTAATTTTTAATTTCAATTGATGCATGTTTCTCTTGTATCTTGCTAATAATACCATCTGCCATTTATCAGGGCGGGGTTCAAAGAGTTCACTTGTTGGATGGCACTATTAGTGGAGTTTTGTTGTTGGAATTGTTTAAAAGAGATGGAATGGGAACTATGGTAGCTAGGTAAGCAATCTTTGTAGTGTCTCTGGACTAAGTTTTTATGCTTATAAGTTTTTTTGTGCAAGGGTTAGTAACTAATTGGCAAGAGAAGTAGGTGGTAAGCTATGGTGCTTGAAAATAAACTGTATCATTGAAGTTGTTTTAACTTTTAAGAACAATTTAGTTGGCATCCAAGTGGATTTCTTGCTGGTGTCATCATATGGTCACTTTACGTAAGTGAGATTCAGACTTGTTTGTAACTCCTTACTGTTAGCTGCTAATTATATGGTGTTTATTTCTGTAAAGATGGAAATATGCGATTTGGATCTGAACTCCCTTCGTGAGCATTCCCTCGTTTTCTATAAGAAACTATTAGTTACAAAAAAGATTGTAGGGTTAGTTGAGACTTGAGATAATGGTTCTTATTAGTCTTAAAGGGTACGTGCATGCTATATGCAAGTGTAGCTTGTTATAATTTATAGTAGACATACTACCACTACAAAATTCAATTTTATACCAAAACCTACAATGTTCATTTCCTACATACCTAGAAGTTTAGAAAAATATTGTCTCCATCAGATTGTTCATGGCGCTATCTTTGATCAACGTTTTCTTTCATTCTTTTATAAGGAAATCTCATTGCTGATCCTTGATTTGATTTACTTATCTTTCATTTAAATTTTGCAGTGACCTTTATGAAGGCACACGAATGGCACAGAAAAAAGATCTTTCTGGAATAAAACAAATTATGCAGCCTTTGGAGGCATCTGGCATACTGGTTAAGCGGACTGACGAAGAGGTTTGCTTAATTATGTATCTATTCTGTGTCTGTTGTTGATAGGTACATAGCCTACATAACCGTGGTAATTCGCCTAAATATTTCTCATTTTTTATCATTCTCTGTTTATAGCTGCTACAAGCATTGGATAATTTCGTTGTTGTGGAAAGAGAAGGTCAAATAATTGCCTGTGGTGGCCTTTTCCCTTACTTTGAGGAGAAATGTGGAGAGGTTGCTGCTATTGCAGTATCGCCTGATTGTCGTGGCCAAGGACAAGGAGACAAATTGCTTGGTATGTTATTGCTTTTGTGCTTGAAAATTCTTGTAATGTGACGATGTTGGTATGTTTTGTTGTTGTTTATGCATGCTAGAACAATGTTAATCAGCTTCAAACAATGTTTGTTACGAAAAAGTTTTGTTTTTTTATTTGTAAAGAGCTACTAAAGGGTTTTGACATTGTAGAAAAATGAAGACCGAATTGTATTAACCTGAGTTATGATTAAGAAAGGATCCATGATTAACTCACAAGTACCCTTTGACTTAAAAGTACCAGAATAATTGTATTTTTAATTAGAAGCAACTATAATGAACTCTTAACGAAAACAATTTTTTAGTTTTAGAAAGTTTCAACATGTTTATGTTTGAAGAAGATATTATGCAGGCTTGCGCATTAGATATTATTGAAAAGATGTATAATTTTAATCATGAAATTCCCTTGCATCTGATCCTGCCTGCCACATGTTTTTAATATAATGATAAAATATTTGCAGATTATATGGAGAAGAAAGCAGCATTTCTTGGATTGAATAAGCTTTTCCTACTTACAACACGTACAGCAGATTGGTTAGTAACTTCTCCCAATCCATGTCATTTAAGCCTTGCCTTATACACAATCTGTATCATTTTTCACTTAGTGGCTTGTTACTGCATATTTGGCTGATCTTTGTGTTTTTCTTTATAATCGCATTTCTAAACAAAAGGATTTCCCAACTTTTTGACAGGTTCGTGAGGCGGGGATTTTCAGAATGTTCAATTGATTATATTCCTGAAAAGAAGAAGAAAACAATCAACCTGTCCCGCAATTCCAAGTATTATATGAAGGAGCTTCTACCAAATAAGAGTGGGATTACTATTGGTGGAAACAAATTTGCTTCAAATTAGTATCATCTTCCGGTTACAAAGGGTGAAAGGATATGATTGGATGCAAGATATTGGGCTCTTATGTAAACTATAGATTAATAATCAGGTAATAATAAGGTAGCTGGAATCTGTATTTTTTTTACCAGATCTTCCACAAGTAGCATTAGCCTTTGTATTGTAAATCTATCTATTGTCAGTGTGTGGAATTTTCTACTTTTTGACTGGTTATTCCCTTCTGTTACTTGCCATCCGAATAATTAGTACATCCATCTGACAGTGAATTTTTGGGTCTTATTCCAAATTTATTAGACAAGAAAATATGGGAAAGAAATCTGCATTTGAAGTTTTTGTGAATTAAACATGCATAGTTACAGGGAAAGACACTCAAATTCCGTAGTCATGGATTTAGAGAGTACATTAGATTGGATCACCTAAAAAGGTAAACAATGGTTCCTTTTAGCAATAAAGATTACAGCATTAATTGCTATTAATGATTCTAAAAGACCTACTATTGAATTTAAAGGGTGAACACTAAGTTTCAAGTAAATGAGTTGAGCTTGCTTATTAGTTATGATCTCATGTATCTTATAGGGGTGTTCATTGGTTCGGGTAATTCCGAATCAAACCATAGTGTTTGGGTTGGACTTTTTCAGTTTGGACAATAATTGAACCAAATCAATAAAATCCAATGATAATTGGTTCAAATATCAGATTTTCAATTTTTTATCCGCAAGTCCAACCTAAACCATTCATAATTAATTATCATGATAATTACTACCAAGCATTCAATTTCGATAAGAAAAAAAGTAAAATATCGTATCTGAACAAGTTATGCTATTTTAATTTGTTATTAACAAATTGTTAGTGTAATATGGTAATTGCATATAGAGCTATGAAACACATTTATTATCATACTAACTCAAGTGACTAATTATAGATTTAAAAATATTTATGTTAGATATTTTTTTAATATATTGAAAAAAAATTCGCTAATCTCATTTTTACAATTGAACACTAATACTATATTTTTTTATATTGTTATGAAAAATTAATGTATGTGAATAAGTTTTTTTTTCAAAATTTTTTGTATTTTTTTATCTATCCGGTCAATCCAACCTAAACCAATCCGTTGTTTCTCGGTTCTGTTAGGTTTGAATTTTATCGTAAAAAATTTGCTAATCCAATTCAAACCAATTCATTTAATTTTAATCAGTTTAAGTATCAGATTTTTTTAAAACTGAACCAAACCGGTCCGTGAATATCCCTATATTTCACATTAAGTTTTTTTAATCTTATATTGAGTGTTACTATAGTTATTTTAGACATTAAGATAACTTCTAAATCAACAAAAGTGACAATTTTATGAAATTGTGGTTATTAATTATTGAGTGTTTTCTTGGGCAATAATGGAATAATGAACTTGCAAGTAGGGATAAGGATTAGTTTGGTCGAGTTAGATTTTATCAAGTTTAAGTATGATTGGTTAAATTTTATAAGTTTTTCGATATAACAAAGTTTTATTATTGCATTTTAATATAAAATACAAAATAATAATAATAATAATAATAATAATAATAATAATAATATTATTATAATAATAATAATAAAATTATTCATATTTATTTAAATAGATATGATTGATATGTTTAAAGGGGAATACTCATTCCATCCTATGAAGTGCTTCTATATTACGGTGAAAAGTCACATTTGCTTCTAGAATTCGAAGATGCATCTCTGGATGCACCTCTTTTACACACCTGTTAGCTCAAATAGCTGAGACATTTTAATTTTGTTAAAGTTTAATTTAGGAATGCATCTCCGTATCAACATTAAAGTGAGTCCGAATATGCATCTCCGTAACAACCCTTAATGTAAAATTCAGGGGGTTTTACGGAGATGCGTCTTTGAAATATGCCCCGTTAGGTCAAATAAGAAACAATTGCAAAAAGTTAGAAAAATAATACAATTTAACATTCAAATTTCTATGTATCATTTGTCTTACGATATCCGTGCAATTTAAATGGACTCTCATATTTTTTGATCAAGTGTCATCACGTTTCAACTTATTAATAAGTGATTAGTACGTATCACTTCTTTCACATCTCATTGTTACAAATGTCTGTCTTCTATCATAACCATTATCAAACATTGCGACTACAACGCCAAATCCCAATTTCTCGGCATCCATGCAGATCCATTGTAGTATATGTTCACGAATAATAATCTCTTGTTTATTTGTAAATTATTCACGAATATCTATCTCGATAACAACCGGCCTAGCACCCGGTTTAACATCATCCTTCACTTCACCCGATTTAACATCCATCATCAAAGTAGCTTTAGAAAATATATTCCGGTGCACCATATCTAATACCAATCATAATAGAAAAACAAATTAAAAACTAGGGATCTCCGAAACAAATGAAACTTAGTTTTTTTTTCAGCTCAAAAACTAGATTGATGTGAGGAATGAGGGATGAAATAATAAAATTTACCTTAAATTTCAGATTCATTTGCTTCTTTTGATGTATAAATTACAAGAATGATATTTAGGTGTTGAAAAGTTAATTGAGAATGAAAGATTTTTTTTGAAGGGTTTTGGGAGTGAAGTTGAGTTTGATCACGAGGAAGAAGAACAAGAAATGTGGTATTTTGTTCAATTTCCCACTTGATATTTTCATATATGCATCTTCGGATACATCAATGAGTTGTTAAATAAACCGACCCAGTGAATAAAAATACCATAATTGAGTACATAGGGTTTATGGAGATGCATCTTAAATAATATTCAAAGAGGCATCTCCATACTAGATTTCGACAAAAATGGGGTGTCTGGCTGAATTACAAGGTCTGGGGTAATTTTATGTGCATTTAGAGATGCATCTTTAGATACAGTAAGAGAATTTTTGGTTTCTCAGAGATGTAGGGCGCACTTATAGGGTGAAGGTGAGTAGGGGTGTTCGCGGTGCGGTTTGTACGGTTTTGACGAAAAAATCATCCGAACCGCAAGAGAAAAAATCGTGCGATTTGGTTTGATTCGGTTGGCTTTTAGAAAAAAAATCGAACCAAACCAAACCAAACTAATGCGGTTTGGTTTGGTTCTGTTGGTTCGGTTTTTTACTGTTGTGAAAAAACGAAGTCAAGAACAAAATATAATAGGAATTAGGGAAGATAAGAAGAACACAAGAATTGGTTATAACTGCTATTCTTTTACTTTCTCTTAAAACAAGATTACAAGTTTACAAGAATAACAAATAACCTCTCTCACCCTAAATTAGGATTTGCAGCTTAGCAATGATGAGAGACTAATATGCTATTTATAATAAAACCTAACACACTAACTAATGGGCTTTTTCCACAAGGCCCATTACACAAGCCAACTTAATAAACAAGCTAACTTCACAAATTAGGGTTTAAACACTAGAACCTAATTTAACATGTGTTGAAAGTATTTTGGATAAATATTTTCTAATATCGTATCCATAGAGACTGAGTTAATATTGTTGTCGTTCTATAGTCGAATTATAATGAGTAGTGAAAAATATTGATTTTGATTGTTTTAATCTCCATTTGCAAATAACAGAATAATGATTGAATGACTAAAAGCTTAAAGACGAATAACAATGGTGAATGAATATGTTAAGTTCTAGGGTTCATCAACCTATTCATATTCAATAATCAATTAATCCACAAGTGAACATTATCTAAGTTATTATCTTCATTCATCCTCAAAACTGATATTATGTCTAATGATCAATCTAGAACCACCTCTACCGGTATGATATTCGATCTCTCAGAATAACTATAAAGATAAAGGGAATTAACCACGATGATTTATGAAAACTTCTTCAAAATCTCATCTCTGAGTATTAATCAACAAGTCAATATAAGAACCTAGGGCAAAAGTATAAACCCTATCTCTCGATTGATAGTTCAACAATGATATAAAATAAAAGCAAGGTTCTTTATTGATAATAAAACTTAAACAACTGTTCACAGGAATTAATCAAAGTAATTGTATCTTCATAGGTTAACTACTACCTTAAACTCAACACAATGGGGTTTAGCTCTCCATAGACATGAAGAACACACAAAGCTCAATAGAGGGATTCATCTTCATCAAGTCTTCAATTGATGTTGAATTCTCCGTCGGATGTTGTTTTCTGTTCTGGAATAGGATTGCTCTCTCAATTTCGCTCACCAAAGATATATCTCTTTTGAGGATTAGGGCTTCTATTTATAACTTTATTTCTTTTCACGCAACTCCCGTAGCGCAGCACGGATTGGCGAGGCGTGAGCCAAAGTCAGAAGTGATGGTGCGTCTCGCCCCTTATCACCACGGCTCGGCCTCTGCTTCATCTTTCTTCTTTGCGATTTCTCTTCTCCAGAATCTCTACGCCTTTGTGTTTCTTCGTATTTACTTTTCAACATTAAAATCTGCACAAATAACACCCAAAGTGATGCAAGTCGCTCTACAATTAGCATCAAACCTCTAGAGTTCAATTCTAACCATAAAATCCTTACAAATCATAAGATATGTTTAACTTTAGATCAAAAGGTAGTTAATTTAACACATGAAAATACCACTAATTCACTCCTAACAACATGCTAACAACCCTAGCATCTTCGACACCTGCATGCTAGACCCATAACCTTTGACTTCATGCTTAATCCTGTCGAACTGTCGAACCAGAAAGCTACTCTTCGACCATACTAGAGTTCGATCCAATATCTCACAAATTTCCACCTTGGATCTAACTCTACAGCGTCAAGGGAATAAACTAGCTTTCTTCATGCAGCTTTATCAACTGCATATAGTGAAAAAACTTGCAACTCGGGAATGATTTGGTGATCATATCAGCAGCATAGTCTTCAGTCGAAACCTTCAGCACTTGGACTTCTCCACACTCGATTCCTTCTCTGAAAAAATGCAGCCTCACATCAATGTGCTTAGTTCGCTCATGATAGGCTGAATTCTTCGATAGGTGTATTGCACTTTGACTATCACATTTAACAGTGATACCTCGACCTTGAAGTTTCAGCTCCTTCGCAAAATCTTCAAGCCACAATGCTTCTTTCACAGCTTCAGTTAGGGCAATATACTCCGCTTCAGTGGTTGATAGAGCAACAACCTTCTGAAGTGTTGCTTTCCAACTAATTGCAGTGCCAAACATAGTGAAAACATATCCAAAAATAGATTTTCTGGAATCCATACAACCTGCATAATCAGAGTCGACATATCCTTCAATTGCTGCTTTACTATCTTCACCCAAGGCTCCACCATAAATTATGACTCTGTTCAGAGACCCATTTATGTACCTTAAAATCGACTTTAATGCTTGCCAGTGAGCCTTTCCAGGATTCGCCAAGTACCTGCTTACAAGACTTACTGCATATGCTATGTCGAGTCTAGTACAAACCATAGCATACATCAAAGAACCAACTATATTAGCATATGGAATTATATTCATATAGGCTCTTTCGACAGAAGTACTAGGACACTGATCAATACTCAGCTTGAATTGAGGGTTTGTTGGAGTCACAACTGGATTCGAATTCGACATACCAAACTTTTCGAGAATCTTCCGTAGATATGCCTCTTGAGATAAGCATAAATTCGACTTCTTTCTATCTCTTCGAATGTCAATTCCAAGAATCCTGGAAGCAGCTCCCAAATCCTTCATATCGAACTCCTTATTGAGTTCAACCTTCACCCTCATCACATCTTCAACATTGTTGCTTGCTATGAGAATATAATCCACATAAAGCAACAAAATAACAAATGAATTACCAGGTCGAAATCTGAAGTAAACGCAGTGGTCGAACTGACTTCTAATGAAACTTATGCGTGCCATGAACTTGTCGAATCTCCTATTCCACTGTCGAGGAGATTGTTTCAGCCCATATAAAGATCTCTTTAGCTTGCACACATAATCTTCCTTCCCCTTTTCGACATACCCTTCAGGTTGCCTCATCAGGATCGTTTCATCTAAATCACCATACAAGAACGCAGTCTTCACATCCATCTGTTCCAATTCAAGGTCGAACTCTGCCACCATGGCAAGCAACATTTGAATAGACCTATGCTTCACAACAGGAGAAAACACATCATTGAAGTCTACACCTTCTTTCTGAGTGAAACCCCTTGCAACTAACCTTGCCTTGTATCTTTTCGACGTCACTCCTTCAATTCATTCCTTAACTTTGAAAATCCATTTACAACTGACTAACCTTGCCCCAGCAGGCTTCTTGATCAGTTCCCAGATGTGATTATCATGAAGATATTTCATCTCATCATCCATGGCCTTAAGCCATTCAGTCTTATTTCGACTCCTCATAACTTCCTTATAGTCTCTAGGTTCTTCGTCTATAACCTCACTTGCAGAGATTAAGGCATAAGCTATGCGATCTGCATACCCAAGCCACTGAGGTGCCTTGATGACTCTCCTCGACCTATCTCTCGACAATAGGTAGTCATCGACAGTTTCCTCATCCTCAGCATCTTTTGCTTCTTCTTCGACTTCATCAGGGATATGCAATTCAGCATCAACATGCTCCACCTCAACAGGAATCTCTTCCTGTTCCAGCTCTTCTGCACTTCGACCACCATCATCATCATCGGTTTTCTTGAAAGTCATTTCAGCTTCATTGAAAACTACGTCTCGACTGGTGATACACCTCCTGTGACCTGGCTCTAGGAACCATAGCCTATAAGCTTTGACTCCTTCAGGGTATCCCATGAACATGAATTTCAGAGCTCTAGGTTTGACCTTGTCTTGCCTAATGTGAGCATAGGCTACGCAGTCAAATACTCTCAGTCTGTCGAGATCTGGTGGATGTCCCGACCAAACTTTTTCAGGTGTCCTCATATCTAACGCTGTCGAAGGACATCTGTTTATCAGATATGTTGCTGTCGAAACAACTCAGCCCAAAACACCTTCTTTAGTCCAGCACTAGTCAACATGCATCTGACTCTCTCCAAAATAGTTCAATTAAACCTTTCAGCCAAACCATTTTGCTGTGGAGTACCTGCAGTAGTTCTGTGCCTTGCAATACCAGAGGCCGCACATAAAATGTCGAACGCCTCATTGCAAAATTCAAGGCCATTATCGGTTCTCAACCTCTTGACCTTCATGCTAGTCTGATTTTCTACTAGAGTCTTCCAACTTTTGAAATTATCAAAAGTTTCATCCTTAGTCTTTTGGATGAATACTCATAACTTCCTGGAATAATCATCAACTATGGATAGAAAATACCTTGCTCCTGAATGTGATGGACACCTTGCAGGCCCCCAAAGATCAGCATGGATGTAATCAAGGGATCCATGTGTTCTTTGTTTGCCTTTGTTGAACTTCACTCTGCAAGATTTTCCAAATACACAGGGTTCACAAAACTTCAACTTTTCGACTTTGTCTCCACCAAGCAGATTTTGTTTCCCTAATTCGACCAGACCCCTTTCATTGACATGGCCCAATCTCATGTGCCAGATTTCTCTCTTCGACAAAGGTTTTGTGGATGCAACATTTGTCAAACCACTTACAACTTCAACCTCAAGGGTATACAAGCCTTGTTTCTTCACGCCTCTCAAGACTTCCTTCGACCCCTTCATGACTCTTAGGATAATTTTCTCTCCTTGGAAAACATATCATTTCTTTTCGAATTCACCAAGAGAAAGCAAATTTCTCTTCAAATCAGGAACATACCTGACTTCAGGCAACAACCTTATTGACTCATCATGGAGCTTGAATCTCACAGATCCAACACCTGCAATTTTGCAAGCCTTGTTGTTTCCCAGCAATACTGATCCACCATCTTGATCACATAATTCCTCGAACAAGTCTTTGTTTGGAGTCATGTGCCAAGTGTAACCTAAATCTATTATCCCCTCTCTTCTCGAGTCACTACTTGAAATCACAAGAACATCAGATGATTCGAAATCATCTTGAATAATGGCTGCATTGCCATTATCCTTACGGCCTCCATGATCTTTCAGGCGTTCAGGGCACACCTTTCTCGTGTGACCCTTCTTCTTACAATGATAGCATCGAATACCAGATGCTTCGCCACTGTAAGACTTCGACTTGCTTTTGCCCTTCTTCTTGTCGAACTTACCATCCTTTCGCAAGAATTATCTGTTAGACGCTGGTGTGAAGGCAAGCCTCTACAACATTATGTTTTGATGAAGACAACTATCATAAGCATGCATCAATAAAGGATGAGCAAAAAGATCAAATAAGCTATGGATAAAGATTGCAACCTTCATGAAGTTTTAGCTTTGGTTGATTGATCTTCAAGTCATAATGGTATAAGTTAAATACTTTTACATTGGTATTCCTTAGTGCTCAAAAATCATATAAACTTTCATACATATGCATGCCCAAACTTATATATGCATGGCATAAGTTTCCAACCTTGAAAAACATGCTTTTTCACCTTTTATGCTGAGGTAACCGGTTACCCTGGTTTCAGTAACCGGTTACTGAAACTTTTCCCACTGTTTTTTGTATGGGTAACCGATTACCCTTGTTTTAGTAATCGGTTACTGTGTTGAAAATTTCAAAAAATATGAACGTTGGAGTGGGTAACCGATTACCCTGCTTTTGGTAACCGATTACCTGCTGAAACATTGCCTTGTTTCACTTTGCTTTATGTTCAAACGTGAATATCTTTTCAAACCTTAAACATTGCATTGTTTGGTCATTTTATACTCTTTCTAAAGGGTGTAAATACCTATATAAATACCATAAACTTCAGATTTAAATCTCACCTCTTTCATTACAATTTACCATCTTTTGATCATATATTTTCATCATATATTTTCATACAAGTGTTTCATACTTGAACTTTCATTGAAACTTTTTCTACACATTGTTAGAAAAGTTTCTCATTCATACATAAACACTTGAGCACTATTATATCATTGTAAATTGTCTTGCTTGAAAAAGAAGATCAATCTTATAGATTGATATATGTTCATTAACATTTCTACTCAAATATATTCATTATTATTGACTTGCTATCCAGGATTGTTGGAAGCAAGGGTTATTGATTGGTGAGAGGATTATTCTCATAATCAAGATAGTATATCCAAGAGGATTGTTCTTGGTGGTTGAAATCTTGTTGTCCAGGATTGTTGGAAACAAGTTAGTGAAAATTCCAAGAGGATTGTTCTTGGTGGTTTTGTTAGAAGATTGTAGGAGGAGTCTTGGTATAGGCTTGTACAAAGATCTAACAATAGTAAAATCTCTTTCGTGTTCTTTACTTTTCCGCAATTTACCGCTTTCATCACTATTAGCAAGAAAAGAAAAGAACCATTCAAAAACCTTCAAACACTTAACCAAAAATAAGTACAAGTATTCTAAAAACCGGATAAATCTTTGAAAACCTAATTCTCCCCCCTCTTAGGCGCACTCTTAAACTTACAGTTGGCCTGAGGATCTAGAAGGGGGGGTGAATAGATCTCACAGAGTTTTTCGGAATTATTTCGAACTAAAGCGAAAGCGGTTCTGAATCGACTTGCGTCTATTCCGGACCGTTATTGCAAGGGTCGTATATGTGACAAAACCACAAGATAATTGAGATTAACGATGAAGTGATATGTTATCGAATCAATACGTTTCACAGCTGAAAATCAATTAACTTCTAAATTGACAAACTTTGGTTTGCAATGCAGTAATAATGGAATAAGCAAAAAGACAAACACTTGGTGATAATGTTCAAATTGATGATGATTCAAGATGTGGTGAATTGTGATGTTTATGCCGAACCTTAATTCACAATTTTAACACTTGAATCATTAATCAATTTTGCAATTATGACCAAGTATGAACAGAACGTAAATGAAAAGATAAAAGCGACAAAAACACGATATTTGTTCAGGCAGTTCGTCGATCGTCCTCGCTACGACTACGTCTGCCCCCAATTCCAAATTGAAATTGGGAAATCTTCCATTAATGTTGAAAGTAGTATATACAAAGAAGAAAACAAAGCGATAAACAATAAACCGAATTTGTCGATCCTTTGAATCTTCTTCCCCCTTAATCTTGAGCCAGATCAAGGTGATCCAAGAGCTTCACTTGATCCCTTTTATGCAGTGTCTTGAATTGCCTTGAACCCTTGTTCTTCAATCTTCACACTCAGATGGATCCTCGATGAAACCTCTTGATAAAAACCCCCAAGAAATACCTATCTTGGAGGACAAAACCCGCGAATTTTATTCACCAAAAACCCCACAAATCTTCACCCACTAGGAATCTTCAATTCCGTTCCATGGACGTTATCGAACTCGATCACTAACCATCAACGCAAGAATGATTATGTGTAATTGTGTTGGAGATGACGAAGAACGAAGATGAGAAGCCTTTGTGTATCTTTCAGTCGTTGGTGTTGTATGCAATAATTGAACCTTGGACAATATATATGAGAGCTTTTCAGTTGATGCAGAGAAAACCAGAAATTTTGGCAGTTTTGATCAGATAGGTCGACCTAATTTAGGGCTGGGTCGACCTAACAGAGCTGCATATCCTTTGGATGTCATTTGTTCCCAGTTAGGTCGACCTGTCAAAGAAGTAGGTCGACCAGAATCCACTTCAGATGCGTTTTGGGGACATTTTCTCAGATTAGGTCGACCTAGTTGTTGTGTAGGTCGACCTAGCAGAATGATATGTAAATTTCTTCATTTTAGGTCGACCTGTGTTGGGAGTAGGTCGACCTGACTGCTGATTTTCTGAGTTCCTTTTATTTTGCTTGTGTTGAGTCGACCTGTATGCATAGTAGGTCGACCTGCTCTGTTATGAGTGACCAAAGCTTGCTTTTCTTTGAGTTCTTCTGCTTGTACCTTGTTGCTTATATGCTTGTTGAGTTTGCCATGAATCAAAAACATCTTTGTGAGTGTGATCTTGTATTCACATTATCCTTTAACGGCCAAACCTTCACCAACAGTCGAAGGTTTATGCTCCTTTCGTTTATTCAAGTCCTTAGAATACAAGGCTGATTAAACTTCTTCAAACGTCAGAGACTCCCTTCCATACAAGAGAGTTTCTTTTAAGTGAGCATGTGATCGAGGCAGAGAACACAATAGTAATAGCGCTTGATCTTCATCATCGATCTTCACATCAATATTCTCAAGATCAAGAATCAGCTTGTTGAACATATCCAACTGCTCAGCCAACACTTTGTCTTCAATCAACTTGAATGAATACAAAGCTTGCTTCAGATAGAGTCGATTTACCAGTGATTTGGTCATATACAAACTTTCAAGTTTCACCCATAACCCTGATGCCGTCGTCTCCTTTGATACCTGTCGGAGAACCTTATCACCAAGGCTCAATAAAATTGCGCTGTGTGCTTTCTCAATCATATTCGTCTTCTCCGTTGCCGTCAATTCTGCATTCATGGCTGCCTCTCCCTTCAACGCTTCCAAGCAACCCTATTGAACCAGTAGGGCTTTCATCTTCAAGCGCCACAGACCGAAATCATTCACTCCGATGAACTTTTCAATCTCATACTTTGTTGAAGGCATCTTCTCCACGCTCACCGCACCAATTTGTTGTGGAAAAACGATGTCAAGAACAAAATATAATAGGAATTATGGAAGATAAGAAGAACACAAGAATTGGTTATAACTGCTATTCTTTTACTTTCTCTTAAAACAAGATTACAAGTTTACAAGAATAACAAACAATCTCTCTCACCCTAAATTAGAATTTGCAGCTTAGCCATGATGAGAGACTAGTATGCTATTTATAATAAAACCTAACATACTAACTAATGAGCTTTTTCCACAAGGCCCATTACACAAGCCAACTTAATAAACAAGCTAACTTAACAAATTAGGGTTTAAACACTAAAACCTAATCTAACATGCTAACAACCCTAGCATCTTTGACACCTGCATGCTAGACCCATCTTCGATTACAGCATGCACACCTCAACACCAGCATGTGAATAACCTTCGACTTCATGCTTAACCCTGTCGAACTGTCGAACCAGAAAGCTACTCTTCGACCATACTAGAGTTTGATCCAATATCCTACATTAACAAATATTTTATTGAGTCATACATACACATATAGATGACAACATAACTTTGTATTTAGACATTCATACACTATCAAATAACAACAAAACTTGTCATATTTTGACAACAACTTTTCATTTAATATGTAAAAATTAAATTAGACAAAAGTGGAATAGTAAACATAAAATAATTGCATAAAAAATATAAAAATTATTATAATGAAACAAAAAAAATAGAAGAAACGAGAGATTAGTGAAGATGAAAAAGAAAAAACAAAAGAGTTGAGAGATTAGAGAAGAAGATGTGCGATAAAAACGAAATTGAAATAGAGAACATTTGCAAAAAATGAGAAGGTGAAAAAGAAAGAATATAAGATAGTAGAGATTAGAGATTAGATAAGAAGAGGGAAGATGTATGTGACAAAGAAGGTGTGATAATGCTATTAGATATTTGAGAAGATCGGAACTGAAATCATCTGTGTAAGGATGAGAAAATTGTTCGTAATCATAAGGTTAAGGTATAGTAGATTTTAGTTTGGGTTGGATGTGAATTAAGTAAAAGTTAAGTTGTAACATAATGCGGTTTGATTCGGCTTGGTTCGGTTTACAAAATACAAACTGCAAACCGAACCGTACGGTTTTGTTAAAAGATGACCCAAACAAATTCGAACCAAATGCGATTTTTGCGGTTTTGATTTGGTTTGCGGTTTTCTATTGGATTGGTTTGGTTTTGATCACCCTTAGGGTGAGCATTCCCCATGTTTAAAAGGTTTTTTATGGTATGAGGCTTAAGCCTTTTCTATTTTAAAAAAAAAATCCGACTTAACATAGACCTGGGTAAGATATGTGATAGGTCCTTGTTAGTTTGTCTGACTTATTTCCACCCCTAGAGATTAATATATATCTACGGATGATTTAAAAAAAATTATAATGCATCAAGTGATTTAAAAACCAAACCAGAGGTTGAACCAACGAGACCTTTTATTTAATTTCAATGGGTTAAATCTGTTAAATTTACAATCAAACCATTTATTATATACAACAGCCAAGTCATATTCCACTAAGTGAGTTGACTACTGGATCAATTTCTATTAAGAATTATGTTTCTATCCAAATAGTTAATCTCGAGTTTTTTCTTTATAATTTTTCTTATAATTTTTTCTAGGTCTTTTTCCTCTTTCTCTAACTATTTGATTCATCTCCATATGACATGATCAGGGGTGGCAAAGCGGTCGGTGCATCCCATTTAAATCCGTTCTAAAGCAGGACGTAGCGATACACCAATTTTTTTCTAGTTTGATTTAATACTTTATTTATAATTTTTTAAAATCTACTACTTTATGTAACATTTGATTTATTATTTTATTTACAAACTTTTATATCTGTTGATTTTTGTTTCCAGTCGTTACCTTCTAAACAACAATACACATCTTTAAGAGTCATTAAACAATAAAATATATAAAAAGTTGTAGTATTTCACTAAACAACAATAAAAAAAAGTTTACTATTTCATAACTGCTCAATTTTTTAATTCACATCTCATAAATTATTGGTTTTCATGGTGACAACTTGCATCTACCGTCATTGTAAGCGAAATAAGGGTCATTGCAAATATGCATATCCGTAAACTTCTTTGAGTTTTAAAATAAGGGTTATTACGGAGATACACCTTTGTATAAATTCTTATATGGTTGCAAAGATGTTTCTCTGGAAACATTTTTGGGCAACATGAGGTGGCTCACTCACGAAAGCGTTGGGTGTGTGTAATTTGGGTGCGTCCAGAGATGGATATCCAAAATTTAAGGGAACTTATGACTTTTCACCCTGGTGAAGTAACACCCGATAGGGTGGATAAAGTGATACCCAATCCATATAAGCCAAATTTAAATAGGTGATCCAAAACCTTGCAGAAGACAAGTTAAATGTGTTAATTTGCAAAATTCAGTCCTTATACTCAGCTCTAATTGTGATTAGGGGTGAGAATAAATCAAACCAACTAAAAGAGACGTAAGACCTAGCGTATGTAGGCCCAGGCCAGACTATAATTTTTTAAATAGAAAAGACTTTGACTTTTTTATAAGTCTATTTTGTTATAAAGACTAGGTTTCAGGACATAAAAATTCGTTTAAGTCTATCAGGCCGATCTATTTAATAAATATAAATAATTTATTATAATTAATGTATTTTATATTATACTTTGAATTAAAATACCAAAATAAAACTTAGTTATTTTGAAGAATTTATGAAATTATATTGTTTTTAGGTGTTTTCATAAGTTTTTCTAAGAAAATAATCTCACAAAACTTATGTTATTAGATAAATTCAGATAAGTCAATGCAAATATATTTGAGTATCATTGATTTTTTTAATTTTTTAATATATATAAATATTAATTAAATTGCTCTTTTACATATATTTAAATAAAGAGAAAAGATTGTGTAAAAAAATAAATAAATAGAAAAGATAAATTGACACCATGAAAATTTTGGACACTGTATTTTCAAACAGTTGATAATTTAAAATAACAAATTCATCTTTTAATAATTAAATTTATATTTGTTTTTGAAGTATAATAATATGGTATCTTTGTAAGGTGTTAGATTTTGAGGAGTTCAAATATGAGTGCTCTTAAATAAAATTTAAACATTATTTGAAGATCAAATTTAGATCTAAAAATAAATTTATGATAAACTTTTAATAAATTAATTTTTTTTTTAAATAAGTAATTTGTACCTAACAAAAATAAAATAAGATTTTAAACATTATTTGAAGATCAAGTTTAGATCTAAAAATAAATTTATGATAAACTTTTAATAAATCAAAATTTTTTTTTAATAAGTAATTTGTACCTAACAAGTTTCAAATCCGAGACCTTGAGAGGAGCACACTCTAATACCTAAGCATTTCACCGCTAGATCACAAACACTTTAGATCACACACGCACACTTTAATAAATTTAATTTAATTTTGATAGAATTTAACTTGGCTCAGATTATTTCTTATATAGATAAATTTAAAATAAAAAAAAACAATTTTAAAATATGAAGGGGTGCTTTAGCAATTTCCCACAAATATCAAGACCAACAAAAAAAAAATAAAAGGAAAGAAGGCATCTTTTGGCACATCTGGTTATTCGCCGGTTCCTGGCGGAATTTATCGTATCAATTCTCACCCACACCACACCCTTTGATTCCCCGATCCACTTTACACCTTCTTCCATTCAATTCCTTTCCTTTTATTTTCCTCCCCTTTTCTCCCTTATTCAACTCTATTCTATTCCCAGGTCAGTGCATCCTTTTTTTTCTTTCTTTCTTTTTTTTTCCCCTTATTTCCTAAAAAAACTCTAACTTTACAAATTTGAAACCATCGCAACAAAACCTTATGCAATGCAATAAACCTTTGATAATTCCTTATCATAGTTACTATTATGAATTATGGTTGATTCTCTAAAATCTAGAATCTATTTTCCTTTTCTAATCGCAAATCAATAATCGCAAATCAATTTATGTTTATATACTGAAGATTCGGTTTTGTAACAAAACCTGATCTATTCGCATTGCATAATTTTCTCCCTGATTTGTTGCTTTCTCACAATGTTATCACCTATTTATTCAGATAAATAACATGAATTGTTGTTGCTGAAGATTCCTGAATTGATCTCTTATGCAATTGAAGTTAATTTGGCTATTCAGGTCAATATTTGGTAATCATGATCAACATTTTTTTCCTCTTTCTATTTTAGTTTATTTATGTTATATTTATAATTATCGAACGATTTTGTTAATATTATTATTTTCATTATGATGTTTGTAGGTCAATAGTAAGTTCAATTTTTTATTTTCGCGGATGGGTGTGTTCCACTTCGAAGGTTTTTTCTAGATTAAAGAAAAAATTATACTCTTATAAGAAGGGTGTGGACTTCTTTTAATGGGTGCTCCTAAGCAAAAATGGACTGCTGAAGAAGAGGCAGCTTTGAAATCGGGAGTAGGCAAATACGGGGCTGGAAAATGGCGAACCATACTTACAGACCCGGAGTTCAGCACCATTTTGCGGATGCGTTCGAATGTAGATCTCAAGGTAAGTCTTTTCAAGATTCTGGCTGGTTATGGGAAGTGCTATAAAGTAAGATGTATTCGAGTTAAATGATCAACTGTTATACCAGTTAGTTTCTATATTTAACTGTATTTGCTTTAAGCTGTGAACAGGATAAATGGAGGAACATAAATGTGACAGCAATATGGGGATCTAGGCAGAAGGCAAAACTTGCGCTTAAAAAGAACCTGCCTCCCCCGAAATCTGAAAATAACCACGTAACCTCGAATGCCATAGTTCCGTATAATCAAGAAGTTGCTGCTGCTAAGCCTCTAACAGTTTCCGGCGGAACATCTACTTCCAAAGAACAAATATCAAGGTTATACCACTCCAAGCTAAATATATCTCTCGTTACTGAAATTAAATGAGTATGTGATTGTTGGTTGGTATAATCTTGTTCTTGAATAGCAAATGAACAAACATCGTATAATTATAGATATTACTTCCTTTGATGGTTATCAGCTCTAGGGTTGCTTAAAGCAGTGTGCTACTGTGCCGAACTTTTAAATGAATTAATTTCTTAAGCAGGATGCAAGCAATTTTTGCATAATATATGTATAGGTTTATTGTTTTCTGATTCTTCATTAGCTATTTAATTTCATGATGAATCTTTTCCAAGCATGGAAAATATACCCTAAAATGATTCAAATACATCCATATGATTTTGATTATAGAGGTTCCAAGTACAACTGCAAAATATTTGATATATAGTTATCTTCTGTTGTTGGCACTTGTGGTGACAATATTCCCTCAAGATTTTACTGAATTTACAACGTCAATTATGTGGCAATGTTTTTCAATGACAGCAGCATAACTCTTTTTAATAATGGCAGATTGGACAACCTTATAGTAGAGGCTATTGTCAAGTTGAAGGAGCCAAAGGGTTCTGATATTTCCGCCATTGCTGCTTTTATAGAGGTATTTCTACTGTAATTACCTAACTAATGGTATTTAGAATCTAAATATCAAACTAATATGTAAATCAAAACTTTTTCCTCAATCAGTGTGATCAGTTACGTGACCATAAGACAGACACTACAATATCCTATTATAAATAATGTTTGATGACATGACAGACCATTTAATTCTAAATCCTTCATAATCAAAATGTTGGTGCATGTAAACTTTAATACTAGAAAATATATATGTAATTTATGCTTTTGTAGACCTCTTCCTTTTCAAGTTAATTTCTCACATATTTAGAATTATGCGGAAAATTATTTGAATTTATTCAACTTTCATCAAATAATTTTTTTTATATATTAATTTTATATTGATTGATGGATTGAATATTTGTTACAAAGTATTTGTACGAGTCAGCCTACTTTCTGATCAAGTTTAGAACAAAAAAAATATTTAAAGTTTAAACTGTTTCAAAATGTTTCTCTTCCAAATCCATTGATTTATACGTTGTTTATCAATTATCAGCAGTTTCAACTATCTCTGATATGTAACCCATCGATTTCCTTTCTTATGGTGCTAAAATATCTTAGTCTTTTTTTTTTTTTTGTTTGATGGTTAATTTTGTCAAACCTAAACAGATTCCCTGAGTTTCCCACCTGGGGCAAGAACACGCACTTAATTTTTTTTCATTCCTATGGTTAAGAAAGGCTTAGCATAACCTCAACCAGTCATGATATATTATCTATTGTTTGTCTTTTTAAATACACCAGCAAATGTCATTTTCCTTTTATGCTTCTCTGTATCACTGTGTCGATAGCAATTCTGATTTTTTTTACATCAATAGGATCAATACCGGTCTCCGCCAAACCTCGTAAAGTTAATTTCATCAAAACTGAAGCATATGGTCGCAAGTGGTAAAATAATTAAGGTAAATATACTTTGTTAATGAAGATTGGCTTCTTGGAACGTTGTGCCCATGATTCAATATATTTTCCTGCAAACATGTGTAGTGAAATGAGTGTTGTCAAGCTGGGTAGTATTATATTTGGTCATTTGATCCTGAGTTGACATTCCTAATGACAGGTAAACCAGAAATACAGGATTGCAACAAATTCTTCAAAAATATCTGAGAAAAGAAGATGCTCTTCGTTATTGCTCCTGGAAGAGAGGCCAAAAGATTCTCCAAAAGCAGAGAGGGCTGATGCCAACATCCTTTCAAAATCCCAAATTGATGTCGAGCTTTTAAAAATGAAAGGCGTGACAGCTCAAGAGGTGGCAGCAGCAGCTGCAAAAGCAGTTGCAGAGGCAGAAGCTGCTATTGCTGAGGCTGAGACAGCAGCACGTGAGGCAGAGGCTGCAGAAGCCGAAGCAGAGGCTGCTCGAGTGTTTGCAAAAGCAGCACTGAAGGCACTGAAATGCAGAAGACTTAATATTTGGTAAGCTTCCTTACCAAGAATCATTAATTAATGCCTATAAATAACTCGGTGTTTATAACTTCCTTTTATCCCATTTTGAGTGCTTTTTCCTAGTCGTTACTTTTCCCAATCTTTTATAAACCTGATTTCTCAAGGGTGGGAAATAATACTCCTATGCTAAGGTTCTCCAAGAATTAAAGTTTAATTTAAATAACTCCGAAACAAATTCCCTTAGGTTTTGACAATGCTACTAGCTTCATTCCATCTTTCTATAATACCATATCCAACAAATTGGATTGATCGTGGCTTGGTAAAATAAATAGGAGAATACAGAAACAAATCAAACTGAGCCACAAAAACAGTTCAAGAAAACTAAACCGAACTGCAATCGCTACACCTGAGCCAATCCGCAATCATTTCACCTGAACCAAACCAAATCAAATCAAACTGGTTAGGTGCACTATGGTTTTAATACCAAACCAATATGGTATTTTTTACTGATTCTAATTTCCATCTTGTTCAAATCCAAACACTACATGCAAATCTGACTCCATTAGCCTTCGATCCACTTCATTTTCCATCCATTGTTTAGATTCACAGCTAGAAGAAAGAAGGCTAGTTATGCATCAGATTGTCAAATCTTGTTTTAAACTCACTCCATTTTCCATTCATTATTACATGGCAGCATTGAATTGAGGCTAAGTAGCAAACAAGCAACACTTGCACCCTTAAGTGACTAGTGTCAGGTAGCCATCACACAAATTCCATGGAAAAGTGAATTTCCTTACCCATGAAGTTTCAGTTCATTTCATAAGCTAACTCTTTCATCGTTGGTTCATGGAATAACAGCGAGTGGCTCACAGTTTGTTTCAGTTCTCACCGAACTGTAGATATTTAACGTTCGGTTAGTATACTGACAGAATTAGAACACGAATCAGTTTGTAAACTATTTTAATAGTTCAGATTTTTATAAGATAATTCAGTTCAATTTGGTTCCACACAGTTACTTGAACAGTCCTACCAACAGGTCCTGAGTAACTTGCACAAAATCTCAGTTAAATGTCTCTCCTATCCGCTGTTCAAAAGCAAAATGTCTCTCCACTCTTATAACTTCAGTTTTTATTCACAAATACTATCTCCTTCGCCACATTTTCTGTCAGCCAAAACTCGGTCTCTTGTGAAAAGATCATATTTTTCAATAGTCGGTCAAAGGTTTTTTTAAGCTTATGACTACGCATTATTCAGATCCCTCCATTGAATTAGTTTCTATCCGTTCATTCAGCTAACGATTTTACTTTTGCAACTTTGTACAGATGGTGTTCGCTTCTACGTGGTTGACATGAGCAAAGCAGCATTATATTGGCTTTAGATCATAATGCTGCTGCTAGGAGCTGCTTGCATGTATTTAATTACTGTGCATAATTTAGGCTTGTAAATTTGGAATGTGAAGGACTGTTCCATGAAGCATTTTTGTCAGGAATAGTTTTTTTTTATTAATTTTTGTAATTTTATTTTTTAATGAAAGACAATGCGGCGATGGTACACGGTAATAGTGTTTGGTTATGTAGTGGAAAAAAATTGATTTTGAATGAATTAATTCTTTAATATTGATTCTATCTAAATTAGTGTACACGTCTCCAATCAATTTGATCTTCACATTATGGTAGAGTGAAAAGGTAGTGAACGGAGTTTTGTTGAAAAGAAATCCGATTTTTACTGGTTAGTTTTTTTCAAGAAAATTACAAAAATATATGCACTCAGAATATATAGAGAAATGTTTATGTTTGTGTGTAATACAACACTAGAAATTTCAAATTTATAGAAAATCTTGGTGAATATGGACCACATATTTTCTATCGTAGAATGTTCTGTAGGTATATCCACAAAAGGATTTTAGATAATTTGCTTCCGTAGATGTACCTACGAAAAAAATTCATAATTTTTAAAATTAGTTTTCCTGCTGTTTTTTAAAAGACTAGAATAATATAGTAGTAGTAGAAGGAAAAATACATAAACTAATACTTGAGAAAAATTGATTATATCAAAATGTTATAGAATGCATACATTACACTTTGAAATTAGAAAATACATCAAAAGAACTGTCGCCACCTAAATCTATTGGTGGTTCCAATTTTGACTTGTCCTTATTGGCTTTCTTCTCGATGTTGTTCAATCTTTTGAATTCGTGCATCCTATCAACAAAAAGGTCACGTCTCGGCATCTTTGATATGATGAAGCGCTTATTCGTAGGTGGTATGGGGCATCATGGTTTCAAGTAAACTTGCACAAAGTGATTCGCTTTTGAAAATCATGACGTAGGTGGTATGGGGCATCATGGTTTCAAGTAAACTTGCACAAAGTGATTCGCTTTTGAAAGTCATCCAATACACATGATGCGAGCATTTGAATTTGTAGGCGGTGCGGAGTGGAAAAAAGGTTTCCGAAGAACCATAACGCGTAAAGTCAATGCACACCATATCATAGGCGCATGCAATAAGATGTCTCATTTTCGAGAATTTCATCCATTTTGACAATGGTGCGTAAGCGCCCATCCAAGGCACGAGAGCTTCGTTAACCGCTTCAAATTTAGCTTCCTCTCCGTATAACCGCATGTACGTTTCTTTATGCATCTTCAACTCATGGATGAGTTGATGACGGACAACCGTATGGCTACCCTCTCCATTACCAAGCAACGCCGAGAAATCTCGGTAACCGCAATTACCGTCCCCCGCAACATCTACAATCCGCTCGATGTAAGAGTGCATAAAAATCAGCATCTCTTTGATGAATGAAATTTTTGGTGGAATAGGCACCTCTTCGATGATTGAAATTTTTAATGGAATAGGTGTTGGAGGTGGTTTGCTTATGCAAGCTCCTTTGTTTGAACTTTTTTGAGATTTAGGAGTCGGTGAGTCGGGAAAAAGTTTATCGACATGCTCACAATAAGAAGGTGACAGTGTAGTCGAGTTGTCATTCGGTGTAGGCTTTAATTTTTTCGGAGTACCCTTTGTCTTAACTGGTTGAGACAACAGTTTCATGTTGGTTGTTTCGGAATATTCAATCTTCTGCAATTGTTCTTTGATGTGGAGTTTCATGTTGTCCCCGACTTTCGAAAATGTCTATTTTATCGCTTCAAATTCGGAAGTAATAGAGATATTCGATTTTTCTCCTTCGACACAACCATCATCATCAAAACTAAGTCTTTTCCAATGAGGGATAACTTCGTCCATTTTTATTGGCTCACCTAGTCTCGCTTTTTTAGCAATAACACATGCACACTGGAGACTAAATGTTCTAGTAATACTGCAACCACACTTTACACTATTGGAACCGACAGTTTCACCTTGTTTGGCCTCGTGAAAAATATAGTTTAACCCGGCCCGAGACACATTGCCGATCAATTGAGAATAAAGAATGTTGTCCCTAAATCGATGTTCCAACACCGTAATGCTCCGACCAAATGTGGTTTATATCTCATTATGTTGGTTTTTTATCATGAGATTTACGGTGTCCCAATCTCGAAACAAGTCACCTTTTCTATTAGCCAACCAATTTTTCAAACTAGCATGTGACGATTCAACTCTATTGGTGGTTGTATTCTTAAGGTGCCGGACATTATCATTCCATGCACACACAAACTTCCCCTTCACCTTTCTGATACTTTCAATAAATCCGGATACTTTTCACTCACTTTTTGAAATTGAAAGACAGAATCGGCGTATAATTCTTTTGTCGAAGGAAATACCTTTGCCACCACATTCATCAAAGCAGTATCGCGGTCCGTAACAATCGCCTTGGACATCTCGACTTGTTCCTTCAAAAGTGACTGACACACCTCTAATGCCCACCTAAAATTATCTTTTTTTCACACTTCAGAAAAGCAAAACCAACGGCATATGTCTTCTCGATGGATGTAACACCTACCATCTCAAATAACGGAAGTCAATACTTGTTGGTCTTGTAGGTAGAATCAAGAAGGATCATTGTCGAAAAAGTGTTGAACAACTTTATCGAATCCGGATGAGTCCAAAAAAAATATCTCGGACTGTAACCCCATCGTCGCATGTTCTGTACCACGACACGTATTTGTTATCATCCAACATCCTCAACAATTGTTGCATCTCACTTCTATCTCCCTTAATCACCTTATTATTGCGGTACCAGATGTTATACAGTTAACTTATATTTGATACGCTGTCAGGTTCCTTCCGTTTCAATGTGGCAAATATATTTTTCAGTTGGACAAGATTCAAGGACATGTCATTAATACATGTCTTCTTTTCCGGTTTGAGCCGACATACACTAGGATGTCCTTGTAATTTTCCACACATGTCGTAGTTATGCAAACCACAAATAACACTAAATCTCCACTTCTTGCTAGCCACCATGTAACCACTGGTTTTAAATGGACACTCGCATTTTCTAGTACCCGTGTCGTCTCTTTTAAACTTCCTTAGAGGAGGATGGTATTTCTCGCTTCTTTCGCACAACATTGTTACGAAAGCGTTTCTTCTTTCCGTACCATCATCTGATCTTCCTATTACCGCACCAAAATCAAGGTTAGTTGCATTCCTACGAATCCATGTGAGCATTCTTTCCCGATCATTAAACTCTTGCTTGTTATTAAAGTCACCGCCGACATCGACCGTCTTTATGACTACCCCTTCAACCTTCGGGGAAACATCAACTGAAGGAAATAAGTTTCTTGAGATATTATTGGAGTGCACCATACCTATTCGTAACCAATAAAAGAAATAACACAAAATTACAAGACTGCTACAAAAAAACAACACAGACACCTTCCGCAGATGCACCTCCGAAATGTGTTCATCTTCAACATGTTTCGTAGATGTACCTGGAAAGCAACATAACTTTTTTTTATAGAAAATTGATGCATAATGTGGACAATGCAATGGATAAAAATGACTATTTACCTGAAATTCAGTCTTCTTTTGCTCCCTTTGATTTGTTGCACCAAAAATTTGAAGTTTTGGAGTGGAAAATGATATTGATGAAGTAGGTTTTTCGGAGTAGTGATAGTAAGTGTTGAAGAAGAAATGTGACAATGGGGGAGTGATCATGCTAGTTCAAACTATATCAGATATTTCCGTAGGTACATCTACTGAATATTTTGGCGCTAAGTCATTCCGTATATGTACCTACGAAACAATCCCTAAACTGGATTTATTTGTAGTTTTTGCCAACCTATTCTAGTTTAAAATGCCTTCATAGATACACTTACGGAAAGAATCAGATTTTTTGAAAAAAAGGTGCTTCCTGATGTGCATCTACAGAAACAGGGGGCATAATTGGAATTTCGCCAGATGTCTAAGAGATCCAAGGGGTGTAAGTAATCAGATATTCTCTAAAAAAACGGAGATAGTAACTTTTAGTTGGACTTTGAACTTTACTTCTCAAAGTTAAACTTCAACATTGAGGACGTGCAGTGAAAATGGCTTCTAATTTTAAAAAATATGGTTAACCTGGGCGCGATTTATTGTTCTTTATTATGTTTTTTATTAATTAATGTAATTTTGTTGTGTTATTATTTGAACGTAAACGAATATATTTTTACAAGTTGTCGAAGTTATGCGGGGGTGTACATGGGTTGGATTGGACTGAGTTTGACCTAACCCATTACCCAACCCGTTCAAACTTCAATGAGTTAGGTTCGTCGTTCAACTCACAATTTCATTATTAAAACCGACCCGAGCCGACTCGTTCATTTATGGGTTGAGTTGGGTTAGGTTTGTGGGATGGGTTTCAAATTAAAAAATAATATTTTTTTCAATTTAAAATATTGTAACAAAATTCAATACATTTATACTCATTTTTAACACACAAAATGGATGAAGCACATCATATAATATCTAATAATATTCATCAACATGACGTAACACTGGATAATAGTATAAAATTCACAAGAAACATTATTTTTATAAAATACGTAAGTTGGAAATGATACAAAAGAAAATAAGAAACAACATTTAGTCTTAAAATTACGTAAACTCATTGATCTAGTAGTATTATTGGTAGAGAATAAAGCTTTTTTGGAAAATTTATGATTAGTACTGAGATGATAACTTTATATTTCTATTTAAAATAATGATAAAAAATAAGAAATTACTAATGTCATCAATGAGTTGAGTCAATGGATCTGCGAGTTGCAAAACTCAAACCCGATACTCGAACCAAAACTATATGGATTGTTGCAGGTTGGATATATCCGTAAACAAACGGGTTGAATAATTTATGGGTTAGTTCAGTTTGGGTCAGTGGATTCGTGGGTCAACTCGCACCGATGAACATCTTAAACAAATTTTCTTTTATAAAATTTCCAATGAATAACTTAAGTTATTTCACTTTTATAATTAGATAAATATCTTTTATTATTTTATTGAATTTAAAATAATTTATTAAATTATTAAAATTTTAAAATATGTCAGATGAATTTGATTCATCAATAATTTTGACTTAATGAAACAGATTCAATTTATTACTAACTAATATTTTTATATAGAGAATTAATTGAATGAATAATTTATTTGGCAGATGGATTAAATAAATTATGAGTTAGTATATACAACTGTCACCTCTAATTTATATAGGTTTATTTATATAGGTTATTTAAAGGGAACTTATTTTCCCAACTCTATAGATTCACCCTAACCTCTCACAAAAAGCAAATATTTACATGCACTGCACTGTTTTTCCACAAATAAGCACAATTTAGATAAGCGTCCCTTATTTAGAGTGTGTCTGCATATTCATTTTCGGATTAACTTTTATTTTTAACTTTATGAATTTTTTAGAAATGTATCTTCGAATACAACTCATAAATACATATGTTTAAATAGTTAAAAATGCACTCATTGATGTTCTTAGAGATGCATCTTCAAACCTATTTTTGGCAAAAAATAAAGTGGTTGTTTGACTTACGAAAGATGAGGTAATTTAAGGTGCATCCGGAGATGCATCTCTAAAGACACTTGAGGCAGCTTCGGATTTTTGGAGAAGTAAGTCGTACCCCTAAGGGTGAGGAAAAAAAATCTCTATTTAAAAGGCAATTTCTTTTTCCACCCTTATTAATATGGCTCACACCTCTAAAAATCTAAAATTGTCCATGAATTTTCGGAGATGCATCTCCAAATGCATCTTATTCCTGTTTTTGTCAAAAATTAGTTTGGAGATGCATCTTGGAAAATTTTTAGGGTGAATTCGGAGATTCATATCTGAAAAATACACCTTACTCTATTTACAACACATTTTTAATTGAAATTGGCGTTGTTTTTGAGAACTTTGTCGATTTTAATTAGTATTAGAATCATAGAAATTGTATCCTCACATTTTGCTCCTTGTGTTCCTACATTTCTGGCTTTTATGCGACCTAATGTAAAAAGCTCAGTTTTTTGAAAACTTGACTATGAATCAAAATTCTACTATGTCATTTGAGGAGAAAAAAATCAGGGATCAAAGACCCATATTTTGATAAACCTAAAATTCTAAATTAATTTTTTTCTATTTTATTTGATTTATTTTTTATTGTTTATATTTCAAAAAAATTTGGAAAATTTTGTAGACATCTTATTTGATTTTATTTGAATTTTAGTTCTAATTTTAGATTTTTATAATTTTATTTTAATTATTTTTCAATTTTCCAATTGTTTTTCTCAATAGAAAAGTTGTTGGTATTTACATGATTGTTATTGCTAATGTAGGCTATTAGGTCTGCCTATCGAGATAGAAAATTTTCGGATATGCATAGTCGAAAAACACTATTTTTTATATAAAAAAAAAAATCAGAAATACATCTCTGAAATTAATTATAATAGAGTGACTCCCTCACTTACGTTCAATTTTGTGAAAAATTGGTTCGTCCAAAGATTCATCTCTTAATTTTAGAAGCATTTTTGGAATTTTGCCAAAGATTTGTGTGAAAGTATGAGTGAAAAAGAAATTCCGATTTAAAATTGGAGTCTAATGCGTAGGGGTGCTCAAATTAATCGGTTACTTGAATTATCCATCTCCATATCCAAATCTAATAATTAAAAACATTTAATTATTAGAATAGTTTTAACCAAATTCATATTTTGTATATTTTTAAATATGATTTTAACCGAATCCAATTTTTAGATATCCATATCCAAAATCAAAATCAAATTAATTGAAAAAAAAATTACTATCTTTTTTATTTTTTTAAAAAATAAATTTTTGTATTTTTGGAAAAGATATTTTTTTCCAAAAATAAATATATACAAATTTTTGTTTTTGAAAAAATATTTTTTTGCTGGTTTTTGCTTTTTTAAAATATCCATAATCAATTATAAAAAGTGATTATGAATATAACCGATTTTTGAAAAGTAAAACTATTTATATGTTTATCATATCCGATTATGATAAATAATTATAAATTAAATATAAATTGTATATTTTAAAAATCTAACCTTGATTACTGCTACTAATGCGTATGACTCTTAAAATTCAAGAGTTCCCTAAAAGCTTTGAAAATTAAATTAGAAACTAAAGAGCCCCAAATTTTTTAAAAGTATTTTTATAATGATTTTTGAAAAAAAATATTACAAAATTATATTTTAATATTTTAGGAAAATAAAATATAATTTAATTTTTTTTTTTTTTTACAAAATATACATTTTCTTTTCTTTTCCAGAAAACAAAATTATTTTTTTAAACAATTATTTTTTATATTTTAGTAAAATATAAATTTAAAAAAAAACAAAACAATTTTTTTAAAGAAATGGACCCTTGAGTCCCACTTATATTCCCCAAAAAATCTAATAACATTGGAAACATGGTAAAGGGGTTAAAATCATCTTCGATTATCTATTTCTCATTTTTTCCACTTCTCTAATTTTGTGCGAATGACACATTTCCATAAAATGTCACATTTATTTAATATTTAATTAATTTTATAAACAAAAAACTATTATAATAGTCTTTCATTACTTTTAAGAAATAGAGAGAATCCAAAATGGATATGGGTCCTCACCATTTTTTAAAAGAAACAGAAAATTCCATTACTATAGTTTTATGAATAAAAATTAAATAATTATTAAATGTATGTCACATGTCTAAGATATCTATGTCACTTATACATAAAACTATAATAATAGAAAAAAAATGGAGAGATCTTCACTCAGGAAAAATACTCACTCAATAGACGCCTAAAAAAAGGACTTGAGATCCTCTGATCCCTAAAAATGGAGGAGGCCAAGTAGGAGCATTATAAATAGGGCTTTGTGACTTGGTTCTTTTTTTAACACCTCTAGACAAATCCATCAATTCCTCTCGCAAAAGCAATTCTGTGAATTTTTAACGATATAGCTACACCAATAATACACAATGACTGTATACTGTATAATTCCCAATTGTACAAGACTAATCATTTCAAAGCACCTTAGGAAAGGGAAGAATAAACCAATCTGAGAGTTAGACATGCAAATGCCACTAGAAAATCCAGAAATGAGTCGCAGAGATATTACATCAGAGTTCAAAACACAGTAGTTTCTCAGCTCTTTGATTTGGAATGCTTCACAAGCCAGTCTATAACAGAATCAATGTTGGTGGAGTTTTTGCAAGAGATCATGAAACAGCAAACTTCTCTATCAGTAATTGATTTCAGATCCCTGCACACCAGAGAGAACTCAGTACCAAACAAAGATAAATATACAAAATTGAAGGAAGGGATAAAACTACTCAAATACTTATTTAATTTTGGAACTCCCTAGTACTAATTTAATCTGTTAATGCTAGTAACAACCAGAGTGGAAGGGATGTGAATCTTACATTTGGTCGGTCAACGCTTGTTTAGACAGAGCCCCTGCCTTGTCAATCTTGTTCCCCAACACCAATAGAGGGATACCACTCAATGATGGTTTGCTCAGCAAATCATGAAGTTCACTCCTTGATATGCTAAGGTTATCTGGATCAGCAGCATCAACAACATAACTGCAGGAAAGATCATATTAAGAAACTAGCCAAGTCTCACAAATTCAGCTAATGATTAACAGCTCAAGAGAAAAGGCTTCAATCCATAAAAATTTGAGCATTCGATACAACTAGCAACTGCATTAGATCTAGGTAGCATCCAATTTTCAACAGAAAAAGTGAAATTTGCTTTGAACTAAAACCAATTGAGACTCTTTTGAATTGAGCAGCAACAAAGCACATAGAGTGAAAGTTTTAACTCTTGAAACTTTGAACCACATGTTGCAAACTTGCAAGATAATCAAGTTCATGCGCAAAATTTCAAGAAGCAATTACTCACTTCCTTGCTCGAGACAGAAACAATACTAGAAGAAGGCAATAATGAAATCAATCTGTACAGGCAAATTTCTCTATGCTTTTTCAAATAGGCAAATTATTTCTCAACATATAAAACATCAGGAAAGAGCTCTTTACTCGGCGAGCATCTACACAACCAGTATTTAAGCATAATTATCTTTGGGTTCATGCGAGAAAAAATAACTAAGCAATCAGTTATAATTAAACAAGGGATAATCTGCTGACTATGGAGCAACTACAAAACCTAAAACAAACAGCTAGAGACATCAATCATCAAGAGCAAAATTAAGACTTTAGGCACACACCTCAGTCGATTGTTTGGCAATATATCAAACACTTAGACAATATTACACACATATAAGTTTATCATATACACAGCATTACAAATAAAAAGCTCAGTTAAATATTCATCCATAAATGTACCAGTGTATGCATGGGAAACACACACGCAGTCACGTAATATTCAAATCTAGAAGAAATAAGAAGTTTGTTCCATACACAATAGCAGAAACTGCACGGCAGTAACGTTCCCACATGCTACGGAACCTAGGCTGTCCTCCAAGATCCCATAACTTGATTGTAACATTGCCTTTTGTTACTTTCCTCATATTGAATCCCACCTGGAATCAGATAACAATAGATTGATCAGAAACATTGCCTTTGAGAGATAGTAAACTTCATAAATCAAACTGTTACAAACCCAAGAGAATAATAAAAAGTAGGATGAAAACAAATTGAAAATTAAGAAGAAACTTCCTCTGCACTATTGATTGAAATGACAGGGTCAATATGTACTTCTAAGGAAAAATCCCCTTATAAAAGGGCAGAACTACTTTTCTATATTATTAAAATGGGATCCCTCTCTGTTTTCAAATTCTACTTACATCCTATACTGCACCATCTTGCAACTATGACTGGTGTACCTAGATTAATCAAACTGGTCCGTCTAACTACTAAAATAACTGTTAGTGTCATTAATTGTTGATTGCGGAAAATAACGGTTTATTCAAATTCTACAACGTAGCACTGCTATAGCCATTATTTGACTATTTTGTACTAAATAGAATATTGCAGAACAATAGTGATTTTATCACCCCCGGCCCCATCTGTATCAGATAACTAGCTCCTTCCAGCGACCACTTGTTTCTCGTATGCACCTTCAATACCTTCCCTACTGGCTGCTATCTGCTTACTCTGCCTGTCACTATTTACATGTAAAACATAAATATAAACCTTGTTCTCAAGGTTGAAATGGGGATGTAGCTCCTGGATAAACCATGTAGGCCCTTTCTGGCCTGTGTCACTGCACCGGAATCTGGTCAATTATAATCAGATCAGACCACAATGCAGAATGTGGTGCTTCCTCGTGATGTCAGTGGATAACATTGTTACCACCTCCTGGTGATCAATGACATTCATCAGAAAAAATACACGAAATGTGGTGAATTTAATTTTGATGCTGGTCGGGTAGCTGTGGTTTGAATACAACAGAACCTCTTTGTTTGAAGACAACAAATGACTCCTTGCTCTATATTTCGGGTGCATATGCCACTCGTATCGACCCCTGCCTTGTATACCCAATTGCCTACTTAGATGCTAGCAGTTTTTGTATGTTGGTCTGGATAGAACCTCATAAGCTCTTGAATTTGATCCATCACCAAATGATGTTTAAGTTGATGTAACACTTCATTTCTTTATATCAACTTGTCAAGTGTCCTGCAATCACTGAAACTACTGCAAGTGTGCAACCACATAACCCACCTTGAATGGTGTACAACCTGCTGCCCTGTGATAGTTGGCATTATACCAACACTCTGCCCAAGTAAGGAAAAAATCTTTGCTGTTCAGAAGTGAAATATAGCAAATAGGTCTCCTATGTCCGCTTCATCACTTTTACCTGTCCAACTGAGTCAGCCGAGTTTAGGGTATTAAAAATCTCTCCTGCCAGAATTTGCTCATGAATGTAGCGCCCGTCACTTAACAATAGAGATAGGAATCCCAATTAACCAAACTAACTCCATTGCAAAAATGTATACTGTGATTCTTGCTGAGTAGGAGTATTTTAATGCAATGAAATAGCCATACTTAACTTGTAAACACCCAGTCAACAACCAATATGGAATCATATCCTTGGACCTCGACAACCTTAATAAAGTGCATACAGAGTTCTCCGCAAATAGCTCTGGGAATAGGTATTATGCAGTGTTTATAATAAGCTTGCCGGAAACACATCTTTATACTTATTGCGCTGACAAGTACGGCAAGTAGCACAACAATTAGTAATGGCCCCTTTCATCCCCAACGACTAACCAATTGTGCCAACATTTTGTAGTTCTTATAAATCAATGAGTCTAAAAACGGGAATAGTGTGAAATCTAGCCAATAATATGGAAATCCAAGCCCAAGAGGCTGTTAAAACCATCCTACCCATGCAGTGCAAGTTTCCCTACTCGTTAGTAGAATAGAGGCAATGTGAATTAGGGTCTTTTTTGAGGTCGTCCAGAATTTTTCTCAAGGTCTTATCTACCTGAACTCCTCAGTCATGAAGCAGTGATACTGGATATAAGATCGAAAGATGGCCTGCATCTCCTTAACCTCGTCTCTAATTCTCTATGAAGTAGTGCATCTACCACTTTGTTAGAGGTGCGCAATCCCACTTTTTTTTACACAAATCCCAGTTCATTGTTGTCACTCAGAGGCCCCTGACCATCCCCACTATCCTCCATCCGCCATCATTGTCCTCACGTGGCAATTGATCCATCCTTAGAGTTATAGCTGGTTGCATCATTGTCTTCCAAAACCAGCCCAACTTTTTCCATCTGAAGAGCCGTAAGCCCCTTGATGCTAATATTCAATTGTGGGTTGTCATACACTTCATTGAAAGTCTGCCAAGCGCTAATTGGGTGGCGTTGTTGACACCTCTATGACACTAACTACTTCCATTGATGGTTTAAGGGCTTCGATGAGCGCCTCCATGTTATCCAGTGTCTTCAGATCAGGAAAATTGAACCACAAGAGAGTAATAAGAATTAGGATGAAGATAGATTGCAAGTCTAGAAGTTCCTCTATATTATTGATGGAATAGACAAGGTCAAGACTCAAGACAACCTACTAAAGGAGATTTCCCTTGTTATACGTCGGGACCTTCTATTATTATTTTCTCTAGTAGTCCTTTTTATCGTATACTAGTACCTTATTAACCTGTCACTAAGACAACTGTACCCTAATGAATCCTACTTATCCTTGTAATAAACTTTTCTAAAACACACAGTTGTATTTACTACGCAAGCTCCTTTCCATTACCCCTCTGTTCTCATACTTACCTTCAAACCCTTCCCTCCCTACTACTGCCCCATTTGCTAACAGCCTAACAGAAACAAAGAGGAAGAAGTGATAACTAAAAGCATTTGGTGAGCAATACTTACTGTAGGAATCATGTCCTCGCTGTATCCACCAGTCTATAAGTAATAAAAAAAAAAAAAATCAGTTAGTGAAGCAGACCCAAAGTATAAGTTAAACAAAAAAGAAGCGAAAATTAACATGATTATTGTACTTACAGCAACAACATTTACAAGGGAAGTCTTCCCAGCATTCTGAAGTCCTATAAGAGACAACTCCATTTCCTGCTTGAAGAAAAGGCTGCAATCAAATCAAATTTAAAACATAATAAGCTCGTGCCTTTAGAAGAAAGCGGCCCGCTTAGCACAGGGGATGCATATAAAACTCAACTTCTAAGTACAGTCTAAAACTGAAATTTTAGTGTTGAGAAAAGACATAGCAGATTCAATGCAACCAAAGGCCCTACAGTAAAGAATGATGTTGCTTCGCACCAATGGTGAACTTAGAAGAACTTATTTACAGCATATTTGGGCTTAACTTATGATATAAGCACCTGTATAAGTGCTCTGAGGGGCATATGACATGTCCATAAGATGTTCTCAGCTTATTTCAATATGCTTGCCATGATAGCTTTATCAAAACAACTTATGACTTACATCAATACAGTTTGACCACATTCCCTCTTTGACTATTGAAATTAGTTTATACAGAAAGGCTTAGATAACATTTATTAAGAGCTCAATTATATGATAAGCACTTTTTCAAAAATAAAATATAATAAGCACTTATCTAACAAGTGGTTAATTAAGCTAACTACCCAACTGCACCTCAAAATAATTCATCTGCAACCCGGAGATTTGTCTATTTGAATTCCATGACCTATCCATCGCAACTACAACCATTTTTATTCTGTATAGCAACAAGCCTCACTCATCCAAGGTTTCGAACACAATAACTTCAAAATCGATAGTAAGTCACTTGAAATCAAACAAATTACAAATCATATCAACTACATAACCTATCCATCGCAACTACATCCATTTTTATTCCGTACAGAAGCTAGCCTCACTCATCCAAGGTTTCGAACACGATAACTTCAAAATCAATAGCAAGTCAGTTGAAATCAAACCAATTACAAATCAATCATATCATGAAATACATCCAAAATTGACAGCCATCAATGTTATTACAAATCATGAAATACATCCAAAATTGAAAACCTTCAATATTATTACAAAAAAACAATGCACGAAAACCTTAGAATAATACATACAAACAAACAAACAAAAACAATCTCCTTCAACAATCAGGAAATTCCGCACCGAATTACTCACACAATACACATTTCAAAATTCAAACCATCTAAACCGCTCAATTAAAGCACAAACAAAAAATCGTAATAACAATTACAATAGCGCAAACAACGAGAACCTAATTCTTCATAAAAAAATGAATAACAATGGCGATGAATGAAAAAAAAGCTTTACCTCCGTAACCAATTCAGAAAAGCCTCCCACAATCCCATTTCTCGAGCTAAATTCTGATCACGAAACAATCGATTGAAAGAAAGAAGAAAAAAAAATCAGATCTACGAGAGAGAAAGAGAGAAAGATTTTCTAGAAGCTTCGCTGCATCCAATTCACCTTTCCTTCTTCACACAAACCTCTTCCCTTCCCTCTCCGTTCCCTCCCTATGCACTGTTTTACCGCACTCGTATATCAAATCAATTACGAAACATTTATTATTATTTTTTATTTTAGGTTTTGGAGTGTACTCAGATCCAACGGTTGTGAATATTCCACTGCATCATATCCGTTAATTGTGGTGGAGCCCTTAAGCACGAGACCATAATGCCCCTTGTTATCTTTATTTAGGGAACCTGTGGTGCTTTGCCACGAACGGCGATAGCTGGACCAGAGCAAAAATGTGGGGAATTTACCACGCTTCACTATGGTGCGTGGATGACACGAACCGTTAGAAAGTGATAGTAGCATTATGAGCTCATGGATGAAGAGCGTGGGATTCAATGCAAGTGAACACGTCACCGACCAGAAAGTTTTTCAATGTCTAAAGTTATCAATTATCATCATAGCCAATCAAACGCAGATTGGAATGATACGAAGTGTGAGCTGGAAATGGTTGAGCATAGAAATTTAAAGTATTATTTTTAGGAAAAATGTAATATAATAATATAATATGTTTATCAAGAAAGTAATATAATAACAATAACACTAAAATATAAAAAAAGTTTAAACCAAAAAAAAAAGTTAAATACTCTTTATGCAAAATATTTTTGACATTTACTATTTATAAAAAAAAAAAAAATGTTGAATTAAAATTTTAAGAGGCTATTTTGTTAAAAATATCTTTAAAATTTATGTTGACTGTCTACTTTTTTTTTTTTTAATTTTTTACAATCAAGATTTTTAATTTGGATTTTTAAGAATTTACAATACATTTGTTAAGATATCAAAATATTTTTTAAATTGTTAAGATTTAAAAGAATTCATTGATTTTTTTATTAAAAAAAGAGTAAATAAAAACATAATAAATTAATATTTATAAAATTTAAATTTTTTTAATCATAATAAAATAATCTTTGCATAGCAAATAATTAAATGACTTAAACTTCATATTCTCATATGTAATATATATTTACATATTTAATTATATGTTTATTGATCATGTTGTCGTGGTTGAACAACTTATTTATAAGTAAAGTTTTGCGATTGATAAGTGTACCAGAGTAAACTTAAAATTATAGACTAAAGTAAACAAAAGAAGGTCACGAGCTAAAACCAAAATTTTGATGGGAATCAGTGTAGTATCTTCAAACATTACATTTATTCCATGCCTCGTGTTTAAGGGTTGGTGGACCAAGAAGATCATGAGTTCGATTTAGATTAATAAAGGTTAAATGAATGTGGAATTTTAACAAATATTCAAGATCTAAAACATCAAGTCAAATGAGAGAGTGGATGAAGAATTTATTGTCACTCCTAATGGACCTAAAATTTGACTTCAACTGATTCATAACCCTAACTTAAGTCACACTATGTTAGAGTATAAAAACAATTAATCACAATGTTCTCTAAACATCATCAACAATTATAGAGAATACATTTCCCAACCATGTTCTTAATGACCTATGAATTGAAATAACTGTGAAGAATTCATAAATAGAGAGTCCAAGCAAGAACTCAAATCATCTTATTTCCAACTTATATTTATCACACATCTCCGCTAAGGATGTAAATAGTGTTGGACATTCACTTCATACACAAAAAGTGGGTGAATTCCGGAGGTTTGAAAAACTTTGATTGAAAACAAAATCATTTAGAAATTCAGAGTTTGAAAATATTTTGTAAAACAAACAAGTAAATATACAACGGAATAAAAAGATAAACAGAAAATCAAAGGAAATTAAGTAAATAGATAATGGAAAGAGATAAACACTAGAGATTTATACATATTCGGCCTAAGTTGACCTACTTCTGTCCCCGAGAATTATTCTTGAGAGTATCCAATAAACTTGAGAGCTTTTAGAAGGATGTGCCCAAGAACCTCCTTATACAAGAAAATGAAGTTTTAAGGCTAACTTCCAACCAAACAACAAATGGAATTTATAGTGGTTATCCTCTAAACCGAATAGAGATTTTTCACTGGCTAATTTTGAATCAAGATGGATTTTTACAATGGTTATCCTCTGAATCGATACGGAGTTTAGAGTTGGCTATCCTTCAAAATGAGATGGATTTTTGAGTTGGCTATACTTCGAAGCATATCAAGATTTTACACAGGATGACCTCTGAATCGAGGTGACATTTTACACCGGCTAATCTTGAACCAACTGATCTTTTACACTTGGCTGAACTCGGGAACCAAGATGGGATTTTACACAAGGATAATCTTAAATTGATTGAGCTTTTAACTGGGTTGAGCTCAAGAACCGTAGTGGAGATTTTGATGGTTGATCTTCACGAACCAAAAGAATGCTTTTCTTCTTGAAGAAACTCACAAACCAAGCGGAGACTTATAATCCCGTAGAACAAACAAGAGCTTTTATTGGTTTTGCTCGCAACCAAACAACCTCTTATAGAGGAATCTACTATCTAACTATAACAAATCAATGCATGCTCTTCCATAATTACCCTTTCAGTTAAAAAATTAGTTTACAAAAAGGGTTTATTAGTAAATAACAAATGTATCTATTAAATCCCCTCTCTATCCCATTACATTATAAGTGTCTTATTATTATTGGCCAAATTTTCCACACTCTTCTCTCTCAATTTTCTCTTCTCTCTTTTTTCCCCTCTTAAAATCCCTTTTTTTTGTCTCTTTCTAAATTTTGAAATTCAAATTAAAATTCTTATTTTTCATTTTTTCAATTCATATCCTATTTGACTTCTCTCTCCACATTTATTTTTCATTTCACTTCTACTTATTTTTCTCTCTCCTGTCTTTTTCTCTCTTATATTTTCACTTTCATCTTAATTTTTTATCTCTCAGTTCTCTTTTTCCTTTTTTTTAAAACATAAATAAATTAATAAATTGAATCTTTTTTAATGGAACAAAGAGGAACACGTAAAAATTTACTCAACCAAAAATATAATTATTTTATGATTATTAAAAAATTATTCATAATTATTAAAAAAACATATTTTCAAATGTCAAAATTTTTACTTTACTGATGGACCACTATCAGCAAAATACCTTTTTTATTTTAATTAACAATTGTCTTTATTTGAGACACAAAATTTTTAATTTTAAATGTCAAAAAAAATTTCTCACATGACATTATCAGCAAAATACCTATTTTATTTTAATTAACACTTGTCTTTATTTGAGACACAAAATTCTTATTTTTAAATGTCAAAATTTCTATTTTTATCACGGCGCACTATCAACAAAATACTTATTTTGTTTTAATTAACAATTCTATATAAATACACAAATGAATGACAATTATATATATATATATATATATATATATATATATATATATATATATATATATATATATATATATATATATATATCCATTGCTACATAAGATCATTATTTAGGTTTGTTATGATTTTCACCATATCTATCTCAAAATCATATTACATTTTGCCCATTATAATTTTGAATTCTATCGATTGAAGTCATATGACTTTTTTTCATTTTGACTAAATCATTCTCATAATCACATATATATCACATATATTTCAAATTATTACAACTATCTTCAACTTTATATTATTGTCAACTTTATCTTTTTATTGATTATAATTGATTGACATCTCATCTCAATACTATTTCAAAAAATATCATTTAAACATGCTAGCAATTTGCACTTGTCTTTAATATTATGGGACACAACAAGTTAGACCCAAGCAACAGAACATGCATAAATGTTATTTTGCATTTGATAAAGTGACACTTAGATCTAGACAAAAAGACATACATAAATTGACAATTTCAATGATGAAATATTTTAAATATTAATATGTATTTCAATCTTTTCATTGTAATATGATTGAAGAAGCGATTCTTTCTTACTATCAAGATAATTTGTTATTTATTAGGTGTTGAGTTATCACTCATTTGCAGCTAAATATACATAACCAATTAGGTTCTAAGCAGCTAAATATACATAAACATAACTCTCAATTTACAGTACAATTTTACATTACTAAATAATTTTTACTCGTGCGAACGCACGGGTATATTACTAGTATTTATTCAAGAGATAATACACAATTAGTAAATTACAAGTAAGCCCTCACCCAGAATAATGATTCTCACTTAGACACTGGAATACTCTCAAAGCACTATAGCTAAATATATGTGAGAAAATTGAGAGATTTAGTGAAAATGATGAAAGAAGTAAAATTTAGACCAAACTTTTCTATTTATAGGTCGGGTTGTGGTTTAAATTTGGAAACAATCAATGGGAGAAATAACTCACCTAATTGATTCGGCCAATCAACTATTCACCCTCAATAATCGATTGTTCAAGCCACAAAAATAAGTTTTTATTATTTAGTCGTTATAATAATTACGAGATTGTCCCAATAAATTTTAGACTCAACCAAGAGAAAATAATTAAGTAGGGGTGTTTGTTTCATGGATACAAATATTATTTCCGGGAATGTGACATTGGAATTCATATATTCCTCTGTTTGTTTCAAGTTTTGATAAATTATACCCGAATACTTTTTATTCCCAGGAACAAGTTTTGTTCATGAATTTCTTCATTTTTATACCCATGTCAAAGGATGGGAATTCTACATTCCTGAAATTCTTTGGTATAGTGACAGATACAACATGTTAATACTAATGTTCCAACATCAGAACATGACATCAAGACAGATGTTATGGCATCTGATCCTGATACAAAACAATAGCATTCATCTGTAACTTTTGCACGCAGATAAATCACAGAGTGACAACTAGCAGAACTTACAAGTTGATATTGATGTCTCAACACAAACAACAATGTCTGGACAGATGTCTTAACATTATCTGTTGACAGATCAATTATTTAACATATTTTCAAAACTGGACGAAAATAGATGAACTGAATACGAATAAGATGAACGTGAATCTACCACTTCGGTTTCCGACTTATGAATGATTATTGTAATTCCAATTCCCTAAACGAATTTTGTTCCTATTCGATTACAACATGATCAGACAAGTGTTATCAAAACTATGTGAATTTCGTTTTTATTTGCCGAATTAAGCATACAGTTAAAGTTTATGCGAAATAATAAAAAAGCTAAGTCAAACGTGATTAAATTAAGGAACGTGCATCTATCAAATTTAATCCAATCTATTTTATAAAGTATCAAATTAAACAAACGAAATTAATATAAAGAATTAGAAAGGAACCAAAATGGAATTGAAAATTACAATAACCTCAAAGTCTTGATGGAAACACGAATAAGTAGATTAACCTTGTAGTTTAGCCGACCATGTAATTCTAGTGCTCTTCTATATTTTATAAAAAAATATCTTTCTAACCTAATGATGTGTTTTTTGTTTGCTTAAATAACAATGAAAATATGGTTCTAATAGCACTGCTCCAAAAAGCATAAATTTGACCAAAACTAACTAATTTATTATTATTAAGTCTAGAACTAAAATCAATAATTCGTCTCCACTTTCCTCCGAATTGAATTTTGACTTCAATGTGAAATTTGTAGATTTTTCTCTTAGCTTTTCGACACATATTAAAACTTGTCAATCGAACACTCGTAGCTCAAGGTATGATATAAGATGTGTAGCATTTTAATTTAAAAGTATTTATCATCATCATCATCATCATCTGAGGAAGCAGATCTTCTCAATCCTCCACCACCAGCCAGCCATTAATGGCATCAAGCAGCAGCAGTCTCAAGACTTACACACCTCCTTCATGGGAATCTCACCTCGACCCGCTACCTTCTAATGTTTTCTCTCTCGGAACATGGTAACTTGAGCTCCTTAGCGGATGAGAAAAGAGCGTGAAAAATTTACAGGGAATAATGGCTGTGTGCAACAAACGACAATGGACAGGAACTTGTTTGACCAACATACAATAAATGGGTACTGATATGGAATGCCCCAAAGGGTTACCAATAAGGCACCAAATAACCATGCGACAAAATTCAGAACATCTAATAACTTGGTAAACGTATAAGACAATTGAACCAACCAAACCAACCCATGTAAATAGTAATGAAAAGCACATGCGTGTATTTAATTGCAAACTAGTTCTAAATTCTACCTCATTCAAAATTCATCTTTTAAAAAATTGATAATTGCCTCAAAGAAAACACCAAAAGATATATCATAATAATAAGCACTTATGTTATGTATAAGCTTACATAAACTATGTTTTATAGAAAAAAGATAAAATAAAAAAAAGAGCCAGAAGCTTGTGGAACTATTCAGTTTCCAGAGTTTAAGTGCTCTGACAAATCATTAATGAGATGTCTCTCCAACGTATGTTACTATTTCAATAGTGGGACAGTTGTCACACTTAGAAATTCCAAAAGTTGGCGTGACGAGCTGTGAGTAATGACTATTATTGAGATTAGGTTAAAAATCTTTTCGCCTCTCCGCTCTGTTAGAAATCACTTTTTGCATTTTCGGTAAAAATCATCATTATTTTATTTGCATATAAAAACTCATTTTTGACACTTTCACTACACTTTGCACTCTTCATCTTATATTTTTCTCTGAAAACATCTCTCTCTATTTTCAAAAACCCTTTTCTATTCCAACCCTAAAAAGGACATTTGTCATGACTGTGAAATTTTATCACTCTTATCTTTTCAAACAATGAAAATCCTCATGTATCAGAAAACATCAAAGACAGACTCTGAAATTCTTCAGTTTTTGAGTAACCACATTAACTAGGTATCACTACATATGTAGTAAATGTTTCTCTAACTCTCCAGTTTCTGAGTAACCACATTACTGAGAATTGATTTCCTTTGGATTAGGATCAAGTTAAACTGTTTCCCTAAATTCTAAATGTTTAGTGCTAACAAATACTCTTTCATTCATTTGAAGAACTGCTAATTACAAACTATGGAACACCAAACTACTTGATTTTTACATATAGTTATTACAGTATAAAGACCTAGTCTTTACTCGTTTCTTGACTGCTGATCCAGTTTAGATACAAGTTTCATAACTCTGCATCATCATCCAACTGGTCATCCTTTGTCTTCCTCATTATTTCAGCTATCTCCCTACTTTCATATTTCTTTTCTAACCGATGCATCTGTGCTTCGTCTTGTTCCATTTTATCTGCTTCCTCAAGCTTTTGTTTCTCTTTTCTCTCAGCCTCCATTTGTTCCCTTAACTCTCGATCTCTCTGTCTTCTTTCTTCGCAAAACTGCTTATGAAACTTAAAACATATGCTTTAAGTATTATGCTTCTCTTCTTAGTTAACCATTCACTTGCCTCATATCTTTTCATCTCCTTCGGTGACATTTTAAATCAATTTATTCACCAAAGTCTAAGATAAAAACCATGCAGGTGTGTCTTAACCTAAGTTGTACTGGTCTCTTTATATAGTCAAAATTTCTCTCCAAAGTACACTCATTACTCTGAGCACACCAACCACACTCAATTCTTAATAGAGTATTAATTATCTTTTAAATATCCAACATCACTTTCTCAGCTTTTCGGTTTAACTTTGAGCAAACCTCATGAAATTGTACTCTCTTGCGTGTTGATCTAAAATTTTGTTTTTTGACTGAATATAAAGGGAAAGAAACAGTTAGACTTTATTATACCTAATTTAAAAATCTATCTCACACTTATCTAATTCTGATGTAATTTTATATTGTAGAATTTTTTCACCTCCACCTTCACATACACCTTAAGCACTAGTTTTACTTGTGTTTATTCCATTTTCATTCCATGTTATTTTGAACACTCTGTTAAAATTATGTCATCCAGATTTCAGGAGTATTATTAATGCATTTATGTTTCCTTAAATATTTTTCAAAATTCGTTTTGATAGATGACAAAGGGGGAGAAAGCGCTAAGTATTTTTACATACCTATTTTCCTTAAATCTAACTCAAATCTAACTCATACATGTGCAATTATGATTAACTCTAATACTTATGTCACTGTGTTAATTAAGGGGGAGACATAGAAATTACTTGTGCATTTTGTTAAAGTTCTGTGGTTGCTAACCAAGACTTTAAAATGCTAACAAGTTATTCTGAGGGTGTGTTTGGATTGGCGGTGGACAGAATTGATTCTAGTAGAATTGAGTTTGGTAGAATTGATTCTAGCAGAATTGAGTTTTGCAGAATTGATTTATGTTTGGATACATTTTTGTAAAAGTGAGTTGAATAATAAATTACAGTGTAAAAATCATCTAGAATCAATTCTGGAGGCAGAAGCTACAAATTCTAGCTTCAAGTAGAATCAATTCTGGAGACAGAATCAATTCTACTTTTGTCAAACCAAACATCTTAAAATTGTCCAGAATTGATTCTACACCTCTAGAATTGCTTTTGGCCTTTTCAAAAGCCAAACCAAACATGCACTGACTCTGATTTGAGATTCCAAATTCCGAACTTTTGTTCGATCATCAAAAGCATTGTTACAAAAACCAAGCTCTGATAGTGTTTTATGTTATAAATCTAAACGACGTAACATAAATCAGGCTCTAATAGTGTTCTATGGTATACATCTGAACCAAGTTGTTCTAAGTTAGCTCTGATACTTGTAAATACTCCCTCCGACTTTATTTATAAGCAAAAATTCCTTTTTTAGGTTCATTAAATAATGAATGTATCTGGTCTGTATAGTAGACCAGATACAGTCATTACTCAATGAACTTAAAAAAAGAATCTTTGCTTATAAATAAGGCCGGAGTAGTAGTAATTAAGATCTGAACATTGGCCTTTGATGGGTGAGAGAAAAAGGAAAGTTTCTATATCTCTTATCTCTAAAAAGAATTCATAAGTTTCAGGGGAGCTTACAAACCTTTTTCTGATTTCATAAGTCTTGTATTCAGGGGGAGCTTACAAGCCTCTATCTGATTAAGATGAAAATGAAATTTTGAATTTCATAAGTCTTAAATTCAAAGGCAGCTTACAAACCTCTCTTTGATTAAAGATGAAAATGAAATTTGAATTTATTAAATTGATATAACCATGTAAAAATTGTTCATCAGTATAAATGGTTTGTCATCATCAAAAAGAGGGAGATTGTAAGGACAAAATTTGGTTATGCATGTGAGCTTGAGTTTTGATCATAACAATACTAGATTAAAGTACTATTGAACAATTTTGTACTCAAAAGACTGACATCCTTGCTACCATGGACAATTTCTTAAATCTGTTGCGTATAAGGTATTCTTCACCACTTTTCTACATCGGCAAATGCTATACAGTTGAGACATTTCAAATTTCATCATTATATAAAATTACTTCATCAATTAGTACATAGATACTGAAGTTCTTAGTCAACTTAATAAATAATCTTTATCAACATCTAAATATTTTCATCACATTAGTTAACTTGAATTTTGAAGTATCAATTTCAGCAGTGTTAATGATTAAAATGCTAATAATCATCACCATTGTAAATTATAACATCTATATAGGTCTAAGTAAATTTTCATGTTATCTGTATTCTGATTGTTTTTGGTTTCTACTAATAAAGTAGCTATAAGCTACAACAAACATTAATGAATAAAATATTTACTATTCTATGATCTCCGATTTTTAGTACACAAGACATAAAATTTATGGTATCGTTTGCAGCAACGCATACGCTTTCACAACACTGGACCATCGTTAGATTATGGAGTCATAGTAATGAGCATTGAAGATGGTCATGATAGCTTCCTTGGGTTGTCTCAGCTGGATCCCTTGTATGTTAAAACATATTGTATTTTTTTTTTTGGTTTGATGACTGTTGCTGGAATCGAAGCACAAATTGTCATCTTAGTGTGTTGGTAATAAAATAATGATTATCTAGGTACTTAATTTAATAGTTTTAAATTTACTTTATAGAAATTGTATTCTATCATCAATTTATATTTACTCAATTTTTGGCTATGATATATTTCCAATTTAAAAATATTTTATTCTCATACCTTTCTTTTGAAAAACCATATTCACAATTTAATTAAACATTATAATTTATCTTTAGGTTAATTATTCGAGGTTCTACAATATTCTTATAATATAGTAGTATTGGAATGTATTTCTTTGTAGCACAATTTCTTATTATTATTCAATTATAAAACTTCACGATGAAATGGTTAAAAAAAGTACGTGTATTTTGTTTATTGTGTATTGATGTATAAATTTTTATTTATATATATATATATATATATATATATATATATATATATATATATATATATATATATATATATATATATTTATTAATAAATACATGACTTAGACCTATTTATTAATAAATGAAAAATAAGATGAAGATATGCATTATTCGTAAGATATATTGGTGGTTGATACATATACTATATGTGTTAGTTTTTGTGAGTGAAATGCATGACACAACCAGTCATATTGAGTTTAAGAGAATGCAAGTAAATTAATTGTGTGTAATTTCTCTGTTATTTAAAATGGAGTTTTTAAATTAAAATTAGTGATATATTATATGTGGTTGATACATATAGTTTGTGTTGGTTTTTGTGAGTGAAATGCATTTGTGTATGATTTATCTGTTATTTAAAATGGATTTTATAAATTAAAATTAGTGATATGATATATGTGTTATATTATCTTTTCTTAAAATTATTTTTATTATTTATTGATGTTTGCTATTTGTTGATTTTAATTTTATAAGTGTATTTTGAAGACTTATAAAATAAGGTTTGTTCATAAAACTTTCTATAATGTCTCAATTTTTTTCATAAATTGGTTATTTCTTATTTTTTTCCTTCTAATATTTATAAATTTTGAAGCATGGCATAAATATTTTAAATAAATAGATTGTAAGAGGGTAGATTGAAATATTCTTATACTTTAATATCTTTATTATTTCATGTGTTTATTTTGTACGTATAAATTTTACAGCATCACATTTTGGTACATATATTTAGAAAAAAATGGATTGTAAGAGTTTAGATTGAAATATTCTTATACTTTATCATTTTTATTATTTTAATTTATTTTTATTATCCAATATTTTAATATTTTTGTTTCAATTTTCATTTATATATGTAAATAAGATAGTAACAATTGAAAAATTAATTTTTGTTTATTTATTATTTAAAAAAAAAAAGAAAAGGAGTGTTCAATTTATTATAGTGTCTTATTTTTATTTTTTATTTCTATTTTCTTCTATTCCTAATTTTATTATTATGAGTTAAATATATTTTTGGTCCGTATAAAATTATCAAATTTTGTTTTTGGTCCCTATTAAAAAATGACATGTTTTAGTTCTTACAAAATTATACGTAGTTTTAGTATCTACTGTTAAATCGATGTGCATTTTTGAATGATTATTTTACAGACATGCATAAAAAATTAATTTAATTTTCGAAAAAAAAGGAACTCAAAATTTAATTTCTAAGTCATTTACATTATTTTAATCATTATCTTTTGAAATTTAATTGAATTCTTTTTTTAAAAAATTCTATAATTTGGTAAAGAAATATTTTGTAGTATTCTAAACACGTATAAAAAAATTATTCAAAAAATTTAAAAGTAATTAAATAGTTTTCAAACTTTTAAAAAGTAGCAGTGACTAAAACTGCATGCATAAAAATTTTATAGGGACTAAAATATGTCACTTTTTAAATTGGGATTAAAAATAAAATTTAAAATATTTATAGAAACCAAAAACATATTTAACCCTACTATTATTTGTTGATCTTTAGTTATGTTTATTCTATAAATTTTGAAGCATCCCATTTTAGTAGAAATATCTAGAAAAAATAAATTGTAAGAGGGTAGATTGATCCTCTGTTTTTATTAGTTTTAGTTTTTTTTTTTATATTCTGTACTATAATAAGAAGATTGATACTATTATACTATATGAAGGTGGGATTTATTATGTAGTTTTACTTTGTTTTTATTTATTGTCCCCTTCTGATCCTGAGACAGTTGGACAATTAATCAAAGAAAGAAGTTATGTCTTGATATCAAGAGCATACGAGACTTCAACAATGTTACTAAAGGCTGGGAGGAAATATTGTTATTGGGAAAGATTATAGTGATTTTATGTGCTATGATGAATAGAACTAGTTTATATGAGATAAATAGCAAAGAGGAATATTATACCTGGTCTAATAAACAAGCTAATGATGACTTCTCCTTATTTTGCTTATTCATCCGGCTCTATTTGACCTTAAGATCAACCGCGCGGTATTTATCAAAAAGTTCAAAAGGCATTATCTTTGTGTATATCTGCAAAACTTTAGTGCTCAGCGTCTCTCAAACAGGCTTCACTTTTTTTGCATTCAAGTGAATGCTTTTTCTGCCATCTAATGGTTTGTTCTACATATATTTAGAAAACAATAACTAGATAACTCATTCAACACTTAGAAAACAAAAATATCAAGTCTCTAAAATATAAAATAGAAATAAAAAATACAGAATTTAACAAAAGAGTTTATAGTCTCTTTCTCTTTCTTTCAAGTTTAACCTGATCTGCATATATTGTTAAATAATTTAATTAAAAGATCTGGATAGTATTATATAATTTAATTAAAAATAATAATAATAACATAAAAACCATACTAGATAAGTCTGTTTATCAAAAGATGAAGAGTCTATCAATTCCATGAACTTAGGATTAGAGAGGACTTTGGTATAATCATCAAAGTATAGTTGGTAAGCTTCTTTGAAGAGGAATTCCAGTTTCTCTTTCCACATCAGAATTAAACAAAAAAATAATAAATAAATAAATAAATAAATATAAATCATCAACATGGTAAATCAGATAGATGAAAATGAAAACGATATGAAATAGATATGATGGCAGAGATAGATATGTAGACAGAAATCATCAAGAATGTGAATCATAGATGAAAACGAAAACTACCTTGAACAAACGAACTGAATTGTGAATTTTCATGAATAGATCCTAGGCTCCCGCTCCCAATAATCTCAAATTCTCAATCACAAATAACCGTCAATTTAACTTTACAATTTATATACATGATGTTGAGGAGATTTCATTTCTCTTTAGGGAGGGGAAGGGATTTGATAAAAGATTTCATTTCTCTTTAGGGAAGGGAGGGGATTTGATAAAAAAAGGGTTAATAATAATTTATCCCCTGTAATATGAGCGTGTTTCGGTTTACCTCCACCGTTGCCAAAGGCAGGTTTTGACAATATTTTTTTTGAAAAAACCGTTGCCAAAAGGTAGGGAGGAAAAAAAGCAAAATTCGCTAACATTACAGGGGTGAATTACTATTAACCCAAAAAAAATTGTTCATGGAAGAGCTCTTCACAACCTATAAACCTTAAAATTGAAATTGATTTTAGCATGGGAGACTGAAGCATTGTACAGTGATTAGCAAGTTTTTTTAAAGTTTAATTAATTCTTTTTCTTTTACCTTTTTTAGTTTTTTTTTTACTAAATTGTGTTTTCTAACATTGCAAAATAGAATTTTTTAAAAATAATAATCAAATTCTATTTGGAAAAAAAAGTAGGGTATTTCCTTTTTTTTATTTAAATGTTAAACAACTTCATGTTTTTTAAAATTAATAATAAAATTAATATTTAAACTATAAATTTATAATTTTAAATTAAATCTTTTTATAGTTATAAATAAAGTAAATAAAACTAATAATTAAGAATACTAAAAGTAAATTATATTTATAAATTTATACAATTTAATTTCTTTTGCTTGTTTCACCATGCTTTTATTATTTTTATTCGTATGAGGCGTACATTTTTGGCAACCACTTGTTGTGTTGGACGAGGCAGAGATGGGGGAGGAGTATCGTCAGTACTTAGATATTCGTCTTGATTTGTTGGTACCTCCGGAAAATTAAAATCACCAAAAACAACTATGTTTGGTAATTTAGAAACTTGTTCGTCTATGAGAGGGCATAAATTTTTTGAAGGTCTTGGTTGTGGGAAGGGTGGTGGTAAGTTTTGCTCAAGTTGTGGAACGTAAACATTATCGCAAAATGTTGATGGTGAGGTAAAATGTTGGTGATGGTTTGGGGTTAGGGATGTCAACGGGGCAGAGAATGCTCGGAGGATGCTTTCCCGCTCCCCGCCCCACCTCCTAATTTATTCCCCATCCCCAATCTCCGCCACGGGAGATATTTCCCCCATCCCCACAGATCCCCACGAAGATCCACGGAGATTGAATCTTAAGAAAATTTTTATACTTTTTGATCAAAACTATGACACTAGTATTTCGTTATTACCATATATTTGAAGAGTAATTACGATAAGCACAATGAACAAAAAGAGTGGTTGTTGTGGTGATGATGAAGAGAACAGAGAAGATGATGAAAGGAGGAGAAAAAGATAATTGAGAAAAGAAAATGAGGAGACAGTGTGTACATTTTATGTATTAGGTGCACTTTCTAGAATTAGGTACTTGGGTAGTGAAACAATACATTATACAATAACACATAAAAATAAAATGTTACATTAATGACTCTTCATTTTTTAATAAATTAATATTTTTTATGTAAACTTTTAGAATTATATATTATATAATAAACAAAATATAAAAGTTAAATAATATGTTCGGAGTCGGGGAATCCACGGGGCGGGGGGTACTTTCTCGATCCCCGCCCCAAAGTGTCTTCGGGGAAACTTTTCCCTCCATCCCCGTCCCCGCAAGGAAAAAAATCTCCAACTTCGGTGCTCCAAACAGATAATCCCCACAGAGATCTCCATTAACAGATGCAAATTGACATTCCTATTTGGGGTGTATTTGACCCCAAATTCAGGTACCTGAATTTGAGTGTATTGGCGTTGTGGCGATAGTGATGTTTGTTGTTGTTGTTGAGGGTGGTAAGTGTAGCTAGTTTGAAGGTTATGTGTGGTATATGATGTGCCTTGTTGTGTGTGGTGGAATGTTTGTGTCGCTGTTTGTAGTGGTTGTGTTTATTGGGTTAAGAAGTGGGTGGAAGAAGTCGGTTGTGATGGAAATTATGATGGGTTTTCCTATGGAATTTCTTCTTGATGAACTCGTTGATGAATAGGGGGTGTTGATGCGGTAAAGCAGCAAGAAAAAGATTGGAAGAATTTTGGCTTTATCGTATCCGCATGAACTAGTTAGAGGGAAAGAACGCCATTCAACAATTAACGCGTTTCTGAGCTTGGGGTTAAATGGTTTGAATATAAAGTGCGGAAATTAAAGTATAAAAAAGAAAAATAAGACATTTTCATAGCAGAGAGAACTCGTCAGATTTGCATTCATCTACCCGTAAAATACTTAAACTTGCTACCCAATTGAAATAACCCAAATCACTTGTCAATATCACCGCGTACCACTCAGTCAAAGGTTATATCTAACGCAACGTGAGAAATAAACTGTATCCAATATCGTCGTCGATGTCTCACGCAACTCAACTAAACAAAGAGGCATTAAGAGTCGATATTCGTGATTACTAAGCCTAAATTTATCTCTAGAGTCAAGAACCTAGCATCATTCATTTAAGAGAAATGTGAGCAGTTTATGTCTAAAGCAACTCAAACTCATGCAAAAAGCAAAAAAAAAAGATAAACACAATATTGATTTGTAAAATAGAACTCATTCAATACCATGAGCAATAAATATACATACAAAACAAAGTAAACTACATACAAATCCTAACGCAAAGGAAAACAAAGAGAGCAAGAGAGGAAGAACCCAAATATCTTGTGGTGTCAATCATAATCAATGAAGATTCGACCCAAAATCATCAAGATGCACGCCCAAGTGTTGTGATAAAAGCCCCTAAACTCTAAGAACCGGATCACACCTTAAAAAGTGGTGGATCACCTACAAAATTGGTTCTAAACCTATTTATACAAAACTGAAATCACAGACCATGCTAAGCCTCGACTTCCACGCTAAGCGCGCTTCCACTTATTACCCTTAAACCACCTTATTTCGTGCTAAGCACCAAATACCGCACTAAGCGCACAATGTTTTGATTGGGCATGCTAGCACCACACTAAGGGCGACCTGTAACTTTATTTCCTTCCCAAAAATGAAACTTGAAGCCATCCTTAGTCCTTTTATGACCAAAGCTTCAACCAATTGAATAATCCTACAAAAAGAATGTAAACATGAATTAATCAATACAATATTCACACGAAAACCCAAATACACACAAAAAGTATAAATATACACAAAAGTGGGTGAAAGTAATTATTTATATACAAAATCAGTCTAATAAGTGCCACAAATTAACACAGAAAATAACGACATTTTAACACTTATCAAAGTCTCCACAACTTAAAACATTGTTTTTCCTCTAGCAATGGTCAAACACCATAAGGGGACAAAAGGGAAATCCTAAGAAATCATGAATCAACAAGCAATGCAAAAGCTCAACTAAAAACTTACAAGCAAAGAAACATGCTCACCACTAAACTACGGCGACAACACAATTATGAAACAAAGGCAACACACAAAATCATGTCAAACATTCAAAACAACACACGTTCAATCATGAATCACACATAGCAAAAACTCATCGGTAGATGAATAATACAAAAAAATGAGGGTTTGAACACTCACACAACATTCATGCTAACAACGGATTAAATTATGCATCATCTAAAAAAACTTGAATCGAATATATAGAAGCAAGAATCACAAGGGCTTTCAAGGGTTGTAATGTGGTCGGGCAAACAAACAAGGGTAAATTTTGAAAGGTAATTGAAACAAAAACTTGCCTAAACCAAAGGGAGTGCTCAATTCACCAAAGACTTAAGCAACACAATTTCAATCACACTTCTTCCACAACCCAAATTTGTCACATCAAAACACCATACTTATTCAACACAACTTACTCTCTTTTTTTCCTTTCCTTTTTCAAGGTTTTTCTTTTTCTTCCTTTTCTCTTTCTTTTTCTTTCCAACTTTCTTTTTCACGTTTTTCTTTCCTTTTTCTTTTACTTTCTCTCAACCTCATAACAACCAACCTTTTCTCCCCAACTTGAATTCAACCAACGTTAATGTGTGAATACTCCTTACTTTCTAAGGCAGGGTAAAAATTCATACAACAACACAAAGTTGAGGATTCAAGAAAAAAGAATCAACATTCATTAAAAAACAAACAAACTCATACTCATAGACAAGAACCACACAAAAAAACAAACAAACAAACTCATAGAAGTTCAAGAATAAAATGGATAATGACAAAAAGAATCAAAGAGGGTAAGAAAATTCTCACTCACTCACAAGGTAGATTGAAAATTTGGTCAAGTGGTTGTGCTCAAAATCAAACAAATGCCTTGATTACTTTCATGTTTCCATACAATCAATACAAATAGAAGATTAAATATAATAAAATCCAGCTAAAACAAGAATGTTGGTACTCCAAGCATATATAAACAATGGAAAGCCTCCTCACATTTGGATGGGGAACTAAAGTGATTCAATTCATGAACAAGTAAAGTAAAGAATAATTGGCATGATATTTGTTCAAAGCCTAGATTCATAAACATGTTATAGTCTAGAAAAGCGATAAACACATACCCGAGGAAAGTACGACACTTTTAAGACGCATATCATTACTAATGCATTTGCATGTCAAAACAATCAAAATTGGAAAATCACCTTAAGCCGCTTCGAATGAAAAACCAACAATGTTTAAATAAAAACAACAAACAAAAACATTAGAAATTAATGCTACTATTTACTCAAGGTATGATATTAAAACTTGTCAATCGAACACTCGTAGCTCAAGGTATGATATAAGATGTGTAGCATTTTAATTTAAAAGTATTTATCATCATCATCATCATCTGAGGAAGCAGATCTTCTCAATCCTCCACCGCCAGCCAGCCATTAATGGCATCAAGCAGCAGCAGTCTCAAGACTTACACACCTCCTTCATGGGAATCTCACCTCGACCCGCTACCTTCTAATGTTTTCTCTCTCGGAACATGGTAACTTGAGCTCCTTAGCGGATGAGAAAAGAGCGTGAAAAATTTACAGGGAATAATGGCTGTGTGCAACAAACGACAATGGACAGGAACTTGTTTGACCAACATACAATAAATGGGTACTGATATGGAATGCCCCAAAGGGTTACCAATAAGGCACCAAATAACCATGCGACAAAATTCAGAACATCTAATAACTTGGTAAACGTATAAGACAATTGAACCAACCAAACCAACCCATGTAAATAGTAATGAAAAGCACATGCGTGTATTTAATTGCAAACTAGTTCTAAATTCTACCTCATTCAAAATTCATCTTTTAAAAAATTGATAATTGCCTCAAAGAAAACACCAAAAGATATATCATAATAATAAGCACTTATGTTATGTATAAGCTTACATAAACTATGTTTTATAGAAAAAAGATAAAATAAAAAAAAAGAGCCAGAAGCTTGTGGAACTATTCAGTTTCCAGAGTTTAAGTGCTCTGACAAATCATTAATGAGATGTCTCTCCAACGTATGTTACTATTTCAATAGTGGGACAGTTGTCACACTTAGAAATTCCAAAAGTTGGCGTGACGAGCTGTGAGTAATGACTATTATTGAGATTAGGTTAAAAATCTTTTCGCCTCTCCGCTCTGTTAGAAATCACTTTTTGCATTTTCGGTAAAAATCATCATTATTTTATTTGCATATAAAAACTCATTTTTGACACTTTCACTACACTTTGCACTCTTCATCTTATATTTTTCTCTGAAAACATCTCTCTCTATTTTCAAAAACCCTTTTCTATTCCAACCCTAAAAAGGACATTTGTCATGACTGTGAAATTTTATCACTCTTATCTTTTCAAACAATGAAAATCCTCATGTATCAGAAAACATCAAAGACAGACTCTGAAATTCTTCAGTTTTTGAGTAACCACATTAACTAGGTATCACTACATATGTAGTAAATGTTTCTCTAACTCTCCAGTTTCTGAGTAACCACATTACTGAGAATTGATTTCCTTTGGATTAGGATCAAGTTAAACTGTTTCCCTAAATTCTAAATGTTTAGTGCTAACAAATACTCTTTCATTCATTTGAAGAACTGCTAATTACAAACTATGGAACACCAAACTACTTGATTTTTACATATAGTTATTACAGTATAAAGACCTAGTCTTTACTCGTTTCTTGACTGCTGATCCAGTTTAGATACAAGTTTCATAACTCTGCATCATCATCCAACTGGTCATCCTTTATCTTCCTCATTATTTCAGCTATCTCCCTACTTTCATATTTCTTTTCTAACCGATGCATCTGTGCTTCGTCTTGTTCCATTTTATCTGCTTCCTCAAGCTTTTGTTTCTCTTTTCTCTCAGCCTCCATTTGTTCCCTTAAATCTCGATCTATCTGTCTTCTTTCTTCGCAAAACTGCTTATGAAACTTAAAACATATGCTTTAAGTATTATGCTTCTCTTCTTAGTTAACCATTCACTTGCCTCATATCTTTTCATCTCCTTCGGTGACATTTTAAATCAATTTATTCACCAAAGTCTAAGATAAAAACCATGCAGGTGTGTCTTAACCTAAGTTGTACTGGTCTCTTTATATAGTCAAAATTTCTCTCCAAAGTACACTCATTACTCTGAGCACACCAACCACACTCAATTCTTAATAGAGTATTAATTATCTTTTAAATATCCAACATCACTTTCTCAGCTTTTCGGTTTAACTTTGAGCAAACCTCATGAAATTGTACTCTCTTGCGTGTTGATCTAAAATTTTGTTTTTTGACTGAATATAAAGGGAAAGAAACAGTTAGACTTTATTATACCTAATTTAAAAATCTATCTCACACTTATCTAATTCTGATGTAATTTTATATTGTAGAATTTTTTCACCTCCACCTTCACATACACCTTAAGCACTAGTTTTACTTGTGTTTATTCCATTTTCATTCCATGTTATTTTGAACACTCTGTTAAAATTATGTCATCCAGATTTCAGGAGTATTATTAATGCATTTATGTTTCCTTAAATATTTTTCAAAATTCGTTTTGATAGATGACAAAGGGGGAGAAAGCGCTAAGTATTTTTACATACCTATTTTCCTTAAATCTAACTCAAATCTAACTCATACATGTGCAATTATGATTAACTCTAATACTTATGTCACTGTGTTAATTAAGGGGGAGACATAGAAATTACTTGTGCATTTTGTTAAAGTTCTGTGGTTGCTAACCAAGACTTTAAAATGCTAACAAGTTATTCTGACTCTGATTTGAGATTCCAAATTCCGAACTTTTGTTCGATCATCAAAAGCATTGTTACAAAAACCAAGCTCTGATAGTGTTTTATGTTATAAATCTAAACGACGTAACATAAATCAGGCTCTAATAGTGTTCTATGGTATACATCTGAACCAAGTTGTTCTAAGTTAGCTCTGATACTTGTAAATACTCCCTCCGACTTTATTTATAAGCAAAAATTCCTTTTTTAGGTTCATTAAATAATGAATGTATCTGGTCTGTATAGTAGACCAGATACAGTCATTACTCAATGAACTTAAAAAAAGAATCTTTGCTTATAAATAAGGCCGGAGTAGTAGTAATTAAGATCTGAACATTGGCCTTTGATGGGTGAGAGAAAAAGGAAAGTTTCTATATCTCTTATCTCTAAAAAGAATTCATAAGTTTCAGGGGAGCTTACAAACCTTTTTCTGATTTCATAAGTCTTGTATTCAGGGGGAGCTTACAAGCCTCTATCTGATTAAGATGAAAATGAAATTTTGAATTTCATAAGTCTTAAATTCAAAGGCAGCTTACAAACCTCTCTTTGATTAAAGATGAAAATGAAATTTGAATTTATTAAATTGATATAACCATGTAAAAATTGTTCATCAGTATAAATGGTTTGTCATCATCAAAAAGAGGGAGATTGTAAGGACAAAATTTGGTTATGCATGTGAGCTTGAGTTTTGATCATAACAATACTAGATTAAAGTACTATTGAACAATTTTGTACTCAAAAGACTGACATCCTTGCTACCATGGACAATTTCTTAAATCTGTTGCGTATAAGGTATTCTTCACCACTTTTCTACATCGGCAAATGCTATACAGTTGAGACATTTCAAATTTCATCATTATATAAAATTACTTCATCAATTAGTACATAGATACTGAAGTTCTTAGTCAACTTAATAAATAATCTTTATCAACATCTAAATATTTTCATCACATTAGTTAACTTGAATTTTGAAGTATCAATTTCAGCAGTGTTAATGATTAAAATGCTAATAATCATCACCATTGTAAATTATAACATCTATATAGGTCTAAGTAAATTTTTATGTTATCTGTATTCTGATTGTTTTTGGTTTCTACTAATAAAGTAGCTATAAGCTACAACAAACATTAATGAATAAAGTATTTACTATTCTATGATCTCCGATTTTTAGTACACAAGACATAAAATTTATGGTATCGTTTGCAGCAACGCATACGCTTTCACAACACTGGACCATCGTTAGATTATGGAGTCATAGTAATGAGCATTGAAGATGGTCATGATAGCTTCCTTGGGTTGTCTCAGCTGGATCCCTTGTATGTTAAAACATATTGTATTTTTTTTTTTTTGGTTTGATGACTGTTGCTGGAATCGAAGCACAAATTGTCATCTTAGTGTGTTGGTAATAAAATAATGATTATCTAGGTACTTAATTTAATAGTTTTAAATTTACTTTATAGAAATTGTATTCTATCATCAATTTATATTTACTCAATTTTTGGCTATGATATATTTCCAATTTAAAAATATTTTATTCTCATACCTTTCTTTTGAAAAACCATATTCACAATTTAATTAAACATTATAATTTATCTTTAAGTTAATTATTCGAGGTTCTACAATATTCTTATAATATAGTAGTATTGGAATGTATTTCTTTGTAGCACAATTTCTTATTATTATTCAATTATAAAACTTCACGATGAAATGGTTAAAAAAAGTACGTGTATTTTGTTTATTGTGTATTGATGTATAAATTTTTATTTATATATATATATATATATATATATATATATATATATATATATATATATATATATATATATATAATCATATGAAATACATGACTTAGACCTATTTATTAATAAATGAAAAATAAGATGAAGATATGCATTATTCGTAAGATATATTGGTGGTTGATACATATACTATATGTGTTAGTTTTTGTGAGTGAAATGCATGACACAACCAGTCATATTGAGTTTAAGAGAATGCAAGTAAATTAATTGTGTGTAATTTCTCTGTTATTTAAAATGGAGTTTTTAAATTAAAATTAGTGATATATTATATGTGGTTGATACATATAGTTTGTGTTGGTTTTTGTGAGTGAAATGCATTTGTGTATGATTTATCTGTTATTTAAAATGGATTTTATAAATTAAAATTAGTGATATGATATATGTGTTATATTATCTTTTCTTAAAATTATTTTTATTATTTATTGATGTTTGCTATTTGTTGATTTTAATTTTATAAGTGTATTTTGAAGACTTATAAAATAAGGTTTGTTCATAAAACTTTCTATAATGTCTCAATTTTTTTCATAAATTGGTTATTTCTTATTTTTTTCCTTCTAATATTTATAAATTTTGAAGCATGGCATAAATATTTTAAATAAATAGATTGTAAGAGGGTAGATTGAAATATTCTTATACTTTAATATCTTTATTATTTCATGTGTTTATTTTGTACGTATAAATTTTACAGCATCACATTTTGGTACATATATTTAGAAAAAAATGGATTGTAAGAGTTTAGATTGAAATATTCTTATACTTTATCATTTTTATTATTTTAATTTATTTTTATTATCCAATATTTTAATATTTTTGTTTCAATTTTCATTTATATATGTAAATAAGATAGTAACAATTGAAAAATTAATTTTTGTTTATTTATTATTTAAAAAAAAAAAGAAAAGGAGTGTTCAATTTATTATAGTGTCTTATTTTTATTTTTTATTTCTATTTTCTTCTATTCCTAATTTTATTATTATGAGTTAAATATATTTTTGGTCCGTATAAAATTATCAAATTTTGTTTTTGGTCCCTATTAAAAAATGACATGTTTTAGTTCTTACAAAATTATACGTAGTTTTAGTATCTACTGTTAAATCGATGTGCATTTTTGAATGATTATTTTACAGACATGCATAAAAAATTAATTTAATTTTCGAAAAAAAAGGAACTCAAAATTTAATTTCTAAGTCATTTACATTATTTTAATCATTATCTTTTGAAATTTAATTGAATTCTTTTTTTAAAAAATTCTATAATTTGGTAAAGAAATATTTTGTAGTATTCTAAACACGTATAAAAAAATTATTCAAAAAATTTAAAAGTAATTAAATAGTTTTCAAACTTTTAAAAAGTAGCAGTGACTAAAACTGCATGCATAAAAATTTTATAGGGACTAAAATATGTCACTTTTTAAATTGGGATTAAAAATAAAATTTAAAATATTTATAGAAACCAAAAACATATTTAACCCTACTATTATTTGTTGATCTTTAGTTATGTTTATTCTATAAATTTTGAAGCATCCCATTTTAGTAGAAATATCTAGAAAAAATAAATTGTAAGAGGGTAGATTGATCCTCTGTTTTTATTAGTTTTAGTTTTTTTTTTTATATTCTGTACTATAATAAGAAGATTGATACTATTATACTATATGAAGGTGGGATTTATTATGTAGTTTTACTTTGTTTTTATTTATTGTCCCCTTCTGATCCTGAGACAGTTGGACAATTAATCAAAGAAAGAAGTTATGTCTTGATATCAAGAGCATACGAGACTTCAACAATGTTACTAAAGGCTGGGAGGAAATATTGTTATTGGGAAAGATTATAGTGATTTTATGTGCTATGATGAATAGAACTAGTTTATATGAGATAAATAGCAAAGAGGAATATTATACCTGGTCTAATAAACAAGCTAATGATGACTTCTCCTTATTTTGCTTATTCATCCGGCTCTATTTGACCTTAAGATCAACCGCGCGGTATTTATCAAAAAGTTCAAAAGGCATTATCTTTGTGTATATCTGCAAAACTTTAGTGCTCAGCGTCTCTCAAACAGGCTTCACTTTTTTTGCATTCAAGTGAATGCTTTTTCTGCCATCTAATGGTTTGTTCTACATATATTTAGAAAACAATAACTAGATAACTCATTCAACACTTAGAAAACAAAAATATCAAGTCTCTAAAATATAAAATAGAAATAAAAAATACAGAATTTAACAAAAGAGTTTATAGTCTCTTTCTCTTTCTTTCAAGTTTAACCTGATCTGCATATATTGTTAAATAATTTAATTAAAAGATCTGGATAGTATTATATAATTTAATTAAAAATAATAATAATAACATAAAAACCATACTAGATAAGTCTGTTTATCAAAAGATGAAGAGTCTATCAATTCCATGAACTTAGGATTAGAGAGGACTTTGGTATAATCATCAAAGTATAGTTGGTAAGCTTCTTTGAAGAGGAATTCCAGTTTCTCTTTCCACATCAGAATTAAATAAAAAAATAATAAATAAATAAATAAATAAATATAAATCATCAACATGGTAAATCAGATAGATGAAAATGAAAACGATATGAAATAGATATGATGGCAGAGATAGATATGTAGACAGAAATCATCAAGAATGTGAATCATAGATGAAAACGAAAACTACCTTGAACAAACGAACTGAATTGTGAATTTTCATGAATAGATCCTAGGCTCCCGCTCCCAATAATCTCAAATTCTCAATCACAAATAACCGTCAATTTAACTTTACAATTTATATACATGATGTTGAGGAGATTTCATTTCTCTTTAGGGAGGGGAAGGGATTTGATAAAAGATTTCATTTCTCTTTAGGGAAGGGAGGGGATTTGATAAAAAAAAGGGTTAATAATAATTTATCCCCTGTAATATGAGCGTGTTTCGGTTTACCTCCACCGTTGCCAAAGGCAGGTTTTGACAATATTTTTTTTGAAAAAACCGTTGCCAAAAGGTAGGGAGGAAAAAAAGCAAAATTCGCTAACATTACAGGGGTGAATTACTATTAACCCAAAAAAAATTGTTCATGGAAGAGCTCTTCACAACCTATAAACCTTAAAATTGAAATTGATTTTAGCATGGGAGACTGAAGCATTGTACAGTGATTAGCAAGTTTTTTTAAAGTTTAATTAATTCTTTTTCTTTTACCTTTTTTAGTTTTTTTTTTACTAAATTGTGTTTTCTAACATTGCAAAATAGAATTTTTTAAAAATAATAATCAAATTCTATTTGGAAAAAAAAGTAGGGTATTTCCTTTTTTTTATTTAAATGTTAAACAACTTCATGTTTTTTAAAATTAATAATAAAATTAATATTTAAACTATAAATTTATAATTTTAAATTAAATCTTTTTATAGTTATAAATAAAGTAAATAAAACTAATAATTAAGAATACTAAAAGTAAATTATATTTATAAATTTATACAATTTAATTTCTTTTGCTTGTTTCACCATGCTTTTATTATTTTTATTCGTATGAGGCGTACATTTTTGGCAACCACTTGTTGTGTTGGACGAGGCAGAGATGGGGGAGGAGTATCGTCAGTACTTAGATATTCGTCTTGATTTGTTGGTACCTCCGGAAAATTAAAATCACCAAAAACAACTATGTTTGGTAATTTAGAAACTTGTTCGTCTATGAGAGGGCATAAATTTTTTGAAGGTCTTGGTTGTGGGAAGGGTGGTGGTAAGTTTTGCTCAAGTTGTGGAACGTAAACATTATCGCAAAATGTTGATGGTGAGGTAAAATGTTGGTGATGGTTTGGGGTTAGGGATGTCAACGGGGCAGAGAATGCTCGGAGGATGCTTTCCCGCTCCCCGCCCCACCTCCTAATTTATTCCCCATCCCCAATCTCCGCCACGGGAGATATTTCCCCCATCCCCACAGATCCCCACGAAGATCCACGGAGATTGAATCTTAAGAAAATTTTTATACTTTTTGATCAAAACTATGACACTAGTATTTCGTTATTACCATATATTTGAAGAGTAATTACGATAAGCACAATGAACAAAAAGAGTGGTTGTTGTGGTGATGATGAAGAGAACAGAGAAGATGATGAAAGGAGGAGAAAAAGATAATTGAGAAAAGAAAATGAGGAGACAGTGTGTACATTTTATGTATTAGGTGCACTTTCTAGAATTAGGTACTTGGGTAGTGAAACAATACATTATACAATAACACATAAAAATAAAATGTTACATTAATGACTCTTCATTTTTTAATAAATTAATATTTTTTATGTAAACTTTTAGAATTATATATTATATAATAAACAAAATATAAAAGTTAAATAATATGTTCGGAGTCGGGGAATCCACGGGGCGGGGGGTACTTTCTCGATCCCCGCCCCAAAGTGTCTTCGGGGAAACTTTTCCCTCCATCCCCGTCCCCGCAGGGAAAAAAATCTCCAACTTCGGTGCTCCAAACAGATAATCCCCACAGAGATCTCCATTAACAGATGCAAATTGACATTCCTATTTGGGGTGTATTTGACCCCAAATTCAGGTACCTGAATTTGAGTGTATTGGCGTTGTGGCGATAGTGATGTTTGTTGTTGTTGTTGAGGGTGGTAAGTGTAGCTAGTTTGAAGGTTATGTGTGGTATATGATGTGCCTTGTTGTGTGTGGTGGAATGTTTGTGTCGCTGTTTGTAGTGGTTGTGTTTATTGGGTTAAGAAGTGGGTGGAAGAAGTCGGTTGTGATGGAAATTATGATGGGTTTTCCTATGGAATTTCTTCTTGATGAACTCGTTGATGAATAGGGGGTGTTGATGCGGTAAAGCAGCAAGAAAAAGATTGGAAGAATTTTGGCTTTATCGTATCCGCATGAACTAGTTAGAGGGAAAGAACGCCATTCAACAATTAACGCGTTTCTGAGCTTGGGGTTAAATGGTTTGAATATAAAGTGCGGAAATTAAAGTATAAAAAAGAAAAATAAGACATTTTCATAGCAGAGAGAACTCGTCAGATTTGCATTCATCTACCCGTAAAATACTTAAACTTGCTACCCAATTGAAATAACCCAAATCACTTGTCAATATCACCGCGTACCACTCAGTCAAAGGTTATATCTAACGCAACGTGAGAAATAAACTGTATCCAATATCGTCGTCGATGTCTCACGCAACTCAACTAAACAAAGAGGCATTAAGAGTCGATATTCGTGATTACTAAGCCTAAATTTATCTCTAGAGTCAAGAACCTAGCATCATTCATTTAAGAGAAATGTGAGCAGTTTATGTCTAAAGCAACTCAAACTCATGCAAAAAGCAAAAAAAAAAGATAAACACAATATTGATTTGTAAAATAGAACTCATTCAATACCATGAGCAATAAATATACATACAAAACAAAGTAAACTACATACAAATCCTAACGCAAAGGAAAACAAAGAGAGCAAGAGAGGAAGAACCCAAATATCTTGTGGTGTCAATCATAATCAATGAAGATTCGACCCAAAATCATCAAGATGCACGCCCAAGTGTTGTGATAAAAGCCCCTAAACTCTAAGAACCGGATCACACCTTAAAAAGTGGTGGATCACCTACAAAATTGGTTCTAAACCTATTTATACAAAACTGAAATCACAGACCATGCTAAGCCTCGACTTCCACGCTAAGCGCGCTTCCACTTATTACCCTTAAACCACCTTATTTCGTGCTAAGCACCAAATACCGCACTAAGCGCACAATGTTTTGATTGGGCATGCTAGCACCACACTAAGGGCGACCTGTAACTTTATTTCCTTCCCAAAAATGAAACTTGAAGCCATCCTTAGTCCTTTTATGACCAAAGCTTCAACCAATTGAATAATCCTACAAAAAGAATGTAAACATGAATTAATCAATACAATATTCACACGAAAACCCAAATACACACAAAAAGTATAAATATACACAAAAGTGGGTGAAAGTAATTATTTATATACAAAATCAGTCTAATAAGTGCCACAAATTAACACAGAAAATAACGACATTTTAACACTTATCAAAGTCTCCACAACTTAAAACATTGTTTTTCCTCTAGCAATGGTCAAACACCATAAGGGGACAAAAGGGAAATCCTAAGAAATCATGAATCAACAAGCAATGCAAAAGCTCAACTAAAAACTTACAAGCAAAGAAACATGCTCACCACTAAACTACGGCGACAACACAATTATGAAACAAAGGCAACACACAAAATCATGTCAAACATTCAAAACAACACACGTTCAATCATGAATCACACATAGCAAAAACTCATCGGTAGATGAATAATACAAAAAAATGAGGGTTTGAACACTCACACAACATTCATGCTAACAACGGATTAAATTATGCATCATCTAAAAAAACTTGAATCGAATATATAGAAGCAAGAATCACAAGGGCTTTCAAGGGTTGTAATGTGGTCGGGCAAACAAACAAGGGTAAATTTTGAAAGGTAATTGAAACAAAAACTTGCCTAAACCAAAGGGAGTGCTCAATTCACCAAAGACTTAAGCAACACAATTTCAATCACACTTCTTCCACAACCCAAATTTGTCACATCAAAACACCATACTTATTCAACACAACTTACTCTCTTTTTTTCCTTTCCTTTTTCAAGGTTTTTCTTTTTCTTCCTTTTCTCTTTCTTTTTCTTTCCAACTTTCTTTTTCACGTTTTTCTTTCCTTTTTCTTTTACTTTCTCTCAACCTCATAACAACCAACCTTTTCTCCCCAACTTGAATTCAACCAACGTTAATGTGTGAATACTCCTTACTTTCTAAGGCAGGGTAAAAATTCATACAACAACACAAAGTTGAGGATTCAAGAAAAAAGAATCAACATTCATTAAAAAACAAACAAACTCAAACTCATAGACAAGAACCACACAAAAAAACAAACAAACAAACTCATAGAAGTTCAAGAATAAAATGGATAATGACAAAAAGAATCAAAGAGGGTAAGAAAATTCTCACTCACTCACAAGGTAGATTGAAAATTTGGTCAAGTGGTTGTGCTCAAAATCAAACAAATGCCTTGATTACTTTCATGTTTCCATACAATCAATACAAATAGAAGACTAAACATAATAAAATCCAGCTAAAACAAGAATGTTGGTACTCCAAGCATATATAAACAATGGAAAGCCTCCTCACATTTGGATGGGGAACTAAAGTGATTCAATTCATGAACAAGTAAAGTAAAGAATAATTGGCATGATATTTGTTCAAAGCCTAGATTCATAAACATGTTATAGTCTAGAAAAGCGATAAACACATACCCGAGGAAAGTACGACACTTTTAAGACGCATATCATTACTAATGCATTTGCATGTCAAAACAATCAAAATTGGAAAATCACCTTAAGTCGCTTCGAATGAAAAACCAACAATGTTTAAATAAAAACAACAAACAAAAACATTAGAAATTAATGCTACTATTTACTACTCTAAACAACCTTGGCGGAAGTTGGAAAAAGGGCCAAATGAACAAAATTTCCATTGGCACACCAGCAGACCGCGCTAAGCGGTAGTAGAGCATGCTCAGTGCATGTAGGAAAGTAGGGCGCGCATAGCGCACACAGACCGCGCTTAGCACGCCTCTACTAACACCTATACTACACAAATACACACAATACATAATTTACACACTAACACAATGTAGTGGTGAAATTTGTGAGACTAAAGCCATTGAATTGACTTAGCTCATATGTCTTAACAGAGTCGCCACCGCACTTTAGTGTTTCCAAAGAAAATGAGAGAAAGAGCGAATAAAACCCACAAAATTTTTTAAAATCAAAACTAATAAACTTATCAAAGATTTGAATACGGGGTGTTTGTTATGCAAGGGGAAAGTTTTAAGCACCCCTCACATCTATGGTACTCCATAAGAACCTCTTTGAAAAATATTATTATTATTATTATTATTATTATTATTGTTGTTGTTGTTATTAAAATTCCTTTTTGTTTTGTTTAAATAGAGTGGGGATGAGAAAAGAAGGTTTTAAAAGTGAGCTCGGTAAGACATTGCGTCTCAGGCCTACATACCCCTTAAGTGCAGTAGGGAAGTCAGAGCTTTTGTAGTTCCTCTTAAAAGGAAAAATAAAATCTCCAAGTGGCCAAAATATTTTTGGGTGTTGAGCTTTAACAATAATCAACAAGTTTTTAAATGTTAAGCTTTAACAATACTTAACAAGTTTTAATAAAAGGAGCTAAGCTTTAACAGTACAAGACAAGGGTTTAATAAAAGAAATTTGGCTGAGCTTTAACAATATAAAATCAAGGGTTGATTTAAAAAAGGTTGAGCTTTAACAATACAAAACCATTTTCAAAAACAAGCGGGGTGCAAAGCTTTAACAATACTAAGCACAGAGATAAAAGAGATTGGAAGAGAGATTGAGTACCTTGACAATTTTAATCAATACCATTCCCAGTCCTTTGGATATTTCAACAAAAACTTAAGCAATCAATCATGGATACCTCAAGTGTGTTTGTGATAACATGTGTCACAAAAGTAAACAAGTGAGTATAACAAATAGATCAATGTAAACTCGAATGGTAATAAGTGAAAGTATATGTACCTTTGGATCATTTCATGTATGAATGAATATGATGGATGATGGATGGATAAATATCTCATGCATGTGATTAGTAAAAAAAATTATAATAATACCATGAATAAAGTACAAGTATATGTACAAAGACAAAGAAAGAGATCAAAACTACAAGTTATATTAACACGATGAAGCTAGAGATCAAAGATTCAAATTAGGGTTTTTTTAAAGATTAGGGTTTTAGAACCACACCTAAACCTAATGGATTTTAAAATGATTAAAATACCAAATCCTAAAGGAGAGTTGGTTTAAGGGTACATGACATCATCAAGGAGACTTTAACCTAGCCCTACAAAGATTCACACAAAAATAATAGGAGTTAACTTGGTGAAAATATTAAAAAGAAATAATTTTTCAAAGGTTTTAAAACATAAAAAGACTTGTTTTTGTTTTAATTTTTAAATGACTCAATAAATAATATTTTTGGATTTTTAAAATATATTAGCAAAATGGATAAGTTAAATAAGGAGTGTGCAAAAAATTACATTAAAATAAATATTTTTTGCTATTTTTAATGGTTTATCTAGGGGTGTTCAAAACCAAACCAACCCAATAGAAAACCGCAAACCAAACCAAACCAAACCGAAACCGCAAAAAACCGCATTTGGTTCGGATTAGTTTGGGTCATTTTTTAACAAAACCGCACGGTTCGATTCGGTTTGCGGTTTGTATTTTGTAAACCGAACCAAACCGAATCAAACTGCATTATGTTACAACCTAAATTTTACTTAACTCACATCCAACCCAAAATTAAACCTATTATACATTTGCCTTATGATTACGAACAATTTTCTCATCCTTACACATATAATTTCAGTCCCGATCTTCTCAAATCTCCAATAACATTATTTCACCTTCTTTGCCACATACATCTTCCATCTTCTTCTATAATCTTTACTCTCCTATATTATTTCTTTTTCACCTTCTCATTTTTATGTAAATGTTCTGTATTTCAGTTTCGTTTTTATCGCACATCTTCTTCTCTAATCTCTCAACACTTTTTTTTCTTCTTCACCTTCACTAATCTTTCGTTTCTTCTATTTTTTTTATTTCATTATAATAATTTTTATATTGTTTTATGCTATTATTTTATGTTTAATATTCCACTTTTGTCTAATTTAATTTTTACATATTGAATGGAAAATTATTGTCAAAATATGACGAGCTTTGTTGTTATTTGATAGTGTATGAATGTCTAAATACAAATTTATGTTGTCATCTATATGTGTATGTATGGCTCAATAAAATATTTATAAAAAACCGAATGAACCGAACTGAACCAAACCGCATTAGTTTGGTTTGGTTTGGTTCGGATTTTTTTTAAAAGTCAACCGAACCAAACCAAACCGCACTATTTTTTCTCTTGCGGTTTGGATGATTTTTTTTGTCAAAACCGCCCAAACCGCACCGCGAACACCCCTAGATTTATCAAAGTTAAATAAAAAAGTGAAATAAACTAGTAATAAAAAAATTAAGGTTTGCACATGGTGGGACTTGAACTTGTGCCCTTAAGGTTGCAGCTCAAAATCTTAGCCATTGGGCCAAACACTTGCATTTGATCATAAGGCCCAATCAGTTCAATACATAGCATAACATGTGATAAATGGTTTAAAATGAAAATTAATGTTCAAAAGTGCAAAAGGGGGATCGAACCCACGCCCTAGCACACAAACGCCTTAAAACACACACTTTTGCCACTGAGCCATACGATGAAGTCAGATTTAAATTGTAAATAGTTGAATATAATATAAAATAAGTTCCAGTTTTTAAAGTTTAAACTTCAACCAAATTCTTCTTCTTCGTGAAGCAACAACAACAACACCCATGGTTGGATTTCCAAACTCGAATTCTCAACCATTTGTGATGATATAAAAATGAAAGTTACTCAGTTTTCAACCACGAGTCCAACCATATGACTCTCATTGATTTATTTTAACTCTAACTCAATAATTTCCAGAAAAACTCTATGAACCCTAAAACTTTAATTTAAAATTAAATGATCAACATGCACAATCAATCCCTAACACCTTAGGGCTTTGATTCCTTACATGATGCTGAACTGAATGGTATCAAGTTTTGTTCAAATAGGTACACAAATAAGTGAGTCAAAGTTTGAGTGTTACCTCTTTGAATCTGAGATCGAAACCTGTGTTAGAGGTTTTACATAGCAAATGTAATGACCCAGGTAGATTTCTTAGACCTCAAGGATGCTAACTGAATGCTTGGAATGGATTGAAACCTCCTGAAACTCCTTCCCCGACCTCAACTGCAACTCAGCCAAGCGACAATGGTGGATGATGATTCTGTGTTTACAGATGGGATTCCATGATTTGGATAGCTCATATGGATGATATATGAGGTGTTTGAATGCTTAAGAGAGTTCAAGATGGCCTGTATAGCTCAACTCGAATCTATGGACCAAGCTTCAAAGGGAAAATAGAGGCTGGTGATTTTGTGGCTACAGATGCTATGTAAGGGTTACTACAGCTTCTATGGGGTGTATGGAAGATGTTTGAATGCTTCTTTGACAAAGAAATTGCTTAGAGCTCAAAATAACAAAGTTTATACAAGTGACAATTTTGAAGCTTTTGAGTGAGGGGGTGACTTTGAGATTTTCTGTGTGTTTCATTTCAGAAGCTTTGGTCTCTATTTATAGAAAGAAATATGGTTTTTTAGGGGAAAAATCATCGCAATTGAAGATCACATGCTCAAGTTATCCAACTTTGCTTCTTGGTGAAGGAACATAAAAGTTATGGTTCCCATGGTGAAGTACATGTTAGAACAAGAATTGTTCTGATCAATATTCTTAGTTTTGATGATAACATTATATATGAATTTTGTATAAGACAATGTGGTACTCTAATCATATGCATTTTCCATTTCACGAAATATATAAAGAGTATGCACAATTCAGCGCAAGAAGCAGTGACTCAGAAGGTTCAAGTATGCAACATCAGAACATGCTCTCGCAAGACATCAGAAGTTGGTCAAGCAAAATCAGAACATGGTCTATGAAGCATCAGAAGAACTTGAGTTCAAAAGTAGAAGCACTAAAGTTCTTATGTTATCACGCTAGAAGCACTTCAAAGTCAGAAGACAAGAAGATGCTCTGCACCAAGCTGAATGACTCTGATATTCAAACGTTGTATCTACAAACATCAGATCAGAAGCAAGTACAAGATGACAGGCTACGCTGACTGACAAAAGGAACGTTAGAAGCTATTAAAGGCAAAGTCAGTTAAAGTAGGAAAAGCAAGGCTCGAGGTAGTTGACAAAAGAGTGAAACATTAAATGCAAAGCTGTACGGATCACGCAACGCATTAAATGCTCCCAACGGTCATCTTCTCATAACGCCTATAAATAGTGAAGTTCTGATCAGAAGCAATGTTACGAATTCACAAACAACTCTTGTAAACTTGCTGAAACGCTGTTGAATCAAACTCTATCAAACTTCATCTTCAACCTCACTACTCTTGTAATATCTTAGTGAGATTTAAGCTTAGAACTTAAGAGAAATATCACAGTTGTGATTATAGCTTTTTAAGAAGCATTTGAATACTCTTGTAAACATTTATTTTTACATTGATTTGTAAATGGTTCCTAGAGTGATCAAGTTGTGATCATTAGACTCTAGAAGGCTTAGAAGTTTCTAAGTGGTGTATTTCCTAGAGCGATCAAGGTGTGATCAGAATACTCTAGAAGACTTAGAGGGTATCTAAGTGGAAAACCATTGTAATCAAGATTGATTAGTGGATTAAATCCTCAGTTGAGGTAAATCACTCTAAGGGGGTGGACTGGAGTAGTTTCGTTAACAACGAACCAGGATAAAAATCATTGTGCAATTGTTTTTATCTTAAGAGTTTTTAAAGTCACACTTATTCAACCCCCCCCCCCTTTCTAAGTGTTTTTCTATCCTTCAATTGGCATCAAAGCGCCGGTTTTAGGTGCAAGCACTTAACGGTGTTAGAAAAAGATTCAGGAAGAGAAAAACACGTCTTTATGGCTGCTGAAAAAGAAACATCTACATATGGTTCTGTTGTTGAACACAACAATGGAAACAATGGCTATACTAGACCACCAGTGTTTGATGGTGAAAACTTTGAATACTGGAAAGATAGATTGGAAAGTTACTTCCTTGGTCTAGATGGTGACTTATGGGATCTTCTTGTGGATGGTTATAGACATTCGGTAAATGCTAGAGGAATAAAGATGTCAAGACAAGAAATGAGTGATGATCAAAAGAAACAATTCAAAAATCATCACAAGTGTAGGACTATTCTGCTGAATGCTATTTCTCATGCTGAATATGATAAGATATCAAACAGAGAAACTGCCCATGACATTTATGAATCATTGAAAATGACTCATGAAGGGAATGCCCAAGTCAAGGAGACTAAAGCTCTTGCGTTAATCCAGAAGTATGAAGCCTTCAAGATGGAGGATGATGAAAACATTGAAACAATGTTCTCAAGATTTCAAACTCTAACTGCTGGATTAAGAGTGCTTGACAAGGGATATACAAAGGTTGATCATGTCAAGAAGATCATCAGAAGCTTGCCCAGAAGACGGGGTCCAATGGTGACTGCATTCAAGATAGCAAAGAATCTGAATGAAGTCTCTTTGGAAGAGTTGATCAGCGCCTTGAGGAGTCATGAAATAGAACTGGATGCTAATGAACCTCAAAAGAAAGGTAAGTCTATTGCATTAAAATCTTTAAATAAAAAATGCACTAACGCTTTTCAGGCTGAAGAAGAAGATTCTGAAGAATTAGAATCAGAAGAAGAAGAAGATGAACTGTCCATGATCTCCAGAAGGGTAAACCAACTCTGGAAGAGTAAGCATAGGAAGTTCAAGAACTTCAAAAGTTCTAAAAGGCTTGAAAAGGAGAATCTTCTGGAAGCAAAAGATATGACAAGAAGAAGGTCACGTGCTTTGAATGCAATGAGCCAGGACATTACAAGAGTGAGTGTCCTAAGTTTCAGAAGGAGAAGCCCAAGAATAAGTTTCATAAGAAGAAAGGTCTTATGGCAACTTGAGATGATTCAGATTCATCAGAATCAGAATCAGACTCTGAAGGCGAGCAGACAAACAATGCGCTGATGGCCACAGTTGATGATGGATCAGAATCTACATCAGACTCAGATTCTGAAGTGGTATTTTCTGAACTATCTAGAGAAGAGTTAGTTTCTAGTTTAAAAGAACTTCTGGAACTCAAGGCTCATCTTAGTATCAAATACAAAAAGCTGAAAAAGCTATTTGAATCTGAAACTAAGAAGTTGGAAGTAGAAAATTCTAAACTGAAGGAAAAAGTTTTAAAATTATCCAAAGATGTTGGATCTCCTTCTGACTCAGAAAAGTCTACTCCTAGTCCGAACAATATGCTTAAAGAATATGACTTGAGCTTTAGAAAGTTCTTATCTAGAGGTATTGGAAGAAGTCAACTTGCCTCTATGATATATGATGTTAGTGGAAACAAGAGAGTTGGCATAGGCTATGAGGGTGAAACCCCATACAAACTTGAACCTGTAGATGATATGAAAATCACATACAAGCCATTGTATGATCAGTTCAAGTATGGCCACTCCCATGATATTAGGCTCACATCACATGCTAAAAGCTTTCACATTACACACACTAAGAAGCATGTGACACAACCTAGGAAATATCATGTAACTCAGAATGAGAATTATCATAATGTTCCTCCTGTTAATTATCATGCTAAACCCAAGTTCAATCAGAACTTGAGGAGAACTAACAAGAAAGGACCCAAGAAAATGTGGGTACCTAAGGAAAAGATTATTCTCGTTGCAGATATCCTTGGCAGCAAAGAAGACAAAGCAAAACATGTCATGGTACTTGGACTCTGGGTGCTCGCGGCACATGACGGGAAAAAGGTCTATATTCCAAGACCTGGTGCTTAAATCTGCTGGAGAAGTTAAGTTTGGAGGAGATCAGAAGGGCAAGATAATTGGCTCAGGAACCATAAGTACTTGTAACTCTCCTTCTATAACTAATGTTCTTCTGGTAGATGGATTAGCTCATAACTTATTATCCATAAGTCAATTAAGTGACAATGGTTATGACATAATCTTTGATCAAAAGTCTTGTAAGACTGTAAGTCAGAAGGATGGCTCAATCCTATTTACAGGCAAGAGAAAGAACAACATTTACAAGATTGATCTTCAGGATCTTAAGAATCAGAAGGTAACTTGTCTTATGTCTGTTAGCGAAGAGCAATGGGTCTGGCACAGAAGATTAGGCCATGATAGTTTGAGAAAGATTTCTCAGATTAACAAACTAAATCTGGTCAGAGGACTCCCTAATCTGAAATATAAATCAGATGCTCTTTGCGAAGCATGTCAGAAAGGGAAGTTTTCCAAACCTCCATTCAAGTCTAAGAATGTTGTTTCTTCCTCTAGGCCGCTAGAACTTCTGCACATTGATCTGTTTGGCCCAGTCAAAACAGCATCTGTCAGAGGGAAGAAATATGGATTAGTCATCGTAGATGATTATAGCCATTGGACAAAGGTAAATTTCTTGAAACACAAGGATGAGTCTCATACAGTGTTCTTTGACTTTTGCACTCAGATTCAATCTGAGAAAGAATGTAAAATCATAAAGGTCATAAGTGATCATGGGGGCGAATTTGAGAACAGATTCTTTGAGATTTATTTCAAAGAAAATGGTATTGCCCATGATTTCTCTTGCCCTATAACTCCACAGCAAAATGGAGTTGTAGAGCGAAAGAATAGGACTCTACAAGAAATGGCCAGAACCATGATCAATGAAACCAATATGGCTAAGCATTTCTGGGCAGAAGCAATAAACACTGCATGCTATATTCAGAATAGAATCTCTATCAGACCTATTCTTAATAAGACTCTGTCATACCCCAAAATTTGCCCACACATTTTCTCCTATTCAAATTCAAATCAAAACACAAAGCTTCAAGACACACTCTCCTAAGCAAAGATCAGAGAATTAGGGTTTGGCTTATTCAAAGGAAAATCATTAAATCAATGGCTCCAAGGCATCTCATATGGCTCAATATATCTCACATTATCTCTATGACAAGTATCAAGCCTCAATTCAAAGGATTTGTCACTCAATTGTTCAGAAAGTCAACAGTCGACTAGGTTGACCTAAAAGTCAACTGCGGTCAAAGTAAAGTCAAAACTTATGATTTTTTTGTCAAGATCCTCATATTGAAGTATCATTCACCATTTGATCAAGAATTGATCATGTTTCATCAAGGAAAGATCAAAAATCAACAAATCAAAAGGTTTCTAAATTAGGGTTTATATAGGAGAAAGTCAATTGAACTTTGACCAGCCATAACTCTCACATGGAACATCAGAAATTTTCCATCCAAGTCTCATTTTGAAGGAAATTGAATTCCCTACAAATTTGTCTCTCACACGCCAAGTCTAGAAATGCTTCATTTGAGAGATATGGACTAAAACATTATAGGTCCTTTTCAGAAGTCAACAAAAAGGCACTTTTTTCAAAAGAACATGTAAAGAGCATGGAGAAGAATTTTGATATGAGACCAAAGACACTGGTTAGAGGACTCTCTAAGGTTTCTAAAAAGTCCTAGAACACTTCCATACCTCAAAAATTGAGAGAAATAGGCCTTGTCAAAGTTGGGCTATTTTGGAGGGAAAAATGTGAAAGAATTTGAATATTTTTACAAATGGGCCTAAGTTATCTTGATTCAATCTTGATCCATAAGTCATCTAAAGCCTCAAACCTAATTCCCACGAATTTTTGAATTCTTATTTGATTTTATATAAATTTTTTATCATTTAAAAATGATAATTAATTTATATAAATCATGGAAAATCAAATATTTTCTTAAAAGACCTCTTTCCAATCAAATTCAATTTACATTTACACCAAAATACCAATCAAATTTCGTGCAAGGCAAGATTTGGACAAAAAGATTGAAATTGGCCATAATTGGAAGCTTCAAAAATCAAGGATCAATCAAATCTCCAATTACATGATTCAATAAGATTCAGCCTACAATTGTTAACCTAATTTGAGCTATTATATATAGTAAGGCTTTCCAGATCACAAGGGGACTAATTCTCTGCCTCAAGAACCCTAGCCCGAGCTCCAAAAGTCAAGAAAATCTCAAACTCAAATTCGGAATTACAGGCCTATTCAGGAGCTTTTGTCGATCCTAATACGCTCCTTGGTGTTCATTGAAGCTAACTGGACAGTCGCACGCAAACAACAACCCCAGAACTCTCTCCTATAAGTCACAGTATGTAGCTCTCAAACTTGAACTCGATTGTGATCATTCATGCGTTGTTTATGAAAATTAGTTGCATATATGTGTTCATGATGATGTATTGATCCTATCTGGAGCTTTAATTGCATTACTGTGCTTGTTTGATGATGTTAGCCATGAACGGATATTAGGGTTTCCGATTAGGGCTTTTCTCATAGAGTAAAATTAGACCCTATCTCAGGTGTCAATGAGTTCATGAGACCTGGACGATCAGGATGGCGGGGTGGCGAAATATTTTTGGTGTTGTTCTGTGGTTTTCGTTTTTGCAGGGGGCTATGGCACCGGTTTGAATCGGCCGTAGGTAAAAACCAGGCTAACACGACGGATAGGGGAAGAAGACGACTGCGTGTCCTGCTCCCATTGCCTGGAAAGCGCGCGCTAGGTTTGTTTAAATCCAGCGATCCAACGTGTCAAGGCGTACGCACGTGTCATGAACCCTCGCTCCACCATCCGTCAGATCTCATCATCCTTCAATCCAACGGATACGAAGGAGTAGGCGCACCATTATCTCAAGCGCTGCGCCACACGCGATTAAAAGATAAGTTTTTTATAATTTTTATTTTATTTTTAATTACACAACTCCTTTTTATTTTTATTTATATATTTATATATATATATATATATATATATATATATATATATATATATATATTTGTTTTAAATTCCTTTTTTCTTCTTTATTATACAAAACTATTATATGTTTTATTTTTAAAATTTGTTTATAATAAATATTTATTTATTTATTTTATTACTTATTTAATTAATATATATATTTATTCTATTTATTTATATTATTCATAATAATTTTATTTTCTTAATTATATATTTATTTTATTATATTTATTTTATTATATTTATTTTCTTTTTCTCATTTAATTTATATTTAATTATGTATATATATTCAAAATTCATATTTATCTTGTTTTTATTCTAAAAAAATTCCTAAAAATACCTGTTATGCTCGATTTTATTCTCTCGTCCTCATTTAATTAATTAGGTCGCAAGACCAATAATTAATTAAATTATTTTCTTTTTTTTAATTAATTTGTACCCTAATCAGGGTTTATGACGATCATTCCATACATTGAAAATATTTGTTTCTTTGTGCCTTTTCAGGGTTGCTTCTCAAATACACTCCGACTACGCGCCTTCAAGATCCGAAGCTAAGTCTTTTATTTAATTATTATCTTAAAGTCTATTTTGTTTCCTTTTATTTAGGGTTTATCCTTTAAACCTGGTTTTGAACTCGCATACACTCACACTTTCTTCTGCCTTTGCTTTTGCCATATATTTTCAGGGTCAACCCCGAGGCTTCCTCCGACTGTCAACCATATCAGATCAAATTCGAAGCTAAGTATCTATTTATTTATCTATTTGTTTTAAACTTCTTTATCTTTTATTTTTAGGGTTAGCATTGTTTGCCTCCGAACTGATAATGCACTCACCCTATTTTGCTTTCTATTTTTTCCACTTTTTCAGGGTTTGCCAATTGCCAAAGCTTCGAATATCGGTAACCCTAAACCCTGATTTAAATTATTACTTGTGTTAAACTTATTAATCTGTTTATCCCGCTGGTTTCAATTTCCCTTTCCCCCCGCTGGTTTCATTTTCCCCTTTCCCTTTATTGCTTTGATTATCAATATTAATTGATGTGGTTAGTAACCCTAGGGAGTGCAACTTGTTAATTCAATTAGCATCGCTTAACTAAAAGATAAATATCTAAATTGAATCACGTGATCGTTGCACCCACACACCTTTAGGGTAATTCCTCTTGTTGCCTGTTGCCTTATTAACTGCTGCCTTGTTGCCTTAATTTTGTTGCCTAAAAATAGTCAAGTCCCTCGATTCCGAGGATACCTAAAGCAAGGTTGCCTAAAGAGATTGAAAATCATCTAGTCCCTCGAAGTTGCCTCGGTAAAAGATGATTGTCCCAATTGCTAAGGTATCCTCGTATGATGCCTAAAAAGATTAATGACTATTATATCCTTCCCCGAGACTACCTACCCTCTTTATGGTAGGGACAGTCTTGTGGCGAACGATGACCCTTCGATGACCCGCACATCCAATTGAAAGGCTTCCTGCCCTCTTATGGTATGGATAGACCCTTTCGCCCGAAAAGTTAAAAGAACGACCTTTCAAACTTAGGGTAGTTGCTATTAATTGCTTGCTCTTTTTTTCAAATTCAAATTCAAAATTCAAACTCTTTTTCCCACTCTTTTCAAAATCAAATTCAAAAAAGACTACGCTTATTTACAAGCTAAAGTTCTTCTTCGAAATCTTTTCATATTCACACCCTACTTTTCAAACAATTCAAACAAGCAAGTGAGCTAAGCAATTAAGAGCCCATGGATAACCATGGATGCAAAGGGTGCCTTACACCTTCCCTTTGCATAATTACCCCCCGAACTCAGTTTTTATTTAAAAGGTTTTTCCTATTCTTTTAGCCTTTCTAATTAATTTGGATAAAATAAAAGTCGGTGGCGACTCTTGCTTAACCGCGACATTTCGATAAAGTCAGTTCACCGTATTACAGAACTGGCGACTCTGCTGGGGATGCTTTCGAATAAAAGAGGGGTTACCTTAGAGCTAGGATCACTTTAAATTTCTTTGACTTGTTTGCTTTATATTTAAAGGTTGTTTTGGGTATTCTATTGTGTGAAAGATCCTACACCCGGATCTAGTGTACCTTAGGTATGTGGCATTAGACCAGGGAGACTGTACGACATGTATCGTTATGGTTGAACTGGTGGCCACCGTTAGTGCGATGCTTTGGTTTGTCCTGATGGCCCTTGAATATGATCGAGGAGACATTTGGCTACCGCGTGGTGTCATAAGCACTAATTCGCCCTTAGAACCCTAGTTGAACTTGACTTTGGCCTATAGGAAGTAGCGAGATAGCTGGCTTTCCGTGACTGAAGCCAGTTGATACTTGATGCTACACTCATTGAGATTGGACTCTAGGGATGCTTTTGGCTGGCCGATCGAGTGCCATGTTGAGACAATGCCCGCGAGAAAGATCAGGGATATGAGCACCATAGAACCCGGTTACTATTCTAGGACAGGTTGAACCAACTAAACGTCAATGGGGAGGGCACTTACCTACGAACTTCAAGCAAGCCTTTAAACTTAAGGACACTTATGTGACTTGCTTGTAAATACTACTAACCCTTTTGATTTCCTTGCAGGTTTTGCTTGTAGGGCATTTCGTCCTTATTACCTTGTGCTTTACTTAATGCACTGCATTGCATAACATCATGACATCATAAGCATAACATGATTTAACTAACCCTTTCAAGGATCTTAGGAATTTAGGGCGCACAATTTCAGGTGCTCTTATCATGGACTGAACTCTTATCTAGGGGCAAGAGGATTTATTTTCCTCTGGCCACACACCTTCCAATTCAAAGACTCGGTGCCTACCAAGGGGCAAGAGGATTTATTTTCCTCTAGCCATATACTTTCAAATTCAGAAGTATCCCAAATCAGAGGCGATGACCCACTCGATATGGTGAGCTTGATTCTCAAAGAAGGACGTTCAACGACAAAAGTCAAAGTTCTTCAAACAAAGACGCGATCAAACCATTTCCTAATGTTGCTAACTAAAATCCTAAAGATCCTTGAAAATATTTCATTTGCATTCATAACATCGCATAACAGGTTTCTTACAATAGGTCTCTCATCCTTCCTCGCTGTTTATTTCAGCATCATGAATCTCGAGCAATCAGTAAAAAATCTTCAGGCTCAGAACAACCAGTTCCAAGAAATGATCTTTAACTTGGCCAAGGGGCAAGAAGAATTAAAGGCACTTCTGATCGAGAAGGAGAAGAATCAATATAAGCATCAAGGTGGTCAAGATAACCAGAGGTCCAAGCCTAAGAGGTCCTTTACTCCATTACATATACCGCTGTCTCAAGTTCTCCAACAACTGCTCAATCAGAACTTGATAACTCTGTTACCTCCATATTCATTTCCTACCAATCCTACTCCTGGGTATAAGTACCATGCGAGATGTGCTTATCATTCGAATAGTCCTGGTCATGCTACAGAGGATTGTTGGCAATTAAAGCACAGGATTCAAGACCTTATTGATGACAGGATCATTGACTTCAACTCACCTAAGGAACCTCACCTGACTAATGTTGTGTACAATCGGAAAGGTCGCAATGAACACAACCAATTTGTGGGGACAATTCCGATCTCTACACCAGTTCCACAACAACGACGCAAGCCAGATGCACCTAAGCATCAATTCACCAAGATTAATGTGATGTTGGCCCAAGCATTACAACATTTGTTGAAGATCAGATTGATTACTCTGAGGGATGCTCCTAAGAATTCTAACACCTCCACTCTTGGCTATAAACCCAACGCGAGATGTGCATATCACTCCAATAGTCTGGGACATGACACTGACAATTGCTGGACATTGAAGAATAAGATCCAAGACATGATCGATGTCGGAGAAATCAAGTTCGATCCTCCTGCAACTCCTAACGGGATCACTGCTCCCATGCCTAATCACAACAAGAGTGCTAATACGGTGGATGGCTAGAAGGATGGACTTTAAGATCATTAGTTTTACTTTCAACTGCAATTTCTTTTTCTGTTTGTTTAAACATTCGACTTATGATAGACATTATCTGTTCTAATAATCATCATCAGTGCATTGTATATGTTTGTCTTGAATAATTTATTTCGTTATCACTCATTTTAAATTGTGTCTTTACTTTGCATATGTTTTATTCAACTCCTGCTAAGTTGTAAGCCTTTTAAGGGAGGATGACGAAAACGATACCGCAACCTCATACAGTATGCTTTTGAGCAGACCAGGCTGACGATGTACATGCATTGTTTCAATTCCTAAACAGTGAAGATATAAGGATGGTAATCCCTCGTCAACCCCTTTGAGCCTAAGAAGTAGAAGTGTCTTTCTTGTACTAATTAAAACCCTTGATCATAACCTGGGGCAGGGGAATTCTCAGTTAATTGGACTGTGCATTCTATTTTAAGAAGAATCCTTCAGTACACCTTTCAACAAAGATTTCAATCACAAGCGTTCATCCGCATACATCAAAGAAGTGTGGGAGATGTCAATCAAAAGCTAATGATGGTTCATCAATCATTAAGCAAGGCAGTCAATATCTTTCAAAAAAAAAAGAAAAAATGAAAAAACGTATATACAAAGAAAAGCCTGCTAAGTTAAAAAATCTTAGGCAAAAATCAAGGCATCCCGCTGACTGTAAGCTCCAAAATGGACAGTTCAGGCAAAATTTAGGGATATCAAAAAGATGGAAAAAGAGAAGTCAATAAATTCCTGAACAACACAATGTTGTGACTACCAAAAGGAAGAAGTGACTGCCATCTCAAAAGTTCTCTTTGCTTGTGAACCATCATCATTATCAAAGGTACAAATCCAAAAGTCTCTTGGAACCTGAATGCATAAGTTGAATTAACTGAGCTTAAGACTAAAGATCATCACGAAGAGGGGTGGGTACAATCAAATTTTGAGCCTTTATCCTTTGTTTCTTAAACCGTGAACCAAGCCACGTTACAACCCTTGAAAGTCCTAACTGAAGCATGGTTAGTTCGAAAGCATACTGTCACAATAAAGGTATCCCGACTCCTTAAGGTTTACCACAAATGCCGAGTTGATATCTTGTTCTTTACAAACATCACGTTTTATAAATATCACGCTTTTACATCTCTTGTTTTAATTTTTTTTCAAAAAACTCAAGACAAACGTATGCATTGCATCTCATGAATTCATTATTAAACAAATTCTGCTACATAATTTCGAATGTTAGCAACAGAAAGAATTTGCACAGGGTACAACTAATGACTGAAAATATTACTCCAAGAAGCAATGTCTCCTACGTATACAAGGGGCATGACACGTTTTTCCAATCAATCTGGGGCAATCAAGTCAAGATTCCAAGAATCTCTCAAAAAGTCAAACAGTCAGGGGCATCATCCTAAGTGTACAATTACTAGGGGCATGTCACTTACAATCATAGGCGAAGCTACCGCCTGGCTAGGGTGGGCCATTGCCCAGGCTGTGGGTCCAATTTTATTTTTTTTTGGAGTAAAAAGTGATTAAATAAAAAATAAAAAAAGGGCAAAAAAGAAAGAAAAAAAGAGTGGAAGAGACCTAAAATAAGAACGAAGAAATGAAACAAGGAAAAGGGAACGACGGCACGGTATGACCCACCGGCCACCTTTCCCTTCGAGTCTGACGATGCCCCCACCCCTCCGAGTCTGACCGTCCGGCGTCCGCCCCACTGCCCACTCACCTCCAAGCTCAAGCCAGTCTGAGTCCGACGCGAATAGCCACTCGCAACCTCCGACGAAACTCCGGTATTCTCTTGCTTTTCCTTTTTTCTTGTTTCATGATTGTTCTGCTATTCTGCTTGTGGGTTTGTGGTTGGAAAAGAAATTTTTGATTTATGATTTGAGGAAGAAGAAGAAAAGAATGCGGCTTATTTTGCATTTGCAGAGAGAGATTTTTGATTTATTTCATGTTTGATTTTTCTGCATAAATTATTATCAATATTGGGTTTGTTGTTATTAATTTTGCAGCTTATTGATTTTGTTGATTTGCTACTTGTTTACATTGTCTTAAAAATATGGAGGTATTAGATTTTTGTGTTGCAATTTAAGTTTCAAATGGAGATTTGAGGGGTACTGTTTCTTGTTCAGAAAATAAGAATAGGAAGAAGATAAAGAGTAAACAGATAACTTGTTTCTATTTTTTTTTCATTTGTTATTTTACTATATTTGTATAAATTGATATAATATTGATATAATATTGATAATAATATCAATATACTGTATAAATTTGTTTCTATTCTTTTCTTTATTTATTTTAAACATGAGAGAGATCATTTATTTCTATTCTTTTATTTTATAAAAAATAATGATAATAATATCAATATACTGTATAAATTGTTGACCGGTTGTTATTGACTGTTTGATTTGTTTCATTCAATGATATGCCATCATTTTTAGGAATGAGTCGTATAGCTTCATCAAGTGCATGTTGGGAGTAATTTTTTTAAACATTCACTAGAAAGAAGTCTCTGAAAGGACATTTGCCTCGTGATTTTATATAACACGCCATTGTAAAGTTATATTTCATTTTTTTTAATTTTAAACTATACGTTTGTTGACAAAATGAAAAGTCTGTTTTATTTTGCCCAGGCTTTATAATGTTTCTGGCTTCGCCACTGCTTACAATATACACTTCATAAAGTCCTCGCGAGGTGAATCCCTTCAAGTTCCTACTAGCTGGGGGCAAAGTATACAAGGCATGTTCAACGTTTCGATCAATATTTATTGGTGTTTTCCAATCAATACGAATCCAGGAATGGTAGTTACTATAATACTGGGGGCAACTTTCAAAACATCCATGTCTCCCCACAAAGCCGGTTTCACAAAATCATATCCCCACAGAGTAATCATTAAGAATATATCTTCAAATGTTCTAGTCCCGACAAAGACATGGCTCTAACAGAGTTTACATCTTCAACACTACCAGTTTCTCCAACACTTCGCTCTACTCCAAACATGGTTCACTAATATCGTTTATTCCCAATCAGGGTGCATTAAGCAAAGATCATAAATCTCCAGCTGGGCATCTCCAAGACAAGATCAAACATCAAAATCACTATGATACAGAGATTTATTTTCTCAAAAAACTTTAAATAACATAAGTCATACATCATATATTCATACATCGCATACATTACCTCATAATAAATTCATACATAACATACAAGTTTCTCATTTATTTTGAGAGACTCGTCACATAAATACATGCAGCATGGCATTGCATGCTGCTAACTTTGTCTTTCAGGTAAGTTCCCAAAGCAGACGAATATCATCAACAAATCAATCTTATCAGATATACATTCCGGAAGCTCGAACCCCGGACATTCTAAAAATTCCAAACAGATGCACATTCTGGAAGCATGACCCCCAGACTTCTGAAACATTCTTATCAGATATACATTCCGGAAGCTCGAACCCCGGACATTCTGAAAATTCCAAACAGATGCACATTCTGGAAGCATGACCCCCAGACTTCTGAAACATTCTTATCAGATATACATTCCGGAAGCTCGAACCCCGGACATTCTGAAAATTCCAAACAGTTGCACATTCTGGAAGCATGACCCCAGACTTCTGAAACATTCTTATCAGATATACATTCCGGAAGCTCAAACCCCGGACATTCTGAAAATTCCAAACAGATGCACATTCTGGAAGCATGACCCCCAGACTTCTGAAACATTCTTATCAGATATACATTCCGGAAGCTAGAACCCCGGACATTCTGAAAATTCCAATCAGATGCACATTCTGGAAGCTTGACCCCCAGACTTCTGAAACGTTCTTACAACTCTCAATCTTTTGACACTCATTCAAGATACAATTCAGAAACAATCCAAGATCTAATTCAGTTACTACGAACGGTGCTGGCATGATCGACATTCGAAGATCTAATTCTATCATCACGAACGGTGTTGACACGACCAATCTCTAACAATTACTTCTCAATACCGTGGTTCAGTCTAACGTACGACTCATCCTAATTATATCCTTCAGATACAGTCTAACGTACGACGTATTCTGACACTCAAGTCTATCAAGTCCATCTCAATCCTACATCTTCTCCAAACACCTGGATGGCATCTTTAAGCCCATCTCCGACAAAGGTCCATACTTCAACAAGGGCAAATTTTTGGGCATTCTAGTGTTCAATCCTCTTCTACCCTCAGATTCCGACTGGCATACAAACCACTCTACATCTCCAGGTTTAAGAAAATTGAAAAGGGGCAGCTGTCATACCCCAAAATTTGCCCACACATTTTCTCCTATTCAAATTCAAATCAAAACACAAAGCTTCAAGACACACTCTCCTAAGCAAAGATCAGAGAATTAGGGTTTGGCTTATTCAAAGGAAAATCAGTAAATCAATGGCTCCAAGGCATCTCATATGGCTCAATATATCTCACATTATCTCTATGACAAGTATCAAGCCTCAATTCAAAGGATTGGTCACTCAATTGTTCAGAAAGTCAACAGTCGACTAGGTTGACCTAAAAGTCAACTGCGGTCAAAGTAAAGTCAAAACTTCTGATTTTTTGTCAAGATACTCATATTGAAGTATCATTCACCATTTGATCAAGAAATGATCATGGTTCATCAAGGAAAGATAAAAAATCAACAAATCAAAAGGTTTCTAAATTAGGGTTTATATAGGAGAAAGTCAATTGAACTTTGACCAGCCATAACTCTCACATGGAACATCAGAAATTTTCCATCCAAAGCTCATTTTGAAGGAAATTGAATTCCCTACAAATTTGTCTCTCACACGCCAAGTCTAGAAATGCTTCATTTGAGAGATATGGACTAAAACATTATAGGTCCTTTTCAGAAGTCAACAAAAAGGCACTTTTTTCAAAAGAACATATAAAGAGCATGGAGAAGAATTTTGATATGAGACCAAAGACACTGGTTAGAGGACTCTCTAAGGTTTCTAAAAAGTCCTAGAACACTTCCATACCTCAAAAATTGAGAGAAATAGGCCTTGTCAAAGTTGGGCTATTTTGGAGGGAAAAATGTGAAAGAATTTGAATATTTTTGCAAATGGGCCTAAGTTATCTTGATTCAATCTTGATCCATAAGTCATCTAAAGCCTCAAACCTAATTCCCACGAATTTTTGAATTCTTATTTGATTTTATATAAATTTTTGATCATTTAAAAATGATAATTAATTTATATAAATCATGGAAAATCAAATATTTTCTTAAAAGACCTCTTTCCAATCAAATTCAATTTACATTTACACCAAAATACCAATCAAATTTCGTGCAAGGCAAGATTTGGACAAAAAGATTGAAATTGGCCATAATTAGAAGCTTCAAAAATCAAGGATCAATCAAATCTCCAATTATATGATTCAACAAGATTCAGCCTACAATTGTTAACCTAATTTGAGCTATTATATATAGTAAGGCTTTCCAGATCACAAGGGGACGAATTCTCTGCCTCAAGAACCCTAGCCCGAGCTCCAAAAGTCAAGAAAATCTCAAACTCAAATTCGGAATTACAGGCCTATTCAGGAGCTTTTGTCGATCCTAATACGCTCCTTGGTGTTCATTGAAGCTAACTGGACAGTCGCACGCAAACAACAACCCCAGAACTCTCTCCTATAAGTCACGGTATGTAGCTCTCAAACTTGAACTCGATTGTGATCATTCATGCGTTGTTTATGAAAATTAGTTGCATATATGTGTTCATGATGATGTATTGATCCTATCTAGAGCTTTAATTGCATTACTGTGCTTGTTTGATGATGTTAGCCATGAACGGATATTAGGGTTTCCGATTAGGGCTTTTCTCATAGAGTAAAATTAGACCCTATCTCAGGTGTCAATGAGTTCATGAGACCTGGACAATCAGGATGGCGGGGTCGCGAAATATTTTTGGTGTTGTTCTGTGGTTTTCGTTTTTGCAGGGGGCTATGGCAACGGTTTGAATCGTCCGTAGGTAAAAACCAGGCTAACACGACGGATAGGGGAAGAAGACGACTGCGTGTCCTGCTCCCATTGGCTGGAAAGCGCGCACTAGGTTTGTTTAAATCCAGCGATCCAACGCGTCAAGGCGTACGCGCGTGTCATGAACCCTCGCTCCACCATCCGTCAAATCTAATCATCCTTCAATCCAACGGATACGAAAGAGTAGGCACACCATGATCTCAAGCGCTGCGCCACACACGATTAAAAGATAAGATTTTTATAATTTTTATTTTATTTTTAATTACACAACTCCTTTTTATTTTTATTTATATATTTATATATATATATATATATATATATATATATATATATATATATATATATATATATTTGTTTTAAATTCCTTTTATCTTCTTTATTATACAAAACTATTATATGTTTTATTTTTAAAACTTGTTTATAATAAATATTTATTTATTTATTTTATTACTTATTTAATTAATATATATATTTATTCTATTTATTTATATTATTCATAATAATTTTATTTTCTTAATTATGTATTTATTTTATTATATTTATTTTCTTTTTCTCATTTAATTTATATTTAATTATGTATATATATTCAAAATTCATATTTATCTTGTTTTTATTCTAAAAAAATTCCTAAAAATACCTGTTATGCTCGATTTTATTCTCTCGTCCTCATTTAATTAATTAGGTCGCAAGACCAATAATTAATTAAATTATTTTCTTTTTTCTATTTAATTTGTACCCTAATCAGGGTTTATGACGATCATTCCATACACTGAAAATATTTGTTTCTTTGTGCCTTTTTAGGGTTGCTTCTCAAATACACTCCGACTACGCGCCTTCAAGATCCGAAGCTAAGTCTTTAATTTAATTATTATTTTAAAGTCTATTTTGTTTCCTTTTATTTTAGGGTTTATCCTTTAAACCTGGTTTTGAACTCGCATACACTCACACTTTCTTCTGCCTTTGCTTTTGCCATATATTTTCAGGGTCAACCACGAGGCTTCCTCCGACTGTCAACCATATTAGATCAAATTCGAAGCTAAGTATCTATTTATTTATCTATTTGTTTTAAACTTCTTTATCTTTTATTTTTAGGGTTAGCATTGTTTGCCTCCGAACTGATAATGCACTCACCCTATTTTACTTTCTATTTTTTCCACTTTTTCGGGGTTTGCCAATTGCCAAAGCTTCGAATATCGGTAACCCTAAACCCTGATTTAAATTATTACTTGTGTTAAACTTATTAATCTGTTTATCCCGCTGGTTTCAATTTCCCTTTCCCCCCGCTGGTTTCATTTTCCCCTTTCCCTTTATTGCTTTGATTATCAATATTAATTGCTGTGGTTAGTAACCCTAGGGAGTGCAACTTGTTAATTCAATTAGCATCGCTTAACTATAAGATAAATATCTAAATTGAATCACGTGATTGTTGCACCCACACACCTTTAGGGTAATTCCTCTTGTTGCCTGTTGCCTTATTAACTGCTGCCTTGTTGCCTTAATTTTGTTGCCTAAAAATAGTCAAGTCCCTCGATTCCGAGGATACCTAAAGCAAGGTTGCCTAAAGTGATTGAAAATCATCTAGTCCCTCGAAGTTACCTCGGTAAAAGATGATTGTCCCAATTGCTAAGGTATCCTTGCATGATGCCTAAAAAGATTAATGACTATTATATCCTTCCCCGAGACTACCTACCCTCTTTATGGTAGGGACAGTCTTGTGGCGAACGATGACCCTTCGATGACCCGCACATCCAATTGAAAGACTTCCTGCCCTCTTATGGTATGGATAGACCCTTTCGCCCGAAAAGTTAAAAGAACGACCTTTCAAACTTAGGGTAGTTGCTATTAATTGCTTGCTCTTTTTTTCAAATTCAAATTCAAAATTCAAACTCTTTTTCCCACTCTTTTCAAAATCAAATTCAAAAAAGACTACGCTTATTTACAAGCTAAAGTTCTTCTTCGAAATCTTTTCATATTCACACCCTACTTTTCAAACAATTCAAACAAGCAAGTGAGCTAAGCAATTAAGAGCCCATGTATAACCATGGATGCAAAGGGTGCCTTACACCTCCCCTTTGCATAATTACCCCCCGAACTCAGTTTTTATTTAAAAGGTTTTTCCTGTTCTTTTAGCCTTTCTAATTAATTTGGATAAAATAAAAGTCGATGGCGACTCTTTCTTAACCGCGACATTTCGATAAAGTCAGTTCACCGTATTACAGACTCCTTATGAATTGTGGAAGAACAGAAATCCCAACATTTCATATTTTCATCCTTTTGGATGTGTTTATTTTATTCTGAATACTAAAGATCATCTGAGTAAGTTTGATTCTAAGGCACAGAAGTGTTTCCTTCTTGGATATTCTGAACGCTCTAAAGGCTACAGAGTATACAATACTGAAACATTGATTGTTGAAGAATCAATCAATATCAGATTTGATGATAAGCTTGGTCTTGAAAAGCCAAAGCAGTTTGAGAATTTTGCAGATATAGATATCTCAATTTCAGAAGCTGAAGAACCCAGAAGCAAAGTATCAGAAGATCAAGTTGCTGCTTCTTTAGAGAATCTCAGAATTTCTGAAGAGCCAACAGTCAGAATATCTTCTAGACTCAACTCTGCTCACTTAGAAGATGTTATTCTTGGAAAGAAAGAAGATCCTATCAGAACAAGAGCATTCCTTAAGAACAATGCAGAATGTCAATTAGGTCTTGTTTCTCTGATCGAGCCAACTTCTGTTGATTAAGCTCTAGAAGATGCTGACTGGATAATTGCCATGCAAGAAGAACTAAATCAGTTTACAAGGAATGGTGTGTGGGATCTTGTTCCTAGACCAAAAGGATTTAACATCATTGGTACGAAGTGGATCTTCAGAAACAAGCTAAGCGAAAAAGGGGAAGTTGTAAGAAACAAAGCCAGACTGTTTGCTCAGGGCTATAGTCAGCAAGAAGGGATTGACTATATAGAAACCTTTTGCACCAGTGGCAAGGTTAAAATCTATTCGCTTATTAATTTCTTTTGCCACTCAACATAACATCACTCTATATCAGATGGATGTTAAGAGTGCCTTCTTAAGTGGTTATATAGATGAGGAAGTCTATGTCCTCCAACCTCCTGGCTTTGAAGACTCCAAGTCTCCAAAACATGTTTTTAAATTAAAGAAATCATTATACGGATTGAAGCAAGCTCATGGAGCTTGGTATGAAAGATTAAGTTCTTTCCTTCTGGATAATGGTTTCACTAGAGGAAAAGTGGATACTACTCTCTTTTGTAAAACCTTTAAAAAGGATCTTTTAATTTGCCAAATTTATGTTGATGATATTATCTTTGGAACATCTAATGCTACACTTGGAAAGGAGTTTGCTAAGTCTATGCAGGCTGAGTTTGAAATGAGCATGATGGGAGAACTCAAGAATTTTCTTGGGATTCAAATCAACCAAACTTCTGATGGAACGTATGTCCATCAAACCAAGTATGTGAAAGAACTTCTGAAGAAGTTTAATCTTTCTGAAAGTAAAGAAGCAAAGACTCCTATGCATCCAACGTGTGTCTTAGGTAAGGATGAGGTAAGTAAGAAGGTAGATCAGAAGCTCTACAGAGGTATGATTGGATCTCTCTTATATCTTACGGCTTCTAGACCTGACATTTTATTCAGTGTTTATCTATGTGCAAGATTCCAATCAGATCCTAGAGAATCTCACTTAACAACTGTTAAGAGAATTCTGAGGTATCTGAAAGGTACTACTAATGTTGGTTTAGTCTACAGAAGATCTGAAGAATACAACTTAGTAGGATATTGTGATGCTAATTACGCTGGAGATAGAGTTGAAAGGAAAAGTACTTGTGGAAGTTGTCAATTTCTTGGAAGTCACCTGATCTCCTGGTACAGCAAGAAGCAAGCTACAATTGCCCTTTCTACAACAGAAGCAGAATATGCTGCTGCTGCTGGGTGTAGTACACAGATGCTCTGGATGAAGAGTCAGTTAGAAGATTATCAGATATATGAGAGTAACATTCCTATCTTCAGTGATAATACTTCTGCTATTTGTTTATCTAAGAATCCAATCTTACATTCCAAAGCTAAACATATTGAGATTAAACATCATTTCATTAGGGACTATGTACAGAAGGGTGTTCTATCTTTAAACTTTGTGGATACAGACCATCAATGGGCTGATATCTTTACAAAACCCCTTGCTAAAGATAGGTTTAAGTTCATTCTGAAGAATATCAGTATGGATTTATGCCCAGAATGAGAAGATGAGATGTTCTGACGTATGGATTAGTTCTGAAATGATTTTGTCTTATCTTCTTATAAGAAGTTCTGATGTTGATCAATTAGAAGTTCTGATTCTGTTATCACTAACGTTTCATTATCTAAGTTGATTCAGAATCTCTTTTAAAGCAAAACAGCTGTCACCAGGTATTCCAGAAAATGAACACGTGTTCACTCTATTTGGACAAGCATGCGTGCAGTTGATGAGACGCCGCCCTAGGTAACTATGCAAATCATTTCAAATATTACGTTATCTCTCCTAACGTCATTCTTCATTAAATGCATTTGTCCTTTTTCATTCTGTAACCTTGTTCATTCAAACGCATATTGCATATCATTTCAAATCCGTCTCTATATAAACACATCTCCATAACATTTCATCTCTTTACATTCGCTCTCTTCATTCATTGTCTCTTTCGTTCATCTCTCTCTTTCTCGTTTTTGCATAAACCCTAGTTTCTAAACCGAATCTCAGAGGGCATTCTTGATTTCATCTTCAATTTTTCAACACAAAATGTCTTCGAAGCTTATGGAAAATCTTTAAGAAAGACTTTCAGTTTGATGCTCTGAACATCCAGAAGAGATGCTTGGCTGAGGCATCTGGTTCTCCTGGTTGTTTCTTAGAAGTTGATAATGGTCGGTACTATCATCCAATCAGAAATTGGAGATCCCTTGAAGAGAAAGAATTTGTCGATGAACTTGAGGAAGTACAGCCTCTTGCTATGGTTGTATGGAAGCCTCAGTTTCATGTTTTGATTGGAGACTTTCAGTCTTTATTCAACTGGCTAAGGGAGAATCCCTCTGAGAAAGCACCAGATATGGTATATCCAGAAGTTGAATACCCATTAGAACCTGCTGCTCCTACACCTCCAAGGAATCTGGCTGAGATCCTTCAGGCTCTTGCAAATTTTGATTTTGATATCCCTGCTCCAGAATATGCTGAAGATGCTTCTATGTCAAAAGCTGATGCTGAAATCACGATGCGGAGAATCATCCTGCTGAGAAACTTCCTGTTTAGGAAAATCTAGATGATGTTCTCATGATTGATGTTGTTGTTGAGCATGCTACTCCCTTGAACGATAGCTGTGAAACTTCTTCTGCTGAACCTTCTGTTCTGGTGAACGCCATGAAGGCTCTTCAAAAGAATCAAGCTAATCTAGCTTCTTGTTTGGATAAGCATGAAGATACTCACAATCAGTTTCGATCATTTATGAAGACGCAGACTGAAAGCACTTCTAAGATTCAAAACCTTCTAGCCAAAATAGTTTCTAAGCTAAGCTAGTCGTATTGTGTCTTGGTCTTAGTTGTTTTCTTGTTTTTTGCATCTGTTTCTTGCATCTGCTTCTATCCTTTTGTATCTTCTAATATTTTATTGAATCAATGAAATATTATCTTCTTCACTCATATTGCTTTTCATCTGAATCTTTTATATGCTTTTTGATGTTATGACAAAAAGGAGGAGAAACATGATAATTGATTTGGTTTGTTATATCAGTTACTGGGATTAAGTATCAACATTCCTAACATTATTTGCAAGTTTTATGTCTTTAAGATTTTTTGCAGGATTGAAGATATTCTGAAAAAGCTCAACATGAGAAGCAAATACATGGGGAAATGCAATTCTATAAAGAAGCATGTTCTTGGAATTGAAGCAAGCGTAGTGCTGTGAAGCTTCAAGATCAGAAGCAAGAAGGAAGAATGTTCTGATATTCTCGTGGCAGAATATGCTCTAATACATTCTTATCTCTCATATGTTCTGATACATATTCTTTTAAGAACTTACCAAAGTTTGCTCTGATACATGTTCTTTCTTATAAGAATGTTCTGATTCATTCATGCTCTGACTTTTGTTGTCTAGTTCGTTCTGAAACATTTCAGGATGTAAAGATGATCTGATGATGCTCTAAGACATTCAAGAATGTTCTGATACAATCAAGCATGATATGATTCAAGAAGAAATTCAAAGCTCTGAAGCTATCCTATGGAAGCAAGAAGCAGAAGCTCTGAATGTTCTGAAGTTCTAGGAAAATGTGAACGTCTCGACTGAAATGGAAAATACTCAGGGAAGTCTTTTATTTATAAACTCTTCTAGTATTTATTTCATGGGGAGATTGTTAATCTCAGGGGGAGACATATTCACACACTATGTTTATATGCTTATGCTATAACTGTGTAATTGTCTTTAGTCATCTGATATTCTGATTGCAAATTCATATCAATTATATATGTTTTTGTCATCATCAAAAAGGGGGAGATTGTTAGAACAAGAATTGTTCTGATTAATATTCTTAGTTTTGATGATAACATTATATATGAATTTTGTATAAGACAATGTGGTACTCTAATCCTATGCATTTACCATTTCAGGAAATATATAAAGAGTATGCACAATTCAGCGTAAGAAGCACTGACTCAGAAGGTTCAAGTATGCAACATCAGAACATGCTCTCGCAAGACATCAGAAGTTGGTCAAGCAAAATCAGAACATGGTCTATGAAGCATCAGAAGAACTTGAGTTCAAAAGCAGAAGCACTGAAGTTCTTATGGTATCACGCTAGAAGCACTTCAAAGTCAGAAGACAAGAAGATGCTCTGCACCAAGCTGAATGACTCTGATATTCAAACGTTGTATCTACAAACATCAGATCAGAAGCAAGTACAAGATGACAGGCTACGCTGACTGACAAAAGGAACGTTAGAAGCTATTAAAGGCAAAGTCAGTTAAAGTAGGAAAAGCAAGGCTCGAGGTAGTTGACAAAAGAGTGAAACATTAAATGCAAAGCTGTACGGATCACGCAACGCATTAAATGCTCCCAACGGTCATCTTCTCATAACGCCTATAAATAGTAAAGTTCTGATCAGAATCAATGTTACGAATTCACAAATAACTCTTGCAAACTTGCTGAAACGCTGTTGAATCAAACTCTATCAAACTTCATCTTCAACCTCACTACTCTTGTAATATCTTAGTGAGATTCAAGCTTAGAACTTAAGAGAAATATCACAGTTGTGATTATAGCTTTTTAAGAAGCATTTGAATACTCTTGTAAACATTTATTTTTAGATTGATTTGTAAAAGGTTCCTAGAGTGATCAAGTTGTGATCAGTAGACTCTAGAAGACTTAGAAGTTTCTAAGTGGTGTATTTCCTAGAGTGATCAAGGTGTGATCAGAATACTCTAGAAGACTTAGAGGGTATCTAAGTGGAAAACCATTGTAATCAAGATTGATTAGTGGATTAAATCCTCAGTTGAGGTAAATCACTCTAAGGGGTGGACTGGAGTAGTTTCGTTAACAACGAACCAGGATAAAAATCATTGTGCAATTGTTTTTATCTTAAGAGTTTTTAAAGTCACACTTATTCAACCCCCCCCCCCCTTTCTAAGTGTTTTTCTATCCTTCAGTAACACCTTTAAGCATGCTTGAGAGAGATTCTTATGCAGATGGGAAGCTTAATTTCTATGTTTAGATTGCTTTTGGTGCAGAGCAAACAAGTTGGGAGCTCAAGGAGAATGGACTTTGTGATTAAAGTAGCTTTACAAGAATGGAAGTGTAACCTTTAGCCTTAAAATGGAATGATCACTTGGACAAAGCTTAGAACACTTGGATTATAGCTCAAAAGAAAGTGTAATATTATGATTATGGGGTGTTAAAAAAGTTAATGGACCTATGTTAGCTTGATTTTTGCAGATTTGGATAAGTTTGGATCGTGGTTCTTCATGTTCATGCTTTGAAATCCAAGTGTTATGATGCCTTATTCACAAATTCATGACTCTTAGCTCAAGTGTTGAAATTTCATGCTAATGGTCTCTTTGGAAAGCCTTTGTTACACACTTCAATCCACTTGTTTAAAGTTTCCCCAAACTCATTTTGGATCTTGGTGAAAATTGGCCATAAAGTTGGAAGAAATCTAGGTTAAAACACTTAGAAAATTTTCAAGTCTTTTGTAGGAAACTTCATGATCCCATTACTCTCGAATGATTATTTTTTTGGGAAAAAGTTATATGTGAAAAATTTATTCATTGGATCAAGATCTACAACTTTCATGTTGGAATATTTTTCAGTTGCATACTTGAAATTTGAAGTTACTTGTCCATGAAGTTATGACTAAAACACTTGAAAATACTTAGAATTTTTCTAAGTCTTTGAGTTTTCCAACTTTGACTTTTGTTAACTTTTTGATTCTTGATTGATTTTCTTTATTTCCCTTGATCAAATGGCTTCAAAAATCATATGTTAATGATTTTGATCTTCAAAATCCCCTAGTTGACCAAATTTCTCCAAAGTCAAAGGTTGACTTGGGCAATTGACCTTTTCTAGATGAACTGCAATCTTGTGAGTTCCAATTGAATCAAACTCTCCTCTTCAAATGAATGACTTGAGTAGATTATAATGTTGTATTGGAGATCCTTGAATCATAGTTTGAGCCATGGAGCCATGTCCTGATTAAAAGTCAACTCCCTAGATGAATTAGGTCAAAAACTCTAATTTGTGCACCAGATGAAATTGAGAGTTGTTGATCTTGTATTGAACCATTCTTGGACTTGGATTTTGATGGGGGGTAATCATTTGAGCATATGATTATGCTTGAGCTCCTTTTTGGGTCTCAAAACCCTAATATTGCCTGAGCCTATTGGTCAACCACCTACCTTGGTAAACAAGCAACAAGCAAAACATTTTTTTGTATATTTTTGTTAGTAAATTAAATATGAATAATAATGATGATGATGATGATGATGATGATCACACTATGCGCAAAATGATGTGGGATCTCAGGGTCAGAAATTGGGGTACAACACACAAGTTACTAAACACAATACAACATGGGTGAAACTTGGAAGAATTAGGCTAAACAAGTTAAAAAGTGAAGATTATAAATCAAGAGCATTTTCGAGATCAACTTGTTTAGCCAAATTGACCAAGCACCAAAACTACATACTAAATCAAAAAAACAGAAACATGCTTGTTTTACGCCGTAAGCTCGACACTTGTATGTATACACAATCACATTGCTTTAGTGGAAAAACAAATGCTTCTGTTCCCCGCTTTTGCTCCCGTCTCCTCAAGCTCCAACTGAAACTTATACACCTGACACACTTAGGCAAACGTGAAACGCAACAAGTATACACTATATAATATACACATTATGTAGAACCCGGTAAGGTAAGAATATACACAAGTATAACAAACATGTAAAATTCACAAGTTGGGAAACATAAACAAGTATCAAATATAAACAATTATGTAAAACTATACAAATATACAATTATTCACAACGCTCGAAAACATAGAAACTAATGCGATGCGATTCAATATCAAAACCAATCCCCGACAACGACGCCATTTTGTTGATGAGGTAAAGCATCAAGCAAAACAGATTGAAAGAATTTTGGGTTTTATCGTATCCCCAGGGATTGGTGAGAGGGAAAGAACGCCATTCAACAGTTAATAACACATTCTCATAGCAGAGAGAACTCGTTAAATTTGCATTTCATCTACCCGTCAGATACTTAAACTTACTACCAAATTGAAATCAACCCAAATCACTCGTCAATATCACTGTGTACCACTCACACAAAGGTTATGTCTAACATAAAGTGAGAAATCAACAATATTCGATATCGTCGATGATGTCTCGTGCAACTCAACCAAACATGGAGGAATTAAGAGTCGATACCCACGATTACTAAGCCTAAATCTATCTCTAGAGTCTAGAACCTAGAAGCATTCATCCAAGAGAAATCTGAGTAGTTTATATCTAAAGCAACTCAAACTCATGCAAAAAGCCAAAACAAGGATAAACACAATATTGATTTGTAAAATAAATCTCATTCATTACCATGAGCAATAAATATACATACAAAACAAAGTAAACTACATACAAAGCCCAACACAAAGGAAAACAAAGAGAGGAAGAACCCAAATCTCTTGTGGTGTCAATCACAATCAACGAAGACTCGACCCTGGATCATCAAGATGCACGCCTAAGTGTTGCGATCAAAGCCCCTAAACTCTAAGACCCGGATCACCTAAAAAATATGTTCTAAAACTATTTATACAAAACTCAAATCACAGACTGCGCTAACCCCCGATTTCCGCGCTAAGCGCGCTTCCACTTATTACACTTAAACTGCCTTATTTCACGCTAAGCGCCAAATATCGCGCTAAGTGCACAACATTCTGACTGGGCACGTTAGCACCGCAATAAGGGCGCCCTGTAGCTTTATTTCCTTCCCAAAAATGCAAATTCAAGCCATCCTTAGTCCTTTTATGACCAAAGCTTTAACCAATTGAATAATCCTACAAAAAGAATGTAAAAATGAATTAATCGATACAATATTCACACGAAAACTCAAACACACACAAAAAGTATAAATATACACAAAAGTGGATGAAATTACTTATTTATATAAAAAATCAATCTAATAAGTGCCTCAAATTAACACTGAAAATAACGACATTTTGACACTTATCAGAGTGTGTTAGCTGAAGATTTCGTTTTGTAGTATTTATCCTTCGAAGAAGTAAAAATCGAAGGAAAGATGGTTACTGATGGCCATCCCTTAAAAATAAGAGAATGGCTACTGATGGTCATGCTTCGAGAGTAAAGATTTCTAAGTTCGCTATGAAGATAATGAATGCTGAAAGCTGGTGAAAAGTATGTGTCTTCGGGGACTTAGACAAATTTATAAATATATTCAAGTATTACTACTTAGCGTGTTTTTTCGTAGTGTTTGTTTAATACACTGCCACGCGTCGAAGACAGACTCAGGCGGGAAGATTTGAAATTCGAAGACGGTTTCGTAACTGTCCAAGTAACAGATGGCATCGCTAGAAGTTCTTATGAGAAACGTGGCAGCAGATTAGTATAGGACCGTTAAGGTCGAAACTAGTATAAATAGGAGTCTTAATGATAGGATTCAGTGTGTTCATTTTGTACAAATCACTCACATATTTACTCAAGTATCAAGCGTTAAGAGAAAGAGTTCGCTGAGAAAATGTACGTATGACACCACCATTTTAATACATGTGTATTATCTTTTGTTTTTCAATATCTTCCAGAATTACTGCATTTCGTTTACTTCTTGCCATTTACATTTCTGTATCTTTACTTTAATGTCATTTACTTTCGAATTACTTTCATGTTATTTACTTTCAAAGTCTTTAACATTTCTGCAAGTTTAAGATTCTTTACGTTTCAATAGTCTTTTTAATTTTCTATGTTATGTTACTTATCTTTTCGTTGAAGTCACATTTATATATAGCAAAGTAATTATCAAGACTATTTGTTCTTTAATCGAACAACGCTTATTGAAGAAGACAAATAATGAATATGGTTCGAATGAACGTTGATGACAATCTTCTTGACTATGTGTCCTAGGATCAATCTAGTCGATCCTGCGAGTAACCAAATCATATTTATTATAGTTTGGAAGACTAGCGGTTGTTTACCGGAAATCACCGTAAACAAATTGGCACGCCCAGTGGGACAGTGTCAAGCAGATTGTTTTAATCAATTGCTTTATTTTTGTCTAGACAATATCAAGATCTTGTATGAACCTTAGGAACGGTAAATTAAAGAACAGTGCACAACCGATTCCCAAACGAAGGTACAACAGGAAAATGGTCGTTACGGCCAGTGCAGGGGGTGATCGAGATCCCCCACAAGGTTCAGGATCAGGAGCGGCAAATTCGACTTCTGTTCAAGGAACACGAGATGCAACGGGTCCAAATGGATCGAGACCTGCAGATAATTCCCAGGCTTTGCCTGAAAATAATACAGGGCTTTCAGGAACTATTCCAGTTTCAGTGTCGACAACCGCACCCTCATCCACAAGCGCAGAGGACGTATTGTTTGCCTCGACAAATGCTGCAAATAATTTGCCTGGTCAAGGCACGAATTCTGCTTTCGAATGGAGACCAAATAGTTCATATGGAATGCCATACCCATATGGAACAGGCGTACGAGGGGCAGGATCTATATATGCCCCAACTAACAATGCGACATTTTCACCGAATGTTAGTTCAGTGGGTCGAAGTGCACATAACACTGGTTTTTCTACCCAGGTGCCTCACTTTACCACAAATAACCAAGCAGCATTTCGACAAGAAATGGATGCAAGCAACCATGATATGGTAGGGGTTTTGGCCAGAGAATTGACTTCAGTTTTAAGCCCACTAATGGCAAATGTTACTACTACAAATAGAGAAAACATGGAGACTTTCCAAAAGATATCATCTCAGATGAATCGAATGGCAGAATTCATGGGAATAACACCACCTAAAAGGAAAGACAAACAGCCTTCGAATCAAGAAGAGAGGCCCATTTTAGAACGTGTACAAGACATAGTTCCGTCATCTAGGACAGCCACTAGGGATGTAGGCCCCTCATGAAGAACAGAGATGTTCGAAGGAACTCCAATAATTAACTTAGAAGCTTCAAATCAAAGAACCGTCCCCGTTCGACAAGAAACAGAGGAGGAGCGACCCAGATTAAGGATTGTGGGTAGGAACGAACACCCAGATAAGGTTGTTCAAAGAGTCAGAAGAGAAAATCTGGCTACAGAAAATAACTTAACTGCCATGATAGAAAGGGTTATGGCCAATAATGGCCTTAGTACTGCACTTAGACGTCCAAACTATACATCCCCTATATCAGATTATGTCATGCAGACAGAATTGCCTAGGGGCACTAAGGTACCCAAATTTACAAAGTTTTCAGGCGAAACTAATGAGTCAACGGTGGAACATATTGCTAGATATTTAACAGAAGCAGGAGACTTAGCGGGAAACGAGGATTTAAGGATCAAATATTTCCCTAGTTCGCTGACAAAAAATGCCTTCATTTGGTTTACTACTTTGCCACCAAATTCGATAGATGCATGGGCATACTTGGAAAGGCTTTTCCATGAGCAATTCTACATGGGTCAAACTAAGATAAGTTTGAAAGAATTGGCCAGTGTTAAAAGAAAATTCACAGAAACAATTGATGATTATTTAAATAGGTTCCATTTGTTGAAATCAAGGTGTTTTACAACAGTCCCAGAGCATGAACTTGTTGAAATGGCTGCAGGTGGTCTAGATTATTCAATAAGAAAGAAACTAGATACCCAATACCTTAGGGACATGGCCCAATTAGCAGACAGGGTTCGACAAGTCGAACGACTGAAGGCAGAAAAAGTTAGGGCGAATAAAAGTTATAAGAAAGAGAGAGTAGCGTACGTCAAAGCCGAGGACGCTGATGATGAGTCTTTCAATGACTCGTATAGCCCTGAAGAAGTCGAAATAGACTTAGCTGAATTGAAAGAAGCGCCACCTTACGCCTGCAAATTGCTAAATCCTGCCAATGGAAAAAACCCAGTAGAAAACGATAAGAATGATAGGTTCCCTAAGAAAACTTATACATTCGACATTACCAAGTGTGATGAAATATTTAATTTATTGGTAAAAGATGGCCAAATGATACTACCTCCAAATTCAAAAATTCCTCCGTTGGAACAACGGAAGAAAAGAGGTTTTTGTAAATATCATGGGTTTTTAGGCCATAAAACTTCTCAATGTTTTCTTTTCAGGGATCTAATTCAAAATGCTCTCAATGATGGATGGTTGAAATTTGCTGACAAGACCAAGAGTCATATGAGGGTCGATACCAATCCCCTGAACATTGCTGACGCTAGCCTCTGCGAGGTAGAAGATATCAACATGGTGGAGGCCTCTGAAGTTGAAGTTGTAGAGACTAAAGCAATGTTCAATGGAAAGCAGGCTACTGAAAGCCTAAAAGGTGAAATAGTCTTCAATACTGTTGTTGAAGAATCTTCCAAGGCAGAAATAACTGAAGCATCGAAGGAAGAAAACAGTGAGGCCACTGAAGACCTCAGGATGAAACTCCAGAAAATCCAGATCTCTGAAGTTCCTCCAGCAGCGGTTAACATGGTCAGCGCCAGACGACCACTATCTGAATTTGGCGAACTAGAGACATGGCTGACGAGGCAAAATGGGGGCATCGAAGTTCCCCCAAGAACCGAAAGCCTCAAAGAATATCTCTGGAATTGCCACGAGAGAAATGGTGGTAAGCAATGGATGTGTCCAAGGTGTTCGATCATGCTGAATCGAAGGGTCGAAGCCAACTTCGAAAGGGTTCGACGCGAAAGGTGGGAACACCCAGAAAGAGAGCCAAATCCCCTACTACAACTGTACCCAAAGATGGAGGAAAGCTTGGTAGGATTTTTGGTCAGATGCCACAAAGAAAACACTGAAGTTGCTCTCTGCCCAAGATGTGGGGCAGTATATGACGAAATGCTAGCACGATCATTCGAACGTGTGTATTGCTACATGAGTCAAGAAACTCAGGGGTTGCATCCTAACCTGTACGGTTTCGACATATGGACTCCAACAAAGAGGCCTGATAGCCCACACCCCAGAACTGGAAGGGTAACTTTCAGAATCCCTGCAGATGCGCCAAGGGATAGGTGGGTGCAAGCTGATGCAAGAACCAACAAATGGCGAAGTTGGGACCAAGGTGGTAGAACTGCAATGGCATATAGGAAACAATTTCAAAGACCAAATCGAGAGGCGTATCGACTGGAGAATTATAAAGGAAAAAATCCTATGTCTCGGTCCCAGTGGAGAAGGCATCAGAGAATAAAAAAGGCTCAGAAGGAATACATGCCAAGAGAAGCTGGAGAATCTAGTAGCAACCAAGTCCCATACCAGGGGGCAAAGTCAAACAAACCTCCGGTGGAACGCAGATTATTCGAAGCTGAAAAACTCTTGGATGAAGAAGAAAAGATGCGTTCAAATTCTTGGAAAGAAGAGGATAGAATGACAAATGATTTTGATTCTGATGGAGTGTCATCTATAAACTTGAATTGCAATGTTGTTTCCGTACTCCCTCACGAGTTTAATCAGGAAACTGAAGTAGAAGATTGTGAAGAGGCTGATATCGAAGAAATGACAAAACATAAACCTGTGTGTTACTATGTGCTGAATAATGGTGCAGTAGAAGAACAGAATGCTTTCTTCGAAAGGCCTGATGAGGGTATGCGAAATCATTTAAAGCCACTCTATATCAGGGCTAAGATTGAGAACGTTGGCATTAATAAAGTCCTAGTTGATGGGGGAGCAGCTGTTAGGAGTAAATTAATGGTAAATTCATGTGTTAATATAAGTGATTTCTTCTCTAAACCAATGCAAAAATGTGATGAATCCATAGGTTTTTATTAAGAATTGAACTGAATAAGTTTAGTTCGTGCGTAAAGCAAATCGAATCACTTGTGGGTGTTATTGTTGCAGGTTTTGAGCTGAATAAGAACTTAAGAAGAACATGAGGAGGAAAGAAAGCTGGAAGTCTCAAAGGCTGAAGAAAAAGATGGAAAGTACAAAGGGCGCGCCGCGAGAGTTCCTAGGCGCGCCGCGAAAATACTTCTGTTTGAGGGGCGCGCCGCGCCAGCCCGTTGCCGCGCCGCGGCCTCGGCGTTAAAAGCCCAAAAGTTCTGTTTTAAAGCCCTAGTTTTCCAAGTGGTAAAATATACTTTTGTGGGAGCGAAATTAGGAGAGCTATCTGATTCTGAAGCTGAGAACAACAATTGAAGGTGGATTCTTTACCAATCGAAGACATTCTATTGATGAAGATGAATTCCTCCATTGATTCTTGTATGTTCTTCATGTCTATGGAGAGCTAAATCCCTCTTGTTGAGTCTAAGGTAGTAGTTAACCTATGAATATACATTACCATTGATTAATTCCTGTGAACAATCGTTTGAATTTATTATCAATAAGAAACCTTGCTTTTAATTTACATCATTGTTGAATCTTTGATCGAAAGAAAGGATTTAACTTTTGCCCTAGGTTACTATATTGATTCAATTGCAATTTGCAGAGATGGAATTGTAATTGGGTTTTCATAATTATCGTTCTTAATTACTATTATCGTTATTGTGATTTGGAGAGATCGAATCTCATACCGGTAAAAGTTATCTAATTTGATTTGCAGACATGGAATCTTATTTGAGGATAAGTGAAGATAATGATTCAAAGGATTGTTCTATTGAGAATTAATTGATAATTGTATAGGATTAGGTTGATGAACCCTAAAGACTCAACATCTTTCTTTAATTGTTAACACAAAGTCCTTTACTTGCTTTTATTTTATTATTTGCTTTTGATATTATTATTAGTATAAAACAAACCAAACCAAATTTCTTAACTCAAAATAAACAACTATAGAACGGCAGTGATATTAACCAATCCCTGTGGATACGATATATTACCGAAAATATTTACCCACAAATACTTTCAACAGCAGCAGTAAACCTAATGCCTCAATACATGCTAAAAAGAATTGGTATGTTCGATACGGATATAAGGCCACATAACATGGTTTTATCTAACTACGAAGGCAAAATTGGGCAAACACTGGGAGTTGTTCAAGTCAATTTGACAGTAGGCTCAGTTACCAGGCCAACCATGTTCATGGTTATACCAGCAAAGGCAAACTACAATCTTTTGCTTGGTAGGGAATGGATTCATGGGGTAGCAGCTGTGCCCTCAACAATGCATCAGAGGGTGACAATTTGGAGAGAAGATGGTATAGTGGAGAATATCGAAGGTGATCAGAGTTACTACATGGCTGAGGTCAACCAGGTGAACAAAACCAACTTCGACAGGAACCTGGCAAACATAGGCCCTTGTCATGCTGCAGAAGAAATGTATACACCAAATAAAAATGCATTGTACTATTTAACTTTACACCCAAATGGATTCCAATGGGATAGAGAAATCATGGATGGTCCACCAGATACAGCACCATTGGAGAATTATCCGACAGTACGACCAACAGGCTGGGACGATGACATTAATCATGTCTGAGTCTTCGTTCTTCGAAAAGATTTCGGCCTATGTGGCCGAGAACAAAAGGAAGGCGACTCTCGAAGCCGAACTATCAGATACAAAGATAGATGCAGTTTTAACCAAAGAAGGAACAACAGAATTGGAGATACGTGCGAGTTTCGAACTCCCTGAACACACGGCTCCAGACGAAGAGATCATAAGAGAAGGACCAAACCAAAGGTTGGATGCAATATACGACGAGGAACCTTTGGGGTTCAAAAAAGACCCAATGGCGCCGAATATAAAGATGTTGGCCCAAGATCCACTTGAAGAAGTAAATCTTGGAGACAATGATCAAAAAAGGATAACATATATCAGCGCGAAACTAGAACCAGAATTGAAAGCAACGGTCATCAAAATGCTGAAAGAAAACAGAGATTGTTTTGCTTGGGATTATGATGAGATGCCTGGTCTAGGAAGAGATTTAGTTGAACTAAAATTACCAATAAAAGAAGGGAAGAAACCCACAAAGCAAACTCCCAGAAGATTCGCGCCAGAGATTCACTCGAAGATTAAAGCAGAGGTTGAAAGACTCTTACGGTGCAAATTTATCCAAACTACAAGGTATGTTGAGTGGATTGCTAATATAGTATCTGTAATTAAAAAGAATGGCTCATTAAGAGTATGCATAGACTTTCGTGACCTTAATGCAGCTACTCCTAAAGACGAGTATCCCATGCCTATAGCAGAAATGCTAGTAGACTCAGCCGCAGGTTTTGAGTATTTGAGCATGTTGGATGGATATTCGGGATACAATCAAATTTTTATAGCAGAAGATGATGTATCCAAGACAGCATTTCGTTGCCCAGGGGCAATAGGCACTTACGAATGGGTTGTGATGCCTTTTGGTTTGAAAAACGCTGGGGCAACTTATCAAAGAGCAATGAATTCTATATTTTATGACTTTATAGAAACATTTATGCAAGTGTATATAGATGACATTGTGGTAAAATCTACCTCGGGTATGAGTCATCTCGATCATCTGAGCCAATCAATCGAAAGAATGAGGAAATATGGCTTGAAGATGAACCCCCTTAAATGTGCTTTCTTTGTGCAGGCAGGTGATTTCTTAGGGTTCGTAGTCCACAAAAAAGGCATAGAAATTAACCAGAACAAGACGAAAGCCATTAGGGAAACCAAGTCCCCATCCACGAAGAAAGAATTACAATCATTATTGGGCAAGATAAATTTCTTAAGGAGATTTATCTCTAACTTGAGTGGACGCACGCAAGCTTTCTCACCTCTACTTCGGCTTAAGCAAGGAAAATTCGAATGGCGTGCTGAACATCAAGAAGCTTTCGATCAGATAAAGCAGTATTTGACTTGTCCACCAATTCTTTCTCCCCCAAATGGGAAGAAGCACATGCGCCTATACATTTCAGCATCAGATAAAACAATAGGCAGCATGCTTGCCCAGGAGGATGAGAATGGCATCGAGAGAGCCATTTATTACTTAAGTAGAGTACTCAATGATGCAGAGACTAGATATACTGATATAGAAAAACTCTGCCTTTGTTTGTATTTCTGCTGTATCAAACTTAAGTATTATATAAAGCCAGTTGATGTTTACGTTTCATCTCATTGTGATGTTATTAAACATATGTTATCTAAGCCAATACTACATAGTCGAATTGGCAAATGGGCTTTAGCCCTTACTGAATATTCATTAATATTTCAGCCTCTCAAGGCAATGAAAGGTCAGATTGTGTCAGACTTCATTGTCGACCATGCGATAGTTGAGAATCATCAGCATTATGTGGACTTAAAACCTTGGAAGTTATACTTCGATGGTTCAACGCATAGAGAGGGTACTGGGGTTGGAATATTGATAATTTCTCCTGATGGAATTCCAACAAAGCTCAAGTTTAAAATCGAAGGTCCATTATGCTCCAACAATGAAGCTGAATATGAAGCATTAATTGCTGGACTTGAGGCTTTGTTAGAATTGGGGGCAACCAGAGTCGAAATTAAAGGAGACTCCGAATTGGTCATCAAACAATTGACAAAGGAGTACAAGTGTATCAAAGAGAATTTGATCATGTATTTTGTCATCGCAAATAGGCTACTCAAGAAATTTGAATATGTGGAATTAAAACACGTATCAAGGGTGAATAACCAGGAAGCAAACGACTTGGCACAATTAGCTTCAGGATATAAAGTATCAAAAGAAAAGTTGGAGGAATTGATTGAAGTAAGAGGAAGAGCAATGTTTACTAAACTTTCGCCAAGTGATCTAGAGAACTCACAATTGGGTTATGCCAACAAAGAACAATTCGAAGTACTAAATATAGACTCGTTGGCAGACACAGATTGGAGGAGTCCAATTATTAGCTACCTAAAAAATCCTTCGACGGATACAGACAGGAGAATCAAGTATAGAGCATTGTCATATTTTTTGATTGGAAATGAATTATTCAAGAAAACTCCTGAAGGGGTATTGTTGAAATGCTTGGGTGAAGCAGAAGCATATTTGGCTCTGTCGAACGTACATAGTGGGGCATGTGGTGCACATCAAGCAGGGCACAAAATGAAATAGCTCTTGTTTCGTTATGGGATGTATTGGCCTTCGATGTTAAAGGATTGCATAGAGTTTGCGAAAGGGTGCCAAGAGTGCCAAGAACATGCAGGTATCCAACACGCTCCAGCAAACGAATTAAGTACGATAGTAAAACCATGGCCTTTCAGGGGATGGGCATTAGATTTGATTGGAGAAATTCACCCCAAGTCATCTAAAGGTCAAAGGTACATTTTGGTAGGAATAGACTATTTCACAAAATGGGTCGAAGCAATACCACTGGCAAATGTGGATCAAGAGACTGTGATTGAGTTTATTCAGAAACACATTATATATAGGTTTGGAATCACAGAAAGTATAACAACTGATCAGGGATCAGTATTTACTGGACGAAAAATGCAAGACTTTGCCAGAGAAATAGGTTTCAAGTTATTTACTTCTACACCTTATTACGCCCAAGCAAATGGACAGGTTGAAGCAGCAAACAAAATAATAATTGGCCTTATTAAGAAACATGTGGGAAAGAAACCTAAGAATTGGCATAAGACTTTGGATCAAGCGCTCTGGGCTTGTCGGACATCTCCAAAAGAAGCTACAAATACAACTCCTTTCCAGTTGACATTTGGACATGATGCAGTACTCCCAATTGAGATATGTTTGCAATCGGTAAGAATACAAAGACAAGCAGACATTCCTCCCAACGTATACTGGGAGTTAATGATGAATGAGTTAGTAGATTTGGACGAAGACAGACTTCGGGCACTGGAAATGATAAAAAGGCAAAAGGAAAGAGTGTCCAGAGCATATAATAAAAAGGTGAAAGGTAAAACTTTTGTTAATAATGACTTAGTTTGGAAAGTTATTTTACCTATAGATCGAAAGAATCAGGCACTTGGTAAATGGTCCCCACATTGGGAAGGACCCTTTCGAATCTTGAAAGTATTCTCGAACAATGCTTACGAAATTGAGGAATTAGCAGAAGATCGTAGGATCTTAAGAGTAAACGGGAAATATTTGAAGAGATATAAACCAAGTATGTACGAAGTAAGGATTGCAAAGACGTAGATACTCAGGGTACTACGAAAAGCCAAAATGGTCAGGCATGTGTCAAAACATATACGCTACGTTGATCAAAATGGCTTTGCGATCAGAATAAATTTTAAATGGAAGGAAAATAGTCTAAGGAGACACCAAAAGGGTTTTCATTTAAAAGCATGGAAGTACATGCATTACAAGAGATCCAAAGAACAGGAGAAACAGCTAGCTACTTGATCCTTTGGTCCAAGCCTTCCAAGGACAGCACAGGTGAAAGTTCAGCTTCGAACAAATCCCTGGCTCCAGAGCCACGCGCCCGCCTCACTACACCTTTCTTCAGGAAAATGTAACTGAGGAGTCTCCCGTAGGGAAGACAAGTCACACTCCCTCGACGGTCAACACCGATAGAGACAGCTTTAACAAGTCCTTTAAAGATCATTAAAGGAATGTTAATTTTCCTCCCTCGAAGACCACAGAGGATGAACTCCAAGTCTTCAACCATGATGTTGTTTTCATCGATCCGCCGAGGTTGGAAGTTCCCCACGAGCATCTGGTGCCAGATCCTGATGACTTTGGCACTGAAGCGATCATTGTCCATAAGAGTTCTCAACATGAGATGAGTAGTCATGCTGAAACTGTTGTCATCAAAAGCTTCACCAGAGTTATTGCATCTTATTAGGTTGGCAATAGTGGTGGGAGTGATGCTGAGACGAGCGTGTCGAATTTCAGAATCAATGGTGGTCCTACCTTTAGGATCTATGCGTAAAGACGCATTCATCCAGAATTCTGCCACCATGTTGGGGTAAATAGCACCCTCCAAGACTTCTTCAAAATAGAAGTCCAGTTCTTGGTTGACAAAGAGGTTTTCGATGTTGATAAAATGACGAACAAGTTCATCCTCAGAGAGTCTGAACTCGCCTCTGATGAGGGCTTTGATGTCATTAAAGAAGAGAGGTTCAGCCATTGCAAGATAAGAAAGGTGTTCTGAGAGAGAAGTTGTGTGTTTTCTTTTTCTGTGTTTGGTTTGGAGAGAAAGCGCATGAATGAAGAAATGAAGACAATATTTGACCCTTTATATAGACTGGGAATACTGAAGGGTGGTTTTTAATTGTTAATGAGTGATTGGACTGCGGTTGGTTTTCCAAAGAAAGAAGTTATGGCTTCCGCCGTTTCCCGCCCTTGGAAGTTGAAAAGTAATCATGAAACTGATGCACGCACGTCTTAAACCGACGTTTTGGAGAAAGTGACGTCACTGTTTAATAATGATTATGGCTAGAGAAGGGGAAACGTCAAGTTTAGAGGCAAGGATGCTGCGAAAGATGTTCAGGTTCTACACGTTGCATTAAATAAAAGCACTGTAGAGAATCTAAAGATATATTTTGACAGAAATGTTTAGATTCGCTAAAGGTAATGCTGGAAAACATTATAGATATAAATGGGAGTCAAGCATACAAATATTATGAGTCTACAGCAGTTTCGATTACAAAACAAAGGTGCAACAAGTAATAGGATTGAAAACATCTAGTTAAAATCCTTAGGGAGATCCGTTTTGATCTTCAAGTATTGAGTCTCCCACGAAGACATACGAAGCTCAATTAGTGCCCGTTGTTTCTTCAATCTTTCGATTTCTGGCACTAATTTCTGTGCAGTCTCGAAATGTCTAATTCCCGACTGCACCACTTCGAGCAAATCTTGTTGGTTAGATTTTTGTATGGCTGCCTGACAACGTTCAGCTTCTTTTATCTTGTCCTCGAGTGCCTTTATCTCTTGTTTCCAAGAGATGATGCTTTTCTCATAATCATCAAAGGCCTTCTGATTTTCTGAATGTTTAAGCTTGAGGGCCTCACCTTGTTTCGTTGCGTCCACAGCAGAGTTCCATGAAGAGTCATGAGAGGCCATTGTCTCAGATAGCTCTTTTTCGACATTTTGCTTTCGAAGAATGTTGGCCTGGAGTTGCTCGAGTAGAGAGCCTAACAGAACAATTACCTCTGAAACTTCTGTGGAAACTTGAAGCAAATCTACCTTCTTTAGAAGTTGATTTAAGTTGTGGCTCTTAATAGGTTCCCGGTTGAGGACGTCTACAAGATTGACCCCAAAAAATCTCTCTTTTATTTGTCGGAGGAGGCTAGGAATATCTTCTTTATCACTAGATTCTACAGTTGCAGCTGGAGAGACATTAAGTTCCGAAGGCGAAGAAGTATTCGCATCCATGATGGCCTTTAAGAAACTAAGAGGGTCAGTTTGCTTAAGTTGTTCCAGCTCCAAAGGAGTAGGCTTCACGGGGGCAAGCGTCGAAGTTGTCTCAGGAATGGTTTTCGTATCAAGAGTCGAAGTCCCTTGAGGATCTTGTTTTTCTGGTTGAGAAATTTCTTCCATAGCATCTTGCTCCGACGCAGTATCTTCACTGTCATGTGTTTGGGGGTTCACATTGTCGCTGCCTGAGAATGGGTGATCTTCTTCCAAATTTTTGTCTTGATGAGTAGGTGGGGATTCGTCAGTGGAGTGACTTTCTTCGACTGGTTCATTAGGCAATATGGTAGCAATTGGCCTAACGTCTTCAAAGACTAGCGAGAGAACATGAGTTTGATTTTGAGAGGTACCTATGTTAAACAGAGCAAAGTTAGTCATAAAGACAAGCCTTTGAGGGGTTTAGTTGACGAAAGTTAAAGTTTGACAATTACCGTAAAGTTTGTCAACATTAATGGTAAAGCCATGGTCCTTGAAACATGAAGTGGCAGTGCCAGCGTCTTCCTGCAATAACAAGGTAAATGTCAGTTTAATTATTTGGTTAAGATCACAAGATAATATATGGGGTGGAACCCAAATACCTTGGTTGGGATATTGTCTGGACTTGAATTATGACTTTCTACAACGAAAGCATTACTAGCAGTTTTCAAAGGAGATTCTTCAGAGGACGCCTTATCACCAGGAGAAACAGTTTTAGAGGGGCTTATCCTTTTCCCTTTTCTTGAAGGGGTAACAGCTTTTTGTCTCTTCTTGTGTCCTTGTCTAGTTTGGGGAGGGGATTTATCTTCGCCATTTGAGGCAGCTGTCGAGGAAGCTTTCCGCTTCGAACCTGTTGGGGGTTTCGAGCTCTGGCAAATAGACGATAAGTAAGATGGATACTACTCACAGATTGTACAAAAGCAAGAATATGAGATGAGTATGTACCGTGGGCTTCTGGCCAGTAACGATGGAATCACTTTCACTTGGTTTGTTGCTCTTAGATGTCCCAGAATCTTTTTGGGCAGAAGCTTCCTTGATCTTCCTCCTTCGTGCAACAGCTGTAGTTGAAACTGAAATCAGTATATCAGCAAAGAAAAGAAAAGTCAGTCGAAAAGATTGTCTTAATCCAAACCTTCAGGTATTGGGGTCAGGACACGAACATGTTTAAGATCTATATGAAGATGTCCTTTGAAAGTATCCAAGGTATGCTTAGTCGGAACCACCCGTTCAGCGCGTTTTTTGGTACTCTCTCGAAGAATTTTGAGAGCATTCCCACACACGAACCAGTCTGGGAAAGGAGGACTTAGAGCCACACCAAAATCAGCACTTGGTAGTGGAGGGAATTTTGGAGGATTAAGTTTGAAAGCCACTTCATAACGTAGTTCTGGTCGAACATACGAGGGCAACTTCAACTTATCCAGTTTGGCGGAAAACTTTTCGCGCAAAATGACTGCAGCCTCACGAACGGTCCGACTAAGATCATCAGGCCTGTAGATAGTTTCAAAGAATTTTTGAAAAGCTTGGATTTCTTTAATATGAGTTGAAGTACCTTTTTGAAAATTCTCCTGCACATCAGTAAAAGCTGCAGTTAGTTCTTGAGCAAGGCTATCAGCATCAAAGATTTGGGAGCTATAATAGTCCGTCCACCATTGATGAAAGTCTGGTGTAGAATAAAAAGCAGGTTCGAAAGAGACAGGAGGAAGTTTGGTGGTGCCAACGTATTTGTTGATTTTTGCTTTACATTCTTCTTCAGTCAAGTACAAGGTATGGAAACACATATGGTTTCTTTTCTCATATAAACACTTGGGTTTTATTTGAACCAACCCAAACTGTCTCGAGACCAAATTTGGTTGGTAGCACACGAGAATACATTGTCCTTTTGATGGTCGAAGGCGATGGGAAAATAACCTTGGAGTCAGAAAGGCTTCCCAAATTTCCATAGACTCAGTTTGTTGATCCTGAGATGTTGATGGAAATTTTCGAGTAAACCATTCAGGACCTATTGTTCTGTGTACAAAGGGGGCCATAGAAGGACCGAACTGGTTACGCCGGGCAAACATCATTGAATACGCCAAGAAGTGTTCACGAAGCTTTCCAATTTCTTCTTTTGGAGTTAGGTAAGCTAACCTGGTCCCTTCTATAGTTCGATTCTTGATTTTGCTATCCTCCTCATTGACGTTTCCTCGAAAGGGAAGATGAGTTTTGAATGTAGCATTAAGCCACAGTTGTAATAGCCAGAAAGGGCCAGCATAAAGTAAACTACCGGATTTGAAATTCTTGGTAAGGGTTGCAGCTTCGCTGAGGTTTTCATAAAGAGACCCTAAAAGCAGTTGGCTGAGGTTGAGCTTTTTTCCAGCATGCAACTGATTAGCCATGCAAAGGTATCTCTTTGCAACTTGAATCGATCTTGAGCAGAAGGCACATCGTGAAAGCCATAGCGCTAGAAAAGCAATATGTTCTTCATCGGATACTGCCGTTTCGGTGGTAATATGATGCTTCTGGATGAATGCAGTATAAGTGACTTGTGAGTCATTAAAACCAATAGTATCATTATCCATTTCGTTAGGATCGAAGGTTTCGCCAGTTGGTCAAAGTCCTGTAATCGCAGCCACATCAAAAAGAGTAGGGGTAACCATTCCACAGGGGAGATGGAAAGTGTTGTGAGAAGCATCCCAAAAGTGAACCGCTGCTACTAACATGGGTTGGTTGTATTCTAAACCTGTCTTTGACAGTTGAATCAAATCGTATATTCCTAACGATTTCCAGAAGGATTCTTTCTGTTTCTCTACTTTTTCTAACCAGGCATAGTACAAGTCAGGATCTTTGGCCAAAGGAACTGACCTAAACACTTTTACAGAATTGGTCATATAGTTTAACCTAATTTTCGCTAAAGCTAAAGGAGTTACAGTTGGGGCTTCTTCCATGTTAGCGGATTTTCCTGAGGGAGAACAGCCATCTTCATCTGTCCTGATTCTATGCTTGTAAACACACTTGTATCAATTTGAAATTTTGAAGGAAATTTAAAATTCAAATTTTAATTTCCAGCTTGTTTTAACACAAACTAAGTACTCAAACACATTCCCTAACCCTCACTAAACGTAACCAGATCAATTGCAAGCCTTGAAACTCACTGAATCAAGCACTACAGGTCACGATTTGTTCAAACAAAAATCAACCCGTATCTCATAATACATGCATGTTTAACAAGATGTAGACATATATCTGAGTTTAGTTTGATGTCCTGATCGTTTCTGGACATTTAATTAAGGTTTCGTTGAGTATTCACGAAGCTACCATTTTAGGGTTCATGATCTCAAAATTAGGGCTTTTTGAATTAGGCAAAATTGCAGGTTCTAAGTGGTACCATTGAATTCGTATGGACTAGACGAATCGAACCATGACCTCGCGCCAAATTTCTTTTGTGTCTAACCCCTATTTGTTATTTTCCAGGTTTAAGGTTCACCTATTACAACGCTTTTCTTAAGAAAACGCTGTTAAAAGAGGTGGCGAGAGTTTGAAGACGAAGACGTGGCCTCTCCCTATTGGTCAGAACGCGCGCGCGTGTTTTTAAATTAATTTGTGATCTGGTGCTTTGCAGGTGTCACTTTTGCCATGTGCCTCAATATCTGAGCCATCTGATCTCATTAGCTCTCAATCCAACGCATTAAATCACTCCCCATAACATGGACCTCATTTAAATACCACACCTGATTACTATCTTTTTATTTTCTATTTTCATTTTAATTTCTTTGTTAAATTAATTAAAAATAGTTTTAAATATCCAAAAAATACACAAAAAATATTTTTAGGCTTCTAAAATAATATTTTATTTTCTGATATAAAAATATTTTATTTTTCTTCATAATTTAAATATTTTGCATAATTAATTAGTTTATATTTATATATTTGCTTTTTAATTATTTCAACCAATCAAAAAATCATAAATTTTTTGTTCTTTATATTAAATATAGTTTATATATTATAGGCTAATTTTGTACATATTTAGAATAATTTTCTCTTTAAGTTTTAATTATTTGTGTAATTATTTATATAATTATGTGTTAATTAACTTAATAAATTTCAAATCAATTTCAAAAATCCCAAAAAAATTAGTTTTGTTTTAAAATTAATTAACAAGCATTTTGAACATATTTTGAACTTAATTTTTAGGTTTGAAATTTAATTTCATTTTTTTTACTCATTTTAATTTAATTAATCATGCATTAATTATAATTAAAAACAATCATAAAAAACCAAAAACACTTCTTTTATTTTCTTGCAATTTAAATTCCTAGATAAATGTATAGGTTGTCAAATCCATGTAAATAGCGTAGTTTACATTTCCTGCACAATCGATGTAATAGCGTAGATTTACTTTCCGCATTTTACATTTCCGCATTTTAAATTCCAGCACATATAAACTGCGTGTATGCCAAAGATAAAATTGAATCGTTAGATCACTAACTTCAAAGATAAAATATCTGAATCCAAACACAATCACACTTGCACCTCTTAGGGTAATCCCTTTCTCATTCTTTTCAAAATCAAAATCAAATTCTATTATTTCAAACGCAAAATCGAACTTTTGTTTATATCCGGTGAAAGGATAAATTTTTAAAGGAAATAGGATAAAGACCTTATAACTCAGGGTAGACCTCCTAATTTGCTTGCTCAAATCAAAACAAACAAATCTCTCATATATCATTGTTTTTCAAAATAAAACTTTCAAAAAGACAATACTTTGTATATATCCAAACAAGGATCATTACGAAGTTAACGTTCTTTTTTCAAAAACATCTTTTGAAAGATAAAAACACTTTGTATACATCCGCACAAGGATCATTACAAAGTCAATTTACAAAGGTATTTGGAACCACATACGAGCATTTCAAGGCAATCGAAAAGTAATTGAAAACAAGTGAGCTAAGCAAATTAAAGAGCCCATGGATAACCATGGATACAAAGGGTGCTAACACCTTCCCTTTGTATAACCTACCCCCTTACCCAGAATTTCTTAAAGGTCTTTTTTCTGTTTCTTTTATAAACCTTTCCTTAATTGGATAAAATAAAAGGTCGGTGGCGACTCTCTGATTTTCAAAAATACAAAAGCAGAAACAAAAAAGAGTCAGTTCGCGTATCTCTCCACGAGAGGTATGGCAAAAAACCGAGTGGGCGACAGCAGGCTTGACAATGTTCACATTCGCATATAGGATCTCCAATATCCGAGTATGCTGTGAACAACATATGTGGCAAGTATTAACAAAGTTATGAATTTTTAAGGGTTTGCTGAATATAATGTAGTGAAAAAAAAATGTTACTAAGAAGTGATACCTTGTAGATGGGCATTTGGCAAAGGACCTATTTTATGGTTTTCATCGGAGTCAGATTCATCATCGATATCACTGTCGGAATTGGATTGGTTGATGTCGTCGTCAGACGAATATCCAACATTGTTGATTTTCTTTTCAAAATTTGCTATATAAGGATTTGGTACATGAGGTATGCTGAAGTAAGGTGGATGAGGAGGTGTTGTTAAGTTCAAGTTGGTGATTATATTCTTGCCACGATTTACATTAAAATTGGGTGCTTGAGGAGTTATTGTGGATTTAAATTTGGTGAATAGATTTTGTCCATGATTTACATCAAATCTGGGTCGTTTCAAAGGGTTGACATTTTGGTGATGCTTGTCAGAAGAAGCAGTATGAGGTATATTTGATGAAGATGCTGCAAGTGGTGATCTATAAGTCGAGGCTATATGTGTTGGAGTAACATGTGACACAGAGGAACTAATGGGATTGACATTCTCCTTGTTGCTGGTGTTTGCATTATTTCTTTTTTTGGCAAGGGTGAGTCTTCTCCTCTTTCTGGCTGCCGTAGGTGAGATATCACAGCCATTTCCATTGGTATTATTCATCCCAGCCAAACACAAAAGTGTGATGTGTGAAAATTTATCAAATCAACATGTTATTGTTAGAGGCATATAGAGACATGTTGTTCATGTTAATGGCATATCATGGTTCATGAAAGTTGAATATCAAATGATGTGCAAAAATGTAAAAATTGAAAAAGTCTTTTTGCCATGGTATTTCTTACATTAAATATGGAGTATATGAAATTGTGAATTTGGCGGGGGGAGGCGAAAAGACTTGGGACAGAAAAGTGAATGGAAAAAAGGGTATGAAAAAAAACTATGTGGACAATTGGTTGGTATGTGTGTTGCAGCAGAGTAGCAGAGCAGTAGTGTACAGTCTACATAGGCTGCCAAATGATATATTTGCAAGTAATGTTAAAAATTAAGCAGAAAGCATGGGAAAAAAGAAAAGCATGTATGTGTGTTAAGGTAAGTAATGTCATGATGGGCTATTGTAGAGTCAACACATCAACACATTAAACAATAAACAAAAAATAAAAGCATGGTTCAATAGTTGTATTTAAGTACAGTAAACAACGTGATAAAATATAAAAATTAATGTAAGAAATCAAACGTGTGTTTGGCAGATAAAAAGAATAATGAAATTGCAATGATGCTTGATATTACATGTGCAAGAAGGATATGTATAAACATCCGATTACAAAATTACAAGACATTACCTAGATGCTATTACAGTTGGAATCATATTGCGAAACTGGTATGGTAAAGTAATCTGAATGAAGTTTAACAAATAATATTCAAGTTATATTGGCAAAGATAGAATCAGTTTAACTCAACACAATCTTGTTATTTAAAAAGAGGTTTTTATAGGAATATTTAATAGACGTAGAAGGTTGGGTGGAAAGGATATGTACAACATCGTGGTAAGTGACAAATTAACATTGAAGATGGAATAAGGCAGATAATGGTAAGTAACCCTACATGACGAACAGTTACATAAATTGTTTAGAAAGGAGTTTTTATCCAAAATGATAAATAAGTACATGAATTGTTGATATTACATAATTTGAAAGAAAGTTTTTCCTCAAAACACAAAAAAGAAAACAAAAAAACATGATGTTAACTCAAATGTTTGTTACTTCTCCAGCTTTATTTGTTTCTTAACTTTGGTGGATGCCGTCACAGAGGTCGGTTGGTTTAGAAAGATCATTAGAACATTGGTTTGCCAATCTCTTTGATGTTGATGTTCGTGTAAGTGATTCAGTGCAGGGCTTGGAAGTGATATCTTGTTCCTTATATATTTATGAAATAGGATTAGGCAAACGAATTAGTATTCTGAACACAAAGTATACCAAAAACGCACTGTAACATTAAAACAATAGATTGTGACTACCTGAATTGGCAAAGCCTCATTAACACTTTCATTGATCTGGATATTAAGGAAACCAAAACAAAGTCAGCTGAATTTAAATGGTAGATAATAGTGTTATTTGTTAACATGTTAAAGTTACCTGCAAAGGGTTCAGCTTAGAAGACGATTAGGCTTCCAAGCACAAATGAGTTTTAAATTTTAGAATAACTCAGCTCACACATAATACATATTAAGAATTGAACATAAATAGAGAAGTTAAAATTACAAAATCCTGTCCCAAAGTTTGTAGCATATGTTTTACAACAGATTCATCTCGATAGATAGAGACCACAGTTGCATTATCCCATGCTGGTTGCCATTTTACCTTGAAATCCAACTTCAGACCCACCAAATTGTCGAGTGCCAAAGGATATTCAAGCAGATCGGTTATTCCCGCCTATTTTTTGAATAGTGTTTGAGAAACTGTATGTTAGAATAAGAACTACATCTAAATTAAGATCAGTGGTGTTAACACTATGTTATAAGCTAACCTCAATCATGATGTTGCGCATCTGTGCTGCAATAAGTTTCAACAACTGTGTGCACTCCCTGTCCCATATAACAAAGGTTGCTTGACATCCTTCACTGACAACATCAATAAGAATTTCGTACCTAAGAAACAAATCACATTAGGAATTGATAATTGAATGGTAAATGTATAAACTGCGTTGGAGATTCGTGAGGCTGACCTAAAAATATGTGTTTCAGTATTGTGGCCAGAACCACAGACATAAGGTGGCTTATCTCCCTTGGATACCATTGGGCATTCATGGCAAGCTAGGTAATACCAGCCTCCATGAGCAGGTATGACCTTCTCAATCTTAGAAACCGTGACACAAGGATTGGTCTGAAAAGCAGTATTCAAGATCATCATATAAATTAATAAAAAAAATTTACTGGTAAAATTATATACACGAAGAAAAAAGAAGTAACTACATACATTTTTCAGCTTGACAATTTCAGTTAGAGGCAGAAGAACAACAGTCTTGTACATAAATTTGTCATATGGTATGAGTTGAGAACTTGCAGAACCTTCAGATGCATGCGAAAGTTTAGTCATATTCTGGCTTGATGTACCGACCAAGGAAGTTGTTGTTATGCTAAGCAAATAGGCAGAATAAACATAATCAATATGGAGTATTTATAATGTATAAGGAGTAAAAATAATGCATATACCAAGTATCCCTAAACTTATTTAAAAACTCCTTAATCTGAGGTAGATCATCATTTATGTGCAACTTTGTGACATTGAAAGTGTTTGAAACACATAATGGGTACTTCCCTGGTTTGAAGTATTGTCATTGTTAGTTAATAAAATGCAATATATTCACACAGGAAAAAAACTTCAATATAAGTTAAGAAAACAACCTTCTTCTTTGACCTTGGCATATTGCAAAGCAATTAGAGTTGGTGTAGATCTTGCATTTTTCTGTTGTTGGTATTCATAAAACTGCAAGGCATATCCCTCCCAAAGAGTACAATTGATAGTGTTGTTTCTAAAATATAAAGATAAGGTGTGAGTGTAGGTATAATAAAAATTAAAGGAAATTGATTGAACTGACCAAACCCTAAATCCTTCAAAACCAAGTTGATTTGCTGTTTTTTGGAAACGGCGTGAATTTGTGTGTATCCAATATCTGATACCATTCCTATCAAATCTTCATACACAATGAAAGGAAATTTTAGAATTTATACACAACAAATAAAAGATTCAAGTACTATGTAAATAACTTTTATAACACCATATATTATACATAAACCAGATTAAACAATAGAAACATCATAAACCCTAAACCGGAAAATAAAAACATACACAACAGCACATAAAACACAGATAACATATATGTCAACATCATCATGTAAACCTTACAACTAAAACCAAATAAAACAATAAAACCAGATAAAACAACATATATGTTCATCAACCATATAAAACTCATATATGTTCGCCAACAATGAAACAACGCATAAGAAACACAATAATAACATCCTGTAAATCCTAAAAGTATAAACAACACATTATAGAAACATAAACAACACCATGCAAATCATACAAATATTAGAGTCTACAGAAAAGATGCTTACTTCCTTGTCAACCAGGATCATTTCAAAGTGTTCCTTATTTCTTGATACCACACTCCATTTGTGATGAACACGAACTGCTATTTTCCAAAGCTCCTTGCTTTCATTGATGTCTTTCAGGTTTTCAAACGGACGTGCCATTTGGAACTAAAATTAATCGCTGCTTTTGAGAAGTTTTTCGCTAATCAAATGTTGGTCAAGAAGAACAGAGTTGAAGATGGAGCTGAAGAAGAAGTAGGTTGGAGGTGAAGTTCAGCAGTCACAAGAGAGAGAGGAAAAGGAAGAGGCGATTTTGATGAAAGAGAAAGAGGTGGCGTGAATGAGCATTAGAAATGAGAGAGAAAGAGGAAGCGTGAGGGAGAAAGAAAAGTGAGATACTGTGCATAAAATTATGATTTTAGGGGGAGGGATAGTTCAAAAATGTACTTTTAGGGAGTTCGGTTTTGTCCCAATTGAACTATGTAGTCAGACCAAAAGTAAATTTGTACACATTTCAAAGAAATTATAATTGGGTTACAACTAAAAGTACATAATGGTTACAAAAAGTTTTTTAGACACAAAATGCCCCTAAATTGATGAGGTGTAGGTCAAAGACAAAAGATTATTTTGGTGTTTATCATTACAACTAATTTTCTTATATTATAGATGCATTTGTGTCTTACTTTAAAAATTAAAGAAAATGATGATAAATAATGTTATTACATATCAAATGATATGAATGTTTGGGATGTAAAATATGTAAAAGAGATATAAACCTAAGAGGAACTTAGAAGCTTCTTGAGATGGATAATCTTCAAGAGACGCTTCCAATCGCGCCAGAACTCGTCAGCACGTACAAGACTGAGTGAGAAAAAGAAAACTCTATCAACTTTCCACTTCCTTACACTTTGTATCTTCTGTATTTTTTGTTAGAATGCTGAACTTCTTTCTTCAATCTTCAATGTCCTATTTATATACCAAGGATTAGAGTTTTGGATACCACAATCACCTTAATTCTTAGTCAACAAGGAATCATGTGCAAGACATGTGGGGGACAAAGCATTCTGTAGCAGACTGTCACAACAGAATTACAGCACCAATAACAGAATTGCAGCAGCAGCAGCTGTGGGGCAGCTTTTCAGAATTTTGTCTTGTAGTGCTTTTAAGCCTTATCTTTTGAATTCAAATGTTTTCACTTTTCAACTAAGCAAAGATTCCCTCCAATTCTTTATTCCTTCCATGTTGGCCCTAGAATCAAGCTGGTTTCAATATTAATTTCCCTTTTTCCAAGTCCAACTTCTCTCTTCAACTTGTGCTGTTCGTCATAGATGACTGCAATCTTGTCTCAGCTCGAGAAATTTAACCTTAAAACATGCAAAAACACATTAAAACACCAAAAGGGAGCACCTATTGAGCTCTAACCTAATTCATATAAAAACATCTAAAATGCAATAAAACAATAAATAAAAAGCAAACTAAAAACTAATAAAGACAAAGATTAAGGTATGTATTAACTCACAAAATGTGGGTTAACAGATGGCTAGCAAAATCGCGTCATTTTGTGCAAGTTTACTTGAAACCGGGATGCCCCATACCACTATTAGAATATAGGATGAGTATTTCCTTTATCGTTTCCTCAGGGGTTGATGTGATACTACCGCCGTTCTACAGTTTAGTGTATTTTGAGTTAAGGTTGGGTAAAAGTTTGGTGACATAAAATGTAAAGAGCATGAAAAGTAAATAAAGCCAATAAAATATGGTTTGAAAACGATTTGAGAAAACTGTGCCAAGATTAGTGTTCATTAGTTTGCTTCATATGTATTCTAATAATCATGTATATGAACCTATTAATGATTAATACAACCACGTATCCTCTCGATACCGTTTATCTCTAAATCAATATCGTGATTATTATCATATTAACCGTCAAATGATCTCTCATGCTTACAATCAACATGATAATCTTAAAAGCTTGATACAAGTGATTATCAACTCACAAATCTATCTCTATAGTTTGTTTATTGATAGATGAATATCCTTTAGGTCAAGATTTGAAACGTATCTCTCAATAGTGATCCAAAACAACAAATAGAACATGAATAACAAGATATTCACCATATATTAATCATCAACCAAGTTCATATACAAAAGATCAAAGAAAATCCATATTTACAAACTAACTACCTCTAATCTTGACACAAGATGAAACTTAGCTCTCCATAGCCATGGAAGCTTCAACAACAAGCAACAAAACAAGATTTGGTAGCATCAAACTCAAAGAAAGATGAAGGAAGATGCTTTGAAATCTTGAAGATTCACTTGAAAATGGTTTTTTCTCTTCTCTTTTCTCTTGCCCTAACTTGTGGTAGAAAGTGTGTTGTGATAAAAAGTAGGTAAGACCCTCCAAAATATCATGTTAAAGTGTCTAAACACAAGTGACCAAAAAGTAGGTCCGCGAAGCGGACCTCCTAAAATATCTGTATTGTCTTCAGCATCCGCTAAGTGGAATGGGTCCGCTAAGCAGATTCAAATTTGGATTTCGCCTCTGCCAAGCCTCGCTTCAAGCGGGGTGATGAAATTTTGGAGCATAAGCGCGCTTGTGGTCCGCTTAGTGGACCTTCTAATACAAAACTTCTTCTTTTAGTCTCCAAACCTCCTTCCAAGCTCATTCCATCAAATCCTTTCATTCCAAGCTTGCCAAAATAGTCAATACCTATATAAAAGGTAAATAAAAGTCATAAAACTGAACTTATGTACAATCTAAACAAAATATTATTTATTTACATACTATTACACTAAAAGGAATCAAAAGTTGGTGAAAGAGTTAAGAAATACCACAAAATCTATGCACAAAATATGTACAATTAGGATTCTAACAACCACCTACTCACTGGAATGGGGTCTTCATCATGCCGAACTTGCCGAGACGTGGCCGAATGTTTTTGTTGATAGGATGAATGAATTCGAAAGATTGAAGAATATAGAAAAAGTCACAAATGCGGAAAAGTCCAAATTGGAACCACCTATAGATTTATCCGGCGACAATTCTTTTGATGTATTTTCTAGTTTCAAAGTGTAATATATGCACTCCATAACATTGCAGTATAATCATTTTTTTGCCAATTATTTGGTTATGTGTTTATGTATTTTTCCTTATACTAATACTACTACTGCTACTGCATTGTGTTATGTTAAAAAATCTAACAGGGAAACTTCAGTAGATGTATCTACAGAAGGGTGTGATATTGAAAATTATGGGTGTTTACCGTAGATGCATCTACAGAACGGAGAAATCTACGACCCTTCTGTGGATATATCTACAGAACATTCTGTTATAGAGATTGTATGGTCCATATTCACCAAAGAATTCTATAAATTTGATGTTTCTAGGGTTGCATTGCACACAAACATAAACCCTAAACACAAACACAAAAATGACTCACATAAGGCCTTGTTCATGGCAGCGAACATCATCCAAGCGTCCCGATCCTGAACCGATTTATTGTAGAAGGGATGAGCATGTTATTTTCTCTCCCGTCAAACCCTCATGCCGGTTAAATTTTGGAACATTCATTCCTTTGACAAACTCAAGAGGACTATTGTAGAAGGGATGAGCATGTTATTTTCTCTCCCGTCAAACCCTCATGCCGGTTAAATTTTGGAACATTCATTCCTTTGACAAACTCAAGAGGACTCTGATGTCTTTTTTAGAGGGGAGTACAAACTCGACGAACTCATCAGAAGGATCCAGAGGCTTTGGACAAGGACCTCGTCTCAGACCGGAGAAAAGGAACGTTGGTGGGATGACGTGGAAGACGACGTTGATTCCGTTCTAATGATGCATGGATCAGATGACATTGTTTTGTCTATTGTAATTTCTTAGATTTCTATTTCTTAGATTTCTTAAATTTCTTAATTTTCTGTTGGAAATTTCGATGTAATGCCGATTTTAATCAATGAATGAGTCTTTTATCGTTATGAATGATAGTTTTGTTTTTGGGTTTATACCGTATGTGCACGGAAGCACGATGACATTTTTTCCAATTCAGTGGGATGTAAGAGACTCAAGGGGTGGGATGAGAAATGTTCTTTTATTTTAGACAATTTCTTTATAGACTCCATGGGGTGAAAAACCCTGCTGGAAACCCGAAAATACCCTTCGAAGATGCATCTCCGAAAAAATTGGGATTTTGGTTAATTCGGAGATGCATCTCCGAAAACACCCAAGAAAATTGGAATTTTGGTTAATTCGGATATGCATATCCCGAAAAAATCCCCCAAAAATGGTCAGAGGTTTTTTCAGATATACATATCCGAAAAAATCCCAAAAAATTAAAAAATTTAGGATATTGATTAATTCTGATATCATAAAATTGATACAATTTATAAGTTATGAATAATAATAATAATGATAATTATATGGTTGATATTTCTATTCTAATTTCAATTATAAATTAAAAAATAAAACTTATAAAAAATTTATTTATCTTTTATAAATTTCATATTAATAATTACTAAAACTATAACTAATACACAACAATTATGGTTATTTAAAAAATGAATACATTAATAATTATTCAACAAAAATTTAAAATAAAAGAGATCAAGTAAGAATAATTATTTACTACTTTATTCATATTTTAATATAAATTTTGAATTACATAGTTTTTTAAAATAATAAATAAAAATCACAAATATAAAAATTATTTTAATAATTAATTATGATAAAAAAATTATATTTCACTTAGTTTAAAAAAATTACACCAAGATTTTGTCTTAATTTTATTTAGTGAATAAATTATATATTTAATTTTATATAATTTAAAATTTACTTATAAAATATAATAAAAATATTTTTCATTTATATAAGTTAGTAAAATAATTTTTAACTTTAAAATTTTGGAAATTTTATTTATAAAATGAATTTTTTTTAACTATAATTGTTTTTTGAAAATTAATTAATGAAATGATTTTTTTACGTATCATAAAAAATGATAAATAGAAAATAAATATCTTTATTATTATTATTATTATTGTCACCGATCTTTCTCTCTTTCTCAACGGCAAAACCATCATCGTGAAATTCTCTCGTCGTCGATTTTCCGATTTTGTTACGCAACCGATTGTTTTAGGTTTGTCGTAATCTATTAGTGTTTCATTGTTCCTGAATTTGTATTTGTTGATTTCGTTTAATTTAATTTCTAGGGTTTCTTATACTACTCACGCTTCATTCAATTTCTAGGGTTTCTTATTAATAATCATTGCCTGCATTCGTATATTCTGATTATAGCTATTACTTTTCGTTAATGAAATTGTTGACTTTAAATGGAATTTGATATTGATTTTTTGATGTTGAATTGGGACTAGTCACCAGGTGTTTGATTGTTTGTTTGTTTGTACTAGCTGATGGTTAAGTTATGTGAAGAATAAAGATGAAACTATAGGCACATATTCCAGGACAGATATCTGGACAGGTTCACCCAATCACAGATGCCATCTTTAGCCGCCGCTGTATCACGATCATCAAATAACATGGACCCTGAATTTCTTAGGGCACGAGCATTCATTCAAGACAAGATGTAAGTTATTTGCTTCTTTAACCACTCCCTCACGGGTAGTATATATGCCATTAAGTCAATTGGATTACTCTCTGTCTCTGAATGATCCACCTAGTTTGTTTTTTTGACTGGGATATAATATGATTGTGGTATTCTTTTTCATTCTTGTTGATTTTACTTCAGAGAATAATATATATTTACATTTTCCCCTCCAGCTGTGATGTGTTATTGCATCGGAGTAATACGCCAAATAGTGAAATGCAGAAAAGGAGGATTAAGGATCTTGCAAAACGCCTCGAGGAGGCCATGTTAAAAACTGCTCTCTCTAAGGTTTTTTTCTTGATCTTATGTTAATTATCTTATCACTATTGGGAGGGATTTAAATCTTCCTTAATTTTGTTTCCTTTTTTATTTATTTTTCAAATCTGAAGCATATTTATCGTAGGTTTGTCAAATGGATATCAGCATGAGATCCAGGTTGGGTTGGTCGACGATCTGCGCAAGAGGAACGAAGAGCTTGATGAGATGACCAAGGAGCGAGATAGGCTGAGCAAGTGGGTCGAAGAACTAGAGTCTGCTGCCTGTCCTGCTGAGGATGAGACCGAAGAGGAGAAAACTCTTTCGACTCGTGCTCAATTGATTTTTGATCGGTAAAATAGCAAGTGTACTATTTTGCCTCTGTAGTAATAATAGGGAAATTCCCTGAATGTCGATCTCAAGGACTGCGTAGTAATATCGAGTTCAAATTGTAGTTCAATTAAACAAAAACTAATGTTGGGGTTGTGTTTACAAATTGTGACTAAACAATAATTAAAATAAGCAGAAAAGTAAATTGGCTTTTTGACAAATATGAGTATTATGCTAGAGTAAAGTGTGTGATTGTTCCTGTAATAACCTTGGATTTAGATCTCCTTAACAAGTTCATACTATTCAATTACCAGCCCTTTAGGATATTTTCCCCTAATTCCTTAGCGGGAAAACCTTTGAACATTCATCCTAAATCCTAAGTCCTTAGAGAATTATGATGAAATCAAGCCTTTATGTTATCAAGAGTTAACCGGTAACTATAGGGTATCCCTAGTCCTAGGTGATATCTACTATAGTCTAATCGTACAAAAACCTTAACAACCGCGGTCCAGCAAATTGTTAACCGTAAATCAATCCTTGTTTGTCCGACAAAGAAAGCATAAAAATATTGTATAATCAAATTGAATAATAAAACATGCAATTGAGGAAATCAAGAATTCAAAGTCATTACATGATCCAATCAGAAAACAAAATATAAAATAGAGACGTTACAAGAATTGAGATGATAGTTGATCTTCAATCGCTTCCGTTCATGAAAACCTTCTTCTCTCCCAAACCCTTGTTTTCTCCAATCTTCAATCGTGTCTTCTCCTGGCCAAAAAAGTCCTCTAATTCATCATTAAAACTCTTCTAAATAGTGCAAACTCACTTAGGTTGGTTGGAAGTACCCAAAATGCCCCTTGGGTCAACACTTAATAAAAAATCACAAAAATCAGCAAAATCAGCGTTTTAGCCAACACTGGCCGTGTCAGGCAACACGGGTGGCCGTGTTGGCCTCCTGGACTTAATTTTTCAAAATCACACTCAGCACTGCTAACACGGGTGGCCGTGTTAGGTAACACGGGCCGTGTTGGTCCTTAACTTCAGAATTTGGATTTGCGTTCTTCATGAAAGTTGTAGCCCTTTTCGTTAGCGAAATTTTGCCACCGGAACCGCGTCATTCCGAGTTACGAAGCTCCAGTTATGATCAAAATACTACACGCCTGTCACGATAAGAAACATGCTGAAAATTTCTAGATCTCACACTTGCTAACACGAGCCGTGTCAGCCCCGTGAATTTCATCTCTTTTGCATTTTCTTGGCCACGCTTCATCCTAATACGGCCAGTTTTAGGTGACACAGGTGGTCGTGTCAGACCTCATGTAGCTTGATTTTTCACTTCCTTAGAAACTCACCTTTTTGTACTTTTTCGCATTGATTTGTCTCGATTTATTCCTTTGAGCCTGCAAACAGTAAAATACACAACCATAGCATAAAATGTAGAAGAATGAAGTAAAGCACTTGACAATATAAAGCAAAGACGACTAAAATCAACGGTAAATAAACGTGTAAAAACCACTGATCAATTTTCAAGGTCAGAGAGCTTGAGCAGAATTGTCTGGATACCCTGGGAGCCGGGTTCAAGGCCGCGGTAGAGCAGCTCAAGGTCGTCAACCCTGAAGTCGATCTGGTCACCAAGGGGATTAATCCTTTCTACAAGGTGGTGGAAGGCAAGATCGTGGTCCCCGAAGGGTTCGTTGACAAGGAGTAGCAGGAGGAAGATGCTTGATCGCAACCATTGGCCTGCGAGCCGAATTTTGTCAGGCCTGCATGCCGAATTTATCTTTTTTCTGTTCGAACAAGGAGCTATGCCCGGTGATGACAATGACAATGACAGTGTTAGGACGAGGCCTCACGACCAATTTTATAGAAGCTATGTTTTGTTACTCTTAAAAGATTTATCTTGTAAATACAAGTTAATGTTGTCTAAGATAGACCAAGAATCGGTTCATCCTTCCACGGACCTAGCCATTGAAGTTCTTATAGGTTGCAATTGGGCAGCAGTCTTAGAAAACTTTTTTTAATTAATTGTCGGAGGAGCTGGAATCTAGAAATGTTACTCGGGTTTGTTTTATTTGTTAAAAGGACGAATTTTATATGCCTTGTTTATTGATTATTTTACCAGGTTTGGTTTTCAGTGAATATCTACTGAGTGGACAGGCTCCTCCTATTAAAGAGGTCAATGCCGAGGAACCATTATTTCCAGCTCTACCCATATTAAATGCATATTTTGCAACCAAAGTGACTTAATATTTTTTCTATTATTTATTTTTATTTTTTGATTAAAAGGAGGGCCTAAGCCCAAAAAGAAAAACAACTACTCAAAAAACACAGTGGGAGTAACAATCCCAGCATCATCTAGATCTAAAAGTTGTCTCACATATTGAGGTGCCTCCTTGTAAATAACAAGCTTCCTATCAACGAGACTATGCTTTGCCAGACAGTCTGCACAGGAATTAGCTTTGCCGATAGACATGCGAAATTACAACCACTTCTAAGGTTGACATAACCTCCAAAATTCGCCACAGAATAGCAACACACTCAACCATACCCACCTTTCCTTCTTCGATAGCTTTAACAACAATCATAGAATCGACGTTAATTTCCACTTGCGCATATCCTAATTTTTTCAAAAGGTGTAAACCTTCTGACACTCCCTAGAATTTAGCCACATGAGCACTGCAATTTCCCACAAATTTGGAGAAGCCTCCTTTTCAAGTGCCCTTATGATCCCTTAGAACACCGTCACAACCAGTTTATCAGAGTTACTAGCACCATCAATATTCAATTTGATCATATTTTTAGTGAGAGGTTTCCAACAAATAAGATTCTTAGCACTATAATCAATTCTAACTATTTTGAAAAGATTTACAGCTTGCGAATATTCTTTTCCTCTCCTCAAAATGTGTACAATAGGATCTAAAGGTCTCTTGTAGTCCTCATTATGTTCTTCAAGATTGCGCCACGTCCAAAGTGCATGGCAAGCGGTAATCCAAATATTGCTCCAGTTTGAGTTAGCATTGGCACGGTAATTGAGATTCATCTTGATCCACTTATCTTGATCAGCTGTAAAAAATTCCACAAGCATGTCACTAGGAACCACATTCTTCCAAACCTGAGCACAAATGGAACAGTCCCTCAAAGCATGCATGGTAGTCTCACAAGTGTTTCCGTAAAGATTACAGCCCGAGCTTCCTAGGCCCTTTTTACTCTTACTGAGATTTGTTAATAATCGATCATGCTTGAGTAGTCACAAAAAGCTTTTACACCTCTCTGGCACCGACGCTTTCCAAATCCTATTCCAATCTCCATCAACCTTCTCGTTATTATAGCCAATAATCTCCTTAAACATTTACTTGATCGAAAATTCCTCCTTACCGGTACCTGCAAAATAAAAAACGTCAGCAGCGGTTGATTCCATGCTAGGGGGCACGCAAGCTGTGATTTTCTCCAGCCAATGATTCGGCATCCAGCTATTCAATATTGCAAGATTCCATTCTCCATTCTTCTGTTCTAGTTAATACGAATTTAAATCTTTACAACAACAGTCCTGTCTTCCAGATTAGAAATTTGCTACTATAATTTGCAAGCAAAGTTTGATTTGATTTATTTTGGTTTTGGTTTATATCTTAAGATTTCTCTGGCCCCTTCTGATGATACTGCTTAGTTGAGGTTGGGGTCCCGGGTAAGGGTGCTTTTGCAAATTTAATGAGTTAATTTGGTGATTGTTCATTTACCACCTTGGTTCCTACTTCATTATTCAACATTATAGTAACAAGAGGATCTAATTCTGGAAGTATTGGACATGAAACATGTGGGAAAGTATTAAAAGTGATTGGTATTTTTGTTTTGTACAATGAGTTACTGATGACTTCACTTTCATAATAGGCACAATCAACTGCCTTATCATCTGAAGCAAAGGATGCAGCTGTAGAAATTGAAATCCGTCTGCAGCTTGGATCAAAAATTGAAATTATCAACAATAAGGAGGAAGTGCTTGCTCGCTTTTCACTTTATAATAATGAAGGCTACATTTTGTCTGAGCATACGGGGAAAATTCTGCGTAAGTTGACATCCATATTCATTTTCAACATGGGAGCCAACTATAGCGACAAACATTTTCTGTTGTGTTTCATGGGTCATAACTAACACATGCTCCTGATCTAGGTGGTGCTTAAAGAAAATTGCTCACAGCAGGATATGCTCAAGGCATTGTTTCAAGTCAACTATCTTTATTGGTTTGAGAAGAATGCGGGAATTGACGGAAGAGGATCCCTTAATGACTGCAAACCTGGCGGGAGGCTGCAGATATCTCTAGAATATGCAGAAAGGGAATTCAATCATGTTAAAAATGATGGAGAGTTAGTTGGTTGGATTACAGACGGGCTTATTGCAAGGCCTTTGCCTAATAGGATTCGACCGGGCAACACAGAGTGAGTAGCTGAAATGGTGAATGTCTGGTGGTTTTTCGTACCTGACCACTTGCTACATTGTTTTTCACGAGGAATCAAGTGGTACTCAAAATGTATTGGTCCAAGACATCCATGACAAGCACATTGATTGGTACTTCTTTCCCAATGTTGTTGTCAAGCGCATTCTGCTTGTGCAATGGCAGGTAGACAACTAGAAATTGTTGAAGCCACAAAGTGTGACTAAAACCACAAACCAAATTGCCGAATCACCTGCCTTTTTGTCAATGTTAGTGAAAGGACTGACACATGAAAATTAGGAATAAGAATACTAGACAGACTCTACGCGCATGAGATTGTATTCGGTGCATAGTTTGAAGTAATTGTTTAGAGTTAAAGACGTGTGTCGAAATGTTAAACTTGTGTGTGCTGTAGAATTAAATTTGTATAGTTTGCACGAAATCTCACAAAATTGATGTTATTTGATTAATATATACATTGTCTTAGTACCAGAAATGATACACATGCTTTCATGCCATTTTTCTTAAAATAATAGCACCTTGCAAAAAGTAACAATAACCATATAAAAGTTGTTAAAGCAAAGACTGTCTCCTCCACCGTCTCCCTCCACCTCACCCCACCGGCGCCGCCGACTCCATTACCTCGCTCCCCTCCTCTTCCACCCTCTACTTCGCCTCCGCACGGGTCGAGCGCGTGCTGTTCCCCGATGCGCTCCGTCTCATCAATTCATCCCATCCGCCGAAATGTGTTGCGTACGCGCAGCAGCAAAATGATTGTTTTTGTTCGGAGTATTCTTCTCTTGCTGAAAACTGTGATTCTCATATTGGTTAGGCCACCGAAGCTTTTAGTTTGGAACCCGAAGCTAGTTAATCTTTGGATTGGTAACCGTCATTCAAATACTTCTTTTCATAAGGATCATAATGAGAATCTCTATGCTGTTGTTACTGGCGAGAAACGTTTCTCTTGTTTCCTCCTACTGATGTTAATCGCTCTACATTCGTCACTACCCTGCTGCTACTTATACATATTCTTCGGTATATGCTTATTCAATTAATCAATTAATTTTCTAGTTGAGCTTATCTACTGGCATAGCTCATAAGCACTTGTGATGATACTGTTTGTCAGAGCTTATGTAAACAGCATATGTCATGTCTATAACCTGTTTTTGTACCTTATTTCCATGAAGTCTCTGAAAATAGCTTATGAAAATAACACACACATATAGGCAAATCTAATAAGTTGTTTATCTAAACAAGACCTTGATAGAGTACTGTGTGGTTTTGTGGTTTTCAATGTCGGGGTTTGTGTTTTAATGTAAAAGATTTGAACTTTTGGAGTTGAATTCATTTGGGGTGTTGTGGGATTTTTACGTTTGTTACTAGGATACTAGCGAGTTTGATTTGGAACTTGACAAGCCGACTACGTATGTACCTTAGTGTAGTGTGGACTCTTTCCCTTCTCCGGAGAATTTAGAGGAAGAGATTTCAAAGTTTCCGTTATACTTCAACGGCCCTCCACCCTTTGAGTGTACTGTCAAGGCTGGGGAGATTCTCTACTTGTATGGTTCCCTTCTTTTGTAGTGCATTAAATCATGTATCTGTGTTATTTTTTAATCTTTCTTCAGATGGATGATAATAGAATACTGATCTCACACACTCATCATGCATTGTACGTTTCAGTTATTCTATATTCTCTGACACTATTGAACTTGATGAATGCAAGAACTATTTCAACAGTTTTCACTAGTTTATTGAAAGATACTATGGAAAGTTTTGATTTTTGTTAATCATATAATTGTTGAGATAGGAATCAAACTAAAGGGTTATAGACTTAGCGACAGTTCCCGCACTCTGTAATTTGCAGATGACTACAATCATTTACTTGTACTTACTGAAGTGTGTGAATTCTATTACTGATTACCTATAACGTATAACGACCCCAGTAATATATATTCAATATTCTTTCTGAATTTTGATGCTGCATACCTATGCCATAACATGATATCATCATTGCTAGAATGTCATAAAACAGTTACCTAGGCACACTGGCCAACATTTTTGCCATAAGCATAACGAGTGAATGGATGAAATTGATACCATTGAATAATTTTGAATGTCCTGTGTGAGATATTGGATTGAACTCTAGTATGGTCGAAGGGTAGCTTCTTGGTTCGACATGATTAAGCATGAAGTCGAAGGTTGTTCACATGCTTGTGTCGAAGATGCTAGGGTTGTTAGCATGTTAAATTAGGTTTTAGTGTTTAAACTCTAATTTGTTAAGTTAGCTTGTTTATTAAGTTGGCTTGTGTAATGGGCCTTGTGGAAAAAGCCCATTAGTTAGTATGTAGGTTTTATTATAAATAGCATACTAGTCTCTCATCATTGCTAAGCTGCAAATCCTAATTTAGGGTGAGAGAGGTTATTTGTTATTCTTGTAAACTTGTAATCTTGCTTTAAGAGAAAGTAAAATAATAGCAGTTATAACCAATTCTTGTGTTCTTCTTATCTTCCCTAATTTTTATTATATTTTGTTCTTGACATCGTTTTTCGCAACAAATTGGTGCGGTGAGCATGGAGAAGATGCCATCAACAAAGTATGAGATTGAAAAATTCACCGGAGTGAATGATTTCGGTCTGTGGCGCTTGAAGATGAAAGCCCTACTGGTTCAACAGGGTTGTTTGGAAGCGTTGAAGGGAGAGGCAGCCGTGACTGCTGCATTAACGGCAGCGGAGAAGACGACTATGATCGAGAAGGCACACAGCGCAATTTTGTTGAGCCTTGGTGATAAGGTTCTCAGACAGGTATCAAAGGAGACGACAACATCAGGGTTATGGGCGAAACTTGAAAGTTTGTATATGACCAAATCGCTGGTAAATCGACTCTACCTGAAGCAGGCTTTGTATTCATTTAAGATGGTTGAAGACAAAGTGTTGGCTGAGCAGTTGGATATGTTCAAAAAGCTGATTCTTGATCTTGAAAATATTGATGTAAAGATCGATGATGAAGATAAAGTGCTGTTACTATTGTGCGCTTTGTCTCGATCACATGCTCACTTCAAAGAAACTCTCCTATATGGAAGGGAGTTCCTAACCTTTGAAGAAGTTCAATCAGCCCTATATTCAAAGGACCTGAACGAACGAAAGGAGCATAAACCTTCGACTGTTGGCGAAGGTTTGGCCGTTAAAGGAAAACTCTTACGAAAGGATGGTAAGTTTGAGAGGAAGAAGGGGAAAAGTCAGTCGAAGTCTTACAGTGGCGAAGCATCTGGCATTCGATGCTATCATTGTAAGAAGGAGGGTCACACAAGAAAGGTGTGCCCTGAACGCCTGAAAGATCATGGAGGTAAGTGTAATACGGTGAACTGACTTTATCGAAATGTACGGTAAGCAAGAGTCGCCACCGACTTTTATTTTATCCAATCGGAAAGGCAAAAAGAACAGGAAAGACCTTTGAAAAGAATTTGAGTTTGGGGGGCAGGTTATACAAAGGGAAGGTGTAAGGCACCCTTTGTATCCATGGTTATCCATGGGCTCTTAATTGCTTAGCTCACTTGTTTGTTTGTTTGAAAAGTTTGAAGTGTCATGTGTGAATAGAAATTTGAATAAGAACTTTAGTTTGTAAATAAGCGTAGTCTTTTTGAATTGATTTGAAAAAGAGGTGTGAAAAGCATTTGGAATTTTGAATTGAATGTGAGCAAGCATTTAAGAACACCTACCCTAAGATTGTTTTTCTTGTGCTTTAAGTCTTTCGGGCGAAAGGGTCTATCCATACCATGAGAGGGCAGGAAATCTTTCAATTGGATGTGCGGGTCATCGAAGGGTCATCGAAAATTATCGTTCGCCACAAGACTGTCCCTACCATAAAGAGGGCAGGTAGTCTCGGGGAAGGACATAATAGTCATTAAGGCAACAGTAAGGATACCTTAGCATTCGAATGGACTATCACCATTTAATCGAGGGACGAGATCATATTTATCGTAGGCAACTCGAAGGGACTATGATCTTTTATCGGAGGGACATGGTGATGTTGAATCGAAGGCAGCAGGCTAAGGTATCCCTACATCCGAGGGACTTGACTATTTAGTATAATTAGAGGCAACAAGCAACAATAAGGCAACAAGAGGGATAACCTTAAAGGTGTGTGGGTGCACAATCACGCGGTTAACTTCGATTACATTTATCTTATAATTATAGTTATTCTAAATTAGTTACAGGCTTGCATTCCCTAGGATTACTAACCACGCAGTTTAAAAATAAACAAAAATTAAAGGCAGGAATTAAAAGTCCTACGCTATTACAATAAACACCTGTGGGCGGAAAAATAAAGGCAGAAAGGTAGAAAACTTTTTACAAGGCTTTGGGGCAGATACATAATAATAGCAAGCAATAGTAATGCAAATAATAAAAATAAAAGTCAAAACAATAATAAGGCAGAATTAAAATAAAGGCGGAAAATAAAGACGAGAATTAAAGTAAAGGCCAAAATTAAAATAAAGGCAAAAATAAAAAAATAAAGGCAAAAATAAAAAATAAAAAATAAAAAATTAAAGACATGCGACATACACTGGAGTGGGAGATGAGAAGAGAATTCGCGAATAAAAGGATAAGTTTAGAAAAATATGGTTAAAAAACTTTAAGAGTTAAAATCCTAGTTGACGGACAACACCTACCTAACGTGTCATTTTTAAAGGTTAAGGTTAGTGATAAAACCTACAATTAATTATTATTAAAACCCTAAATTAGTTAAAAATTATTAAATCTAAATTAACATAAAAACCTAATTTAATTAATTAATTATTTAACCTAATTTAAATTAATAAACCTAATTTAAACTAAACTTAATTAAAGTTATTTTAATTATTAAATTAAAAGCTAATTTTATTAATTAAAAAATAAATAAATTTGTTATTAAAAAAACAGGTTAAGTTATTTTTAAAAGGATTAATTAAAACAAGTTTAGTTAAAAAGAAAATGTAAAACAAAAGTTATAAAACAAAAATAAGAAATAAAAAAACAAATAAAGAACCTGGGTGTTGTAATCTAGTGTTACAATGTTCTGAGGGTTCACCGTGGGGAGCTCTCCAACATCCTCGGATATAGCTTCGTTGTGGAATCAACGGCTGAGATTGGAAGTGCACCGTGATCACTTATGGAGCTGCAGCGCAGGATCTGGTGGAAATTTCTTGTAAAAATTAAACTGGAGTTGGTGGGGTTCGAACCCACGTCCTCCAAGCCGGTTGCATCTGTCCCTTGCCATTGATACACAAACGCCCAGTTGTAAATATAATACTTCAGTAAAAATATATATGAAACAAACTATTAAATAGAAAACTCAACTTGGGTCAGCGCTGGGTCCCATTAGTTATGTGCAAGCCAATCATGATTGGAGAGAGGGTTTTGAATTGTTGACTAGCCACTCACAGAAGCGCGCGCGAGGAGAGGGAGAATGAAAGCGCTGACTGACCAATAGCGATGAAGGAATGTGGCACGCGTGGCAGTCAAACGTCCAACCACACTATTCATCTTCTTTGTGGAGCTCACCTGCGGATTTTGTTGGGAATTTTCCTGCGGATTTACCCGCGGAAAATTCCTTCGAAATTTCTGCAATTTGAAAAACAGTACATTACGACCTAAACAAGATTAAAGTGGACCCAAATCCACTAATTTGATGGCTCTGAATTCAATGGTGGCCATGGTTTGGACCGTAGAAGTCTGTATCTATGAAACCGAAGCAAAGAATGCTTGTGCCCTAGCCATGGTTTATCTTGGTTTAGGGCTCAAGGCTCTCAAGTTATATGTCGTACCTGTTCTAAACATCATTACAAACACATTGGAAGCATCAAATCTTATTTAAACACAATGGATAATGAAACACGAAAAGCCAGAAATTTGAATGGACATGAACGAACCTGCTGTGATACTTACATGATATGGGACTGTGTGCTAGTTCATACCTAATCATAATCACCTCAGGAAGATATTGGAGTGATCATTCAAACCTGATAATGGCTGGAAGTAAGATTTCGAATTTGCACCTATTCTTGAATCTTTTGGAGAAAATTTCTAGGGTTCTTGAGGCAAGTCTTTCGTCCCCTTTGAGGCTGAGTGTTATGACTATATATAGGAGAGTGAATTAGGGTTGAGAGAATTGGAAAAGAATCATTCTCATGATTGAAAAAAAATTGATTTGATTTTGAACCAAGACTTTCTTTTTTTGTCAAATTCTATTTCCATGCCATTTTATATATTATATTCCCTTGGATGATGATTGGGATCTGATCAAATGAATGAGAAAGATTCATAACATATTTTTTATGATTTTATTTGGTTAACTTTTGATTTAAAATGAATTTAAATGAATAAATTCAATTTAAATTAAAGAAAAATCATAAAATAAATATCTTATGATCTTTGGGCCCCTAATGGGCTTGATATCACGTGGAGGGTTTGAAATTATTGGCCCATTTAGTTAAAAGTTCAAAATTCTCCACTTTGCCTTTTGTGCATTTCCTCAAAATCGCCCAACTTATGCAAGCCATAACTCTCTCAATTTTTATCATATGGGGATGTTCTAGGAGTTTTTGGAAAGCCCAAGATGTCTTCTTCAAGCCACTTTGGAACATATTTTTCATTTGGAGATTTTATCTTGATGATATTGCTCCTGACAAAAAAACAGCTTTTTGTGATCTTCCAGAAGGACCTATAATGTATTGGCTCATATCTCTCAAATGAAGCATTTTTGGACTTGGCTTGTGAGAGACAAAGTTGTAGAGAATTCAATTTCCTTCAAATTGAGCTTTGGATGGAAAATTTCTGATGTTCCATGTAGGAGTTATGGCTGGTCAAAGTTCAGTTGACTTTCTCTAATGAAAACCCTAATTCCTTGTGCCATTGTTTAGGAGAGAGTGTCTTTGAGTCTTGAACTTTGGTATGAGCTTGAAAGATAAATGAGATGGGCAAATTTTGGGGTATGACAGTAAGGATAATGGCAATGCAGCCATTGTTCAAGATGATTTCGAATCATCTGATGTGCTTGTGGTTTCAAGCAGTGACTCAAGAAGAGAGTGGATTATGGATTCAGGTTGCACTTGGCACATGACTCCAAACAAAGACTTGTTCGAGGAATTATGTGATCAAGATGGTGGATCAGTATTGCTGGGAAACAACAAGGCTTGCAAGATTGCAAGTGTTGGATTTGTGAGGTTCAAACTCCATGATGAGTCAATAAGGTTGTTGACTGAAGTCGGGTATGTTCCTGATTTGAAGAGAAATCTACTTTCTCTTGGTGAATTCGACAAGAAAGGATATGTTTTCCAAGGAGAGAAAATTATCCTAAGAGTCATGAAGGGTTCGAAGGAAGTCTTGAGAGGCGTGAAGAAACAAGGCTTGTATACCCTTGAGGCTGAAGTTGTAAGTGGTTCGACAAATGTTGCATCCACGAAACCTTTGTCGAAGACAGAAATCTGGCACATGAGATTGGGCCATGTCAGTGAAAGGGGTCTGGTCGAATTAGGGAAACAAAATCTGCTTGGTGGAGACAAAGTCGAAAAGTTGAAGTTTTGTGAACCCTGTGTACTTGGAAAATCTTGCAGAGTGAAGTTCAACAAAGGCAAACAAAGAACACATGGATCCCTTGATTACATCCATGCTGATCTTTGGGGGCCTGCAAGGTGTCCATCATATTCAGGAGCAAGGTATTTTATATCCATAGTAGATGATTATTCCAGAAAATTATGGGTATTCATCCAGAAGACTATGGATGAAACTTCTGAGAATTTCAAAAGTTGGAAGACTCTGGTTGAAAATCAGACTGGCAGAAAGGTCAAGAGGTTGAGAACTGACAATGGCCTTGAATTTTGCAATGAGGCATTCGACAGTTTTTGTGCTTCCTCTGGTATTGCAAGGCACAGAACTACTGCAGGTACTCAACAGCAAAATGGTTTGGCTGAAAGGTTTAATCGAACTATTTTGGAGAGAGTAAGATGCTTGTTGACTAGTGCTGGACTAAAGAAGGTGTTCTGGGCTGAGGCTGCTTCGACAACAACATATCTGATAAGCAAATGTCCTTCGACAGCGTTAGATATGAAGACACCTGAAGAAGTTTGGTCGGGACATCCACCAGATCTCGACAAATTGAGAGTATTTGGCTGCGTAGCCTATGCTCACATTAGGCAAGACAAGGTCGAACCTAGAGCTCTGAAATGCATGTTCATGGGATACCCTGAAGGATTCAAAGCTTATAGGCTATGGTGCCTAGAGCCAGGTCACAAGAGGTGTATCACCAGTCGAGATGTAGTTTTCAATGAAGCTAAAATGGCTTTTAAGAAAATTGATGATGTTGGTCGAAGTACAGAAACATCTGACGAAGAGCTGGAACAAGTAGAGATTCCTGTTGAGGTGGAGCATGTTGATGCTGAATTGCATATCCCTGATGAAGTCGAAGAAGAAGCAGAAGATGCTGAGGAAGTTGAGGAAACTGACGATGAATACCTATTGTCGAGAGATAGGTCGAGAAGAGTCATCAAGGGACCTCAGAGACTTGGGTATGCAGATCTTATAGCTTATGCCTTAATCTCTGCAAGTGAGGTTCTAGACGAAGAACCTAGAGACTACAAGGAAGTTATGAGGAGTCAAAATAAGACTGAATGGCTGAAGGCCATGGATGATGAGATGAAATCTCTTCATGATAATCATACTTGGGAACTGATTAAGAAACCTGTTGGGGCAAGGCTAGTCAGCTGTAAATGGATTTTCAAAGTCAAGGAAGGAATTGAAGGAGTGACGTCGAAAAGATACAAGGCAAGGTTAGTTTCAAGGGGTTTCACTCAAAAAGAAGGTGTCGACTTCAATGATGTGTTTTCTCCTGTTGTGAAGTATAGGTCCATTCAAATGTTGCTTGCCATGGTGGCACAGTTCAATCTTGAACTGGAACAGATGGATGTGAAGACTGTGTTCTTGTATGGTGATCTAGATGAAACGATCCTGATGAGGCAACCTGAAGGGTATGTCGAAAAGGGGAAGGAAGATTGTGTGTGCAAGTTAAAGAGATCTTTGTATGGGCTGAAACAATCTCCTTGACAGTGGAATAGGAGATTAGACAAGTTCATGGCACGCATAAGTTTCATTAGAAGTCAGTTCGACCACTACGTTTACTTCAGATTTCGACCTGGTAATTCATTTGTTATTTTGTTGCTTTTTGTGGATGATATTCTCATAGCAAGCAACAATGTTGAAGATGTGATGAGGGTGAAGGCTGAACTCAATAAGGAGTTCGATAGGAAGGATCTGGGAGCTGCTTCCAGGATTCTTGGAATTGACATTCGAAGAGATAGAAAGAAGTCGAAGTTATGCGTATCTCAAGAAGCATATCTACGGAAGATTATCAAAAAGTTTGGTATGTCGAATTCGAAGCCAGTTGTGACTCCAACAAACCCTCAATTCAAGCTGAGTATTGATCAGTGTCCCAGTACTAATGTCGAAAGAGCCTATATGAATAGTATACCATATGCTAATATAGTTTGTTCTTTGATGTATGATATGGTCTGTACTAGACCCGACATAGCGTATGCGATAAGTCTTGTAAGCAGGTACATGGCAAACCCTGGAAAGGCTCACTGGCAAGCATTGAAGTGGATTTTAAGGTACATAAATGGGTCTCTGAATAGAGTCCTAATTTATGGTGGAGCCTTGGGTGAAGATAGTAAAGCAGTAATAGAAGGATATGTCGACTCTGATTATGCAGGTTGTATGGATTCTAGAAAATCTATTTCTGGATATGTTTTCACTATGTTTGGCACTGCAATTAGTTGGAAAGCAACACTTCAGAAGGTTGTTGCTCTATCAACCACTGAAGCAAAGTATATTGCCCTAACTGAAGCTGTGAAAGAAGCATTGTGGCTTGAAGGTTTTGCGAAGGAGCTGAAACTTCAAGGTCGAGGTATCACTGTTAAATGTGATAGTCAAAGTGCAATACACCTGTCGAAGAATTCAGCCTATCATGAGCGAACTAAGCACATTGATGTGAGGCTGCATTTCGTTAGAGGAGTAATCGAGCGTGGAGAAGTCCAAGTGCTGAAGGTTTCGACTGAAGACAATGCTGCTGATATGATCACCAAGACATTGCCGAGTTGCAAGTTTTTCCACTGTACGCAGTTGATAAAGCTGCATGAAGAAAGCTAGTTTGTTCCCTTGATGTTGTAGAGTTAGATCCAAGGTGGAGATTTGTGAGATATTGGATCGAACTCTAGTATGATCGAAGGGTAGCTTCTTGGTTCGACAGGATTAAGCATGAAGTCGAAGGTTGTTCACATGCTTGTGTCGAAGATGCTAGGTTTGTTAGCATGTTAAATTAGGTTTTAGTGTTTAAACCCTAATTTGTTAAGTTAGCTTGTTTATTAAGTTAGTTTGTGTAATAGACCTTGTGGAAAAAGCTCATTAGTTAGTATGTAGGTTTTATTATAAATAGCATACTAGTCTCTCATCATTGCTAAGCTGCAAATCCTAATTTAGGGTGAGAGAGGTTATTTGTTATTCTTGTAAACTTGTAATCTTGCTTTAAGAGAAAGTAAAAGAATAACAGTTATAACCAATTCTTGTATTCTTCTTATTTTCCCTAATTCCTATTATATTTTGTTCTTGACATCATTTTTCACAACATCCTGTATGTATATGGTAATGCTGGTAATGATAGGATGTAATGAATGTAGACCAAGCATGTGGTTCCATCATGTTAGACAAAGTGGGGATGCCGGAGAGTTAACTATTGCAGTAAACTATTGTAAGGATCAATCCTCCTCTTTTTTGGTCCATATCCAATGTTAATAAGAAAATTTGATACAAGTTGTATTTTATGCAGGGTATGATATGCAATTTGACATTAAGTAAGCTTATTTCAAATTTTTACAATCTATTAATTACCAAACTCCCACGAGTCCAATGATGCCTGAGAAATTGTGTGAGGAAATAGATTCAGGTCCTGACAATGATGACACTAGATGAGTTCTCATTCTCAGCTAGAGAAAAAATGCCACAACTTCAAACATCATGCCCTAAATGGATGCTTTTCACTTTCCTGTACCCGTTGACATTTACACCTCTTTGGTCAAAGAATGCATTCTTTCTGGTAACCCAAAAACCGCAATTGAGTTGCATACTCACATAACAAAGAGTGGCATCGAACCTCCATTGACATTGCTCAATCGGATTCTTATCATGTTTGTTGGAGAATGTACGTCATCTGTTCTACTCAATGCCTGTAAGGGATTTTCATTCTTGGGCAATCTTGTTTGTTGCTCATTATGAAAGTTCTGATTATGAGAATATCAAAAATGTTTTTCTTAATATGTTATGTCAATTGGGTATGGTGGAGTTTCCTTTTCCTCCATGGATTTGGTCTTGTCTTCTCACGGCTTGTGCCTGCAGTAGGAATGCAAGTTCAGGGATGTTTATTAAAGTTGGGTTGTGACCATGTGCTTGTAAGTAACTCTGATCAGATTTTATGGGAGTTTCAAGTGTTCGGAAGATGCAAATGTTATTTTTAATAAAGTGTCGTAGCAAAACACGTTGACTTGGACTGCTAAAATTGTTAGTGGGTGTAAAGAAAGGCATTTCTCCGAGGCTCTTGGTGACTTCAAGGAGATGGGAATGGAAGGGATAAAGAAGGACAATTTTACATTTTCCAGTGTTCTCAAGGCATGTGGAAGGATGCAGAATCATGGGAGCTGCGACGAACAGGTTTGATAGCTGTTACCATCAAACTGGGACTTGACTCATATAATTATGTGTAGTGTAGTTTGATAGCCATGTATGGAAGAAGTGGGTTACTAAGAGATGCAGAACTGGTGTTTGAAACGACCCGAAATGAAATAAATGTTGATAGTTAGAATGCCATGCTTATGGGTTACATACATAATGGTTTTTTGTACATTGAAGCTGTTAAGTTTGTGTATCGGATGAAAGCTGCTGGAGTGCATCCACATGAGTCACTGCTTGATAAATTAAGAGTTCTACCTTTTTAAGCACGAACTAACCAAGTAGATTGTACATAGACATGGTAAAATTGATGGTTGGAAACTTTTAGAATATACTTAAATTTACGATTACTTTTGTAGTTTCAAATTTATGATGGTCTCTAATTACATGTCAAAGTACCATAAAGAACTCTAGTTTGAATGAATACTGCATTAACTGAGAGTTACACATTGTTTGAAATAGGTGAAATTGGAAACAATATAATTGGGCTTCCCTTGTTCGGAACTCCTAAGAAATAGAAAGGAAAGACAAGTTTTGAGGGGCCATACACCAAAAACACTTTTTTCACAAATTCAAAAGAAAGTAGTAGGAAAAGTTTTCTATTTTTCTAAAAAGTCACTCATGCCCTTGCTTTAATTTGTGTGCACGGGTTATTTTTGTTGTTATTTTAGACACACAATTCATAGATCCCTAAAATAAGCTATAATACCAATTTGTTGTTTTATGAATGAAATATTAAAGAAAAGTAATATAAAGAATGATATATTATAAGACATAACAATGTTTATTTAAACAAGCATATACCATTACAAACATTATTTCTGTTTCATAAATTGAGTTAAAACATATATTATTGCCTTTGTGTTGCAGTGAAATTGGTGAGACTAAAGCCATTGAATAGACTTAGTTCATTTTCACAGAGTCGCCACCGTGCTTTATTGTTTCCAAAGAAAATGAGAAAAGAACGAAAAAACCCAAAGAAGTTTTAAAACAAAATTAATAAAAAATAGAGATTTAGGTACGAGGGGTTTGTTATGCAAGGGGAATGTTTTAAACACCCCTCACATCCATGGTACTCCATGAGAATCTCTTTGGAAATATTATAGTTATTGTTACTGTTATTTTGAAAATGTTTATGTGAACTTGTTTAAATAGAGTGTGGGGATGAGAAAAGAAGGTTTTGAAAGTGAGTTCGATAAGACAAAAACAAGGGTTGATTTAAAAAGGTTGAGCTTTAACAATGCAAAACCATTTTTAAAATAAGTGCAAAGCTTTGGCAATATTAAGCACAAAGATAAAGATATTGGAAGAGAGATTGAGTACCTTGATAATTTTAGTCAATACCATTCCCACTCCTTTGGATTTTTCAACAACAACTTTAAGTAATCAATCAATGAATACCTCAAGTGTGTGTGTGATAACATGTGCCACAAAAGACAAACAAGTGAGTATGACAAAGAGATCAATGTAGACTCAAATGATAATGGATAAGGATGTTTAATACCTTTGGATTAATTCATATATGAATGAATATGATGGATGATGGATATGAATCTAATGCACGTGGGTTAGTAAACAAAGTATATACAATGATAATACAATGGATAATAAGTACAAAATACAAGGATAAAATAATCAACAAGTATATATACATGAACAAAAGATAATGATCAAGGTAAACAAATCACACTTAACATGGATAAACAAAGATCAAGAATTTTTTTTTGAATTAGGGTTTTGAAATCACACCTAAACCTAATTGATTTTTTAATGAATAAATACCAAATTCTAAAAGAGAATTGGTTTAAGGGTACATGATATAATCAAGGAGACATTGTCCTAACCCTAGAATAATACTCATAAAAATATTAACAATTTATTTGAAGAAAATATTAAAAGGAAAATGATTTTTTGATATTTTAAAACACCTAAAAGGACTTGTTTTTTGATTAATTTTTTAATGGAAAAATAAATAATATTTTTTTGGATTTTTAATCATCATAATATAAAAATAGACAACATAAATAAACAACACCAAAAAAATCAAGTTAAAAAGATTAATTTTCCTATTTTTAGTGATTTTTCAAAGTTGGATAAAAATGAAATAAACTTAGTGTTAAAAATAAAGGTTTTGGTCTTGGTTGGTGTTGAACTCAGGCCCTCACACTTGCTACTCAAAACTTGACCAGCTGGGCCAAGCGCAAGTGTTTTTCATTGGGATCTTCCAATTCATTACATATCAAAACAAATGAAGAAAATGTAAAAAAAAAAATAAAAGAGCAAAAGGTCTGGGGTGAGGGGGATTCGAACCCCAGACCTAAGGGTCACGCATTGCACATACATACTTTAACCAATTCAGCTGTAACGATGTAGTCGTTACTAAAACAACTTCAATTAAATATAAAGTAACAACAACCATGGTTTCAAAATCAAACTTCTCCTAATATTGATCAATTTTAACAAAACAAAAGTGCATTCTAATCAACTTTTAAACACGAATTCAACCACATGGGTATCAACCATTTATTCAAACTAACACGCATGAATTTCTGGAAATTAGTCAAGAACCCTAATTTTTGTTTTCAAAATTAAATTCTCAACATAATCAATCAAGCCCTAAAACCTTAGGGATATTAATCCCTACATGATTCTGAGTCAATTGGTATCAAGCTTTATGTAAATGAGTACCTAAATGAAGGAATGCAAGTTCCAGAAATGTACCTCTGAGCAAGTGGTTGAATTTGGCCTTGGAGATGTTACAGAAGTATGTTAGTGACCTGGATAGCTTCACTAACTTCCAATGATGCTAACTGAATGCTTATGATGGATTGAAAGGGCCTAGAACCTTGAACCTGATAGTACCTAAAACTCGAGCAAGCAACAATGGTGAATGATGATTATGTAGTTACATATGCTATTTTATGATTTCAATAGCTTCTATGAGTGATATTTGAGGTATTTGGATGATTGATTTGGACTGAAATGGACTCTATGACTTAACACAACTCTTGATGCAAGTGAGGTATGTAAAAATAGAAGTTGGTGTTAGAGTGGTTACAGGTCTCAAAAAATGATTGGGAATGCTTCTATATGGTATGTAGAAGGTGTTTTAAGTGATAGTTTGGTCAATATGTGTATGGTTTGAGATTTGGAAGGCTAAGGCTTCAAATGACTCTTTAATGGAGGTTTGAAGGTGATTTTTGGTTGGAAGTGTTTTGGAAGGTGGTGGAGATGATGGACAGCTTCTAAATGATGATTAGAGGCTGTTGGAAAGCTTAGCTGACACCCAAAACTTATGGAACTCAAAATGACTTGAAAAATGCAAAGTTGGAAAGAAGGAGAATTTCAAGTTGAATGGTCACTTGGAGAATTCTGGTGTGGTTGATTCCAAGAGCAATGCTCTCTATTTATAGGCATAAATTAGGGTTTATGGAGGGAAAAATCTGATCCATTTGAGCTCCCATGTGATACTTGTACCATTTTGCTTCTTCATGAAGAAACATGAAAGTTATGGTTTCAATGGAAGGTACAAGGCTCAAGCATGCTTGCAATGACTTTATTGTGAACATTAGGAGCTTACTTTTGGTGTTTTTATTGCTTTTGGTTATGAAGAAACATTGTAGTGGCTCAAGAGAAGAGTTGTTATGATTAAAGCCTCTTTTTCAAAATGGAAGTGTGATCTTTATGCCATTAATGGAATGATCACTTGGATAATGCATTAGACACTTGGATTATAGCTCAAAAGAGAGTGTAATCTTCTGGTTATATTGTCTTGAACAAGTTAAAGGACTTGTACTTCAAAGATTTTTCAGATTTGGATCAAGATTCAAACTTTGTTCTTCACTTCCATGGCTTGAATTCAAGTGTTATGGTGCTCTCTTTGTAAAATCATATCTCATAGCTCAAGTAATGAAATTCTATGCTAATGGTCTCTTTGAAAAGCCCTTGCTACATACTTCAATCCACTTGTTAAAAGTTTTCTCAAACTCTTTTTGGATCATAGTGAGAAATGACCATAAAGTTGGAAGAAATCCATGTTAAAACACTTGAAATTTTTAAGTTTTTTGAACATAAACTTCTTGATTCCATATCTCTCAAAATAATCATTTTTTGAAGAAATGTTAGGAGTGACAAAGTTGTTTATTTGATCAAAATCTACAACTTTCATGTTGGGAGATTTTTGAGTTTGTAGGTGAAATTTGAAGTTCCCAAAATGGGGCCAAAATCACTTAAAACCTTAATTTCGACTTTTGTTAACTTTTTTATTCTTGATTGATTTTCTTGATTTTTCTTGGTCAAATGACTTTAATAATCATATGTTGATGATTTTGATCCTCAAAAGTCCATAGTTGACCAAATTTCTCAAAAGTCAAAGGTTGACCCACACAGTTGATTTTTTCCAAATGACTTGCAATTTTGTGGATTCCACATGAATCAAGCTCTCCTCTTCAAATAAATGATATGAATTGATTATAATGTTGATTTGGAGACCCTTGAATCATAGTTTGAGCATAAGATGAATTTGAAAGTTGTTGATTTTGAATTGAGCCATACTTGGGCTTTGATTTTGATGGGAGAATAATTTGAACATATGAGAATGTTTGAACTTCTTTTTAGGTCTCAAAATCCTAATTTGCTCAGTCTCCTCTTGACCAGTCTCCTATCATAGAACACAAGCAACAAACAATAATTTTTTTTGTATTTTTGATTAGCAAATGATGTATGCATGATGATAATGATGATAATGAGGATGATGATGATCCTACTATTTAGAATAGGGTGGGATCTCAGTGGTCAAAAATTGGGGTACAACAGTTGCCCCTATTTAAGTTCCTGATACCTGATGAGGGGAAGATGGAATCTTTGTCTCAGCACGGTAGCAAGGACTTAAATACAAAAGATAGCACAATTTGGACCCTGAGAGCCCACATGTATGATATGGTATGAATGCAATATTTTTTTGATTTTTATATATGGAATAAACAAGTAAACAACATCCTTCCTTCAAATTAGGAGGAAGAAACCAGATCTACTAGGGATGCATGGAGCAGTCCCTGATACTTGGAGAGACCTGACTATTGTACGGAAGAATACTGTAACAAACTTTGGTAAATTCAGGATTCTCATAGAACTACCGGATGCAAATAATAGTCTCCTCAACACAAAGAAACAGTTATGGCTTCGCACATTGCACAACACCAAGCTATGGATTCTCACACAACAAGGTTTAAAGGGGGTTCTGGATTCTCTCAGAACAAAAGTGGTCAATTACGGATTCTCTCGCAATGACAAAGACATGTTATGGATTCACACATAACACATCACCAAGTTATGGATTCGCACATAACAAGATTAATCTTCACCATGAGCCGTCTCTGACTCTTTAAGAGGTTTTCACCTGCTGGGGAAGAAAAAACATCTGGCTCCTCAATGAACTATCTCTGACGCTAAGAGATCTATCTTTCATTGGGGAAGAACAAACTTCAATATGAACTGTCTCGACTGTTGGGGAGACTTCCATTCATAAGGGATAACTACCATGTTCTGCAATAGATTGTCTTCATCATCTTGAGAAGGCTAACCATCTATTGGAACTTTTATCATGAACTACCTCTGACACTAAGAGACCTACTGTCCACAAGTTTCTTCATCGGAAATATTTTGGTTGCTCCGAAGAGACTGTCATCTTCTTTCAAGAAGGAAATTGGGACATACAAGTTACTTAAATTACTTGTTGTCGGGTAATTAAAGTCGCGGTAACGATCAGCTACCAGGGATATAAATCCAACTTTGGTGAAAGTAGTGGCAACAATCAACTGCCAGGGATATAAATCCAACTTTTGAGAGATTATAAAAATTCTTGTTGAGGAGATAAAGTCTTCAATTGTGCAAAATAAGTGCACTTTTAGAATCCAAAATTCGCCAATCCAAATAATGCTCTCTTACTTTACTATGCACTTCATAATGCTCAATTGTATATTTCCATTCATCTTTACAATTAGAATAGAGATTTTGAGGAATTTTAAGATAATACATCATTATTACGAACATTATATTCTCGATCTAAAGAATACTTATATCTCTTGTTTTTGTTCTTTTTATAGATGGCATGTGTTTTTTATTATATTTTTATTTTGTCAATAATTTTGTACAATTTGATTTAAAATATTTAAAATACAAAATTTATGAGCACATATTATGTTTGGAAAGATACATTTTTATGCTTTTTTAACGATTACTATTATATTTTCGTTGAATGAACTTATTCTCTACACGCACATGGTTCAATTTGTGAGTTTTCATGATATATTATCACTATAATATGAATGTCAAACGAATACTGAAAAAACTTATTTTTTTATCACCATTTAAATTATTAAATTATTGAATGTATACATGACAATGGCCAATTTTTTTTTTTTATAGAGTGGACTCCTTCCTTCTGTACCGACTAATCCACCCGAGAGCATTACTGCCCCACGTAGCCTCCAAAATTGGTTCTGGGCACCTTCGAACTCAGGACCTCAAGAGGAGCAAACCCTTGAGACCCAAGCACCCTCCCACTAGGCCAACCCTCTCGGGTTAAGTGTTTGAATTATACAATAACATTAACCGGTAAGTTTAAAATAAAAGAATGTCTAAAATAATTTTCTCAAATAAATTTATAAAACTTGTCAACAAATTATAATTTTTAGAGTTTTAAAATAAATAAAAATGAATAGAAAAAGTTACTTGAAATTAATTGAAAAACTGAAAACTAGATTTTCTTAAAGAAAGTCCAAACAAAAGCACCAAAAACATAATAAAAAATGTGAAGAAAAAGAGTAGAAAGAAAAGCAAATAGTACAAAGCTAATTTTCTGTTTTTTCTTTTGGATTCATTCATTCCACGCTACGTATATATTCTAATCACAAACTCAAAAAAACAAGATGAGAGAAACTAGCAATAGCAATAGCAATAGTAAAAGTGTGAAACTGAAATTGAAACTTATAGATAATCTTAAGAATAATTATAGACACAAACTTTGTTAATAAAAATGATAATAAAAAAATGGTCAATTTACTTAGATTAGACAAACCAACAATTTCGGCTTATGATTCGTTACTTCCATCTTTTAACATAACCATTTGTCCTTCCTTGACATTAACAAAACCATGCTACAAGCTATTCTTACCTTGCTTACTCAGTTACACGTAAATTCCATTCTTCCAAAACTTGTCACCATTTTTACAACAAAACCAAATGTTGTCTTTTTTCATTTCATCACTAACCATAAACCAACATGCTCAACTCAACCAATCACAGTTTATTGTTTCTGTTACTTCTCTTGTTTGCGATTTCACTTCCGCGTAAATGCTTAGCTTCGGATTCAGATTCACCTGTTCGTGGAAGAACGTTTAATAGGCCTGATCCTTTACGACATTTCAAAGACTATCACGGAGACTTTGATGTTCGAAACAAACATTACTTAGCTGTGAGTTAGTCACTTTCTGGCTTTAGCATGCATTTTTTCGATTCTCTTTTTGTAGGATTGAGAATTTGAGATTGATTTTTGAGTATTGGTTTCTGATGTTTTCAGTCTGCGGCATTTACAGGAGTTCATGGATACTCGTTTGCCGGAGTTTGGTTGTTATTTGGACTGGTCTTAGGTGTCTTCATCATTGTGAAGTCTCTAAGTGGTGCCACTCCTTCATTACAATGCTTGGATCATTACTATATCCACATTTTGTTCCTCCTTCTTATACTAACATCTCTTGCATTGTAAGTCTCAATTTTAATTTCGTGTCAAACACAGACATATGTCTAACACCAGACACATCTTTAATCTGAAATGTCAGTGCTACATATTATGCTACATATTAGTTAGTTAAGGCTCAATGTTATTTGGATGAAAATGCAATTGAAGCAATTGTGTATTTAAATTTATGACAGAATTGCTTCGAGTTTTGTACTTGCAACAAGTCAGAGAACGCTTCGGAGGACAGAAAAACTGAAAGAAACTGTGGTTGATATAGGAGAAGAAGCTCTTGAGGCCATAGAAAGAGTAATGAGAACAACTAAACAAATAGAATATCTTCTACTTCCATATAATCCACAAATATCTACGAGCTTGAATTCCACAACTAAAGATCTCAGAACAAACTCGCGCGTGATTCGTCGTTTTATTGACAGAAGCGAACAATCATTCAATAAAGCCACTCATACTTCGTATGCAGCATTAAACTTGTTGCCCCTTTAAACTAATTGTGTTTATTAATCTCTAATATAGTTTGATTCATTGATTTTACGCTCTTAACGTGTCATAGGCATACGGCGCATATTGTTGTTCTAGGCCTCAATTTAGTAACACTGGTTGCATCACTAGGTAATCATTCATCCACGTTGAATCATTGAAACTTCATTACCAATATTCGGCTAATTTCCTTAAACAATTGGTTAAAATCATTGATTTGGTTTTGTTTTGATACAGTTCTAATGCTACTGTATTGGCGTCCTGGATTTATAATGTAAGATAGAGTGCTATTTTCTAAATTCTCTTATATACGATATCGATGTTTATTATACTAGTTAGTTATTCTTCGCATCGGCTATATAAGTCTTATATTTTGAATTGGCTTAATTTCAGCATAATTCTATGCCTTTGGATTCTAACAAGCCTGTGCTGGTTCTTGACTGGTTTTGATTACTTCCTTCACACGTAAGTAAACTAATTCTTCCATGATTGAGTTATATTGGTAGCTAGAATTCGATTCATTAAACTCTCTTTTCACTTTGAATGCAGTTTTGCAGATGATGCATGTTCTGCCTTCGAGGACTTTGAGAAAAACCCACAAAACAGTAGCTTGGGTTCGATGTTACCGTGCATAAATGATTCATTTTCCGGGAAATTGATAGCTCAAATTGGCAGCACCATCCACAGTTTCATAGTTGAGGTACACTTTTTTTTTGTCATTCACTTGTTCAAAAGAAAATACACACAAATGTTTGCTTTCTAATGTTCTGATATAGTGGTTTTTTCTGTGTGTTTCAGTTGAATTCTAATGTGTCAGTATTGTATGAGCTACTAGGAATAGGCCAAGAAAATGAAGAACTAATAGGAGTCATGAAAATTTGTAACCCTTTCTCTGGAGCACCAAATTACACCTACATTCCACAAAATTGTCCTCATGACGCCGTTCGGATTGGTGATTTACCGAAAGTAAGTCAGCAATAATTTCAAAGTTAAGTAAGTCCGAGTAATGATGTTCAGACACCAATTATTTAAAACGCGTTTGGTTATAGTTTCTTGCAAGGTTCACATGTAGCCGAGAGGATACAATAGAAAAATGCAGAAAAAATGGAAGATTCGTTCCACAAACCTCATACAACATGGCTCATGCATATAGTAAATCAATCCAGGACATGCTTGATATATATCCGGACTTGCAAAAACTATCGAAATGCACCATTGTGAAGAACAAAACTTCTGAAATTGTGTTGCATCAATGCAAACCAATAAGGTTTTCGACTAAAATGTTGTGGGCGTCGTTGATGTCTCTTTCGATTATTATGGTAGTCTTGGTGTTCGCATGGGTGGTAGAGACTCTTCGATGCTGGGAAAAACCAGTTACTACATGGTTTAGGATTTAAACATGTAGATGGAAGATTTTATTTGTATAGAAATTTTATGATACAAAATTTTAAAGGTAGGGATAGTAATTAGATAGGGGTGTGATACATTTTTCTGGTTCTCAAGTGTAGCAAATAACAGATACAATAACACTTCATACAAGTCGTAAGACAATTGTTGGAGAGTGATGTAAAATTTTCATATGAATTTTGTTTTTAAAGTGTGAATATTACATGTTTTTGGGGTGATTTTTTCTTTTATAAATGGAAGCAAAGCAATAAACAATAAAAATAAGAGAAAGAAACAAACTACATTGGACTGATATGCTATATGAAAGGCATAAATTAAAAGGATCAAAGTAAACAAGAATGAATACACTGATAAAATGGAATGAATATTATTAAATGATCCAGGTATGGAAGACTTTAACAAACTTAAGTCAAACACATCACTTGCATATCAAATTTCTTAATAGTGTCTAACTATCTTAAAAATCAAACTAGTAATAAACGCGTGAGTTTGCACGGATTCTGGTACGGTACGCGCATTTATTTCAGATGTATATTTTATAATAGAAAAATGTCTGGTTACCCGTGAAAAATAATATTTGAATGTATAATTAATAAAAAAATATTTTGATCAGTAATTTCATGTCACGTTAATAATCAATATTTTGATCAATAACTTCATGTTCCCGTGTCCAAATATCAGTTTCATTAATAACTTCATGTTCCCGTGTACCTTAAAAAATATTTTAATTTTTAACTTCATGTCCCGTTAATAATCAATATTTTGGTCAGTAACTTCATGTCCCGTTAATAATCAATATTTTGATCAATAACTTCATGTTTCCGTGTACAAATATTAGTTTGATCAATAACTTCATGTCCTTGTGTACCTTAAAAAATATTTTTGATCAGTAACTTCATGTCCCGTTAATAATCAATATTTTGATCAGTAACTTCATGTCCCATTAATAATTAATATTTTGATCAATAACTTCATGTCGCGTTAATAATCAATATTCTGATCAATAACTTCATGTCCCGTTAATAATCAATATTTTGATCAGTAACTTCATGTCCCGTTAATAATCAATATTTTGATCAATAACTTCATGTCTCGTTAATAATTAATATTTTGATCAATAACTTTATGTTCCCGCGCATTTATTTCAAATGTATATTTTTTTAATAGAACAATATCTTACCCGTGAAAAAATGATAATTAAATATATAATTAATAAAAAATAAAATTATAGTAGTATTAGTAAAGGTCAATTAATCAACTACCTAACTAAGATTTTAACATGCTACCAAACACCCTTAATTACCCTTACTACAAAATATAATTACCCTTGAAAAAGCCCTTTTTGGTAATTTGCTAAATACAATTTTAATTTCAACCAATCACAATACCTAAATCCTCCAAGTGGCACTCTCTTTTCTCATTTCCTATAATCTCTCTTTTAATTTTCTATTACCCATTGGTTTTTTCCCTCCTTCATTTCAAAACCAAATAATCCTTTCAAGTTGTATACACTGGTCTCCTTCTCATTTCTTCACTACACTTTTCCTTTTTTTTCCTTCTCTCTGTATTGAAAAGCCAAAGCTCCCAAAACATCCTCCTTGCACCTGGTAAGCAATCTTTTTCTCCCATCTTCTCTCTTGCACCAAGGGTTTTGTAGCCTTTTCACTTTCCTTGTCTTAGGTTTGTCTGAATCTCCGTTTTTCACAGTTGTTTCGGTTTTGAATCCATTTGTGAAGTTAAGTTTTCTAAAAACATAGATTTCATTTGTCTGGGTTTGATTTCCTTAATGTTTTCGTTCTGTTTATGTCGAATCTTTACAGAAGTTCCGACTTTTTTTAGGTCACCATCTATGTTTTGTTGTTTAGAACTATGGAAGTTTATGTTTTATTGTGATTAGTGTTATTTTTACCAGATAATAACATCCTACTGGATTTCCTATTAAAACTTATGAGATTTCATCGTTTGGTGTGTTGTGAAACAAAAGGTTATGCTTTGTTTGTTGTCGTTACTATTTTCTGAATGTTTTCTTTTTGTTGATGTGGAGTCTTTACTAAAGATGATGTTTTTGTGATGTTAACAACCATGTTTTGTTGTTATCAAGTGTGAAAACCTTCACTTTTGTGTAGTAAAGTCTTATTTTGACCATAACATAGCTTGCAGCCTATTATAGCTTTTACAACTTTTTGTATTTCGCCCGTTGGTCTGTTGTGAAACAATATGTAATGCTTTTTTCCTTGTCCTTTGTATTTCCATGAAATTTTAATTCTTTGTTTTTTGTATTTGATTTTGTCTAAACAAGATCATACTATTTTGTTTCCTTTACAGATTTATGGAAGCAAATCATGATCACACTTCATCCAAATCATCGTCTCTCAACTCATGTTCCTAAGGAGGGTTCGATGACAGGGCTTTCTCTTTCATGTTAAAAGCATTATAGATATGATCACTTTTACTGAAGTAAGTGCATTCTTCTTATCAGGTGTTTCTACCAATTTGTTGCACAATATTGACATGAGCTACCTTTGCTGTTTACTACTAATGATTTACGAAGGAGTCTTTCTGCAATACGGTTGGGGAAACTATGAAGATTTTCAATGGAAAGTTGTCTTGCTGTTTAAATTTCATGCTTCCTAATATAATTAATGCTTTGTAGGAAACTCTAACCTTGCCCAAAAAATGTTGAAGTTATTAATGGCAAGGCCATGCTATGCCTTGAAGACAGCAATGGGATCAACTCACCAACTCAAATGAGTAACCCCATGGTAATACAACTTTAATTACATCTATCAATATAAAAGCATTGAAATAATATCTCCTTTACTTTGCATGGGAAATTATATGGTTGTTTCAGACAACAACGTCTGCAGCACAGAACTGCAGCCCCGAAGTTAACAACAACAAGACTCCTTCAAAGAGGATGTCTCCAACTGAGCTAAATCCTGAATCAGATGCCGCCGATTTTTTGACACCAAAGCTATCGGCAAAAAATTGTGCAAGGACCAAGAATGGAAGCACAACAAGAATAAAGCCATTTGAATATCTTATTATTTATCTAATGGCAGGAAATACATTTTGGTAACAAGCTTTTGTAACAGGATTTAGCATTGACAAGTTTTTTTTGTTCAACCCGCCTTTGTTTTAGCTAGATTAGATGTTTAATTCTCTTTTGAACAATGTTTCCGTTTTTTATTAATGTCAATGGTAGACATAATGTCACCTAATGCTGTAATGATGCTAGCATATGCTATGTAAGAAATTGTGTTGAAATATTCAACTTTAATCAGCTTCATTAATTGGATGGTGATATTATTCACCTTTTTGTTATATCAAACCTTTCCTCTATCAAGTGTCATTATAGTTTTAAATCATAACAATAAACTCCAAGACTTTTCAAAAAAAATAATAAACTGCAAGAAAGAAAGCACACTTCTGACCATTTATAGTGAAAATACACATGCATATAACAATTGAAAAATAATACAAAATCTCTACATATCCAATAAGTTAAAGCTTTTAGTAAGCCTTAAAGGTTCTTTTGCGCAGTCTGTACAACCACACTAATCATAACAGGAAAAGGTGAATAAAATATCACCACTGGAGCTTGAAAAAGTTGGAACTTAAAATATGATAGTGCTTTTCTCAAGGGGTCAAAGTGTTTATTTTGAGTAAAATCTTCTGTATTTGACATAGCATTTGAATAAAAGTAAAACAAAGTACATAAATATGGCAAATTACAGCCTGTTATTGAGGAATGTGCCCACCTTTCAACTTACTTCCTGCAAATTTCGTACCAAGTATGTCCTTGGGGAAATCATCCAATGCTGTTGTTCTCAATGTTTGGCAGTCATGTGTCTTGTCACGTACAAGCTGGAGATAACTTATTCCTCTGGGGTAGTTCGGTTAACATGTTGTAACCAAACATTTTACAAAAAATATACTTCCTAACTAAATGCCAACACTACACTTTTAATTAATATTCCAAAATTTGACTTTGTTTCAATTTGACATTTCCTGATTGTACTGCCACGCTATTCACCAAACAGAACTCAACAACCACTCTTTGCCTCCAAGACATTTCTTCATGCCACTCCTTCAACGAGGCAGAAAACAAAGTTTATTATGTAAGATAGAAGCAAGCTTTGCGCTATTCACAAAGTTTTTTACTTTATTTTATTTCATTGAGACCTGCATATAAGATAAAAGCAAGCTTTCCAAGTTATTCAATAGGTATTTAACTACAGGTTTATTATGTTGTCTGTATATACTAGAAAATAAGATTTGTTACCAGATCAGATATATGACAATGGTTAGTTGGGTGAGTGGCCATGCAAGACAACATAGAATTAGGAATGAATTATTGATGTTTTGGAGTGAATGTTGAGATAGCAACTATTAATAAAAATACGAGAGTCTCATTTTAGATGGTTTGTGTATGTGTCAAGAAGACCCGTATTGTATAAGCACTATCAGTGAGGGTAAACTAAGCATAGGATCTTTTAATAGGTAGAGGTTGAGAGTACAGAGAAAATTATAGGCCAAAAAACCATTAAGAGTCATTTGGATTGAATCGTTTATCACTATACATGTTTTTCAATAGCACATTATGGTGTTATGCTCTTTTAATTTATGTTTGTTGCATTGAGGATACAACTATAAACTGCCTATTGCCAAATGAAGTTCCTTACTATGTTTCTATTAGTGCGACTACCAAATTATTACTTGTATTGACAAAAGCTGATATAATCAAGATGAAGATGAAATCATATTCGTCATTTTTCTCCGTGTACCTCATATCTTGGATTGTATAGTAATCACATGCTCTCCTTACATGCTCTCCATGCCTTCACATTTTTGCTCAAAATAAGGCAAAAGCTCTGAAGGTATTGTGTGTAAAGTTGTATGTAATGGAAAGGATTAGACTTCATAGTAGTCGACCAAAGCTCTCTGCAAGTAGGTAGTAGGGGTGGATTTGAACGCATACAAATATACAGTTTTCCTTAATGTCCCATAATTGATCTTAGAGTTGGTATCACTTATCACAACATAGAATATTTGATTTAAGGTGAAAGTCTTGATATCTTCATTCATGCTCTCTCCTTTTGAAAGAAGAAATGGATACAATTGCAACTTTTAGTTCTTCGACCTAAGCCAGTAGGTGAAAATTTTGCTTAGTATCAATTCAATAGTTTATCTTAGTAGATAAATGAGTCTTTGATTAGAGTATTATACCACATAAAAATGACAACAAAAAGTTACAATTATTAAATATCAATGATGTAACTTTACTGATATTGGAAACAATGTTCCTCAATTTCTTTTAATAATCATTTAACCAAATTACAAATATTTTTTTATTGGTCATTTAATATGAATGACTATTGCATTTCCATGTTATTTTTTACATAGCTACTATATATATATATAGATTCATTTCATCTATATTATGTTTTGTGAATCTTAAATTAACATTTCTCATTAAAATTTTTAAACTTCTTTTTTTGCGTTAGTAATACATTATTCATCTTAAAATTTGACTCACCCGTGCGGACGCACGGGTCTTCTACTAGTTTAGTTTAATATACACTTGTAGATTGAATGAAAGGGAAACAGCTTCAACATTGGAAATAGACACACTTTATTATGATAATAAAAATCAATTAATTTTATTACTAATATCTATTTCTCAATAATTAAAATAAACACATTTTAATAGGCTCATATAAACTAAATTCATTTAACAACTATACATTTTTCTATAACTCTGATTGAGTTACTATACATGACTTTATTTTTGTTTTGTTAACTTTTATTTAAATTGCAACAAAAGTGAAAAATATAATTAAATAATATTATATAGAATCTTTTTTCCTATTTGGATAACATAAATTATATTTTTGTCTATTTTCTTGTCCTTATATAATACATAAATTAATATTATTTTAATCAAAACTAATGTAATAATATTTTGAATTGTATAAAATAAAAGTAGTGATAAGTCACACACATTTTTGTAATTCATTAATGCAATAATATTTTGAATTGTATAAAATAAAAGTAGTGATACGTCACACATTTTTATATTTTATTTAATGACAAACATTTTCAAAATTATTTATTAATTTATTTTAATTGAGAATTTAAGATTTTTTATATTAAAAGTTATTATTATTTTATTAAAAAATAATGTATCTTATATTAAAAATTATTTCAAACGATTTTTCTTTGATGTAAAATTAAATTAGTGGTACAATGAAGTTAATTTTTAAAAATTAAATTCTATTATATATAAACTTATGAAAATTTGTATACAACATTTAATACTACGCATATACTTAGCTTTATTCATCGTTAATATAATAAAAAGAAATAAATAAAACATTTTAGTTCAAATTGCAATGAGAGAGAAATAGAGTTTTCAAAAAAATTGCAATGAGAGAGAAACTTGTTTTAGTGTAACATCAATGAAAGAGAAAATGTTAAAATAGAACCAAATAGTAAGGAAAGAGAAGCAATTGAAGTGTTGGCTTGGAAAGCCATCCAATTGGCGAGCTGTGGAATCAGAAGGGTAAAAATGGTATTTTCATAACATGTTATTTTCTTATATGATAGATAACTAACTTTTAACCAACTAATGGTTAACCGTTTTCAAACTAGGATTACAAATTAATATACCACCTAATTTATGATGAATTACACTGATCTTCCAATTTACTCCTCCTAAATCACCATAATGGAATGGTGCATATGAGAGAAGAAAGCGAATCTTGTTAGACAAGATCTGATTCATGATGAATCACAATGATCTTCCAATTTTTTTTGAGGACATGCTCTATTCAGTTGCTTACATATTTAACCATGACCCATTCAAATCAGTTGAGAAGACACTATAAATATATAGAGCGGTAAAAGATTAAATATGTCTTACATGAAGATGAAGATTTGAGGTTATGAAGTTTATGTGAAACGAAAAAATTTAAACTAAGTTTGAACCCAAATATGATAAATGTTACTTTGTGGGGTATCCTAAAGAAACAATAAGATATTACTTCTAATATCCTTTTGAGGATAAAGTGTATGTTGATCGAATTGGAATATTGTTGGAAAAAACTTTATTTCTAAAAGATTCAATAGGAGAAAAATAGAGCTTGAAAAAAATTCAAGAATTAGAACTCTAATAAAATTTTGAACTTCTGAGTTCTGAGGGAAAAGTGTTTTAGAATAAGAAGTTTTTCACCCAACTCTAATAAAATTCAATAGTTGTATTATATTCAATTGAAATAAGTTTTCAATAATTGAGTTTTGTGTAATCATTCTATCACTGACTCAAAATAAAGTAAAATATGAAAAAATTTCAACACAATTTTTCAAATCAAATATTGAGGGTCGTTTGGTTTGAGTAAAAATAGTATCAGCATTTTAATAAAAGTCTTTACTATAATAAATTAATTTTGATATAATCTTTTTATATATTTTGTAGTTAGAATTTATTTTACATTTAAGTTTTATTTTTTTACTATGAAATATACTTATGAATGACATAAGCTTCAGAAAGGAGTTTCTCAATTGGTAAGGAAATTGAGAATTATTCTCAAGTATAAGAAAATTTGCACGTTCTCAAGTGATCAATTCCTAAAAACCTATATAACTAGATATGAATAATGATGCATGTGAGAAATGTCAAATCGAACTAGATATGAATAATGATGCATATGAGAAATATCAAATCGAACGTCTAAATATAATTTGTCTCATAATTGTAGTCATAACGAAAAATGATATGATCATTTACCTCATAGATTTTCTTTTATGAATAACAACCAATATATGATAAATATAATACTTCCCATGATCTTTTCTATATAAGTTGGTAGAAGGGATTTCAAATGACTCTGAAATGGTATCGAAATTCGAAAATTTTGGATTTCTTGATAGAGGAAAGAGTTGGTCCCTGGTTTTATCTGAGATTGTCTCAGATAAATATATTAGATTTACTATGAATGAATTTTACATGTACCTACCAGAGCTTGGTAAAAATAAAGAGAAGAAATTCATGTGCTAATTATATGGATAATAATAAGAATAAAATTCATATTATGTTTTTTTGAATTTGGGCAGATATACATGATTTTAAAATGAAGGCAGTCATTCCATGTGTTGATGTCTATTGAAATATTTAAAACAGGAGAAGGAAGTAAGATTTTCAAGATCACGTGAAATATACATGATCATTATCATAGAAAAGTTGTGTCAGATCACATAAAATTATCGCCACCTGAATAACCGTGATGTATTTTTAGATAAAGCTTAATATTTTAATAGTATTGTCAATTTTAAGATAACCTATAAGGACACACATGATTGTATTAAACTTTTATTGAAGTTGAAATTGGCATTTCATGATGATGATGATGATGAGTTGTGAATTCAAAGAATAACGATGGTTTTCTCGAGATTTTATAATTTCTTAGTAATCATAATGAAGAGATTGATAAAGTATTGAAGAAATACCACGAAAATATCAAATTAGTGTCACCTCGAAATCAAAGAGATGTTGTAAAAGCTTCTGTTTGCGAGACCACAAAACTATTATTGATGATCTTAAAAATGATTTGCTATCCATTTTAATTGATGAATCTCAGGATGTTTTAGTTACAAAGAAACTTATTGTTGCTTTATGTTATATAGATAAGAAAAGACATGTCATTGAGAGATTTATTAGCATTATCCATTATACGAATACAAGTGTTATGTATTTAAAATTAGCACTAGAATCATTATTTGCAAAGTATAATTTAAATTTGTCAAGAGTTCGTGGACATGGATAAGATGGGGAAAGTAATATGTAAGGAGAGTTTAATGGCCTCAAAAGTTTGATCTTAAAAGTAAAGTGTGCATTTTATGTTCATTGTTTTATTCACCAACTCCAATTGGAACCTCTGGCAGTTTCTTAAAAGCATGATGATATTGCTTGATTTTTCTTATAGTTAACAATTTATCTAATGTTTGGAGTTTCATGTAAGCACTAAGATATTTTTAGAGAAAATTAAATTCCTAAAGTAATGGAAGCATTAGAGAATATATAAATTTTAAGTGATCACAACTTGAATCAAGAAACTATACCTAACAAGAGCTAGAGATACTAGGTGAGGATCATATTACAGTACATTACTAAAGTTAGTAGAATAGGATCATTTTTATTGGACCTGGAATAAAATAACCCATGACTCGATCAACCCAAAAGCGTCATAAAAAGGCCATTGGACAGAATAGATAGCTGCAATTAGGGGTGAGAATAGGCTGGACCGAGCTAGGTTTTGCCAAGTCTAAGTCTAGCATGATAAAAATATCAAAGCCTAAGCATGACTTGTAGTCTGTCATAGGATTATTTTTAGCTATGAGCCTGGCCTTTTTGAAGGCCTGGTGAGTATGTTAGCCTACTTTGGTTAAAAATATGTAAATAAGTAATTTAACTAATGTTTGTATAGACTAAAAACTAAAATATCAATGAAACTAAAAGCTTGTTTGTATTGAATTAATTGAGCTTACATATTAGCTTAAGCTTTGTGAGACTATTTGTTTAGGAAAACTTATGAAAACAACTTATGACATTTTTCATAAGGCGTTTTCAACCTATTTTATAAGTTTTTCATGATAACTATGTTATATTTTCTTAGTTTAATTCAAAGTACAATAGACAATATAATAATATAATAAAATTATTTATATTTATTTAAATAGTCTGGTCTAATAGGCTTAAAAGACATTTTTATAGCTTGATGTCTAGCCTTTTTTAACTTAATAGGCTTATGAAAAAGCCTAGACATTTTCTATCTTAAAAAAATTCTGGCCTGGCCTGGGCCTGTGTAGGTTAGGTCGTAGGCCCATGTTAGTTGGCCTGACGTATTCTCACCCTTAGCTATAATACAGAAGGCAATGGGTCACCAAAAACGAAGCCCACCTTGCTTGGGCCATATGTCACTTGACACAAAGCCCACTTTGCTTAGGCCATGAGTCACCTGATACGAAGCCCACCTCGCTTGGGTCACAAGCTGCTTGACAAGAAGCCAACCTTACATGTGGCGTGGGTCGTCCCACCCAAACTCATGTTATTCAAATGGAAATTGCAATAATACACGTGAGACCACGTGTCCTTGAAATGGCCAATATTTATCGCTTCTCTGAGGAACAAACCACTTCATTATACTAATGATGAAAATAGTCTCCAAATTCCCATGATATAGCCAAGAAATTGGGAGGGAATCAGTCTTGACCCAACAATTTGGCCCATGAGCCAAGCTTATAAATATCTCAATCCTTAGGGTTGTGAAAGGGGATTTCACATTTTACATATTCAACACCACCTAAAACCCTCTTGCTTTTCTCTACTCTAGCAAGGTTCACGTCATTTGTCTTCTTCTATGTGTGATCATAGTAACAAGTTTAAGCCCGTCGATTATTGAATACTTTTCAATTTTTTGAATCTATTTTTTAATTGCTTTTGATAAGAAATATATTAGTAATTGCTAACGATTTGTCTTAAGTATTGCAAAGAAAATATCATATTGTAAATGCTATGACAATTGTTAAAGTATCAAAGGAAAAATTACAAATCATGAGAGAATATGGGAGGTCTAGTCTACTCGATGAAGTGTCATTGTTTTGTGAGAAATAAAGTATTGTCTTTATAAATGTGGATGAAATAGTTTCAAACTTGCATTACTTTCAGATCGATGTTTTTTATCAGATGATTGATAGAAAAATTCAAAAACTGAATAACATATTCATAGAGGTAAATAATGAATTGCTAATTTGTGTAATAAGTAAGGCTGAAAAGGAGTCGAGTTGAGTGGAACTCGTCCCAACTCGGCTCGATTTGATAAGAATTGGTTCAGATTGAAACTCGACACAAGTTCAATACAATTTTTTTTCAAGTTCAAACTCGACTCATTTTAAGTTCATAAACAACTCAGCTCAACTCATTAGATTCATCTCATTGGGTTTAACTCGCTTGCTTCATAGACTTAAAATTCATTTTTAAAAGGTTTTTCTATATATATATATATATATATATATATATATATATATATATATATATATATATATATATATATATATATATATATATATATACTAGTAGAAGACCCGTGCGTCCGCACGGGTAATTTATATCTTAATGTGAATAATAAAATACAAATGAAATTTAAAACCTTAAACATTTAGAGTGAACACATATGTATTAAAATTGGTATTGTGCTAGTGACCCGTAAATTAAAAAGTTAGTTGGTTTTACAACTCTTGAGTATTATCCAATTTAATAATAAAAATTTTAATTTTATTAAAATAAAAATAAAAATTAATTAAGGTGACTGCACCATCAACTAAATGGTTCACTCATTAAAAATATTCAATCCATAAGATCTTATAATGTACAGTTGCATGGAATTTTTTTATCTAAATCTCTATTCTTCTTTCTATAAGACTCTCCAAACCACCCCATTAATTCCAAACCCATTTTCAATAAAGCTAAATTGTCATTTGTATCTTAGTTAATTCAATAAAGCTAAATTGTTGGTTTTTTTATACAATTGTTAATATAAAATTATTAATAACTGAAAAATATTTAAACAGAAATATTTATCGAATCATCAACATGATTTAATATGTCTAATAAATATAAATGACTAATAACTATAGAGAAAATGGGTGATGCACTGACAGTGTAAAAATATTTTACACTGTCAACCAATCACCACCCATGTATCTAATTAAACCATTTTTTATTAAAAAAAACTTAATGACATGGCACATTTATGATTTTCTATTGGATGACAGTGTAAAATTATTTTACACTGTCAGTGCACTACCTTTTAACTCATAACTATAAATATTTACAAATATCCCTGATGATTATAAATATTTATAATATTTTGTTGTTTAAATAAAAAATATAATGTGGTAATAATGTCCCATGAAAATAGTGAGTTTATGCTAATTATAAATATTTATAATATTTTGTTTATTAAATTAAAATAAATATTATAGTGATAGTGTCCCGTGAAAATTTCTTAAATAAATAGTTTTCAATTTTAATTAGCATATAATTGATTTAGAAACAATTATAAAATATGTAATTATGTAATTTAATAACAAATATTACTAATAAGTATAAATATTTAAATGTGTATAGAGTGGCTCCAAGAATAATTACCTCTCTTATCTATAGTTCTATGGACCTTTTCATCTCAAAATTTAGTTACTTCATGAGAACCCTTCAACATCACTTTCTAAAGTCGGTCCCATTCTTTATTAATTAAACTTACCTATATTTTAAGTTCATAAACAACTCAGCTCGACTCATTAGATTCATCTCATTGGGTTTAACTCGCTTGCTTCATAGACTTAAAATTCATTTTTAAAAGGTTTTTCTATATATATATATATATATATATATATATATATATATATATATATATATATATATATATATATATATATATATATATATATATTTGACATTTTAAATTAATATTTTTTTTAAAAAGAAAATATTGAAATAAAATAAAAGTTATGAGATTGGAATTTAACTTTGTCTAAAAAAATCTACAACTTCAAAAACTACACAAATTTCAAAAGATACATTTAAAAGTCTAATTCAAAAGCTACTCAACTGAATTTTAACTTTGTCTCAAAAATCTACAACTTCATCTAAATCTTTAGGAACCTTACAAATTTAATGAAATAGTTACACCACCTGCTGGTCGGTGGTTTTTACACGTTTAGTTTTCGATTGATTTTTGTCATCTTTGAATTAGTTAGTAAAGCATTTTATCTTTTCCTCCTTTATTTTATGCGTGGTTGTGTGCTTTAATGTTTTTAGGCTCATATGGAGTAATCGGAATAAATCAGTGCAAAACTCGGAGTTTCAAAGGAAATTCATAAAGCATGTTTCAGGAGGCCTGACACCGGTGGTCGTGTTGCCCAACACGGGCCGTGTCAGGAAGAGAGCTAAAGGCGAAGTTGCAAAAATTGGATATCAGTGGTGCAACACGGTTACCCGTGTTGCTCAACACGATCCTTGTTGCAAGTCCTGGGACCAAAGCAGAAAAATAGAGGGAATAGGGGTCCAACACGGGTGCTCGTGTTGCACAACACGGTCCGTGTTGGGTGATGACGCTGATTTCAGTGATTTTTCCTATTTTGTTTAGCGGTTGGCCTGCAAGGGTGTTTTTGGGATTTCCAACCAAATTAAGTGAGTCTGCACTATTTAGGAGAGTTTTCAAGATGAATTAGGGATCTTTTGGCACACGAAGAATTATACAATTGGGAAGAGAAGCCTATGCAATTGGAGAAGAACAGAGAACTTTCATGAGCGGAAGTAATTGAAGATCAAAGTTCATATTCCATATTGTAATGTCTTTAGTTAATCTTCTCGTAATTTCTTTGAACAATATGAGTAGCTAAACCCCCCAATGCTAAGGGGGTGTCCCTGATTAACATTTGTGATGATTTTGAATTCTGAATTTCAATAATATATTTATCTTTCATGTTCAATTTAATGGTATAAGGTTTTTAACGCTTTCCTCGTCGAACCAACAGGATTGATATATGACTAACAATTAGGATGGACCTCCATTGTTAGGGTTTTTATACCATTATACTATAGTAGATATCACATAGGACTAAGGATACCCTATAGTAACCGGAATATTCTTGATAATTCAAAGGCTTGATTTCATCATAATTCGCTAAGGAGTTAGGTTTTAGGATGAATGTTCAAAGGTTTGCCCACTAATGACTTAGGAACAAATACCCTTAAGAACCGATAATTGATAGTTGGATTTTGTTATAAAACAAGGGTTCAGAATTATTACATGTTAATGCACACACCTACCCTGGCATGTTACTCATATTTGGCCAAATACATCTTTTACTTTTATTTTCAATTGAATTCATAATTTTCAAACCAAAAAACCCCAAGGATTTTTGTTTAATTGAATTGAAACATAACTTTGTTTTGATACGCAGTCCTTGAGATCGATACTTTGAGTTTTTCCCATTATTACTACGTTGGCAAATTAGTACACTTGCTAATTTACCAATCACCTGCAACATTCATTACACATGTTATTTTAGCAAATTCCGCTATACCTCCATCAAGGATGACTCAAAATGCAATTGTCGGCTTTACTGCCAAACTAGTACGAAAGAGAGCTTTACTGCCATAACTAGTACGGAAGGGACAACTTGCAAAATGCAACACGATATTTTTCAAAACAATTAAATTCATATATATCAACACCAAAACAAAATGATCATGACATACTATGCTACACCACCATGGTTTCCATCAACAATATATCACAAAATACATTATATCACAAAAAGATCACATGATTAAAATGATAAAAAATGTTTTCTTTTATAAATGATGAAGAAAAAAATAAAGAATGTACATATTTATCGGGAGTAATATAATATATGTTTGCGCATGCTCCACCTATTAACAAAAAGAAGAAGTTAATTTTAATAAATTATCAATTCTATTTTTGAAAGCTTATATTATATTTAATAATTAAGAGAAAGAGCATATTACATTAGGTTTTTTCCTAATCCCATACAAAACTCGAATACTTGAAGTCAATCACAACCACAAATTAAATCTTAAACAATAAATGGATGTAAAGAAGCTTGAAATGAATCAATAACTCTCCCCACAATGCTAAAGGTTGACATAAAGCCACATTATATATTTGAATGACAAGAACATCTGCTGCCAAACGGGACAACACTCCACTATTCAAGTTCCACCATTCCAAGGCACAAAGTGACAAATGACTATTATCTTTAGAGTGTGTTTGGATGAGGTAATTAGAAATTTTAAAAGAATTTAAAATTCAAAGCAATTCAAATGATTCAATTGAAATCCATTCATTTTTAAATTATTTTGTTTGGATGGAGTATTAACATAATTCATTGTTAGATTTTTGAGGTATTTTTTTTATAAAATTTAAAATTTTGGGACCAAATTAAAAAGTAGGGACTAATTTGCAATTTTTAAAAATTGGAAGGACCGAATTGTAAAATTTAAAAACTATTAAGGACCAATTTGAAATTTTTTGGGATCAATTTTGGAATTTGGAAAAATATGATGACCAATTTGTAAAATTTTAAAATAACACTAACAAATATATTTTATAGAGTATGAGAGAAATGCAAAGTACGATTTCCCATCACCAAGAACTCGATGTTTCTGCTTTATCAAGGTATGGGAGTTTGTTCTATAATTGGTGTGTAAGTTTAGGGATAAAGGGGATTTTCTTAATCCATTTTCTTTTTTCTTTTAAGGATTGTTGTTCTTGAATCATGTACGTTTTATGCAAAACCTTTATGATTATATTGTGTATGTGATTCTGATTTTAACTATGATTTAGTGAATAAACATGAATGATTTAATGCTATATATGTTGGATTTGTACTCATTCTGATTCGATAAAAGTTCTTTAATTCTTATGTGTTGATTTTTGAGATCTGGAGTTGTTACGGTGAGAAAAAGTCGAAAAAAGTTGAAAAGTCAAATAGTCGGCTGAAAATCGATTGTGCGGCGGTGGAGCAGGGGCGTTGAAAATTTAAAAAAACAGCGGTGGGGGTTGTTGGAGTTCCGCGTGCATGTCTGTATGGTTTCAAGTTTTTTTTTAAATTTTTGTGTTAGCTGTTGATTGGTCACCATTTCTATTAAGTTTATGTCTTTCATCCAGCACAAATTCATCATCTCGGCAACACATTCAGTTGTTTTTATTGCTTTTCAAGTAAAGTTTATCTTATTTATTAATTTATAGTATTGCATTGCAGTTGTTTAAAGTTTATGTCAAAAGATCCTCTTTATGCCTTTGTTTGGTAGTGTTAGTGTTGCAGGTTGATGCGTGTGATCAGAGGAACTAATGGCAGGTCTTGAGGAACTCCGAAAGGCTGAAAGATTGGAATTGTTGAAGAATCAGGAGGTCAACACGGGCACCCGTGTACATCAACACGGCCCGTGTTGAAAGCTTCAGTAAAGAATTGAACGAGCGCAAATCAGTGAATCAACACGGGCACCCGTGTTAATCAACACGGCCCGTGTTGATAGGTCTGGGCAGAATTTCAACACCACATGAGTTAGTGGATCAACACAGGCACCCGTGTTAATCAACACAGCCCGTGTAGATGGAAGCGAAAGAAAAATGTTACTTTGGATTTGTTTAAGTTGTCTGGTCATGAAGGGCACTTTAGACTTTTTGCTGACACTGATGCTGATACTATTTAAACGAAGTTTGTGTAAGGAGCCAGACACTTTTTGACAGACGTGAAAAGAGAATACGATAGAAGATTGGAGAAACAAAGGGTTTGGGAAAGAAGAAGATTGTCATGAACGGAAGCAATTGAAGATTCAATCTCCTCCAATTTCCTGTAATGTCTTTATTCCATATTTTGTTTTCTTTGAATACTATGAGTAGCTAAACCCCCCAATGCTAGGGGGTGGCCCTGATTTCACTTTGTAATGACTCTGAGTTTGCAATTGCAATAACAATCATGTTTTTCGATGTTAATTTATTCTCTTGATGATTTTAATGCTTTTCCTTTCGGACAAATTGGAATTGATGTATGATTATCATTTAGGTTAGACCACCATTGATAATGCTTTCATGAGAATATGCTATAATAGATATTACCTAGGACTAGGAATACCTTATAGCAACCGGATATTCTTGATAACTTAATCGCTTGATTTCACCGTAAATTTCTAAGGACTTAGGGTTTAGGATGAAGGATCAAAGGTTTGTTCACTAAGGACTTAGGATCAAATAACCTTAAGCTCCGGTAATTGATTATTGAAAATAAGTTGTTGAAATAGAAATTCTAGAGTTGTTACAGAGTCAATCATCCATTATCCCTAGCATGTTACTCATACTTGCTAAAGAGTCAATTTCATTTACTGCTTATTCTACTTTTCGCTAAGTGATAATCACCAAACAAAACCAATTGAAGTTTTTGTTTAATTGAACCTTGAATTGAACTCATTATTCTTACGCAGTCCCTAAGATCGATATTCGGGGAATTTTCCCTATTATTACAAGAGGCAAAATAGTACACTTGCTGTTTTACCGATCAGTTGTCTCAGCTTCGTGTTTTGGAACTTTTCAGTTCATTTCGCTGGTCCTTTAACTTTTAGGATTATGCTTCTTAGGCATATATTGAGTCTGTTAGATTTTGACAATTAGGAATATGTAACCACTGCTAATTACAGTGAGACCATTTTAGAGTTAAGTTAGGGGTTAAGGGTAAACTTAGAGGGCAACGGTTTTGGGAAACCCGTGAGCCTAGTGTTTGATAAATATAAGAGTAACCTAAATGGAGAATCATGAGTTCTGTTTGTTTATGAGAAATTTAATTGATAGCCACTTCTAGTGATATTCTTAAGAAAAAAGGAACGAAGACCTTTCTTTGGAAAATAATTGTAAGCTTGAAAGCTAAAAGGTTGTGAAAATTTCAAAACACTCGATTCACTCTATTTATAAGCAACAACAAATGAAGGATTAAGACCAACTATGAACAGAGATCACAAGATCAACGACTAGATTTCCACTCATGGATACACGTTTACTCGACTGCACTTAAGTACTATGTAAACTGCACCATACCTTAGCTCGTCACATCATTGCACGTGTCTGGAATGTGTAATGAAGTGTTTCATTGATGGGACCGTATTAAATGTGTGTGTTCCCCATTACTTCTTCAAAACATTGTCCCCAAGCAATTATACTCTATTTCACATCGGACCACGACATGGAGGTCGATCAATGATACTAAAGGCTTCCCCTAGCTCCTTTAGTGTCTAACAAAGTTTTAGGAGCAACTCTTTTGGACCGGCCAAAGGCCCAAATGACCAAGATCTAATCCATCTCCACTCTACTCGACCCAAAGTATTAAAAAAATTCACATGCAAATAACAAGGTACAATCTGTTATCTTCAATTTTACTATACTTATCTTAAATCTTGAACTGACTTGGGCATTGGAGAGCTAACCATGTTGGCCAACCCCGCGCCACTGTAAAGGAGATTAGAGCCACCGTCCGAGAACAACAAGTATCCAACTTTCTTCATTTCTGGTACCTTCGTAAAATTAGAGTATTCATTTCTGATTCTCAAACCGAACATACACACAATATATATATATATATATATATATATATATATATATATATATACACACACAATATTTATATAGACACACACCTCTTAAGCTAAAAAAGAATTTGAATTAGAAATTATAGTTATCTTTACCTTCTTATTCAAAAGGTAGAATATATTTTTTTTTTTAAAAGTCAATTATATATAAAAGAAAATACATAATATTGAGGGACATAAACTAAAATACAGTCAAACCATGAAATTAGCTCAAAAGAATATATATAATTCAAATACAACAAAATTAATTTAAAATAAATTACAGTAAACACACACACAAACACAAACAAAATCCAGTGAATCCGCGTACGATTGCGAAACCAACTAGCAAAAAAAGAGTTTTGTGCGAGTTTTCATTTTTCTTAATGGCGAATGAACCAATCGTCAACACAGACTAATTCACGAACGAACAACCTCTAGAAAAAACAACAAGCAAGGCGGCTTTTTTAAGTTAAACAATCCAACATCAACCAAATAGATTGATACAAATATTAATCAATCTGACATCAATCACGATGATTGATATAAATATTAAGTCGACACTAGCGTAGAGGAGACAATTAAACCTTAAATATTGAAACATGCAAATCTCAACAGATTTGAAATGATTGTTGATCTGCCTACAATGAACGTTAAGCGGCAAGATCAACAGTTGCCAGAGCCAAACCTCCAGAGCAGAGGAAACCAAACTATCAGAACATATATGAGTTTCCAAGGACCACCAATGCAACCCAAAGAAGGTGAATGGTGGAGCGGCCTGAGAGGCTTCACACCAACAAAGCCAAAGGCTAGATAGAGTCATTAGAAGTTTGAATTTAGGGAGAAGAAGATGTTGTTGTGTTAGCTATAAGGTAGAGGAAAAACGATTACAGAGAAAGAAGACTATCTTTAGGTAGGATAAAATTTGAAAACAAAATTATTATATTTTTAAAAATGAAAAACAATTTGAAATAAATTAAAACCATTTAAAATATATTAGTTATTTAATATTTTTTTTGTTCTGTACGTTAATTTTAGGGTTTATTTTTAACTTTAAAACGGTCTACATTGATCCCTTAACTCTTTAAAATGTACAATGTTAATTCTTTTCGCCTAATTAATGATAAATTTAACGACCGATTTTTGAATTTGTTTCATAGCTAATTTGATAAAAAAGAATTAAAATGATAAATTTAAAAAAATTGAGACCAATATAAATTTTGTTAAAGTTAAAGCACCTAAATAAATATCGAGTTTAACATACAGAATAAAAAATTATTAAACCTTAATTAAATAAATATTTTTTTTATCATCTTATATTTATTGACCTCTTCATTAATTTTTTCCGACACTTTAATTATAATCAATTAACTTTTCAGTTATAGTCTAGATTTGCATCTATTAACTAATTTATCAATTATAAAGTATCTTATAATTTAATTTTATCAACCAAACTTTAAATAACAACTTAAAAAAAAATAATTGTAACATTTTTCAACTTATAGTTCTCTTTGGATTAGAGTTACAACTAGAGCTGTTAAAATGAGCTACCAGATCCTGATCCTAAACGGGTGGGTTTTGACGGGATCATGAATTTTTAAGAATTCTGTGTAATATAAACTAAAAAATTACAATCAGAGCCCGGTCCTACAAGGCTTCAGGCTACCGTGTCTTAAATGGCTTTTTTATATATATTTTTTTTTAAATTCCATAATATTTATATAAATAAAATTAAAAAATTATATTATTTTAAACATAATATATTTTTAAGTACTATATTATCTCTTATAAATTCTATAATGTATTTCTAAATACAATATATGTCTAAATTGAAAATAATAATACTTGAATATTTAACATAAGAGAAAAACTAATACAATACGATGAAAAAATGTTGATTGCATTGATGTATAATATTTAAAAGAGAAAGATTGAATAGAATAAAGATAAAATTTAGAGAGGTGAGAAAAATCAATATGCTATTTTAGAGTAAGACAATATAAATATTAATATAATTTTTTTAAAATTTATAATTATGTAGATCTTATGAGCTACTCACGGCCTATATGGACTAGCCCTAATCGGTAACGGGCTTTTTAAGACTAAACTAGAAGGACCATGAAAAATATGAGAAATCTACATGCCACCTCCTTTTTTATACCTGGCACCCCCCATATTTTTTTAATCCAATTTTACCCTTGTTGAAAAATGTTGAGATATAAAGAATTTCCGAAAGAATTTCTCGGTATGCACTATCTAAATTCTATAATGTATTTCTAAATACAATATATGTCTAAATTGTATAAAATAATACTTGAATATTTAACGTAAGAGAAAAACTAATACGATGAAAAAATGTTGATTGTATTAATGTCTAATATTTAAAAGGGAAAGGTTGAATATAATAAAGATAAAATTTAGAGAGGTGAGAAAAATCAATATGCTATTTTGGAGTAACACAATATAAATATTATAAATTTTTTAAAATTTATAATTATGTGGGTCTGATGAGCTACCCACGACCCATATGGACTAGCCCTAATGGGTAGCGGGTTTTTTAAGACTGGACTAAAAAGACCATGAAAAATATGAGAAATCTACATGCCACCGCTTTTTTTATACTTGGCACCCCCCATATTTTTTTAATCCAATTTTACCCTTGTTGAAAAATGTTAAGATACAAAGAATTTACGGTAAGCACAGTCAAATTTTCGGCACAACATACCGGAAATTTCCGGTTTATCATACCGGAAATTTTATTTGATTTAAAATTTTCGGTATAGCAAAAATTTCAAATTTCCGATTCTTACTAGAAATTTCAAATTTATGGTATCACTATTTTTTTGGCTTAATTGCAACTTTGGTCCCCCTATTTAGCATATTTCTTGATTTTGGTCCCCCCATTTTAAAAACCACTATTTTAGTCCCTTTTTTAAGTTTTCATGTGAATTTTGGTCCCCCATCAAATCTGGTGCCTATTTTCAGTGACATGGCACATTTTTTGTTGAGCTGGCATGTAATATTTATTCACTTCATTTTAATACATTAAATATACATACTATATTTACCATTTAATTTAAATAGAATATAATTAAATAAATATCAATTAAATAATAACCTTATGTTTTACCAACATTATCTTGAAAACAAGAGGGACAAAAGCATTACAACATCCACGAAGAACCCAATACCCAATATGAACCCTAACGGATAAAACCCATCACCCACGAAGAACACAAGCGAACACAAGCACACGATACATTTCAGAATCGATTGGTATGGCAAACTCAAGCTATGTTTCGAGGTAAGTAAATCGATCATTTGTTCTGTGCGATTTGTAATGTGCTCTGCGTTTTCTGTGCGATTCGTTGTGGTTGTTGTTTTGTTCGATTTGTAATGTGCTCTGCGTTTTCTTTTGCGTTTCTGCAATTTGTGTGTGGTTCCTAATTTCCCTAATTCCATAAATTGTTGTGAAATTGTTGTGGTCCCTAATTTCTGCAAAACTGTAATTTAATGTTGTGGTCCAGAAATTGTTGTGCGAATTGTTGTGGTCCCTAATTCCAGAAATGTAATGTAATGTGGTCCCTAATTTCTGAAATTGTTGTGGTCCCTAATTTCTGCTGTACTGTATTGTAAAGTGGTCCCTGAATTGTTTATTCTGAAATTTATGAAAGTTTCATATTCAATTGCAGGCCACCTGAAACCCAATTTTTCAGACTTAGGTTACATCATCGGGGCTATTTTGTAGATAATCCAGTCAAGTTGTACGTTGGCGAGCTTGTTACTGAAATAGATTGGGACTTGGATGTGGATTTGCTATCCCATATGCAAATTGAAGAATTGGTCAAAGCTGAGGGGTATCGTAACCTAAAGTGCTTATGGTATTGGAACCCCAACTATTCCTTCTCACGTGGACTTCGACCTCTAAATAGTGACAATGATGTGTTAAGGTTAGTGGAAGATGTTAGAGGATTTAAACTCGTTGACATCTATGTTGAACACAAAGTTGAAGAAATTTCTATTGGTGATGTTATTTTTTAGGAGGAAAGTGTGGAGGTTAATGGTGAGGGAGCACACATAGAGCAAAATGTTAAGGAAAGTGTGGAGGTAAATGTTGAGGAAAATGTGGAGGTTAATGGCGAGGGAGCAAATGTGGAGGAAAATGTTGATGTTACTAATGAGGAAGTTAGTGAAGAAGTTGGTGAAGAAGAAAATGTGGAGTTTAATGTAGAAGAAAATGTTGAGGTTACTAATGAGGAAGTTAGTGAAGAAGAAAATGTGGAGTTTAATGTAGAAGAAAATGTTGAGGTTACAGATGAAGACAGCGAAACAGATCCAGATTATAGCATGAGCAGTGAGGATGATGAGGAAAATGATGAAGCTGTCTTAGATGAGTTGGATTTAGAGTCGGATGTTGTTGTTGATTGGCAAACAATTCTCCCCACGTTTACAACAAAAAAACCGTCAATGATGCATGATATTTCTGATAATGAAAGTTGTGACTCGGATGTGCTTCATACTCCGCCGGATAGTGATGATGAAGTTTATATGGAAAGGTTTCCAACTTTTAAAGAAACTACAAATTTGGAAGTAGGGATGATGTATAAGGATAAAGTGCAAATCAAAGATGCCATAAAGGAGTATGCTATGGAGAAGAATAAGAATCTTGAAATCAAGAAAAATGACAAGAAGAGAGTGGTTGTCAAATGCATTGAAGGTTGTCCATTTCATATTAGGTTTAGCATGAGGTCTACCAACCAATTTTGGCAACTAGTTAGTTTCACCAATGAACATACTTGTCACATGACACCTAAGAATAGACAAGCGACAACACAATGGTTAGCTCGCAAATTTGTGGATACATTGAGACACACTCCTGACATGAAAACTAAAGGGCTGATTGCAGAAGGTGTTAGGAGATGGGGGGTGAAGTTGTCAAGTCATCAAGCTTATCGAGCAAAGAGAAAAGCTATAGCATTGATTCAAGGTGCAGGTCGTGAACAGTTCAACCATCTTAGGAGTTATGCTGAGGAGTTGTTAAAGTCAAATCAAACTCTACTGTCAAAATTAAGTGTGATGATTCTGAATCTGGACCTATTTTTGAACGAACATATGTATGCTTAGAAGCTTGTAAGGCAGCATTTGCAACCACTTGTAAGCCTTTAATTGGATTGGATGCTTGTTTCCTAAAATGGGAATTTGGAGGCCAATTAATAGGTGTTGTTGGTAAGGATGGAAACAACAAGATTTATCCAATCGTTTATGCCGTCGTGGAAGCGGAAACAAAAGACTCTTGGCAATGGTTCCTTAAGTTGTTACTTGAAGACTTGTCGTCCATCCAACACATGGATTACGGGTTTATATCTGATCAACATAAGGTATGTCTTAAAATTATGTCTACATTGTGTCTTAAAATTATGTCTTACTAATGACTTGCATTATGTCTTACTGTTAAACACTTGCATTATGGTTTACCAAGAAGGATCCTGAAGATTTTGTTTCATCGTACTATCGGTAACGTCTTCTCATAGTGTTTTACTTTGACATAACATGTTAAGTTACTGATGCATGATTTTTTTGAAAATAGGAAGTCTACTGTGTTGGCTACTTATGGCCATATTGTTATGCCAACCAATGGCCCATAACTATGGCCTGCTACTGTTGCCAACCCAATCAACCCACCAGTCATGCGGAGGTCTATCGGTCGTCCAAAGAAGAATCGCAGCAAGGCAAACGATGAACCGAGCAACAGAAGTACACTACCTATAAGTCTTCAAACTGTCAAGTGCAAGAAATGCGGTAACTTTGGCCATAACAAGCGAACATGTAAAGGGAAAAGAGCAGCAGAGAGCGATTCCCAAAGGTGGCAACAAAAAGGCGAAAAAAATGGCTGGACAAACGGTTATTGAAGGAGGGTCACAAGCACCGCCATCAACCCAAGACTAGTTGTTTAGGCTGTTATGTTATCTTTTGTATTTAGGCTGTTATGTTTTTTGAAAATAGGCTGTTATGTACTGGTATGGTTATGTTCTGGTATTATTATGTTCTGGCACTGTTATGGCAATGAGATGGTTATATGTTATGGTTATGTTTATTTGGCAATATTGTTACACTGTTCATTCTGGTACTACTGTAATTAAACTGTAATACAACACACACACATCATGCATGTTAGGGTGTAATGTGTGTGTTGTGGCAGGGAAATTTAGGTCACACAGTAGCATCTAGAAGCTTCTATATTAGGCACATGTGCAAATGATATAAATGACTGACCTGTGTAACATAATTATGTTCTATCAGAACTCTAACATCACTATCAGTTACTTAGTTTTAGTCTAGCTGATATGAACTTTCTTTTCCTCTATTGACAGAGCAGTTATCTTGTTACTCATTCTGATGTATGAAAATAGATACTGACTCCAAAAGATTTTCTAAAACTGTCTCTAAATTTTCTTTCATATTTCAGAAGTTCTTTTTTCATTTTCTTCTTTGGTCAACTAACAATATTGCAAAATGAGAGCACCCAATAAAATGAGGAAGAAAAGAAAACAGACAAAATTTCTGTCAACTACCATGCAAGAACTGACACTACTACATGGTATTTTTACCAGCTAAATAATCGCTATGGTTCTATAGTATAAGAGGCGTATTTTGAGAATTGCAAAGGTAAAACTTCATTTTGTTGATATTTCAACCAGAAAAGTTTAATTAATGAATATCATCAAGCGTCATTTATGAGTTTGGTGCATAAGATCATTTGGTACCACAAGTAACAATGATTAAACTGACAAATAAACACTGAGAAAATACACAAACCATTTTCATTAATACTGAGAAATAACACAATCATATTTAATTAATACAGAGAAATTACTCATAACCATTACTCATCAATACATAGAAAAAACTTCATTTGAATACATGTGTTGTAACTATGGCACACACAAGTAACATTACAAACACGATCGACAAACCCAGATAATAACCCATAAACCTTATCTTCATCTTCAACAAGTCTTCCTTTTTCTGTGTGTCCCTCATTAAATCCATAACCTCATCATTTTTGTTCTTCAAATATCTAATCATATCTTTTGCACGGTTGCTCATGTCATCATCAACCCATTCAAAATAGTTGCATCCTTTTTTTCCCATCACCTTATAATTACCACAGCCATGAAATCTTCTTCCGGGATTCTCATAAGTCCATGATGTCATCAATGGTGACTCAATTTCACACCAACATTTACTCCCTCTTCTTCTTCTTCTTAAACCAGACTGGTTTGTTGAGGCAAACGAAAAACTTCTTCCAGACATGGGTTGGAGAAGAAGATGAAAGAAGAAGATAAATAAGCAATGGATCTGATATTGGAGACAAAAAAAAGTGTTTGGAGCTGATGAAGAAAGCACTCGGTTTGCTTTGAGGATGAAGGAAGCGCATGAAGGAGGCGCAGTGTTTGCCAATTTTTAAGGTTCAATATCATTCAAGAATTTATATAATGATATTTGATTAATAATTAGGAAATTACGTTTAAGAAAATTATTAAGTTACATAACAAATTACAAAAAGAATTGGATTTAATTTTTAAATGAGTTGGCAGCTGACAGGTCAACAGACTATATGCCATGTCATAAAAAATTAGCCTCAAATTTGCATAGGGACTTAAATCCTAAAAAAAATCAAAGTTGAGGGACTAAAATAGTGGTTTTTAAAATGGGGGGGACCAAAATCAAGAAATATGCTAAATAGGGGGACCAAAGTTGCAATTAAGTCTTTTTTTTGCAAAAAATACTGGAAATTTCAGTTATAAGAAAATTTTCAGTACATCATAACGAAAATTTTAGTTAATTTAAAATTTCCGGTACATACCGGAAATCTCAAATTTATGGTATCACAGTTTTTTTTCCAAAAAATATCGGAAATTTCGAAAAATCTAGTAATTTTTTCAAAATTTCCGTTATTTTTTTGAAATTTCCAATAAAAACTCATGGAAATTTTTAAGAATTCAGTATATTTTTTTCAAAATTTCCGTTATTTTTTTGAAATTTCCAATAAAAACTCATGGAAATTTTTAAGAATTCAGTATTTTTTTTTAAAATTTCCGATTAAAAGGTATAATTGTAAAAGCATAATTTTGGAGTATGATAGGTAGATTTTTAAAAAAATATAAACTCTAATTTTAAGTTTCAAACTCTCTATAATTTTAAGACCTTGCGAGCCGGGCCACAGGACTTGCCCATTTTCAATGCTCTAGTTACAACTACACAACTACTATAAGTTAACTAATATTTAAAGCTATTTAAGAAAAAAAAAGTCTTACAGACATGATTACTAATAATTGCAAGTTCAATAATTAAATTCCAATTATAGCCATCAAGTCTAAAAATAATGGTTTAATGTCATAATTATTTATTATTGTGCTTTGCCTTTTTTCAGTTAAAGAAAATAAAGCTGTCTAGTCTTGTTTATCTACTCCTAAACAGATCACTAATTTATTTTCAAAGAGTTACAATGTTTTACTCCATAAACATTACAAAGAGTAATATTAGATGATCCATCATCATCACATTTTGCCACAAGAGTATATCTAAATGTTAATCTGTCATATACCGTCCTAATTTAATTAAGCAAACAAAGTAAAAAAATCTTGCACTACTCACCTAATCATCCCATCACAATAACGTGTCACTACACTAGCAATAGCACCCATTTCTTATCTCAAACAAGCAGATCCAATCCAAACAAGTAAACACAACACAAAAACAAGTCCAACTAAACAAACAAAAAAACAGAAGTACAACAACACAAAGAACTCAAATTAATTAGCCATGTATGGTTAAATACAACTTCTAGAACTTTCACCATGGTCTCTACCTAATAGAGACACAGTAAAAAAAGTAAAAAAAAAAACACTTTGGTGGTAAATCAACATCATCATCATTCATTATTCATTCATTCATCACCTCACTTCCAGATCCAAACGGCACTCAATTTTAACTAATACCCAAAATAACCTTATGTTCTTTATTTCTCACTCTGCCTAGTTCGGTGGTTGTGTTGTTTTGTGCTGTGTTGTGCCAGGTTGTCCGTAACAACCACAAAAACCGCATGTCAGGAAATTCTCTTCATTCCTTAGTTCGGACGGTACCAGGTCAGTGAGTACTGAAACTCTTTCGTTTTTAGTTTCAGTTCTTGTTTATGTTTTTCTTATGCATCAATTAGGGTTTCTTTTCTTTCAGTTTTTCCAATTTTAAGTTTTGTGAGTTGTGTTCTGTGATTGCTTAATGGATCTGATTCTTGTGAATTGTGGAAATGAATAATTAATGATGGTTATTAATTTACTATTAACGTAATTAATTGTTTAATTACTTACTAAGTGTGGTTAGTTATTGTAAACAATCATGTAATGAATGTTGAAATTCTTGATACCATGTTAGGTTAGATTTTTGTGACTTGTAGTATTTGGTTACATTGTTCAGGTTTCCATAGGTTGTTGTTGCATTTTGTAAATTGCAGCATTTTCTTGAAGATTAAAAGGAAGAGAAAATGAGGATCAGGAACAAGTACAAGAAATCAACGGCTTTTCGTTGTTGCGATGCAGGGGGGAGATGTTCTACTTTGGTTTTTGTGTTGAGTTTGTTAGGATGTCTTCTTTTGCTTCAATTGTATTCATATGTTCATCAGACAGAGAGACACGGTGGAGAGACTCATCTGCGCGCGTTTTATCATCATCCGCAATTTCGTGAACTTCAAGAAGCGGAAGAGGAGAACCTTCATGTTCCGCCGCCGAAGGGAAAGAGGTCTCCTCGGGCAGTAAAGCGCAGGCCGAAACGGACGACTACATTGATTGAAGAATTCTTGGATGAAAATTCCCAAATGAGACATGTGTTTTTTCCCGGTCGTAAAAGAGCTATAGATCCAATGCAGGCTGATGAAATTGATAAGTATCAGTACTACCCTGGGAGAATGTGGTTGGATACGGAAGGTCATCCGATTCAAGCCCATGGAGGAGGCATTTTGTATGATAAAAACTCAAAGACATACTATTGGTATGGTGAATATAAAGATGGGCCCACCTACCATGCTCACAAGAAAGGAGCCGCTCGGGTAATTCCAACTTTTTTTTTTAATGAACGCTTGTTTTCTTTGCTAGTAATTATTTCTCCCTTAAAACTATAGGGTTTTGTTACGTAGCTTTAATTTTTACTACAGCAATGCTATTTAGTGCGAGAAACAAAATCACAAAACTCGCAATTTGAAACATGGATGTAGCCGATAATCTTTTAATATTTAAAAAAATACAATATTGGTCTTTGGCGGAAAACATGGATGATGGTTAGGGTTATTCGTGACTTTCGGGAATCTTTGGCTCAAAACATCTTTATGTTGTATTTAGATTATAGCTTATTGTGGGGAAATAATTGCCTTGTTCATGCAACTTTGTGAGATGAGAAAGCTGGAACTATTAAAAAGAAACAAGTATTTCCCATGCATAAATTTTCCCAAACATATCCTTAGCATATTGTCATTAATAGTTAAAATTGCTGGCAAAGAAATAGTGTATGTTTCGAAGATCTCATTTTGTTCTTGATATGCTAATGTTGGTACAAAGTTTCATTGTCTTGTTAGTTTATGGAACTGGTATATATAGTGATCTTCCAATTAGAATGGTGGAGATATTATTAATGTCGAGTTAGAAATTGGCACACGAACAGAATTCAATGCGGCGTTCTGTTCTGTTTTTTTACCTTTGTTCTATTCTACTTCTAGTATACCCTAATCTATCGACCAAACTCTACCTATATGTCTTTTCAAATTGGATCAAATGCAAATACTAATATGTAGACAACTTATTTTGAAAATGGAAAAAATAAATAATTCTTTTTGAAAAGTAAATCTTGCAGATTTTGATTGAAATGCAATTTTATGATAACTTTAGGTTCAAAGCCTATTTGGCCCATCCAAGATTCAGAAATCCGTTGTCTATTTGTTCAAAGACTCTTGGAAATCAAGTGAATATTAGTTCTTATATTGGATGAACAAAGAAGTTCTTACTTCCAACAGACCTAAGCATATATACAATTTGATAATTCTACTTTGCCAACCGTAAAGTAGTTATACTAGTCAGAAGCTTACATGGCTGTATCAAAAGGAAAGGTCCTTGTTTTATTTTACATTCCATATGGCTGTATCTAGATGGCAAGATTTTCAGTGATTGCAAAACCCTCTTTTTTTAAGGTACTGGACATGAAATTTGCCATGCTAATTGACAGGTACATCTTGTCTACTGACTGGTTCATAAGAGAGTGGCCCATTGTGGTCGAGGAAAATGTTTTGTATTTGTATCCAAATTACTCGGGCAATCTTAAGTTTTTCCTTCTTCAGTTCATCTTTCTATTAGGGATAGCAAGGAATGTATGCTGCTAATGAGTTTAAGTGTAGAATGTTATGATTTAATGGCCAAGTAGATATCAAAGAGTGCTATTCTTAGCACCAATAGGTGTTTTATTTTCATATGCACATTTCCCTTTCTTGCTGTACTTTATGAACTTGTAAACTAGTTTCTCCTTAAATTGACATGCTCTATCATTTACTTGTATAATTTGGAAAAACTATCTTCCATACTCTTGTGGTTAAAGTTGTGATTTTGTACCATGTTATCAGTTCATACTAGCTGTTATTTTCTCACCTTCCAGTAGCTCCCAAAGGGATTCATTTTATTATTTATTTATCAAATAACCTTGTACATTCACTAAGTTGAACTGAAAATAATGATTCTCTCTTCATCCACCAGGTGGACATTATTGGAGTTGGCTGTTATTCTTCCAAGGATTTATGGACCTGGAAGCACGAGGGGGTTGTATTGGCAGCAGAGGAAACAAACGAAACCCATGATCTGCACAAGTCTAATGTACTCGAGAGGCCAAAAGTGATTTACAATGAGAAGACTGAAAAGTATGTGATGTGGATGCACATTGATGATGCTAACTATACCAAAGCGTCTGTTGGCGTGGCAATCAGCGACACACCTGATGGTCCTTTTGATTACCTCGGTAGCCAAAGGCCACATGGATACGAAAGCAGGGATATGACAGTTTTCAAAGACGATGATGGCGCTGCATATATAATCTACTCCTCCGAAGACAACAGTGAACTGCACATCGGACCCCTAACCGAAGATTATCTCAACGTAACATCCCTCATGAGAAGGGTTCTTGTTGGACAACACCGAGAAGCACCGGCTCTATTCAAGCATCAGGGAACATACTACATGATCACATCAGGTTGCACAGGGTGGGCCCCGAACGAAGCACTGGCTCATGCTGCAGAGTCAATAATGGGACCTTGGGAAACAATGGGAAATCCATGCATGGGAGGAAACAAAATGTTTAGACTAACAACATTCTTTGCTCAGAGTACTTTTGTGCTTCCTATTCCTGGTTTCCCTGGAATGTTCATCTTCATGGCAGATCGATGGAATCCAGCTGACTTAAGGGACTCGAGATATGTTTGGTTACCGTTGATAGTGGCGGGACCGGCGGATGAGCCTTTGGAATATAGTTTTGGATTCCCATGGTGGTCAAGAGTGTCTATCTATTGGCATAGAAAATGGAGATTGCCTCAGGGGTGGAACCCTTTTCAAATAATGTAGTGTTGTTGTGTTAATGTACATTCATTCAAAGTTATCATATACAAAATATAAAAAAGTGTTGCGTGTGAAGCACATTGTGTATTAGTCATAACAGGTTATAGAAACATGAAACCGCAAATAACTGTTCAGCGGTCGAGAAAGATTATCTTCTTGATCATTGGAGTTTTGTTAATAATCCAACACTCTTGATTAGTTTTAGCCGAGCATTGTGTGTAATATTAACAATGTAAATGATTCTTTTCTTTTGATTTTTTCATTTTTGTTTCCTTACCATTGGCTACACCTTGTGGACTTTTCTTTTGATTTTGTATGTTGTTTCCTTGGTTACCAATTTACCATTGGCTGTGGAATATCTTACACACGCACGTAGGAGATGAGAGCATGGTGGAGATGTTACGGCATAAAAAGTAGTGTGGATGACAATCAATCGACCATTTGAAGTGGAACAATTACTATCAATGACTTTTATCAGTGTCAATATCTTGAGATTGATTGTTCCCACTAATCAAGTTAGTTTCAAGAAAGAGATGAACAATAGAACCTATATTGATTAGATTTTTTCGGCATATTTAATGAAATATCCAAATATAGTTTTAGAATCAAGTTTATTTGTTTTTTTTAATCGTAAACTCTTATTTCATATGAACATCCCCAAATATGTATATGACACCATAACTCAAAATGTGTCTTCTACCCCATTATAATATGGTGAACTAGACTGAGTATTGGACAACTATCTCGTTATCTTGAAGAAATTTTACAAATAGATACATGACCTGTCCATATTCTACCTTACTATTCTCCACTTATATTAGTTCTTACTATTATAATTTTCTTTTTGCAATTCTTTGCTACTTCAACCTTAACAACTTTTAAAGCATCTGATGTTTCGTTATTGTTATAACTAATTAATATAAGGCATGGAACATATGAAGTATTTAATATCTTGTATGTATAGATGGGAAATTAACACATAACGACCGTGTAAATAAAAAAAATTAAATTTGAAAGAACCTATAAGGATAAACAACAAATACATGTACTCGAACTAAAAATACTAATTTCAAATATAATTTAAGTTGTGTAAGCTCAATTAGGATTGTATATAAATAATCATAGGTTGTATCCTTATTTATACAATTCAAGTGAATAATATAATCTTTATTTCCTTTATTATTCTCTCTTTCTCTCCTCACTAAAAGTGTCTCACGCACTAACAAATTGGTATCAGAGCCTGGTTATTGTTCCAGGGAACGTGAATCAATTGCTCCAAAGATGAATGGTACTAATGGCATTCCGAATTCTCTTTCAACTCTTGACGGCAAGAATTGGATCCGATGGAAGAAACAGATTGTCATACCCCAATTTTTGACCCAAAGATCATACATCATTTGCATTCAATCATCAATCAAGAGCACCATTATGATGCTTTATCTTTGATACTGTGATTATCTCTGAGGGGAATTATCGAGCATTTATAGCCTTTTTATTTGTTTATACTAACCAAAAAAATCAAAAATATATGTTTTGTCTCTTTTGTTTATATTTTACAGGTGAAAGATCGGGCAAAAATCAAAACAGTGCAAGAAAACAGTTTTTTGAAAATTTGAAGGTGGAAATCGATTTACCCCTGTGGGAAATCGATTTCCTGTGCGCAAAATTCAAAAAAATATAAGGAGGGAAGCTTGACATCATTTTGGCACCTTTTTATTTGATCATTTTATCAATTTTCCACCTCATCAAAATTAACTCATTCATTAAACCCACTTTAACCTCATTTTACCATTTTTACCATTTAAATTGCCACTTTAATCACCAATTAAACACAAGCTAATTACCAAACACAAAAAGACCAATTTGCCACTACTCTTGCTCCAATTCTATAAATAGAGCCCTCTACTCTCTCATTTCTCAAGCTTTTGATAGCCAAAAAAGTTCTTGCAAATTCATTTCTCAAGCTTGGAGAGCCAAAAAATTGCTTGCAAATTCATTTCTCACCCTTTCCAAAACCCTCACCCAAAGTTCATTTTCATAAGATTAGTAAGGTTCACATTGAATCTTGCTAATTTTGAACTAAGCCTCCTACATTTCACTCTTTTCTTTGATTGTTTATCTCCATACTTGAAGGATCTACACTTTGTGCTTGTTCTTGAAGCTACTTCAACACTTTAATTCAAGAATTGGTAAATTTCTCAATTCTAAGATGTAGATCTTTGTTGCTTGTGTTCAATGCATCTTTGATGCTATATTGGTGCTATTTGATGGTGATTTGATGGAAAATTCGTGCTCCAATGGATATGTGATCATAAGGTGTTTGTATGTTTGCTTAAGTCAAGTTTTATGCCTCCTAATGCTGATTTTTTGAATGCTGCGTGCAGGAAATCGATTTCCCTCTGTAGGAAATCGATTTCCACCTTATTTTTTTTTAAAAATTTGAACTCTGGACTCAGGAAATCGATTTCCTACAGAGGTAAATCGATTTCCTGCTGGCAGAATGTGTTTTTTTGCCTTTTTTATGCTTGTTTTGGCTTCCTACTTCCTCCATTTCATTAATATCATTGGATCTAGGATGTTGATAGGTTTGAAATGACCTAATCCATAATATTAGATGAATGATATTAATGATAGTGTGAGTTGATTATCTTTTGTGAATTTTATTCTTCTTCCTCCATTTCATTAATATCATTGGATCTAGGATGTTGATAGGTTTGAAAGAACCAAATCCATAATATTAGATGAATGATATTAATGATAGTGTGAGTTGATTATCTTTATGCATTTTATCTTCTCCTTCTCCTTTTTTTCTTTTGATCGATGAAAGTCTTAATACTTTGAGAATTCTTATGGATTCTTAGTAAAGACTAGATCGTTACCTATTTTCTTTTCGTGCGGTATTGCTTTCGGAAGGCGATCTACATATCGTTCTTCTCGCATGCATTAGCACATAAAGTTTTGACCGGCCTCGTTGTAGGGTGATTTCTACATAAATCACTTGGCGATCTGCTTAACATAGCGCAATATTTCGTGTCCCGAATAAAAAAAGATCAAACATGGAAGAGAATTGTATGCGGTTGATTTAAGACTTGTGGAGGTTTTTATCGTGTAGTCGCTATGATTCTATCAAGCTTCTGATAAACCCCATTGAATTTAAATCCAAGTACATCATTCACTCACCATAGATCTTCCTACTAACTTTGATAACATACTTGACAAGTTTCAAGATGGTTATCTTTAACACTTAACAACTAACTTTAATTTCCGCACCTTTACTATACGGCTCTTTATATTACCGCTCTTTATATTTCTCGCTTTATCGCTTTACTTTATCATTTCATCATATTTACTTTCCGTCATTTTCTCTTTGTCCACTTGGACATATGTTTATGCTTCTGTTATTTTTCTTTTGTCCACTTGGACCATACTTTACTTTTTTTGCTAAAACACTAATAAATAACCAAAATCTAAAAAACTACATAAGGTTCTCTTTGGACTATCGGTTACTATCCCTAGCACTTTGGAGATTCGGACTTATGGACCTAGTACCTCTGGACTCATTCTATTACTATCCTGTGATTGTTCTGTCTGTCTGGCATTGTTCTGTTGTATGTTTATGTGTGCAGGTATTTCCTTGAAAGCCCTTGATGGTTAATTCCAAGGCATTGAGATAAGGATTTTACCCGAAAACAGCCGTTACTCTGCCCAATTTTCGTCAGAATCTTAATGTGCTTAATGAAAAATGGTGCTAAGACAATAAGTTCATGTGGATCCCCAAGTGTTAATGTGATGGTATTGATAAATCCAAAGGATGGGAAAACTACCTTGGCTCTTAATGTCAAGTGTTGGCTTCTTATTCGGTTAGACCGTTTCTTTCCTTAGCTTTTATTTTATGCATTAGGTTAGCCTCTTCATCTCCTCCCATTCTTAAATTTTCAAAATCTTCTCCCTTTTTCCAAAATATTCTTATGTTTGCAATCTTTTCAAAACCTTTTTCTTAAAAATATATTTCGCCCCTAGTGGCTTTTCTTCAAAAGTTTAGACACCGTTAATTGTCGAAACGAGTGGTTATACCCCACGATTTTGAAATTGATTGATAATAACAAGATCTTTTCCGCGTGAGAGAGCTAGTGGCATACTCGTTGATTTTATCCGAGTTGGAGCCCTTCTTTCATTTGCGATGCAAAGAACTTGTTTGTTCTCATGCTCAAGATCAATGGCTGAGTATTTCTCTCTAACGACAACAAAGTGTTTATTCGTTTTAAAACGTTTTTTTCCAAAAGCGGAACTACATTAGCTCTGACTTCTCCATTGCACCGAGGAGGTATGTAGGCCCAAAGCTTAACGCTTTGCCGAGCTTATTTTAGAAAATAAAACAAACCCTTTTTAGCACACACACAGATTTTCAAAAAGGTTCTCGTGGAGTACCACGGATATGAGGGGTGCTTTAAACCTTCCCCTCATATAATCAACACCCGAACCTGAGTTCTCTTTCTTGTTTTAAAAAAACAAAACTTTGGGTTTTACGTTCTTTTCCCTTTTCCTTTGAAAAAATAAAGCGCGGTGGCGATTTCAAACGGAATATTGATTCGAGTCAATCCCATGGCTTCGATATCAGATTTTCCCCGCTACAGAAAAATGGCGACTTCACTGGGGATCCAGTTTTAAGTGTGTTAAGCCTATTTTTGTTTATCTGTGTGTTTTTATCTGTATCTATTGTTGTGTGCTTTGTTTGTTTATTTTCTTTCTTTTCTTTTTGGTGCTCGATGGTTCCTCTGTGATGAGATAAAGTTCTAACCCGAACTTTTGTGAGTAACTTGAGATAGGAGGTGGTAAGACCAATAGTCGCATGTCAGGAGCAATCCTTAACATGAGCGTCATATGGTGGAACCCCAATCAGTGGAGGCCTCATGGAAGGTAGTAGAGGTTGTTACGAATCATCGTAAGGACGCTATTACTTTCAATAGTGAGTGTCCGTAGAAGCTGAATGGCCTAGAACCCTTTTAACCCATCCAAGCCTTTTTAGGATGTAGCGCAGAAACAAGGTCAAGTACCAATTTGAGCTTGTTGTCATGCGATACTACGCTCAGACGAGGTCTTTTTAGGCATATTATTGACGCCCATGAGCAATTGTGCGTGCCGGTAATATCCAATAGAAGATTGAAAACTCTGGGAACCTTTGTAGAACCCGTTCGGCAGGTACAAAATTCCCTAGTTCATACCTTTGTGGGTGGTTCTTAACCTTGACTCCATGCTCGTGACGTCGAACCTTTGAACTTTGTTCGTGCGACTATGTGTGATCTTGATTGTGATTGATGCATAAACCATGCATCCATGCATTCATTTGATTTCCAAGGAACTCATAGGTCTTTCTTTGTAAACATCATAAGTTTCATCAAACTCAATGGATCTTGGGTGTCGATAGGGTGAAAACCTTAATCCACCAAAATGGATGATTGATCTTGATGATAACTTGATCAAAGCTTTGATCTAATATAGGATCTACTTCGTTCATGTTTTGATGTTTACAAATTAATAACTTGAATTCCTTGAAAATCAAATAAATAAAAATAAAAAAATTGCAATTGCATCATTTGCATACATACATCCAGGTTGTCCAGAAAACTTATCCTTGTCTGTCTCCATCTTCAGAGTTGTTGTCTACCGTCAAGCTGATTCCTCGACACATTGAACTAGAAGCATGTATCTGAAGAGTATGGAAGAACTTCAACAAGACCAAGAGTTGGTAAGATCAAAGATGCTATCTTTCAGGGATATGGGTCCTAATGTTGTCACTAATCCTTTGCCAGATCAAAGTGGCTGAAGACAAGTGAAAGCCAGATGGTCTCCTAAAGCCAAGTGTTTCAGACAGGATAGCTCATCTTTGTTGCTGATTAGTCACTAGGCCTTGTTTCTGTACTGTTCGTATTTCCTTTATTGTGCTGTTTACTTTTAGACTTTGTTTGTTCCTGAATGGTAATTTTAATGAAATGAGCATTGCATATTTTGAATTCATTCACATCTGCTATGTTTATGCTTATGCTTTCTTTTACAAAACTTTTTCTTCCATTTGCTTTCTCTATCAAACTTGTGTTTTATGCAAAGATTGGAGGGAGGATGATGACAACGAAATACCCAAGTTGTTGAACTGTATGCTTTCGAATAAAACTTTGCTGATGATGTACAGGCATTGTTTCAATTCCCAAACACTGGAGAAATAAGGAAGTTAATCCCTTGTCAACCCCCCTGAGCCTTCGAAGTAGGAGTTTCTTTCTGTACGAAAAAACCCACATTTTAACCTGGGGCAGGGTAGTTCTCAGTTAATTTGGCTGTGCATTCTATTTTAAGAGAATCATTCAGTACACCTTTCCACAAAGGTTTCAATCACAAGCGCTCCTCCGCATACATCAAAGAAATGTTGGAGATGTCAATTAAAAGCCAAAGATGGTTCATCTTAATCATTAAGCAAGGCAGTCACTATCTTTCAAAAAAAAAATGTATCAAAAAATGTATATAAAGAAAAGCCTGCTAAGTCAAAACCAAAAACGACTTAGGCAAGAATCAAGGCATCCCGCTGACTGTAAGTTCAAAATAAACAGTTCAGGCAAAAGTTAGGGATATATCAAAAGAAAAAGATGAAAAAAGAGAAGTCAATAAATTCCCCAAACAACAAGATGTTGCGATATCAAAAGGAAGAAGTGACTGCCATCTCAAAAGTTCTCTTTGCTTGTGAGCTATGATCATTACAAAGGTGCAATTCCGGAAGCCTCTTGGAACCTGAATGCATAAGCTAAATTAACTGAGTTTTAGGACTGGAGATCATCACGAAGGGGGTGGGTACAATCAAATTTTGAGCCTTATATCCTTTGTTTTTGAAACCGTGAACCTGACCACGTTACAACCTTTAAAAGACCTAATTGAGGCAAGGTTTGTTTGAAAGCATACTACAACAAGGTTGCGTAAGCTGACTCCCATGAGATTTTCCAATCATTTGTTTTGATACAATATCCTTGCTTTATCTTTCACTTTGAATGTCTTAACCTTTATGTTTTGACCAGTGATTCCATTTGCTTTACATCAATAACATCTTTCCAAAAATGATTTTGATTTCAAAAATATTCTTTGAGCATTGCATTAAAATTACCATTCTGGAATGAACATTTTATTTGCAAGTAAGCACTCATTTTTCAGGAAGTTCAAACAGTCGAGAAACTTGATCAGTGATCCTATCAGGGGCACGTTATTTCAAGATCCTGTTGTTCATTCAAGATTTGTTGATCAGAATATCATTTCAATACTTGTACTGGGGCAAGCCATCCCAACATGCATTTCAAGAACTGAAGCCATGATCAGTTAACTTGCAACAATTAGTGAATCAGGGGCAATCTTCTTCAGCAATCCCCAAGCAGTTTTATCAGTCCTTCTCAAAGGATCATCGTTTTGATACAGTTACCAGTGTAATAGAAGTATGTCCAAGCATCTTCTTCGTAAGCAGAATTGGCAGAGTTCCTGTGTTGAGGAATCGAGTTCCTATCGTGCCTCACAAAAGAGTCTACCTTAGTTGTAACAAACAATTGCATTGCATTGATCATATATCATGCATAGAAAAATTCAACATCATGCATTGAAACAAATTTCATACTCATTTGCATTTTTCGAGGTCCTGTTGCTATCAACATCTTCACCTTGAGATCAAAGTCCAACTTACTTGGCACCTATCCAAAACAGATATTTGTTTGTCTTGTCCGTCTAGTGTTGTTCCTAGATGTATCTTTTCTTCTTTCAGTGTCATTCCTGAAAGATTTCAATCATGTTTTATCTTGATTGTCTCTAATCATGCTTTATCCTGATCACTTTCGACCGTGTTTTATCTTGGTTCCCTTCAATCATGTTTTATCTTGATTGTCTCTAATCATGCTTTATCCTGATCACTTTCGACCATGTTTTATCTTGGTTACCTAATCATGTTTTACCTTGATTATCATTTGGTATTTTTCAATCATGTTTTACCTTGATTGTCATTTGATGTTATCCAATCATGTTTTACCTTGATTATCCCTTAATGACATCCAATCATGTCTTACCTTGATGGACCTGTGATGATTATCTAATCATGTTTTACCTTGATGGACCTGTGATGATTATCTAATCATGTTTTACCTTGATGGACCTGTGATGATTATCCAATCATGTTTTACCTTGATTGTCCGTTGATGATTATCCAATCATGTTTTACCTTGATTATCCTTTGACGATATCCAATCATGTTTTACCTTGGTTGTCATTTGATGTTGTCCAATCACGTTTTACCTTGATATTCATTTGATGTAGCCACATTCATGTAGGCCTCAGATATTCTCTTCTCGAAGTTCGATCATGTTTTATCTTGAAAGCTTCTGTCGAGAGTTTCTTTCTTTTGTGAAGTCCGATTCTATTCCTAGATGACGTATACCTTTTCCCCCGTGGAATCCTTTCTTATCTCCCCAGTGGTGTTATACTCCTCTCTATTCCATAATCATACTTGATGCATCCATTAGCATCGCATTATACCTTAGGTTCAAAAATTGTGTGTTTTATATTTAAGTCTCTTCAATTACGTCGAGCTGAGGATTTTAACCCTCACATCTCCGGAAAGAAGAAACTTAAATAGGGGCATCTGTCATACCCCAATTTTTGACCCAAAGATCATACATCATTTGCATTCAATCATCAATCAAGAGCACCATTATGATGCTTTATCTTTGATACTGTGATTATCTCTGAGGGGAATTATCGAGCATTTATAGCCTTTTTATTTGTTTATACTAACAAAAAAAATCAAAAATATATGTTTTGTCTCTTTTGTTTATATTTTACAGGTGAAAGATCGGGCAAAAATCAAAACAGTGCAAGAAAACAGTTTTTTGAAAATTTGAAGGTGGAAATCGATGTACCCCTGTGGGAAATCGATTTCCTGTGCGCAAAATTCAAAAAAATATAAGGAGGGAAGCTTGACATCATTTTGGCACCTTTTTATTTGATCATTTTATCAATTTTCCACCTCATCAAAATTAACTCATTCATTAAACCCACTTTAACCTCATTTTACCATTTTTACCATTTAAATTGCCACTTTAATCACCAATTAAACACAAGCTAATTACCAAACACAAAAAGACCAATTTGCCACTACTCTTGCTCCAATTCTATAAATAGAGCCCTCTACTCTCTCATTTCTCAAGCTTTTGATAGCCAAAAAAGTTCTTGCAAATTCATTTCTCAAGCTTGGAGAGCCAAAAAATTGCTTGCAAATTCATTTCTCACCCTTTCCAAAACCCTCACCCAAAGTTCATTTTCATAAGATTAGTAAGGTTCACATTGAATCTTGCTAATTTTGAACTAAGCCTCCTACATTTCACTCTTTTCTTTGATTGTTTATCTCCATACTTGAAGGATCTACACTTTGTGCTTGTTCTTGAAGCTACTTCAACACTTTAATTCAAGAATTGGTAAATTTCTCAATTCTAAGATGTAGATCTTTGTTGCTTGTGTTCAATGCATCTTTGATGCTATATTGGTGCTATTTGATGGTGATTTGATGGAAAATTCGTGCTCCAATGGATATGTGATCATAAGGTGTTTGTATGTTTGCTTAAGTCAAGTTTTATGCCTCCTAATGCTGATTTTTTGAATGCTGCGTGCAGGAAATCGATTTCCCTCTGTAGGAAATCGATTTCCACCTTATTTTTTTTTTAAAATTTGAACTCTGGACTCAGGAAATCGATTTCCTACAGAGGTAAATCGATTTCCTGCTGGCAGAATGTGTTTTTTTGCCTTTTTTATGCTTGTTTTGGCTTCCTACTTCCTCCATTTCATTAATATCATTGGATCTAGGATGTTGATAGGTTTGAAATGACCTAATCCATAATATTAGATGAATGATATTAATGATAGTGTGAGTTGATTATCTTTTGTGAATTTTATTCTTCTTCCTCCATTTCATTAATATCATTGGATCTAGGATGTTGATAGGTTTGAAAGAACCAAATCCATAATATTAGATGAATGATATTAATGATAGTGTGAGTTGATTATCTTTATGCATTTTATCTTCTCCTTCTCCTTTTTTTCTTTTGATCGATGAAAGTCTTAATACTTTGAGAATTCTTATGGATTCTTAGTAAAGACTAGATCGTTACCTATTTTCTTTTCGTGCGGTATTGCTTTCGGAAGGCGATCTACATATCGTTCTTCTCGCATGCATTAGCACATAAAGTTTTGACCGGCCTCGTTGTAGGGTGATTTCTACATAAATCACTTGGCGATCTGCTTAACATAGCGCAATATTTCGTGTCCCGAATAAAAAAAGATCAAACATGGAAGAGAATTGTATGCGGTTGATTTAAGACTTGTGGAGGTTTTTATCGTGTAGTCGCTATGATTCTATCAAGCTTCTGATAAACCCCATTGAATTTAAATCCAAGTACATCATTCACTCACCATAGATCTTCCTACTAACTTTGATAACATACTTGACAAGTTTCAAGATGGTTATCTTTAACACTTAACAACTAACTTTAATTTCCGCACCTTTACTATACGGCTCTTTATATTACCGCTCTTTATATTTCTCGCTTTATCGCTTTACTTTATCATTTCATCATATTTACTTTCCGTCATTTTCTCTTTGTCCACTTGGACATATGTTTATGCTTCTGTTATTTTTCTTTTGTCCACTTGGACCATACTTTACTTTTTTTGCTAAAACACTAATAAATAACCAAAATCTAAAAAACTACATAAGGTTCTATTTGGACTATCGGTTACTATCCCTAGCACTTTGGAGATTCGGACTTATGGACCTAGTACCTCTGGACTCATTCTATTACTATCCTGTGATTGTTCTGTCTGTCTGGCATTGTTCTGTTGTATGTTTATGTGTGCAGGTATTTCCTTGAAAGCCCTTGATGGTTAATTCCAAGGCATTGAGATAAGGATTTTACCCGAAAACAGCCGTTACTCTGCCCAATTTTCGTCAGAATCTTAATGTGCTTAATGAAAAATGGTGCTAAGACAATAAGTTCATGTGGATCCCCAAGTGTTAATGTGATGGTATTGATAAATCCAAAGGATGGGAAAACTACCTTGGCTCTTAATGTCAAGTGTTGGCTTCTTATTCGGTTAGACCGTTTCTTTCCTTAGCTTTTATTTTATGCATTAGGTTAGCCTCTTCATCTCCTCCCATTCTTAAATTTTCAAAATCTTCTCCCTTTTTCCAAAATATTCTTATGTTTGCAATCTTTTCAAAACCTTTTTCTTAAAAATATCTTTCGCCCCTAGTGGCTTTTCTTCAAAAGTTTAGACACCGTTAATTGTCGAAACGAGTGGTTATACCCCACGATTTTGAAATTGATTGATAATAACAAGATCTTTTCCGCGTGAGAGAGCTAATGGCATACTCGTTGATTTTATCCGAGTTGGAGCCCTTATTTCATTTGCGATGCAAAGAACTTGTTTGTTCTCATGCTCAAGATCAATGGCTGAGTATTTCTCTCTAACGACAACAAAGTGTTTATTCGTTTTAAAACGTTTTTTTCCAAAAGCGGAACTACATTAGCTCTGACTTCTCCATTGCACCGAGGAGGTATGTAGGCCCAAAGCTTAACGCTTTGCCGAGCTTATTTTAAAAAATAAAACAAACCCTTTTTAGCACACACACACAGATTTTCAAAAAGGTTCCCGTGGAGTACCACGGATATGAGGGGTGCTTTAAACCTTCCCCTCATATAATCAACACCCGAACCTGAGTTCTCTTTCTTGTTTTAAAAAAACAAAACTTTGGGTTTTACGTTCTTTTCCCTTTTCCTTTGAAAAAATAAAGCGCGGTGGCGATTTCAAACGGAATATTGATTCGAGTCAATCCCATGGCTTCGATATCAAATTTTCCCCGCTACACAGATGCAATCCTTGTTTGGCTTCCATGAAACCCTAGAAGTGGCGGCGTACCTGTGCTGGCTGCAGATGCAACCAAAGCACAGAAAACAGCCCACAACGGAGTCAAGAAGAAAGATTGCAAGGCTGCGTATTACATTCAGACGGCGGTAGATTCAGCGAACTTTGCCAGGATTTCTCATGTTGAATTGGTGAAGGAGGCATGGGATAGTCTGGTGAAGTATTATGAAGGAGGTGAGAAAGTCAAGGTTGTCAAGTTGCAGACCTTGCATCCACAATATGAATTGTTGTCGATGAGAGAAGACGAAAAGATTGCAGAGTATGTGTCGAAGGTGCAGAAACTCGTCCATCTCATGAAGGGTTGTGGTGAAACCCTAACTAATAAGATGATAGTTGAGAAGGTAATGCGTACGTTGACCTCTCAGTTTGATTACATTATCGTAGCTATTCAAGAATCCAACAAAGTAGAAGACCTAAAATTGGAGGATCTGGTTGGTTCGTTGGAGGCGCATGTAGAGCTGTCAAATGGGCCGGCCCAGCCCGCTTCGGCCCGGTGGGCCAATGCGTTTAAATGGACTGGCCCAACCCGATTGCTAAACGGGCCACGTAAAATGAGCCTGACCCATTTTTCAAAGGCCCGTGCAGCCTGATGGGCTAGCCCGGCCCGTATTTCAATATTATAATTTTAATTTTATAAAAAAGATGTAATGGATAAATGCAACACAACATAAGTAGAGAGTCATCATAAACTTATATAAGTGATGTTTAAAATATTTATCCATAAATATATATATGAATACAACAAAACCATCCATGTAAAAGTACAAAGTAACTTAATATTATCACTCATACTTATCAAATTTTCTCTCCATCTCACAACAATTTCCTTTATCACATCATCTTGAAAATATATCCTCATCCTCTTTAATTTTTTATCACTTGAAAACACATTTATGAAATCATATCTTATCTCAATCTTTTTTTCTCAAAATTTACCAAAATCTTTTTTTAGTGGGCCAGCCCGAAGCCCGTTTGGCCCGGTCCGGTCCAGCCCATAAAAACATAGGCCCGATGGGCTGGCCCAAAAAGATAGTGTCGTATTTTTTAAGGTATTTTGCAGTTCGGTCCGCACTAAATTGTTGGGCTTATGGGTCGGCCCGATGGGCCGAGACCATTTTGACAGCTCTAGGCGCATGAGATTAGGATTGTTGAAAGGAAAGGAGTTCATGATTCGATACAGGCACGACAAGCTCAGTCATGGAAAAAGAATGGTGGTTCCAACAAATTCAAAGGCAAATTCGACAAGAATCAGGGTAAGAAGCCTTGGTCGAACCCCCAGAAGCAGCAGGATAAAGATGGGACTTCTAAATCCTCAAAAGGAGGAGGAGAAAACTATCAAAAGGACAAAGAAGATAAAAAAGGTAAAGGTGTGCAGTGCTATAACTGTGAAAGTGGAGTCACATGTCCAAACATTGTTGGTACAAGAAAGATAATGGATCGACAAAAGGCAAGGACGAAGGAGAAAAACTTGCACACCAAGATTCAGATGATTATGTAGGTGGTATGGTGGTTATGGCTGCAGTTGCAGATAACCATGTCAAATCCAAAATGTGGTTTCTCGACTCAGGCTGCTCGAATCACATGACTAGTCAAAAGGCGTGGTTGGCAGATTTTGACGAGTCGAAGAAGAGCAAGGTAAAACTTGTTGATAATAGTTTGTTGCAAGCCGAAGGTACTGGCAACATAGTTTTTCAGATGAGCAAAATCCATGATCAAAGATGTGCTTTATGTACCTGGAATGAAGTGCAACTTACTAAGTGTTGGACAACTGGTCGAAATAGGTTTCTCAGTTGTCATGAAAGATGGAATTTGTAAATTGTTCGACACCCAGAACAATTTGGTCTTAAAGTCTCCGTTATCGAAGAACATGATGTTTAAGACTATGATCAGTTCGACAGAAGTTCAATATCTTAAAATTGTTGTCGGCCACAAGGATAGTTGGTTGTGGCATTTAAGGTTTGGACATTTGAATTTTTGATCACTTAATCAACTGATCACTCAAGATATGGTTACTGGTATTCCAAGTCTTGAGATGCCCGACAAACTCTGTGAAGGATGTCTGGTAGGAAAACAATCAAGAAATTCTTTCGTTTTGACTATTCCAATGAGGTCATCTTGCATACTTGAAGTGGTACATTCAGATGTATGTGGACCATTCGAAGAACATACTCTTGGTGGAAACAAATATTTTATTTCGTTTGTTGATGAATTTAGTCAAAAGTTGTGGATTTATGTGATCAAACAAAAGGATGAAGTATTTGAAATCTTTAAGAGGTTCAAGATACTTGTCAAAAACCAGAGTGAGAAGAAGATTAAAGTTCTGTGAACAGATGGAGGTGGCGAATACACATCTAAGGTGTTTGAAAATTTATGTGCAGAACATGGTTTTGATCATGAGGTAACTGCTCCTTATACGCCTCAACACAATGAAATTGAATAAAGAAGAAATAGAACCATATTGGATATGGCGAGATTCATGCTAAAGCAGAAGAATTTGCCAAAATCTGTATGGGGTGAAGCTGTTTCGACTGCGGTTTATATCTTGAATAGGTGCCCTACCAAGATGCTAAAGAATAAGGTTCCTAAAGAAGTGTGGCATGGCAAACGACCATCGGTAAGTCATCTGAAGGTGTTTGGCTCTATGTGTTACAAGCATGTTCCTGATGCAAGAAGAAGGGAGCTTGATGACAAGAGTGAACCTATGATTCTGGTAGGATATCACAAGACTGGTGCATACATGTTATTCAATCCAATATATGAGAAGATTGTGTTAAGTCGAGATATTGTGATTGATGAAAATTCTGCTTGGAATTGGAATTCTAGTAACTCAGTTAGCAAGCCATTGTTGAGCTCTAACATCGACGAAGAAACAGTTGAAGTCGAAGTTGAAGTCGAAGGAATTGCTGGAAATCCAGTTGAAGACACAGTCGAGGTCGAAGTAGTTGCTAACATTCCCGACACAGTCGAAGTTGAAGAGGATGTAGCTGGAACAAACCAAAGACCTCAAAGAACCAAAGTTCGTCCAACAAGACTTCATGACTATGAAGTGATGGGTGATGATGAAGTCACACCAGATGGAGAATTAGTTCATTTTGCTTTACTTGCAGGTGCTGAACCAATCAACTATAGCGAAGCTTTAAATATTAATCAGTGGAAGTTAGCTATGATTGAAGAGTTACAGGTAATCAAAAGAAACAACACATGGGAGGTAGTCGAATTGCCAACACGTACAAAGGCTATCGATGTGAAGTGGGTGTTCAAATTGAAACACAATGCTGATGGGTCGATAGCAAGATATAAAGCAAGGCTAGTAGATTGAGGGTTTCTTCAAAGAGAAGGACTCGACTATTCTGAAGTTTTTGCTTCAGTAGCAAGACTGGAGACTGTTCGACTAATTGTAGCATTGGCATGCAACCAAGGCTGGTCGATCTTTCATTTAGATGTAAAATCAGCATTTTTGAATGGTCCCTTAGACGAAGAGGTCTATGTCACATAACCTCCAGGGTTTGTGATTCAAAAAGAAGCGAGTAAAGTATATAAGTTGCACAAAGCGCTCTATGGGCTCAAGCAGGCACCTAGGGCATGTAACAAGAAGATCGACTCATACTAAGTCGAATTGGGATTTATAAAATGCAAATCTGAGTATGGTGTCTATGTTCAGGTGGTAGCACAAGATATAACAATCATTTTCTTGTATGTTGATGACTTATTAGTAACTAGAAATAGCTTGAAGAACTTGTCGAAGTTCAAAAAGCTTATGATGAAAGAATTCGAAATGTCGGATCTGGGAAAATTGTCTTATTTCCTAGGTATGGAATTTCAAGTGTCTAAGCAAGGTATGGTGCTACATCAAAGGAAGTATATCAAAGAGATTCCAAGAGATTCAGAATGGAAGACTCGAATCCTGCCTCATCACCCGTCGAACCAAATGTGAAGTTGGAGAAGCATGGAGAGGAAGAAAAAGTTGATGCAACTTTGTTCAAACAAATTATTGGATCTCTGAGGTATGTGTGCAACAGTCGACCTGATATAGGATTTGCTGTTGGATTATTAAGCAGATATATGAGTGAACTAAGGGTGTTACACATGAAGGTTGCAAGAAGAATCCTGAGATATTTGAAAGGATCAATAAACTATGGAATACTATTTCGACAAGACTCTGAAGGAAAAGAAGCAATAGTAAATTGTTTTTCATATGCTGATTGGTGTGGATATAAGGAAGATCAAAGAAGCACAACTGGATACTTGTTTCTAGTATTTGGTGCCCCAATCTCATGGTGTTCGAAGAAATAACCTGTGGTGGCATTGTCTTCATGTGAAGCTGGATATATAGCAGGATCCTATGCTGCATGTCAAGCAATTTGGATCAAAACTTTACTTGAAGAAATGGAAGTCGAAGTGAAGAAACCATTTGTGTTTCAAATCGATAATAAGTCCACCATAAATCTGGCGAAGAATCCAGTTCTGCATGGTAGGAGTAAGCATATTGAAGCCAGATTTCACTTCTTAAGGGAGAAGGTGAATCGAGGTGCACTTGAAGTTAGGCATTGGTCAAGTGAAGCACAGTTGGCCGAAATTTTCACCAAAGGATTGAAGATCGAGAGATTCCTGAATTTGAGAAAGAAATTAGGAATAGTTCAGTTCGACTATGACTAGAGTTGTTCGACAACTTAGATTATAGGGGGTGTGTTGAGATATTATTAGATTTGTTGAGATATTAGTGGGATTGATATTATTAATATAATATCAAATATAATCTAATATAATAATATCAAATATAATCCAAGTTGTGTAAGCCCAAGCCCAATTAGGGTTGTATATAAATAGTCATAGGTTGTATCCTTATTTGTACAATTCAAGTGAATAATATAATCCTTATTTCCTTTATTATTCTCTCTTTCTCTCCTCACTAAAAGTGTCGTACGCACTTACAAATACAAGAGATCACCGATATTTTAACGTGGAGAATTCTCAATGTGATAGTAAAAAATCATGGGTCGTCCAGAACAAAGAAATATCTTCACTATAATCAAATAAAGGTACAAGAGAGTCTCAAATGGATTCCCAAACTAGTGGTAACAACAAAATCACAAAGTAAACTAGCTTACAAATAAGAAACAAAAAGTTGAAAAATACTCAAATCTGCAACTTAAGAGTGAAACAATTAGGGGGTGGCAAAACGGGTCGTGGCCCGTCAAGCCGGCTCGCGGACCCGCCTAAAAATGGCGGGTTAGGTTGGGATTTTGGGCCCGTTGTAACATCCCAATTTTTTATATGGTAATTATTTTATTATTCTATTGCTATGATAATATTATTTGATGTGCTGAATAATTAATTATTTGAGTTTTGTGAATATGTGATTTAATTGGATTTTTATGTGAATAATTAATTAAATGAAATATATGTATGTGTATTATATATTATTTGGGTTTTTGAGTGAGAATATAAATAACTAGTTGGGCCTAAAAATGAGAATAAATAAGTAAAGTGGGAGTATGTATTACTAAGGCTATTAGTGGATTTAAGTTAGTAAGGGTTATACAAATTAAGAGATATAAAATTAGAAAGAAGATAAGTGAAGAAAGAAGAAAGGAGAAGAAAAGAGAAGAAATGGGAGAATGAATCCCATGAGGTTATCTTTGAAGGAAGATTTTCACTCCAAGAAGGAATTAGAGGGCGAGGTGTCAGAGCTTAAAGATGGCTTGGTGGCGACCTCTGGTACTTATTTTGGGCATGCAAAGGAACATGTCTCCTTCATATATCCTGAACTGGACCTGTGTATGTTAGATGTTTTCAAAGTTACCTATGATGGCCAATTTGTGGATGATGAAGAGGCTTCCCTGCCAGAACATGAAGGATCTCCCTTAGCCAAAGACGCTAAAGATGGCCCTTGTGGTGATGCAATGACGGTAGAAGGCGAGCCAATGACTTCCCACTTGGAGAAAGTACCCATGGAGGAGATAACCCTACATGATGGCCAATGATAGGGTTTGTTATTCTTTGTTTCTTTGTCCCTTTGTGGCTTTTTCCTGTATTCATGCCCTTATGGGGCTTTCTGTAAAAATTTGAATTGACGTGCCTTTTTAGACATCTTTACTTTAATTCTTTTGGATGTCTTTTTATAATTACCTCGGAGCCCTATTTAGGCCTTTCATTGATGTTCCAATGTTTTTTATCACCCCGAAAGATGGAGCTTCTTCATCTTAGTGAGCCTCTTCTGGTGGCTTGATTCCTGAACCAACCTTCCTAATATTCACGCCTCGGGTTTGGACTCTTTTGATCATGAGACTATCCACATAACATTTCTTGGAGATTTTTTGGTCTCCTTGGATGACTCCAATCCGTCTGTCAAAGAACAAGTATTTCATGTACAAATATAAAGTAGACAAGGTGGCTCCCAGCTGATTAAAAGTTGGTTTCCCTATATTGTGGATCTATGTGTTTATAGGTAGTAAATATCACTATCTGAAGTTTTGATGACAATAATGCATGACGACATTCTACTGCAACACTAAATAAATCATCTTAAAAGGAATCAAGACCAAGTGCTCTTATAATCATACAATATTCAACAAAGAGCCTTGAAGCTTCCCTAATGCAAAGTGTGAAAGCTCGCCGAGTCATGTCTGTCTGTCAGTCTGTTTGAGTGAACTGAGTATTGTAAAGATAAAGGTAGTAGCTTATGATTACTAAGACAACTCTCTCACACACACACACACACACACACTAAAACCTTTTGAAACATTTTTTATCAAGAGAAAAAATTTAAAAAGTTCCTTGAGTTGTCTTAGATGACTTAGGGGCTGTGGAAATGGCTAAAGGGAAAATTTTTTGTCTTATCTAATCAATTAGGACTTTGGGCATTCCAACTGTCAGATTTAGAGTATCTAATCGATTAGGCTAATCGATTAAATAGTTAATACAACCCATGAATTGTTTCCTTTTTTAGTGATTCCAACTACTATATAAAGGGAGGTCTCCCTCACTTGAAATCACACCACTTTCCAACATTTTCATATTTCTTTGGAGTTTATCTTTCTTTCTCCTCTTAAATTTTTTATTCTCACTATCGGTTGCTTGAGTACTATTGAGTGAAGCTCTATTTGTGAGGAGAATATTTTTGTAAGTGTTCATGCTGGCCATTTATAGTCTTAAGGGTGCGATACCTTTAAGAGATTGATTTTTTGATCTTGAGATAAACCATAAATCTCTGTTATTATTTTGTTAAGCTTCTTCGGAGAAACCTTTGTTTTGACTAAAGAGATTAGCCATAAATATCTATTTCTTTATAGAACAAGTTGCGGTAAAAGTTGTATTTAGGTTGGGGATAAGCATGTTCAAAATGTCAAGATCAGATTGTATAAAGGTTCGTGGGTATAACCTTCAAAAGCTCAAAAGTCTATAGTGAAAAACCTCAATAAGACCTCTTGGGGACAAGACTAGGCTAGCATTCAACCAAACCTGGATAACTCTCTAGTGCAATCTTTCTATCCTTATCTTCTTTATTTTCAACAATTTACTTTCCTGTACTTTACTTCTGCAACTCTTACTCACATATAAACTTACTAATACAATATTATTCGTGACATGATAAAATTAATCATGTTTTAAAATATCACAATTCATTCCCTTTTGTGCTTGAGGTCACTTGTTCAACAATTATAAGAAGAAGGGTGTCTATAATCATATACTAGACTTTGATCTCTTTGGCTTGTTCCTCCACTCCGAAGGTGGTCTTTAGCGTTATGTAGTCTTTCGCTTGTACTTTCTTAACGGAGAACCCAACTAGTAACTCGTGAAGGCTTTTAGGTCCTCTGGATCGAGGTAGAGTCTCTCAAATGCATCCTAGATCTACCAAGACTCTTCAAACTTCCCATTCATTGCACCTCACAATGATGATGTGGGATTGCTGTTGTGGGGATGGAAACTTGCTACATCCTTTTCTAAAAAAGTGATCTCGACCTATGACGTCTTATTCTCACCTTCTTTTCACTTTGTAGGAAGATCTTTTATATTTAATACCTAGTATGCATATCTTTTCTAGGCGGAGCTAGTCTCTCTGCTCCTAACAAATTCTATTGCAATAGTATTGAGTGTATGAAGTACAATCTTGTCACCATCTTCTTTGAACCGTTTCTTTCCCTTTTAGGGTATGAGGCTTCCTGTATCGTCCCGCATGTGGGAATTGGACCCGCTTAATCCTTGAAAAGAATCCTGTTTAACATACTTCTTAAGATTTTCGTCCTGGATCAACCGCTCGATCTCCATATTAAGCCGATAACAACCATCTGTGTGGTTTCCTTTACTTTATGGAACTTATTACACCATCTTCCTGACTTAGGTCCCATAACATCCACTTTAAGAGGTAAACGCACAAGGATCTCATGCAAGTGGAAAATCATCTGCCAAATCTGTTCACGGTGAGTGTTTAAGGGCGTAAAGCTCTATAGCACCTTTTCACCTTGCTTGAACGTGGCCCTATCTTTGATGAGTGAGGTGTAGTTATTCTTCTACGAGTTCTATGAGCCCTCAAAACACGCTCTTTTACGTTTTAGGCCTTCTTCTCAGTGTTACTATCTTCTTCCTTTAGTAACATTCCCCCTTGTGACTACCCCAACTAACGAAGATGTTGGCCTTTGGACAAGAGTCTCGTTGAAGCCACCTCTGGCCACTTTTAGATAAAATATGGGAGGCGCCTGTTCATGATGGGTCCGAGCCCCCTCCTTGACATAGTTTGATGAGCGTAGTGATTCTTATGAGCATGTTGCATCCATCTCCTCTATGGGGTGACCTCTTGTTGGCATTGTTGTATGTTGAGGATGTTGTCCTCCAGCCTTTGGTTTTGGCGGCGCAATTTATCCTTAGCGGCGCGCATCTCCGCCATGGCGTTGAGATTACTGCTACCTATGTTATTCTCCAGTGAGGGAGGTTATGCTCTCATAGCAACCATGATTGATGACAAATAGATATATGAATAGAGGTTTTGGTGAGTATCGAAGTGGCGGTGATAACGAACGGTCCATCCCTTGTTAATTTTACTAGGGTCCTACGGTGGGCGTCACTGTACTTGTCAAAAAGTATAGAATGCGTGACACCCTGATGCTGGTAAGGGTTAGAGGCTTTAGGGTTTTTTGTGGTTTAAGGTTTGCTCACTGTGGTGAGAAACTCTGTTCGATGGTGTCTTTGGTTATGGGAGAGCAAGCTCATGTGAGGCGATAAGTTTTGTATTCTCAGGGTATTTCGTGAATATCTTGAGTTGTTTTTTTCTCATAATAAGGATGAAATATTTATAGAGACTTATAGGTCTAGATTAGAAGACTCATGTGAAGTGGTAATTGCTCCACCTTAACTAGGGTATCAGCTGTTAGTTACCTTCTTCTTAGGAAGTCGTGGACATGACTTCACACATACGGTTATGAACTAACCAAACGTCACTATCCATGCTTTCCCTTAGGACGACCCCCTGCTACGTGAGAATTATGCTTCAGGCAACATGTTGTGGGACAGACGTCTCGTAAAGATAAGACACTCATCGTTCTATTTGTGGTCCCTCACAAATATGTCACTATAAATTTTATTAAGTATTTAAAGTTTGTTTTTTTTTAACATATCATTTAGTTTTTTTTAATACTTTTGAATTTCTTACCTTGTATTCTTAGAACGTAATTTTACAATCTTAATATAATTTAAGTTGCAAAAATTGGGTCCTCCTTTATATTTTGTCGGCAAATTAAAATGATTCCATTATTGTCGGAAAGGAGAAAATTTTCCTTTTCCAATACGGATTAATACAGACAGAAAGACAAAGATCCTGAAATTAAATGAATTTGAAATTATACACTTGAGTTAGCTTTCTACATGAGCTTGGTCCCATTAAAGCATAAAGAAACATGACCAAAAATGTCCTTGTCATTTCAATTGATATAGAAAAAGCACACTAAAGCTTAAACCTGCAGAAGAAGGTATGGGCCAACATCAAACAACCTTTAAAAAACACAAAAAAGAAAGCACCTAGATATGAATAAATTTGTATATAGTAATTTTGAATAAAGATGGAAAAGAGTTGGATAATAATGTATATATGTTAACGTGAAAGGGGGGCAAGTCTGATCACAACATCAAGATGTGCAAAACCCTTAAAAGATGAACCCACTATTCATATTATTTCCTTTTTCATTGTTAATAATGTAATAGTACTTGCTATTTACTTTGCTTTCATTGGAAAAAGGAGTCTCTTATGAGCTCCCAACCTAATTATTTCACAACCATATAATACTATAGCTCAGGGTTTTTGTGGGGGCCATTTAAAAAGAGATATATTTTGATCATGGTATGAGAAAATATATTTAATGTAAACCAATTTTGATGTTAAGGAATTTACTTCATCTAGAAAACAACAATTGACTCAATATTTCAAACTTATAAGAGACTCAAGTCTTTGCTTCAAAATCTTAAAGAGATTAAGTATATTGATATACATGACAAGAAAGCTCGTATCGTAGATATTCACATGAATATGTTTTGCATCTTACGGGAAAAATTCATTTTGATTGAGTTTGAATTTGTGTTTGAATGTTTCTCAATTATAGAACATAGAGAGACAGACTAGATAATAAGAATATTAGTATCCACCTCAAACACGTTCTATTTTTATTAATATATATTTTATTTATTTATTTTTAATAATTTAAAATATTATTTGTATAATCAAAACTTTGATATTTTAAATGTACTTTATAAAATGTATGTTTGGATTTTTTTTAAAGATGTTTTTCTTTATTATTTATAGTGTTATTTGATGTTTGGGAAATTGACTATTTTCCATTAAAATATTGATTTCAATGCAACGATAGAAGCGAAATGGAGATTTTTAAACTCAACCCAAATCTGTTTTGGACAAGTTTGAGATTCAATTATTTATCCATGTCGAAGATCGGGGCAGAAAAGAGAGATTGATCAAAAATTCGAGTTTGAATATGAAAAAGATAAAAATCATCTCTGCTATTCATTCTAATGGTATGGATCATCGCTCTTGTAAATTGAATATTATACTCGTCAATAAATTAGATGTAATTTAACTTGTCACACTTAAATCAAAATTTAGGATTCCCATCTCATTAAATCTTTATTGTATTGAAAAATATATGGGAGAAAATATAAAAGATTAAAGACCAATTCAAAGGCACCTTGCTGGCCACTCAATGGAAACTATACACCTTTTAATGAGATTATATTCTCCAAAGCACTAACCCAACTTGATGGCCGTCCTAAGATTCTATTTCTATTGTGCCCATAAACTAGATAATGACCTCATTTTGACATGTGTACTTCTATTTACTTTATCACTAATTATATAAACTCCTGAAATTATAATATTAGCAAAGTCTTAATAAAGCTGATATCATCTTCACGCACCAAAAACACCAAACCCTCCTAGCTTCTTATGGACAAATTTAGGAAAATAAATTAAGATTATTGTTATTATGGTAGGGTAGAGTATGGCTAATATAAGTTAGTTAGCCACTATTAATGATCTCAAATTAAAACATAAAATATTCTCCAATCAAAATGTGGTCCTTCTTAACTATAATATATATTGCCTTATATTGTTAGTTAAATTGTGCTGCTTATCTCCTCTGGTCAAATCTATACATCACAACAAATTACTTAATTAGATTAACTATAATTCAATTAAATTAATCTTTATTAATGATCAACAACCATGTACCTGGTCAATAATATACTTGTAAACCTATATAGTTAGATTGTGACATTTAGTTATTTTAGCTTGAGAAATTAAGACTGCTATTAAGAACAATATAATAATTAAATTATTAATATCACAACCACTAGATAATTTATTATTACTATTTTTCTTAGGTTATTGAAAAGGTCCTAATGGTCCCAAGTTTTATGATAAACTTAAAAAAAAATTAAATATGATCATCACTATACACTAATTACACTACAACTAATTAATATTTACCTATTATTAAAAAATATATCATGAAATAATAAGAATAAAGAGAGTAAATTAGGTTATGATTCCTTTTTCATTAATCAATACATGCAAATTGCTTTGGTACTACTAACCAAACTCTGAAAAATAAATCCCAATACTAAACCAAAAAAAAAACAAGTTTCCAGTTACGCACGTGCTAAAACAACTACAAGCACGTGCGAGTGTCAAGGCCTCCATGCACTGGCCCACACCACCGGTTGTTCCCTCCACGTCAGGAATATTCCGGCGTCGCTACACGGCGTCATCGACCACCCTTCCTTATACCTTCTCAACAACGCTCTCACATCATCACTAACTTCATCACTAAACGCCACCGTATTAAACCCTCCACCATGCAAACGCTGCGACCACCGCACCGCCGTCTCCCTCCGTTCCATCGACTCCGCCGGAGCACACGCCACCAAATCAACTATCCCTCTCCCCGCTTCCCTCTCCAGCATCAAACGCTCGTTACTCGTCTTCGGAAAACTCTCTTCCAATGCCTCGAAATAAACCCTAAACCATCTCAAACACTCTTCAAAACCTCTCACGAATTCAAAGCCTTCGAAACCGAAATCCAAATCAGCTTCTTCTTCAACCACCGTAACTATCCTCGGACGCAACCTCATCAACGAACCTATCAACGCGTCTCGACGGTTACGGTTACTGTTACCGTTACTGTTACCATCACCAACACCAACGCTTATCGAATGCAAAGTATTAACACAATTAACCGCCAACGCTTCATCCTCCTTAATATCTAAACCGGAGAAATCCAAATCGGAAAGGTCACCGGCGTGATGAATAACGTTGAACTTAAACGGAACTCCCATTAGTCTAGCGAATTTCTCCAATCTTGCACCAATTTCCTTCATGACTTTCTGAACAGAACCACTAGCAGTTACAACAGTGGTTAAACGGAGGTGCGGAGTATCGTCGGTTCGAGTCGCCAACGCTTCGAAAAGCGTTGGCCATTGAGTGCAATAAGTGTTACTAATATCAATTATATGCAACTTTGAATCTCCTTCTAATGCTTCTAAGATTGCGCCATTGCAAGCTACATGACCGAAAGTTGTCCATGGACTAACTTCTTGAAATTTCAAAACCGTTTTTCTTGTTGATTCGAATGAGCAAGTTTTCTCCGAAGCCGAAGCTAGGGTTCGGAAGGTTCGGGTGCCGGCTTCAGTCATTCGAGAGAATAAAGCTTGGAGAAAATAGGCAGAGAGTTTTTGTTCTGTGTCGCCGTAAGGGGAGCTTAGTTCGTTAAGCATCCACATGAGTTGTTGTAAACGATTGCTATTTTTTTCTGCTATGGCACGTGCTGTTTCGAGGAGGATGTTGTGGGCCCACTTTCCGGTTAATTCAAAGTTGAAATGATCAGTTGGAGGTGGTGGGGGTGGGGGTGTGGGTGTGGGTGTAGGAGTGGAGGTGTTAGTAGTGATTGAAGTTTGTGGTTGTTGATTATAAGGATAGTAGTGTTTGGAAGAAGATGAGGAAAGGTCTTCTTCATCCATGAAAAAGTTGAAGCATTCTTCTTCTTGTTGTGGAGGGTAATATTGGTGATAGTTTTGTTTGGAGGATCGAGAGCTACTAGATGTTGTTGTTGTTGTGGTGGTGGAGTTGAGAGATTGATGAGGTTGGTGTTGGTGTTGAAAACTAACAAGTCTAAACAACGTATCCATTTAAGTTGTATGAGACCCACATCAATAATCTAGTTGTTGTTGCACAAAGGTATATCAATATTGCATGTAACGTGTTTTTAATGATGGTGGTGGGAGCAATTTGGAGTTTAGTTAAGTTAATTTGGAGGGTGAAATGGGAATTAGAGAATTTGATGGAGAATGGTGGGGTGGGGGTGACTCGAATAGAATGAATTATGGTCTTCTTTTTAAGGGAAGTGGAGTATTGGGATGGTGATTTTTATCTTTTTCTTTATTGAAAATAAGGGTGTATGTATGGTGGAGAGAAAGAAAAGTGGATTGATTGGTGAATAAGTAAATGGCCTAGCTGATGCTAAAAAAGGAATAGGGTCTGACAAAAGATGAAAATTAACAAAGTGCGTAGTGAGAAGAGACACTTTTTATTCTTTGAGAGAGAGTGGGAGAGCAGGCGTGCCAGATGGGAAGAAAGAGTAAAGGTGCCGGCGTGAATTTGTATTATCAAACTCACTAACATTCATCATTACTTGAGTTTCTTGCCTCCTAATCCTTCTTCAAACACTGCAAATATATGTAATGATGTGTTTGTATTACCAATATGCACTCCTTCGAATACTTCTAGGGCATGCCTTCTTACTTTATCTGCACACTTATTTGTTGGTTTATAATATAAGCACACACTAATCAACCCAAACCTAGTACACACTCTAGTTAGAACACACAAATCTCCTTAAAATTTAGTTGGTCTAACATATGCTACAATCCTCAATTCTGGTTAGTATTATATGCCTACCTATACATATGTGGTCAAGAATACCTCATCTAAAAAAATTGATATCACATATTTGTTTTAAAAATTCATATGTGGGATAGTTGAATATACTCTTTGGAGAAACTCTGACCAGGGCTGGTCCCGACTTTTTAGAGGCCTAGGACAAATAAAAAAATGGACCCCTAACAAAAAAAATGACGTTTTACTCGCCTTTAAAATGAAGAAGAATCTCGGAGAAAATATCAAAATTATGAAGTCCCGGTTGTTTTTAACAATAAAAAGAATTTCAATGCAGATAAGAAACCATATTCAAATCATTAAAGAATTCAAAATCGAAATATGATTAACTGAATTAAAAATGTGAAATTTTTTAAGCCTAATTAGTAAAAAGTTTATTTTTATGATCAGATAAATAATAAATCAAAGCACAACTAATAATGAATTTCATTTCATCATAAAAATTTAATTATAAATAAGCTAATTGTATGACAAACTTTAAATATTTAATTATAACATATAAATAGTCTCTAAAATTTATACTGAAATAAACCAAAATAAAATTACAAGAGTTATAATAAATAATCATCAAAAATAAAATTTAATTTAAAATCTCTATAAATTTTAATTAATTATATACAAATTATTTTATAATTAAAATTTAATAAATGTTAATTGTCACAAATATTACATCAGAAACTACTTGACACTAAAGTATAACTAGTGTCTTACCCGTGCGTTCGCACGGGTACCCGTCGTTTTCGCGCATTGTGATTGAGGGAAATAAAAGATGATAGGGGAAGTGTTATTTTGTTCAATATAGATATTATTGTAGAAGTAAATATCCTAAAAATAAATTTGTAAAATATAGAAATTTCTTTTCAATAGGTTGGGTCAAAGTTTGGGATATACTGATTAAAAAACATTATTTTCCCCTTAATATTCAATATTTCGATCAATAACTTCATGTTCCTGTTAATATTTAATATTTTGATCAGTAACTCACGTTCTCGTTAATATTGAATATTTTATTCAGTAACTTCATGTTCCCATTAATAGTCAATATTTTGGTCAATAACTTCATGTTCCCGCTAATATTCATTATTTTGATCATTAACTCCGTATTCCCGTTAATATTCCAAATTTGTTCCCGTTAATATTTAATATTTTGATCAGTAACTTCATGTTCCCGTTATATTCATTATTTTGATCAGTAAGTCCGTGTTCCCGTTAATATTAATTATTTTGATCAATAACTTCATGTTTTAGTTAATATTTCAAATTTATTCCCGTTAATATTCAAAAAAATTATCAGTAAAAGGTATTAGTAAAAGATTAAATTTGGGTTAAAATTAAAAAAGTTATAAAAAAATACTAATATTAAAAAATTGAATATTGAAAATAAAAATTAATTAAGAAATTAAAGTTTATATGTTGTTTTATTAGTATGCAATAAAAATTGGAAAGATCAATTATTTGACTTAAATTATTAATGTTTTACCAATAGTAAAACAAAATGTGACATGCATAAAGAACAGACAACACAATGTCGATTGTCCATTGCAATAAACTTATTCACATTTACTTTTAACTTACTAACATTGGTTCCCGTTAATATTGAATATTTTAATTAATAACTCCATGTTCCCGTTAATATTCAATAGTTTGATCAATATCTTCATGTTCTGGTTAATATACAATATTTTGATCAGTAACTTCATGTTCCCGTTAATGTTGAATATTTTGATCAATAAACATCATTTTCCCGTTAATAATCAATATTTCGATAAGTAACTTCATGTTCCCGTTAATATTCAATATTTTGACCACTAATTCATATTATCGTTAATATTCAATATTTTATTTAATAACTTCATGTTCCCGTTAATATTCAATATTTTGATTAGTAAGTTCATGTTTCCACTGATATTCATTATTTTGATCAGTAACTTTGTATTTCCGTTAATATTCCAAATTTGTTCTTGTTAATATTCAATATTTTGATCAGTAACTTCATGTTCCCGTTAATATTTATTATTTTGATCAGTAACTCTGTGTTCCCGTTAGTATTCATTCCTACTAATTCTCCCTTAACAACTCTTAATATGTCCATATACTTAATGTCATCTTACCACTTAGTAGCCGTTAGATCTTATTACTTATTCTCATGCTTAGAGAAATATGGATGTTACATGAATCAACCGTATAATTATTCCTATATATAAATATTTTTCTTTTGGAATTATTTATAATTTTTTTAAATCAATAGTAAATTTATTCGCGTTATTATTCAACATTTAATTAAATGTGTTAATATCATTACCATATGCGCGCACCATATCAGTAGTCGTGTGTTCGCACAAGTGATAATTTTTGTTTTGGAATTGTTTATAAAAATATTTAAATCAATAGTAAACTTGTTCTAGTTATTAATTAATATTTAAACCAATAGCTTAATATCAGTATTATATGCGCGTACTATATCAATACCCGTGTGCTCGCATGGGTACTGGTATGGTATGTTAAGTTCTCGTGAATTATTTACAAATTTGAAAAAAATAAGGCATTGTGAGGAAATAAAGAAAAATTAAATAATATATTAATTATTCATAATCAAAATAGTTTATTATTTTTAAAAGAGATAATATTTGAATCAATAAAAAATTTGTTCCCATTTACAAAACGAAAGAAAGTAAGCTTCTCGTATTTGGATCACTCTTATCTTTTTCACACAGATATTTATTCAATTATTATTATAGTTGTATACATAAAATTCAATGATTAGCCTATATTTTTTGTATTTAGCTTAAATTTTAATATTTCAATTATTTTATGTTATATATAGATAAATATGTATTAATCATTGATGAGGTTGTTCCCGTTAAAATTTTAAATTTTATAAATGACAAAAAAAATTGTATGATTAATAAAAAATATCATACAATTTTGATACTATTTATTTATACATTACTTATGTTTCATTCAATTGCAAATTTAGAGCAACTTGCTCTAAATTTTGAAACAAGTTGCTCTAAATTTAGAGCAAGTTTGGTCTTTATATCGTTGCAAATGGTTGAGAATTGAGAGAGTTCAGAAATTCAAATTGTTGGAGCTTGAGGAAGAAGATGACAATGGTGGTGGCGCGCAAATTTCAAATCTGAGGGCCAAGTTTATTTTATTTTGAATGGTTTGTGTTTTACAAACGAATTCATCGTTTGCCCTAGTGGCCTCACATGCGCTCTTAGTCTCCTCATGCACAAGGTCTGGGGTTCAAATCCCCCTCGCCCCAGACTTTTTGTTTCTTTTATTTTTCCATGATTTACCACTTGTTTGAAAATATAATGAACTGGGTGTGTGTTATAATCACCAAGCGCGCGTTGGCTCAGTGGTGTTGTTTTGGGACTGGTAACATAAAGGGCGTGGGTTCTGTAGCGGTAAAAATGTGACTCGAGCGGAATCGCGCGCTCGAAGTACAACAGAGTCGCCACCGAACTTTATTTATTCCAAAAGGAAAGGGAAAATATCGATAAAACCCATGAATAAAAAGAAAAGGATAAGATGGTCGTCGCAACCAAATTAGGGTTCGGGAGTCAGTTAAGCAAGGGGAAGGTATTAGCACCCCTCACCTCCATCGTACTCGATGGGACCCATTTAGTTAGTTTTGTGTTTGAGTGTTAGTGTTATGTTTGTGTTTTTTAGCTTATTAATCGAGAAAAGATAAAAGGAAAGATTTTTTAGGGTTTTTATTATTATGAAGAAAAAAAAAAGATTTTTTATTATTATGCTCGCCAAGACGTTTGTATCTTGTGCCTACGTATTCCCTAGTGCAATGGGAAAGTCAGAGCAATCGTAGTTCGGGCTAGGAACCACGAAAAGTTTTGTTGGTTGATTTTAGCGAGAGGTACTCGATCGCTTTCAAATGGAAATACTACGCGCACATGGATATGATATCACTACAAGAATGGATGACTAAATCAAGATAAGACATGATTTTGGCCATCATCGCATTCGAGTGGAAGATGTTCGATCTTCACATGCGGAAGTATGTTCGTATTGAAAATTGGATAAGTGTCTCGTTTATGAAAAGAGTTTTAAAAGCCATAAAGCAAAAAGGTTGAATGAAATTGAAGTTGTGTTTTAAAGGGACATTTAGCAAAGGATTGAGCATAGGTGTGCACCTAGCGCGTCTTTACCCAAGGTATTGAACAGGAGCTAGCCCCATTGTCACTTGTTGTCCAGGTAAATTAATGTATTTTGATTCAAAAGATCAAGGTATTCAAGAGGTGTCCACCCCTTGTCACTTAACCTCTTGGTTTGATTAAAGTGTTTTGATTCAAAAGATCAAGGTATTCAAGAGGTGTGCACCCCTTGTCACTCAATCTTTTGGTTTTATTAAAGATGTTTTAGTTCAAAAGATCAAGGTATTCAAGAGGTGTGCACTTCTTGTCACTCAATCTTTTGGTTTTATTAAAGATGTTTTAGTTCAAAAGATCAAGGTATTCAAGAGGTGTGCACTTCTTGTCACTCAATCTTTTGGTTTTATTAAAGATGTTTTAGTTCAAAAGATCAAGGTATTCAAGAGGTGTGCACTTCTTGTCACTCAATCTTTTGGTTTTATTAAAGATGTTTTAGTTCAAAAGATCAAGGTATTCAAGAGGTGTGCACTTCTTGTCACTCAATCTTTTGGTTTTATTAAAGATGTTTTAGTTCAAAAGATCAAGGTATTCAAGAGGTGTGCACTTCTTGTCACTCAATCTTTTGGTTTTATTAAAGATGTTTTAGTTCAAAAGATCAAGGTATTCAAGAGGTGTCCACCCCTTGTCACTTAATCTTTTGGTTTGATTAATGTGTTTTTGATTCAAAAGATTAAGGTATTCAAGAGGTGTTCACCCCTTGTCACTTAATCTCTTGGTTTGGTTAATAAAGTTTTAAAAGAGGAAACTCGACGTTGGATCGAGAAATTATTTGAATCGCCTTGGCGTTGGACCAAGATTTATTGACTTTTGGATCGAGATTAATCTAATATTTTTGCATTTTTTTATAATAAAAAATAGAATTTAAATATATAAACATATTTTTTTATTTTTAAAAAGGAAATTTCAACAATTATATAACTAAAATTGAAACAAGTGAACTAATATAATAAAATAGACTAAAAAACAAAGCATAACATGGGGGGTGTAAACAGAATGGGGGCTGTTCATGGTGGAATTTCGTTGATGCTGGTATAGTTAGGCCCTAAGTCACTTGAAGACTTAGTTCAAGGGTGGTGAGGATTAGAATAGGAGTGATGACATAGCAAATCGAATTGGGCCTAAATACAACAAGCCCATATCAAGCTTAAACACAAAACCCTAATAACAACCAAAAGATATCCAACTCTTTCAACGCTCATCCCTCACCTCTCTTGTTTCACTCATTCTCGATTCTCTCTCGATGGTTCTCTATGCGAAAAAACACCAACAATGGGTGGCCTCACTCGGTTTCGGCATTTTATCGCGACAACAATAATTCGATTTAAAAACAACAACGGAAATTGGTTCAGAAACAAACAACAACAACATCAATTCTCATAGTAACAACAATTTCGAATCACAGAGATAAAATAAATACATAAAGTTCGAAGATACCGTCAAGAGTTTATGGAGGTACGTGTTTCAATTTTCCTTTCGATCTATTTTCCTTCTTCTCTGCTCCTACGAGATTTGGTGTTGCTTCTGATGTCGGTGTTGATGTGTTGACGTCGATGATGCGTCGTGGATCCGTGCAGCTGCTCTGTGCGTATCGAGCGAGTTGTTACGTTGTGTGTATGAGGTCTGGATTTACGCAGGTTTAAGTGTGTGGTCTGTTTGAGGTGAAGAAGGCGGTGATGATGAGTAAGGTTGGAGGTGAGGTTAGGTTAGAAAGGTGTGAAGTTATGGGTGTTCTTGCTGAGTGTGTTTTGAAGGTGAATAAGCTCAATGTTTTTGTGAATGAATTTGGAGGTTGAATCAATGTTATGGTGAGTTTATGTTGGGTTTTGCAGAAGTGAGTCGATGGAGTGTGTGTGGAAGGCTGTTTGTGTATCGGTCTGTGAGAGTTTTGGGATGATTATGCAAGTTTTGGTATTTGAGAAAGAGATTTATGAATATGGGAGTAAGATTGCAGAGATTTTTCTGTAGAGTTTCAATGCCTTCTCTCCCCCCCTTTTGATATGTTGCTGCCGAGTCTTTTATAGAGGGACTGAGGGGTTTTTGGGGGGAAAATTTGATGAGTTTGAACTTATTTGTCATACTGATCTTGTCGCTTTCTTGATGTAGGCTGTGTTTGATCCATTTAGGTGAAAGTTTTGGAACATTGTAGACAGGAAGAATCAGGTTTTTGGCTGTTATCTTTGTTTGTATTGGAGCAGGGTGCAGGAGCAGAGATGTGGACTAGTTACAGCAGTATGTAGAAGCGTGGCATAGAGAAAGATGAAGGAGAATCCTTTTTTGTTTGACTATTTTTTTTTGTGTGAAATGGGGCTTTTCTATTTTTGATGGACCCTTAAAGCATCCTTTGGTCTTTTCCTTTTTCTTTTTTTTTTGACATAAGTGACAATAGAACAAAAATAATAATAATAGCAATAATGAAAACTGAAAATAATAATAACAAAAAAAGATGTGAATAATAATGATAAATAAAAATTAACCTAATTTAAATCTAGACTAAAAATAAAAATAGTATTAAAGTCTAAAAATTAATCTAAATTAAACCTAAACTAAAATAAAATAATATAAAAGTTAAATTTAATCTAAACTATCTAAGCTATTTTTTGTTGACTTTAATAAAAAAGTCAATTTTTCAAGTTATGCGAAAAAAAATGCGATGAATGAATGCACACTAAATATGAATGCGATACTATCAAATGAACGAAATATGTAGGGCAAAAATTGGGGTGCGACAGGTTCAAACCATGGTGAGACCAAAACATTATTTTTACCACTAATTTCCTTCATTTTTCTCACAACTTCACACAATTAATTCACCTATCAAATTAAATCATTTTCACCTCATTTTTCACACACTTGCTATTTAATATATCTATTTTGTGAATAATAAAAAAAATCATAAAATATTATTTATTTCATATATTTTTATTAGGTTTAAAATAGTATGTTTTAAGTGTTTTCTTAAATACTTTAAAATATATATTTCCATTTTGTTTTAACCTAATTACTTTGTGAATAATTTTATGATAAAACCCTAATTATTTAGGTCTTAATTAGGTATAGATTTCATCTTTGCCTTAATTAAGTTGACTTTTGTCAATTTGCAAAACTGTTTTCAATCTCCGATCAAACAGATGATTAAGGTTTTCAAACAACAAAACCTTATATCATTACAAATCATTTTCAACTGTTTCTCATAAACAGTAAATCATTTTCAAGTGGGCCTCTAATAGAGTGTAAGTCCCAACACCTTTTTCTTTTCATAGTTTGTTTTCAAAAACTGTATTTTCAAAATCTTCTTTCTGTTTTCAAAACATTCTTCTGGTATTTAAAGGGCATTATTCCCGGTGAAACTCTTCAGATACCTATGTGACCTTTGTCCATCTTCACTTCTTCTGTTTTCAAAAACCATTAACTGTTTATCATATATATATATATTCAACTGTCATCCATCAATTACTGGTAAGGCTCTGTACATACTTCTTCAAAGGCCTCCACTCCATCCAGGTTAGGCTTTACAAGCTTTCAATTTACAGTCTTTATTTAAATTACTGTCAAATATAAACTGTGCATATATATTAGTTTAGAACTACGTTTGAGTATAAACCTTAGGACAGTTAAACTATATATATATATATATATATATATATATATATATATATATATATATATATATAGGAGGGATATTCTTACTCCAGGAGTAAGTTATCAACACTTACTCCTCATCATGACCATTGATTCTTTTCAATCCAATGGTTAAAACTAATGAGTATTATTTTTCTCTCTCCACATTTAATTACTCATTAATTTTAACCATTGGATTGAAAAGAATCAATGGTCATGATGAGGAGTAAGTGTTGATAACTTACTCCTGGAGTAAGAATATCCCTCCTCATATATATATATATATATATATATATATATATATATATATATATATATATATATATATATTATAGGAATATGGCCTAGGATTGAGAATGTCTTCCCGGTGAAGGCTCTTTCCTAATTAGAGATCTGTAGTTCAAACCCCCAAGATGAATTATTCCCGGTGAAACATCTTGGCAAAAACCTTAGAATCCAAAAAAATAGGACACATCCACCCAAAGAGGAATTATTCCCGGTGAAACCTCTTACCCATTTGCTTAGAGCCAAAATAAGTTCAAAACCACATAGCTTTCTCTTGTGCTGTAACAAGTACCCTCGATGACCCTCGATTAGCCTCCTCTTGGGCTTTGTACAAGGACCCACAGGCTTCTTAAAAGCATTTCCAGCTTCCTCTTGAGCTTGTATACAAGGACCCATCAGGTTTCTTATAAACATAGGAACAGGTCTTTAGTCACCTTTTAACATACCCTGGTGAGTTTCTTCCAATTTAAACCAGACTTTAAACAAGCTATGTTTGTCTCAATTTTACATTGAGTACACCTTTTGGAATGAGAGACATGGACAGTCTCTGTCACCCTTATCTTCATCAACCTTCCTTAGCAGAGTCTAGGATCCATGTTTGCTTATCCTCAGTCAGTGTCAGCCTTCATCTTGGGCTTTAAACAAGAAGTCTCATTAGATAATCTTTCTGCCAAACATTTTAACAAAAACCCCTGGAAAGGGTTAACCTCCAAATCATTCTTTCATCTTAACAAAACCCCCTGGAAAGGGTTAGCCTCCAAATCATTCTATCATCTTAACAAAAACCCCTGGAAAGGGTTAGCCTCCAAAATCACTTCAAAAACCAAAGATTCATTTCTCTTAGGAGATAATTTCCCCAAAAGAGTCAAAATCCCTGGAAAGGGTTAGCTTCCAAAAATCAGTCTTTTAACAGATAATGTCTCCAGCTGAGTCAAAATCCCTGGAAAGGGTTAGCTTCCAAAAATCAGTCTTTTAATAGATAAATTCTCCAGTAGAGTTAAAATCCAATAAAAAACAGTCAGCCTCAACCTTGGGCTTCATACAAGGCACCAAAACAATAAAACTCCCCTGTTAATAGTCAGCCTCAACCTTGGGCATTGTACAAGGCAGATAATAGAGTCTCCCCCAGTGAGTCCTTCATCATTCAGGTAGCCACAACCTTGGGCTTTGTACAAGGCAGATAAACCATATTTCATGTGTCAAAGATTCCTAACATCTAGGATCTTTTCCCATAGAGTCATCCATACTCAGTTTATTTAAGAGTCAGCCACAACCTTGGGCTTCATACAAGGCAGAAAATAATATTTCCCCTAGTTAGAGTCAGCCTCAATTCTGGGCTTTGTACAGAACACCAAATAAAACCCATTAAAATAGATTCTCCCTAAGTAGAGTCAGCCTCAATTCTGGGCTTTGTACAGAACACCAAAATTCCTTGTAATTAATCCCCAATGGAGTTTTCTCCCATAGTCAATAAACAATCAATCAATCAAAAAACCTCAAGCTTGGGCCTCATACAAGCCAGTTAAAAATCAAATCTTTTATACAGTAGATAGACATAGCTTATCTCTATAGAGAGATCTTTCCTCTATCTCACCACATTCAAACAAACAAACATTACATATTTCAATTTCAATCAAAGTCTCCCATTTAGGACTCTAAAAGACATGCTCTGGCACATCCCCAGACTTGTACACTTTCCCTAATTTGGACGAGCATCTTTCTTTCATTTAAGAGATACTAGCATACTTGCAAACACACAAGTAAGGTCACTCTCTTAATGAAATGAATTCAATCATTCTGTCACTCTTTTAAAATGTTTGTGGTGGAATAGTAGAAATACCTCTCTATAAAGATGACTTCATGTCTCTTTACTGTAAACAGATATTTAATTCAAAGCTTCAACCTTGAGCTTCAAGCAAGGCACCCAAAAATAATTAATAATCAATTAGTTCCCCGAACTACATTAAGCTCTGACTTCCATTAGGGATATGTAGGCATGAGGTTCACAAGGAATCTCAGCGAGCTAATAAAATACCAAAAATAGTCAGTCAGTCAGTCTGTCTTTCTTTTATTCAATTCAATTCCTTCTCCTAATACAAAGGAGAAACTTTCCCAATCATTAGCAGTAAACACAATCACAATGACACAAAGAAGGTTCCTGTAGAGTACTACAGATATGTAGGGTGTTTAAACACTTCCCTATGTATAACCGACCTCCCGAACTCCAGAATTTCTAGTCTAGGTGAAATCCCCACACTTAGCAAACTCCTAGGGTTTAGTTGAGATATTTTTTCCCCTTTCCTACTCGTAGGACAAATAAGAAAGTTCGTGTGATATCGTAGGAAGAACTGAAATAAAATTCATCCCACCACGGGCGCATTCTCCTTCCAAATTTCGCGTGAAGGGTCTAGCGTGCCGTCCTCCCAAGTGAAACGGGGAGGTAAAAAAAAGACACCACAGAAAAATGGCGACTCTGCTGGGGATATAAGTGTTAAAAACCTTGGTTTTTCATCCAAACCAATGGTTGACCTGTTGCTGGTCCAGCCCCAATGAGGAATTAGGGATGCCAAATTCCCCCTCAAACAAGAGAGGTCCTGCCTAACCTCTGTGTCATTTCATGTGTTTGCTGCATTTATATTTGTTTATTTTGTTTATTCTGTATCGGGAAAGGGCTTGATTCCCCCTTGTGGTGAGAAATCCTATACCCGGATTTGAGTGCAACATAAGATAGGATGGAGGATGTCTTCCCGGTGAAGACCCTCTAATCTTGGTTCACAATTCTACTCTTGGGATTTGCCTGGCTGGTTGTGATTAACTGCGCCACTGCATTCCGAGACTGATTTGTACCAGGAGGACCTAGAAACACATTAACCCCACTTAAAGCCTTTTTTAGGACGTAGAGCGGTGATTACGAAAGTAATTGTCACGCAGATACTACACTCAGAGAAAACTCTCTTATAGATACCAATCAACGTATCTTTAAGGTTGAGTAAAAACTCTGAGACCCCTATAACCCGTTCTACAGGTACAAAAAATCCTTATCCTTAGTTTACCATTGGGGCGAGGTTTGCGTTTTGACTTGATGACCACTATACCCTTCAACGCCATGTTTGTTTAAAAACTCTTGTGTGTGCATTCATGCATTCATGCATCATTCATTAATAACAACTAAAAACAAAAAGAGTCTTTTTCGAGTCGTTTTTCAAGGAAACTAAATAACGAACGTTTTGAACTTCATAGAAAGAGAGAAACGGAGAAAGGACTTAAGGATCTATACCATGGATTACGGAAGAAAGAGAGCTAGGAAATACACCTTCAAGATTCCCCAGGTCGAGGAACTGGGAAAGCTCGGAAAACTGGTGGTCAACCCCCAGGCTTTCAAGGAGAAGTATGGAAAACTTCTGCCTTTGCTCAATACCAACATTGTGGATGGGATCCTTCCCACCTTGGTACAGTTTTACGATCCAACGTATCACTGCTTCACCTTTCCGGATTATCAGCTCATGCCTACGTTGGAGGAGTACTCTCGTCTGATTGAAATACCCGTGTACGCGCAAGATCCGTACTCCGGTTTGGAAAAGAATCCTGACGACATTATCATTGCTGCAACTACTCCTTTGAACGTAGTCGACATCAGAACTCATATGGTGAGTAGAGGAGGAATTCAAGGATTGCCCTCCAAATTCCTGTTTGATCAAGCTCGGTACTTCGTCAGCATCCAAGATATGAGCGCTTTTGAGGAAATCTTGGCTTTGCTTATCTACGGATTGTTTTTGTTCCCTAACATTAACGATTTCGTCGACATCAACGCAATTAAGATCTTCTTAATTGGAAATCCAGTTCCAACCTTGCTTGCGGATGATTATCACTCTGTGCATTCAAGAAACCTGCAGCGAGGAGGATTAATCACATGCTGCGTACCGTTGTTATACGAATGGTTCGTTTCGCACCTGCCGAAGTCTAGCACTTTCTGGAACATGGGGGATGGCCTTTACTGGTCACAGAAAATCATGTCCCTCACTCATACGGACATTGAATGGTGTAGTCCTGACAACGACGAAACCAAGATCATCTTCAGTTGCGGAAGTTTTCCCAACATACCCCTTATTGGAACTAAGGGAGGAATCAGTTACAATCCAGCTTTAGCCTGTCGTCAATACGGCTATCCCATGAAAAATATACCAAGTAACATCCAATTGGAGGGTCTGTTCTTCAAGAACATCGACGATCATGGCAACATGCTGAAGAAGGAAATTGTCCAAGCCTGGCGTCTTGTTCACAGCAAAGGGAGAAGATTGTTAGGAAAACATCTTTGCATCTCCCTAGATCCTTACCTTCAATGGGTACGCGTCAGAGCATTCAAGCTCAGGATTCCATATCAGCATCAAGAACCCATACCCCTAAGGGAACCAATTTACCTTTTCTCCACTGATGTTGAAAAATTACAAGCGGCATTAAACAAGGTATGCCAAGAAAGGAATGCTTGGAGGAACAAGTATCGAATCGTCAACACGGAAAATGTTGAGATTCAAAACATCCTAAGAAGGAAGGATGAGTTACTTGAAGTGCTCGATCGACAAGTGTCACAAACGTCACTTTCTCATCATATCCCTTGTTAGGAGTAAATTAATGGTAAATTCATGTGTTAATAGAAGTAATTTAGTCTCCAAATCAATGCAAATTGTGATAAATCCATAGGTTTTTATTAAGAATTGAACTGAACAAGTTTAGTTCGTGCGTAAAGCAAATCGAATCACTTGTGGGTGTTATTGTTGCAGGTTTAGAGCTGAATTGAAGCTTGAGAAGAACATGAGGAGTAAAGAGAGCTGGAAGTCTCAAAGGCAGAAGAAAAAGATGGAAATTGCAAAAGGGCGCGCCGCGGAAGTCCTGTGAGGCGGCGCGAAAATATCTCTGTTTGTGAGCGCGCCGCGGGAGTTCTAGTCAGCGCCGCGCCAAAGTTTCTGTTTGTGAGCGCGCCGCGCCAGTCCGATGCCGCGCCGCGGCCTCGGCGTTAAAAGCCCAAAACTTCTATTTAAAAGCCCTAGCTTCCAAGAGAAAAAGGGTGGTTAGAGAACTTTGTGAAGAGCGAAATTAGGAGAGCATTTTGAGTTTGCAATCAAGAACAACAATTGAAGGCCAATTCTTTACCAATTGAAGACATTCCATTGATGAAGATGAATCCCTCTATTAATTCTTGTGTGTTCTTCATGTCCATGGAGAGCTAAATCCCTCTTGTTGAGTCTAAGGTAGTAGTTAACCTATGAATATACAATACCATTGATTAATTCCTGTGAACAATTGTTTGAATTTATTATCAATAAGAAACCTTGCTTTAATTTACATCATTGTTGAATCTTCGATCGAAAGAGAGGATTTTTACTTTTGCCCTAGGTTACTATATTGGTTCAATTATAATTTGCAGAGATGGAATTGTAATTGGGTTTTCATAATTATCGTTCTTAATTACTATTATCGTTATTGATATTTGGAGAGATCGAATCTCATACCGGTAAAAGTTATCTAATTTGATTTGCAGACATGGAATCTTATTTGAGGATAAGTGAAGATAATGATTCAAAGGATTGTTCTATTGTGAATTAATTGATAGTTGTATAGGATTAGGTTGATGAACCCTAAAGACTCAACATCTTTCTTTACTTGTTAACACAAAGTCCTTTACTTGCTTTTATTTTATTATTTGCTTTTGATAGTAGAAGTATAAAACAAACCAAACTCAATTTTCCTAACTCAAAATAAACAACTATATAACGGCTGTGATATTAACCAATCCCTGTGGATACGATATATTACCGAAAATATTTACCCAAAAATACTTTCAACAAATTGGCGCCGTTGCCGGGGATTGGTGTCAATATTGCACGCATTGCAATAGTTCTTATTTTGAGTTTTAAGTTTTATTTTCTCTATTTGGTTGTTTCACGTGTTTGCTAGTTTTTGCAGAAGATCGTGTATGCGCAGCAAAGTTTCTAGCGATCAACTTCTTTTTGATCCCGAGATCGAAAGGACCGCTAGGAGGTTAAATAGCAAAGCACGAAGAAGAGCAAACATAGCAAAAGCAAGAGACAACGCAACCGCGACATCGTCACAACAACTTGAAACCATTGACGAGTCGCAAGAAGGATTCTTCTTTCACGAACTATTCACGGAGGAAGAACCGGAAGTTTTTATACAACCTACTGTTGTCAACATGGCTGCTAATGGTCCATGTGCTAATAGTCCAAGACTCAATCCTCAGTTCGCTAGAACTGCCGCCAACGGGCGACCGACAGAACTGAAGACCGGTATCATACAATTGATTTGTGCAAGTCCTTTCGCCGGATTGGACCATGAAGACCCGTACACGCATCTTACTCGATTCTATGAGTTAGCAGGTACTACGGGTGTCGCTCAAGCTGATGAGGAAGCATTATTTAAGAGGTTGTTCCCACACTCTTTGCTATCTAAGGCAAAAGATTGGTATCTGGATCAACCCGAAGCAGTGATGACTAATTGGAACACATTGGAAGAAAAATTTCTGGAAAGGTTTTACTCTCAAAACCGATTCTTCGAAGCAAAAACAGCAATAGCAGTATTTTCTCAAGGTAGTAATGAATCTTTAAATGAAGCATGGGAAAGGTATAAAGCTATGTTGAGAAAGTGCAAAGGACACGGCTTTACAGACGTCGATCAAATCCATATGTTCCGTAACGGTCTCACAGCTACAAACAAGACACTTTTGGACGCCACAGCTGGTGGTTCTCTCATGTCCAAAACACCTGAAGAAGCTACTCAGATAATAGAGCGAATGGCTCTAAATGATCGTCAAGGCAATCATGATCGAACAGTAAGAGATAAGAAACCCGGAGTGTTGGAGCTGAACAACAGTGATGCTCTACTTGCCCAGAATAAATTGCTAACTTCACAGGTGGAAATTTTGACACAACAAATGTCCAAACTACCACAACAACTCAAGGAGCTGAACGGGATATCCAATTCTTATCAGGTTGCGAAGTGTGAATTATGCAAGGGCAATCATCAAACAGGATTCTGTCCACCAGTCCTAGAAGAAGAAGTAAACTACATGAACAACACTCAAGGACCAAGGCAGAATCAATACCAAAATCAGCCATATCAACAGAATTATCCTCCGAGGAATAGCAACCAAGGGTATCAACAAAGACCCAACAATCAAGGGTACCAGCAACAAACTTTTCAACCATACAATCAACCGCCGCCACAACAACAAGGAGGACAATCTAAGTTGGAAGAGACCATGAATCAATTCATGCAAATGTCAATGACAAATCAGAAGAACCAGGAAGCTGCAATTAAAAATCTGGAAACTCAAGTAGGGCAACTGGCTAAACAAATTGCAGCTACTCAGTCAAATGCAACATTCTCCGCCAACACTCAAGATAATCCTAAAGAGCATTGTAAAGCAGTGACGACTAGAACCGGTCAGAAAGGTGCTGAGAAAGAAGTTGAAATCAATGATACCGAGAAAGAGGATAATAATCAGGGTGCGGAAGATGAGGAGAATGAAATCATAGTGAGCACCATGAGCAAAGATGCTGAAAGAGAAATAGATGAGACCAAGAAAGAAAGAGGGATGACGGAGAAAAGAAAAAGTTCTAAGAAAAAGAAGGTAGATCCTGTGATACCAAGCCAACATCTACCATACCCCCACGCTCCGTCAAAGTCAGACAATGCCAGGCAATATAACAGGTTTATGAGTATCTTCAAGCAACTCCATATAAACATACCATTTGCCGAAGCATTAGAGCAAATGCCCAAATATGCTAAATTTATGAAGAAAATGCTCACAAAGAAAAAGGGATGCATAGATGAAGAAACTGTGGTGCTTGATGCTCAATGTAGTGCTATAATCCAAAGAACAACTCCAAGAAAGGAATCCGATCCGGGGCGAGTAACCTTACCATTAAATATTGGAGGTAATTTCACTGGCGATGGGTTAATTGATCTGGGGTCGAGCATCAACCTAATCCCTTTATCTATTGTCAAGAAGCTAGGGAATATTGTGATGAAGCCCACTAGCATGACTTTACAATTGGCCGACAAGTCTATCACTTCACCCTATGGAGTGATTCAGGATCTGCTCATTAAAGTAGACAAATTCTTTTTCCCGGTAGACTTTGTGGTTGTTGACATGGAAGAAGATCATGAGGTACCTGTGATTCTAGGAAGGCCATTCATGAAAACCGCTCGAATGATGATTGATCTGGATGAAGGGATCATGAAAATAAGGGTGCAAGATGAAGAGGTAAGATTTAATCTGTTCAAGGCCAAGAAGCATCTTAAGAACAAGAGTGATATCTTCCAAATCGATACAACTGAGGGAACAACCAAGGAAGACAAAAATCAACCTCCGAGCTACTTCCAAGTTGGACAAGAGGTACTCCTGTGCAACTCAAAACTAAGATGTCTCTCGGGTAAAGCAACAACAAAATGGTCTGGACCATTGATAGTAAAAGATATATGCGACCACGGTGCCATTATGGTAGAGAATCCACTGACAAAAGAGAGGAGAACCGTTAATGGAAAACAGTTAAAAGATTTCTTCGGGGGAGTGGAGCAACATGCACAATTTTTAGTTCCTTGAAAGCATGAACCGTCGAGCCATGCGACGTTAAACGAAGCACTTTGTGGGAGGTAACCCACACTTCTAATGTTTTGTTTTGTTTAGTTTTTATTTTAGGAAATAATCAGGGAACCCGTCTGGTGAAAGCTAGGAGGCAGCAATTGATATTGCGTTACTCTCTGTAAGTCACCCTCTCGGATTTGTTACGAAACATTGAGGTCAATGTTTAGTTCAAGTTTGGGGGGTGGAGCTATTTATTTTTGAATTGTTCAAATTTTCTGTTTTTATTTAATTATGTACTCCCAGTTAGAGTAAGTAGTCCCATAACAAAACGAGAATCTCAAGCAAAGTATCAACAATGAAGCAACATGTATGAAAGTGGTAGGAAGTGAATGTTCAAAATTTTTCAGTTTCACTCTCTTTTTCAATAAGTGACAAGGCAGGTATGAATTTTCGAACTCAAGCTCCTAATGTGTGCATGAAATTTAGGTTGTTAGTAAATACTGCCAGAAGTTCTTTATGGTACATTGTTTATTGGATCAGCTTAGCCTTAACCATTGTGAGGAAAGCTTTCCATTGTTTACTATATGCAGGAGACCATCAATTATTTTGACGTGTTTGTATCATGCTAAACCGGTTGTTGCATCGTCTGTGGAAATCTGTGAAAGTGATTTAGGCAATTGTTTGAATCTGAGAGTTCTTTTAGCCTATTCTAAACATGCAACTTAATTTTTTCTGTGAGAGTGTGATCTTTTGCTAACCATTCTTTGAGCCTGAGGTCAAGATAAGCATCATAATATGCACCAAGGAAAATACCTGGTGAGTTTTGATCTCAATAAAAAGTTTTGTTCTGGATCATCAACCATAAAATTTGGTGTTGTGTTTTCTCTTTGACCCTTTTTAGAAAGTAGGGGAGCATTCATATAATCTGAATACAGGTTGATCTCCAAGTTGGGGAGAGTCACATTCAAAAGAAGAGTAAGTACTTATGGTAATCGGTGAAAGAAAAAAGGTCGTAGCTTGAAAAAAAAAAAAAGAAAGAAGTAACAACGTTTGAATATAACGGTTGTTGAAAAAACAAAGAGAGAAAAAGAAGAATCAAGCTACGAATGAATGAAAAAAGATGGACAGGTAAAGGAATTAGAGTGTTAGAGAAAAAGAAATAAGTTATGAATTGGATGCTTCCCTATATTAGGAACAACCCTTGATTATCTTCTTTTCTTTGAATCTAAACCACATTACAACCATAGAAAGACCTTCTGATTCTCAGATTCCACAGTACTTGATGCTAGCAATTTGGTGAACGTATGATATGGAATTCTGTTGATTTAATTGTTTGGATGAGTGTTTAACCCCTCTTTGAGTCATCATATTTTCTGATGAGAGTGATTAGTGCTGGTTCAAGCAATTGTGTAGTGTTTTGAACTTCTGGAGGTAATTTGCTTTCAAAGTTTGTTTCATGTGTATATTCTGAGTTTGCAGGTAGAAGAGGAGTATTTGACTTAGTTACTGTATTGAACCACTTGAGAAAAACTTTTTGAAAAACCTGTTGCATGATTGTCGGTAGACTTTGCTGGAGGTAAATAATTTTGTTTAGGGACAAACAAAACTCTAAGTTGGGGAGAGTTTGTTAGGAGTAAATTAATGGTAAATTCATGTGTTAATAGAAGTAATTTAGTCTCCAAATCAATGCAAATTGTGATAAATCCATAGGTTTTTATTAAGAATTGAACTGAACAAGTTTAGTTCGTGCGTAAAGCAAATCGAATCACTTGTGGGTGTTATTGTTGCAGGTTTAGAGCTGAATTGAAGCTTGAGAAGAACATGAGGAGTAAAGAGAGCTGGAAGTCTCAAAGGCAGAAGAAAAAGATGGAAATTGCAAAGGGCGCGCCGCGGAAGTCCTGTGAGGCGGCGCGAAAATATCTCTGTTTGTGAGCGCGCCGCGGGAGTTCTAGTCAGCGCCGCGCCAAAGTTTCTGTTTGTGAGCGCGCCGCGCCAGTCCGATGCCGCGCCGCGGCCTCGGCGTTAAAAGCCCAAAACTTCTATTTAAAAGCCCTAGCTTCCAAGAGAAAAAGGGTGGTTAGAGAACTTTGTGAAGAGCGAAATTAGGAGAGCATTCTGAGTTTGCAATCAAGAACAACAATTGAAGGCCAATTCTTTACCAATTGAAGACATTCCATTGATGAAGATGAATCCCTCTATTAATTCTTGTGTGTTCTTCATGTCCATGGAGAGCTAAATCCCTCTTGTTGAGTCTAAGGTAGTAGTTAACCTATGAATATACAATACCATTGATTAATTCCTGTGAACAATTGTTTGAATTTATTATCAATAAGAAACCTTGCTTTAATTTACATCATTGTTGAATCTTCGATCGAAAGAGAGGATTTTTACTTTTGCCCTAGGTTACTATATTGGTTCAATTATAATTTGCAGAGATGGAATTGTAATTGGGTTTTCATAATTATCGTTCTTAATTACTATTATCGTTATTGATATTTGGAGAGATCGAATCTCATACCGGTAAAAGTTATCTAATTTGATTTGCAGACATGGAATCTTATTTGAGGATAAGTGAAGATAATGATTCAAAGGATTGTTCTATTGTGAATTAATTGATAGTTGTATAGGATTAGGTTGATGAACCCTAAAGACTCAACATCTTTCTTTACTTGTTAACACAAAGTCCTTTACTTGCTTTTATTTTATTATTTGCTTTTGATAGTAGAAGTATAAAACAAACCAAACTCAATTTTCCTAACTCAAAATAAACAACTATAGAACGGCTGTGATATTAACCAATCCCTGTGGATACGATATGTTACCGAAAATATTTACCCAAAAATACTTTCAACATCCCTCCTGCTTCCTGGATCATCGATCAGCTCACGTCAGAAAACGCTCAGCTCAAGAAACAGAAGAAGATGTTAGAATGTGAAGTCGGCTCTTCGTCAAAATTTTAGAGTCCTTTCTCTCAGTTTCTCTGTATTTCTTTTTCAAAGTGTGTAAAAACGGCGTTTTCGCTTAATTAATAAAAGTTTGATGTTTCATAACGTAATATTGGTGTTTCCTTGAAAAATATTAACTTAATTGCATATCATACATCTCTTTAGTCGTACGCACTGACACGAGAATTGTCGCGGATCTAATAGTCACTTTCCTTTCTCCAGAAAGAGAGGAGGAGAAGGAGGTGAACCAAGACTTTCAAGCTGTCTCATCCATACAACACTCGTTCAAGTCGCAAGAAAAGAATGGAAGACTTTGAGCAAGAGAATGGAGAACTCAGAGAAGAGGTTAATACTCTCAAAGATGCTATTGAAAGGCTCAATAGTATGGTAGAAGCCCTGGTAGTTGCACAGAATCGACCAACGCCAAAAGAACCACAAAGGACTGTGGTTTCCGAGATTGTTTCTACTCCTATTCCTCAGTATACCATGCCACCCAACCGACCTTGGGGCATGCCGTATAACTTTATTCCAGAAGGGTACATACCCCCAGTTTCTGAAGTTCCAAGAGCTACAATGAAGATACAACCACCGGAGGGTTACAAACCTCTGGAAATTGAAGTTCCAAGAGCAACGGCAATGGGTTTCACACAACAGAATGCTGAGATTCCAAGATCTGCTGTCATGGCTTCTCCACAGCCCATTATGCATACTTTTCCTCCACAAGGTGGACAAGTATATCATCACGCTCCCAGTGAGGACGCTGGCGTGTATGAAAGATTGGACGAGTTCTAGGAACAGTTTCTGCAAATGCAGAAGGAACTCAAGACTCTTCGAGGACAAGATCTATTTGGGAAGAATGCTGCAGACCTCTGTCTGGTTCCAAATGTTAAGATTCCTCACAAATTCAAAGTACCAGATTTCGAGAAGTACAAAGGGAATTCATGCCCACAAAGTCACCTCGTAATGTACGCTCGAAGAATGTCAACTCAGACTGATAATCAACAATTGCTCATTCATTATTTTCAAGACAGCCTGACTGGTGCTGCACTCAAATGGTACATGAACTTGGACAGTTCAGAGATTCGTACTTTTCGAGACCTCGGAGAGGCCTTCGTCAAACAGTATAAGTACAATCTGGATATGGCTCCCGACAGAGATCAACTCCGGGCCATGACTCAAAAGGATAGAGAAAGCTTCAAGGAATACGCTCAAAGATGGCGTGAAGTTGCTGCTCAAATTTGTCCACCACTTGAAGAGAAAGAAATGACAAAAATCTATCTCAAAACTTTGAGTCCATTTTACTACGGACGAATGGTTGCAAGTGCACTAAGTGACTTTACCGAGATGGTAAACATGGGTGTACGTTTAGAAGAAGCAGTTCGGGAAGGACGCTTGAACAAAGAACCTGAATCTTCTATTGGTCCAAGGAAGTATGGAAGTTCTTTCCAGAAGAAAAAGGATCAAGATGTCAGCAATGTCTTGCACAGAATCAAGAAGAAATTTCAACCTCAAGTTGCAGCAATAACTCCGGTTGTTAACTCAGCGCTAGCTCATCAACCTCAGGTCTCGCAACAACAAATTCAACAAAGGTCGCAGCAACCTCAGCAACAGGTTCGACCTCCAAATTACAACAATCGGGCTCCAAGGTATCCTGCCTTTGACCCAGTACCAATGCCGTATGCGGAATTGTTTCCAACATTACTGGCAAAAGGACTCATTCAGACAAGGAGTCCTCCAAATCCTACAAACAGTTCCTCACCATGGTATAAGGCTGACCAATCTTGTCCCTATCATCAGGGGGCACCAGGTCACAATATTGAGAACTGTTTCTCTTTCAAGATTGACTTCCAACGATTAGGGAAGAGCGGAATGCTATCCTTCAAAGATACTAGTCCAAACGTCCAAGCAAATCCTTTGCCGCAGCATAAAGAAGCTTCAGTAAATCTGATAGATCAACACCCTAACGTCATTCAAATCTACGACATTCGTCAGATAGGGGAAAATCTTGTCAAGATGCACGCTAAACAAGCTGGGTACGGCCACGTACCACCCCACAACTACTTCACATGCGATATTTGTCCAAAGAATAATCAAGGATGTGCTGTAGTTCAAGCTGCATTACAAGAACAAATGGACTTAGGATGGATTCGACATATCCGAGTCAGGACTGAACACGACATCAACATGGTTCAAGGATGTCCAAGAGAATACAAAATCTACAAAGTTGAAGATCTTGAAGGATCGGTAGTCAGGTTCCATAAAACTTTAAATGGACTTGCCTACTTTGGAACGGATTTCCATCCTTACAGTAGATGCAGAATTTGTCGAAGAAATTCACAAGGATGTTTGCGTGTTCGCAACGACATTCAAAAGCTGATGGATGACAATACCATTACTGTTCTTGCCAACAGAGAAGATGATGAAGTCTTTACCGTATCTCCTCAAATTAATCAAGTTGAACCAATGCAAGTTAAGTACGATAGCATGAAGACAGCAATTGCTCCGCTAGTCATCTACTTACCAGGCCCTGTACCGTATGAGTCCAGCAAGGCTATACCATACAAGTACAATGCTACATTCATTGAAAATGGTAAGGAAATACCATTATCGTCTGTTGTCAACATTGCTGATGTCAGTCGAGTCACCAGAAGTGGACGAGTCTTCAACAGAACAACAGAAAATATGGAGAAACCTTCGGAGGAAGTACCACATAGGCAAGACAATCATCCGACCAATGCTGTTCAAGCGAAAGAAAATGATGGGATCTTGAAGTTAATCCAGAGGAGTGAATACAACATTGTAGATCAATTACTACATACTCCGTCTAGGATTTCTGTCCTTTCCCTGCTATTGAGTTTTGAAGCTCATAGGGAAGCTCTACAGAAAGTTTTGGAACAAGCTTTTGTAGAACCTGGCGTTACAATAAGCCAATTCAACAACATCGTTGCCAACATCTCCGCCAGAACTAACCTAAGTTTCTGTGACGAAGATCTTCCTGAAGAAGGAGTGGACCACAATCTTCCACTTCACATCTCAGTTGGCTGCATGGGTGATATACTCACAGGAGTCCTAATAGACAATGGATCCTCTCTCAACGTCATGCCGAAATCAACATTGTCAAGATTATCTTTCGAAGATTACCCTCTAAGAAAAAGTCATGTCATCGTCAAAGCATTTGATGGATCAAGGAAGTCAGTTTTTGGAGAAGTGGATCTTCCCATAACTATTGGACCTCAGACGTTCAAAATCACTTTCCAAGTCATGGACATTCCAGCACAATACAGTTGTTTGCTAGGTCGCCCATGGATTCATGAGGCTGGGGCAATTACTTCAACACTTCATCAGAAACTGAATTTCATAAGAAATGACAAATTGGTAACCGTATGTGGAGAACGAGCTCTGATCGTCAGCAACCTGTCATCATTCTCCGACATAGAACCAAAAGAAGTTGTTGGAACTAAATTCCAAGCACTTTCCTTGGACAAAGGAAAGGAGAAAGCAGCGTCTATTTCTTCCTACAGAGATGCAATCCAAGTTGTAAAGGATGGCACTACCAGTGGTTGGGGGCACATCAATATTCCTACCAACAACAAGAACAGAACAGGAGTTGGATTCTTTCCAACATCATCAAAGACTATTCCAGGAATTGAGGTAGTTCTTCCAATTCAAGAAACTTTCCGCAGCGGAGGTTTTCTTCAACCTGTTCAACAAACAGTCAATACCATCGGTACGGAAAACACCGATGAAGAGGAATGGCTATCCTATCTTAACAAAGCAGGATACATATCCCTATCAGAGTCTGAATCACCTTGCTGTTATCCGACTAAGGGATCTGAAAGTAAGACTCAACCAAGCAGTGATGAAGTTACAAATAGCTTCACCACCAGAAGTCATGGTTCATCAGAAGAAGTTCCTCCTATCCCCGAAGAGACTTGGGATACATTAGGAGAACCAAGCGGAAAATTCGACTACATGGTGAAATACTCCGCTCCTGAAAGTTCAAGAATCTCTCTTGAAGATATTGTTCCAACTGGATGGAACAGTGATTTTGAGTACCTCTCTCAGCCAAAAGAGATATATAACCCTTGCTATTTATCATCATCGACTGGTGAAATCATCATTGAGGATTATATCCCCAAGTCACCTTCCGAGGCTACGGATCTAGAGTTCACATATCTAGTCAATGCCATCTTGGGAGAAGAGCAAGACCAAAATACAGAAGAGGATGATCTCGAAAGTGTCTCCGACAACGAGTCTCTCCATTCAGAAGATTGGAAGTTTCCTCAAAAGAAAGTTCGACATACTCCACTTGGAAATGGGTATGCTCACACCGCTCAGTCTGCTGAAGTAGAAGAAGATCGTCTGAGTGTTGCAAAGACAGTGGTTGGTAAATCAAGACCTACCACAGGCCAGCTTAAGCCTAAGGTTCCAGATTACTTAGTGCACAATGGGGTTCGCCACTATTGGACAGCTGTTGAAGTTACAACTGTTGTTCGCACTCCTAAGTAGGAACTTTCACCGTTATTTTATCCTCTCACCATAGCCCAGGGTGAAGAGATGTTTCATAGGGCTTTGCATTTTACTATTTCTTAGGAAAATGTCCCTCTTTGCTTCGCCCAAAGCAATAGAGTTTTGTTTTATAGGGTCTTTGTTTCAAGAAATGACTGTCAATAAATAAAAATGTCATTCTGTTCCGTCGTTAGTTTTTTCCTTTTCTTTTTTTTCGGAAATTGGTAATCCTAAAAAACACCCTTAAAAAAACATCAAAAATATTCCATTAACTGCATACACCGAGTCTTCCCTCGTTGTCTAAATAAAACTTATCACACATATGCAGATTAATCATAAAATACCCCGTTGAAACGTGCGATCGTATGACTTCTCCAAGCTTTGAGTTTCCTGTATTCGAGGCAGAGGAAGAAGAAGACGAAGAAATATCAAAGGAAATTTCACGATTACTTCAACAAAAGGAAGAGGCCATTCAGCCATACAATGAGCCTCTAGATATCATTAACCTTGGTTCCGATGGAAACAGAAAAGAGGTTAAGATTGGAGCTTCGCTCAGTTCAGAGATCAGAGAGAGTTTGATACAACTACTCAAAGAATTCTCAGATGTCTTCGCTTGGTCTTATCAAGATATGCCAGGGTTGGATACCAGTATAGTGGAGCATCACTTGCCATTAAAAGCAGAATGCCCTCCGGTCAAGCAAAAATTGAGAAGAACTCATCCGGAGATGGCCATGAAAATCAAAGAGGAAGTTCAAAAGCAGATCAACGCAGGTTTCCTCGTCACTTCAGAATACCCTCAGTGGTTAGCTAACATTGTTCCCGTTCCTAAGAAAGACGGAAAAGTCCGCATGTGCGTCGACTACAGAGATTTGAACAAAGCTAGCCCTAAGGATGATTTTCCTTTACCACATATTGATATGTTGGTAGACAGTACAGCAAAATCCAAAGTTTTCTCATTCATGGACGAATTTTCGGGATACAACCAAATCAAAATGGCACCTGAAGACATGGAGAAAACATCTTTCATCACCCCCTGGGGCACGTTCTGCTATCGTGTTATGCCTTTTGGACTAAAGAACGCAGGGGCAACTTATCAAAGGGCCATGACTACGCTTTTCCACGACATGATGCATAAAGAAGTGGAAGTCTATGTGGACGACATGATTGCCAAATCAGAAAATGAAGAAGATCACATACAGAATCTGACAAAGTTATTTCAACGCTTACGGAAGTTTCAGCTTCGCCTGAACCCCAACAAGTGTACCTTTGGTGTCTACTCAGGAAAACTCCTTGGTTTCATTGTCAGCAAACGAGGAATTGAAGTAGATCCAGACAAAGTCAAGGCAATTCAAGAAATGCCTTCACCCAGAACCGAGAAACAAGTTAGAGGATTTCTTGGACGTCTGAATTACATCTCGAGATTCATATATCTCATGACTGCAACTTGCGCTCCTATTTTCAAACTTCTACGGAAAAATCAAAGTTGCGTCTGGACAGACGATTGTCAGAAAGCGTTCGACAGCATTAAGGAATATCTGCTCGAACCACCCATCTTGTCTCCTCCAGTGGAAGGAAGACCTTTGATAATGTACTTAACCGTCTTAGAAGACTCCATGGGTTGTGTCCTTGGACAGCAAGACGAGACAAGAAGAAAAGAGCATGCCATTTACTACCTAAGCAAGAAATTCACTGACTGTGAATCCCGCTACTCCATGCTCGAGAAGACGTGTTGTGCTTTGGCCTGGGCTGCCAAGCGTCTCCGCCAGTACATGATTCGACATACTACTTGTTTGATCTCTCATATGGATCCAATCAAGTACATCTTTGAGAAGCCTGCTTTAACCGGGAGAATTGCCCGTTGGCAGATGTTGTTATCAGAATATGACATTGAGTATCACGCACAGAAAGCCGTGAAAGGAAGCATTCTAGCTGAGCACCTGGCTCACCATCCACTCAATGGTCATGAATCAACCAGTTTTGACTTTCCGGACGAGGACGTCATGTACCTCAAGATGAAAGATTGCGACGAGCCACTACCAGACGAAGGACCTGAGATAGGATCCCAGTGGGGCTTAATCTTTGACGGAGCTGTCAATGCTTATGGACGAGGAATTGGGGCAATCATTGTTACACCTCAGGGTACCCATATTCCATTTACTGCCAGATTAACTTTCAAGTGCACAAACAATGAGGCCGAATATGAAGCTTGCATCATGGGTCTCGAAGAAGCCGTGGATCTAAGAATTAAACACTTGGATGTATACGGAGATTCTGCTTTGGTCATCAATCAAATCAAAGGAGAATGGGAAACACGCCAACCAGGGCTAATTCCTTACAAAGACTACGCGAGAAGATTGTTACCATTCTTCGACAGGGTAGATTTTCATCACATTCCTCGCGAAGAAAACAACTTGGCTGATGCATTAGCCACACTCTCTTCCATGATTAGGATAAATCATTGGAATGACATTCCTCGGATCGATGTTATGCGCCTGGATAGGCCCGCTCATGTTTTCACAGTAGAAGCAATCATCGACGACAAACCGTGGTATCACGACATCAAGAACTTTCTTCAAAAGCAAGAGTACCCTCTTGGGGCGTCAAAGAAAGATAGAAAGACTTTGAGAAGGTTAGCTTGTAGATTCTTCCTGAATGAAGATGTTCTGTACAAGAGAAACTTCGACATGGTTCTGCTCAGATGCGTTGACAGAAAAGAAGCAGAAGTACTCATGAGAGAAATACATGAAGGTTCCTTTGGTACTCACACCAATGGACATACCATGACAAGGAAAATACTGAGAGCAGGATATTATTGGCTGACGATGGAGTCAGATTGCTACCAGTACGCAAAGAGGTGTCACAAATGTCAGATCTACGCCGATAGAATTCATGTGCCACCATCTCTTCTCAACATACTCTCTTCCCCTTGGCCTTTCTCCATGTGGGGAATCAACATGATTGGAATGATCGAGCCAAAAGCGTCCAACGGACATCGCTTCATCTTGGTAGCTATAGACTATTTCACCAAATGGGTTGAAGCAGCTTCATATGCAAACGTTACAAGACAAGTTGTCGTCAGGTTTATCAAGAATCACATCATCTGTCGCTACGGCATTCCTAGCAAGATAATCACTGACAATGGGTCAAATTTGAATAACAAAATGATGAAGGAGCTTTGTGAAGAATTCAAGATTGAACATCACAACTCATCTCCTTACAGACCAAAGATGAATGGAGCTGTAGAAGCAGCTAACAAAAACATCAAGAAAATCGTTCAGAAGATGGTCATCACTTACAAAGATTGGCATGAAATGCTCCCGTATGCTCTTCATGGTTACCGTACATCAGTACGTACGTCGACTGGAGCAACTCCTTTCTCCCTTGTATATGGCATGGAGGCAGTCCTACCTATAGAGGTTGAGATTCCATCAATGAGAGTCTTGATGGAGGCAAAATTAACAGAAGCCGAGTGGTGTCAAAGCAGATTCGATGAATTGAACTTAATCGAAGAAAAGCGCATGACAGCTTTATGCCACGGTCAGCTATATCAACAAAGAATGAAGAAAGCTTTCGACAAAAGGGTTCGACCTCGCACAATCAAAGAAGGCGACCTTGTACTCAAAAAGATTCAATCTTTTCTCACAGATTCAAGAGGGAAATGGACTCCCAATTATGACGGCCCCTACGTGGTCAAGAGAGCTTTCTCAGGAGGAGCCTTAATACTCACGACTATGGATGGAGAAGAATTCACCCGTCCTGTGAACGTCGACGCAGTCAAGAAATACTTCGCCTAAATAATCAAAAGAACAGCTCGCTAAGTTGAAAACTCGCAAAGAGCGACTTAGGCAAAAAAGAGCGTCTCGGTGAATCGAAAACCCGAAAGGGCGATTCAGGCAAAAGTTAGAGACATAAAAAAAAAATAATAATCAATCCCGGTAGACTTAAAACCCGAAAGGGGTAGTTTACGCAAAAGTTAGGGATATATGGCGAGTAACTGTGTTCAGGACAAACTTGATCATCCAAAAATCCATAGCGGAGTATTCATCAGCAGTAGGTCATCTTCTACGAAGCACGAATACAGCGCAACTCGGAACAGAAGGGAAAGATAACGGTCGTCACGTTTCATCGTAGCCCTTTTCCCGAAAAATTACCAATTTCCAACTTTGTAAATACTCCATGGAATCAAGCATTTGGCTGATTACCATTCCATATATAATAATTTGAGCCTTGTGCTTTCTTTGCAAATCGAGTCTTTTTCAGTTTCTTGAGATGCATTTTAAGTTTAAACAGACATTTTCTTGAAACAAATGTTTTCATAAAATAAAATGAATTTACTTGCAAAAATAAAGGTGAAATTTCTTTCTAAGGTTTACAAACAATAGGAAGAATGCAAACAGTTGCTCCGAGAACGGTTGAGACTCCGGGAACCAAGATTTCCCCATGAGGTCGCTTTGCGAACATCTCCCGATGACGGATCTTCACTTCTATTCATATTACTCACTTCGGACAGCGGACAACTGATAACCAGGTATTCCCAACAGAGTTCGAACTACAAGAAGAGGACATCTTCTGATCAACAAGATTCAAGTCGTATCATAGGATTTTACATCCGCGACAATTCTATTCACTTTCACTTTACCTTTTATATTTGTCATAATATTCATGCATACATTATAACTGCATAGTCGAGCCAGGTTTTGATAAGTGTTAATACCCAAACTACTTGGACATATACTCAAGATTCCCCTGCAAAGTTGTGAAAGGGTTTTTCTTCTTCATAAAGAAGGTTCATACACCCAAATTCCCCAAGCAAGTCAACAAATGGTAGTCTCCCTCAAAGAGATAGTTTGTTCACTTTTGGAATTCCCCAACTGAGAATCTCCTGCAGAGCGACGCTCGACAATCTTCTTCAAATAAGATAGTTTGTTTCGCATTTTGGAATTCCCCACAGGGTCGATGAGCGGTTCTCTTCTCCAAGAAGTGTGGATTCCCCGACATAATTGATAAGTGGTAGTTTTTCCTCCTGGAAAACAGTTTGGTATTTCCCCAGCAGGGTCAAGAGATGCCACTCTTCGTCAAAGGAAACAGTTTGGTATTTCCCCAGTAGGGTCAAGAGATGCCACTCTTCGTCAAAGAAAATAATTGGGAATCTCCCCAGCAGATCGACAAGTGATCCCCAGCGAAGTCAGTGAATGGCAGTCTCTTTCGGCAAAAGACAGTTCACTCACTTTTTTGGACAAAAATAACGAATAGCAGCCTTCTTCATGAAGACAGTTCGTTTCGCTTAAAGATTCCTCAACAAAATCAGCAAATGGCAGTCTCTTTCAGCAGAAGACAGTTTGCTCACTTTCTTTCACGACAGGATCAACAAATGGCAGTCTCTCCCAGTAGAAGACAGTTTGTTCCCCTAGCAATTGGCAAATGGCAGTCTTTCCCCAAGGAAAGACAGTTTGTCTGTTAAATACTCAAGAAATCGACGAATGGCAGTTTCTTCAAACAGTTTGTCTGTTTCTGGGATGTTTCATCCCCTTCAGAGTTGACAAATGGCAGTTTTCCTCCTAGGAAAACAGTTTGTTAATTCCCCTCAGAGTCGACAAATGGCAGTTTTCCTCTTAAGAAAAACAGTTTGTTGATTCCCCGGCATGAGTCGACAAATGGCAGTTTTTCCTCTTAGGAAAACAGTTTGTTGATTCCCTGGCATAAGTCGGTGAATGTTGGTTTTCACCCCGAAAACAGTTCGTCCGCTTTCAAACAAAGTCATTAGCCCCTCAAAAGATCATGAGGCCATATGACATTCTTTCAAAGACGTCAAGTCAAAAGGGAAGATGGTGAAGTTTCTCTACTACCATCAAATGGCGTCTCATCTCCAAGTGCTGATGAGAAGTTTGGTGAGGAAACAAACCTTTGAAGTTTCTCTACTACCATCAAATGGCGTCTCATCTCCAAGTGCTGATGAGAAGTTTGGTGAGGAAACAAACCTTTGAAGTTTCTTTACTACCATCAAATGGCATCTCATCTCCAAGTGCTGATGAGAAGTTTGATGAGGAAACAAACCTTTGGAAATTTTCTCTTTATCTGAGATATTGTCCAAACACGGCTGAGACCAGTTTCGAGATATGGACATCCGAAACAAGGGGGAGGTTGTTTACCTTTTTCTAAGTGTCAACACTTAGTTAAAGAAGATGGATTGAGCATTCTACACTGCCATCCATTCACCAGAGTCCACATCAAGTATTTCTACAGGAGTTTGTCTCCTCATCCCCCGCCAAGTGCGACAACGGGATCAAGTCATGCAAGGAGCTTATCAATTACAACATCTCAGGAGCGCCCAAAATTCGGGCATTCTTTGATATTTAAGTCTCTTTCACGCAGGAGAGATCGAGATATCAATCTCTCTCCCTCCAGATAAAAGAAACTTAAATAGGGGCATCTGTCATACCCTAATTTTTGACCCCCCTGAGATGACATATCTTCAGGATTTTCATCAGGTCAAAGCAAGTACCCAGAACAGTCACTTCTTCATCTGGCATTTAATCGAGGATGTTCAAAGACAAGAAAACTCAGGCAAAGGATCAATCAGTAGAAGGATTAGTCTCTAACATAATCATAGGACTCAAGAGCTTCATTTTCTCACCTATGATTGATTAGACACCCAGTCCTCTGAATACAGATTTACTCAGGTCACCAGGCTAGGGTTTTTAAGCCTATCAAGGACTAAAATCAGGGATCACCTTTGGGAAACCCTAAAAAGCCCCAGGGGATCATTCCAAGACATCAATCATCTTCAAATATCTCATATAACAAGATCCACTGGGCATCACACCTCAATTCAAAGTCTACAGTCATTATTTTCATATGGTCGACAATTAGGGTTTTTGACCTAATTCACCAGGATAGTTGACTTTTAATCAGGGCATGGATCCAAAACTCAAGACATGATTCAAGAACCTCTACTACCTCAATATAACCCATTTACATCACTCATTTGAGGAGAAGATCTTGATTCTACACAAAAGTCCAAATCTCACTTTATCTGGAAAAAGTCAACTGTATGGGATCACCTTTGACTTTTAAGATTTTTGGTCAAACCATGACTTTCAAGGATCAATATCATTAATATATGGATAATAAAGTCATTTAACCAAATAAATTCAAGAAGAATCTTCAAGGAGCAAAAAGTCGGGAATTAGGGTTTTTGAGGGCATTGTGGGAACTCAAAATTTCACCTACACAACTCAAAAAACTTCCAACATGAAAGTTGTAGATCTTGCAAAATAAAACAACATCTTACAATGGAACTTTTTTCAAAAGATCAATCATTTAAGAGTTTTGGAAATTTTGAAGTTTTAGGTCATAAACACTTAGAAAATTTTCTAAGTGTTTTAACCTAGTTTTCTTCCAACTTTGGCCTCATTTTTCACAAATTTGCCAAAGGATTCTGAAGAAACTCCAAACTAATGATTTGAAGTAGATGTTTAGGGCTTTCCAAATTGTGTTCAACCTTCTCCAAATTCATTTTGAGCTAGGAGTTATGCTTGTTCAAAGTTGGCCTCATGAAGTGAAATTATAGGTCATGCATCATTTTTGAACTTTGCAATTTTGTGCACATGACCTCAATTATGGATGCTACACGACCCATAACACATCTGAAAACATGCCATGCATTCATTTTCACCATGCCATGATCATTGAGGAAGATTCCTAAAACAAGAACATGTGATTATGTAATGATTACATTTGAGAATTTATGGCAAATTGATGAATCACCCAAGGAATCTTCTCACCAACCAATTAGAGCTCACTTTGTATCTGAAATGTTCCCTAAGATCAGATAGAATCAAAGGATAGGGAGCTGGCTCGAAAATGCAATGATCACACTTGGATATTCTTTGAAATTTCTTCATGGCTAAGAAACCAAATTCACTTCACTAAGCAAGCTCACTCTCTCAATCAGTACTGAATCATTTGCCTATAAATAGGAGAGCATACCTCAGTAGAAAAACACACCAAAGCAACCATATTCCTTGCTTTCTCTTTCTCTTCTCATGCTTATTGTTTTTCAAAGTTCTTTGGCAAGAAGAATCGTTTTCTTCAAACCAGAGCTTATCTTTGGAAAGTAAGCATTCTAACATCTCAAGGGGATCATTTGAGGTTATCCAAATACCTGGATCACTTTTGTAAGTGAGGGAACGCCATTGTTGCTCTCACTTTGGAGCTGTTGCAGTTGGAGGTCCACAGAGCAATTCAGAAGGCTCCAAGCAAGGTTAAGCATCCAGGCACGTTCCATAGGAGGTAGTGGAGCTATCCAGATGGTCGCAGCTCATCTGTAACTGCAGATTCATCATCCCCCCATGTTCACTTGAAGCTCAAATCGAGGGAGGTCCATAGAGCAATTCAGGAGAATTGAAGTTACAATAGGCATTCAGTTAGCATCACTGAGTCCCAAGGAAGCTTTTGGGATCATTCATACAAGCCCAGGTGCTCTCTAACATCCTCACGACCTCCATTTTCAGAGGTAAGTTTCTGAACTCCACCTCTTTAATTTAAGCACTCTTTGTGATAAAGCTCGATTCTATCTTGTTCAGCATCATCAGAGTATTGAAAACCCTCTATCATCATTCATTTATCTTTAAGTATAGCCATTTAATTTGATTTTTAAATTTTAGGGTTCTTCACATTTTTAGTAAATTAGTTAGATATAGTTAATATAAATTTATGTTAGTTACATATCTAGAATCGTGAGTGAATTTAGAGCAAGTTTGGTCTTTATATCGTTGCAAATGGTTGAGAATTGAGAGAGTTCAGAAATTCAAATTGTTGGAGCTTGAGGAAGAAGATGACATTGGTGGTGGCGCGCAAATTTCAAATCTGAGGGCCAAGTTTATTTTATTTTGAATGGTTTGTGTTTTACAAACGAATTCATCGTTTGCCCTAGTGGCCTCACATGCGCTCTTAGTTTCCTCATGCCCAAGGTCTGGGGTTCGAATCCCCCTCGCCCCAGACTTTTTGTTTCTTTTATTTTTCCATGATTTACCACTTGTTTGAAAATATAATGAACTGGGTGTGTGTTATAATCAATAAGCGCGCGTTGGCTCAGTGGTGTTGTTTTGGGACTGGTAACATAAAGGGCGTGGGTTCAAACCATGGTGAGACCAAAACATTATTTTTACCACTAATTTCCTTCATTTTTCTCACAACTTCACACAATTAATTCACCTATCAAATTAAATCATTTTCACCTCATTTTTCACACACTTGCTATTTAATATATCTATTTTGTGAATAATAAAAAAAATCATAAAAATATTATTTATTTCATATATTTTTATTAGGTTTAAAATAGTATGTTTTAAGTGTTTTCTTAAATACTTTAAAATATATATTTCCATTTTGTTTTAACCTAATTACTTTGTGAATAATTTTATGATAAAACCCTAATTATTTAGGTCTTAAATAGGTAAAGATTTCATCTTTGCCTTAATTAAGTTGACTTTTGTCAATTTGCAAAACTGTTTTCAATCTCCGATCAAACAGATGATTAAGGTTTTCAAACAACAAAACCTTATATCATTACAAATCATTTTCAACTGTTTCTCATAAACAGTAAATCATTTTCAAGTGGGCCTCTAATAGAGTGTAAGTCCCAACACCTTTTTCTTTTCATAGTTTGTTTTCAAAAACTGTATTTTCAAAATCTTCTTTCTGTTTTCAAAACATTCTTCTGGTATTTAAAGGGCATTATTCCCGGTGAAACTCTTCAGATACCTAGGTGACCTTTGTCCATCTTCACTTCTTCTTTTTTCAAAAACCATTAACTGTTTATCATATATATATTCAACTGTCATCCATCAACTACTGGTAAGGCTCTGTACATACTTCTTCAAAGGCCTCCACTCCATCCAGGTTAGGCTTTACAAGCTTTCAATTTACAGTCTTTATTTAAATTACTGTCAAATATAAACTGTGCATATATATTAGTTTAGAACTACGTTTGAGTATAAACCTTAGGACAGTTAAACTATATATATATTATAGGAATATGGCCTAGGATTGAGAATGTCTTCCCGGTGAAGGCTCTTTCCTAATTAGAGATTTGTAGTTCAAACCCCCAAGATGAATTATTCCCGGTGAAACATCTTGGCAAAAACCTTAGAATCCAAAAAAATAGGACACATCCACCCAAAGAGGAATTATTCCCGGTGAAACCTCTTACCCATTTGCTTAGAGCCAAAATAAGTTCAAAACCACATAGCTTTCTCTTGTGCTGTAACAAGGACCCTCGATGACCCTCGATTAGCCTCCTCTTGGGCTTTGTACAAGGACCCACAGGCTTCTTAAAAGCATTTCCAGCTTCCTCTTGAGCTTGTATACAAGGACCCATCAGGTTTCTTATAAACATAGGAACAGGTCTTTAGTCACCTTTTAACATACCCTGGTGAGTTTCTTCCAATTTAAACCAGACTTTAAACAAGCTAAGTTTGTCTCAATTTTACATTGAGTACACCTTTTGGAATGAGAGACATGGACAGTCTCTGTCACCCTTATCTTCATCAACCTTCCTTAGCAGAGTCTAGGATCCATGTTTGCTTATCCTCAGTCAGTGTCAGCCTTCATCTTGGGCTTTAAACAAGAAGTCTCATTAGATAATCTTTCTGCCAAACATTTTAACAAAAACCCCTGGAAAGGGTTAGCCTCTAAATCATTCTTTCATCTTAACAAAAACCCCTGGAAAGGGTTAGCCTCCAAATCATTCTATCATCTTAACAAAAACCCCTGGAAAGGGTTAGCCTCCAAAATCACTTCAAAAACCAAAGATTCATTTCTCTTAGGAGATAATTTCCCCAAAAGAGTCAAAATCCCTGGAAAGGGTTAGCTTCCAAAAATCAGTCTTTTAACAGATAATGTCTCCAGATGAGTCAAAATCCCTGGAAAGGGTTAGCTTCCAAAAACCAGTCTTTTAATAGATAAATTCTCCAGTAGAGTTAAAATCCAATAAAAAACAGTCAGCCTCAACCTTGGGCTTCATACAAGGCACCAAAACAATAAAACTCCCCTGTTAATAGTCAGCCTCAACCTTGGGCATTGTACAAGGCAGATAATAGAGTCTCCCCCAGTGAGTCCTTCATCATTCAGGTAGCCACAACCTTGGGCTTTGTACAAGGCAGATAAACCATATTTCATGTGTCAAAGATTCCTAACATCTAGGATCTTTTCCCATAGAGTCATCCATACTCAGTTTATTTAAGAGTCAGCCACAACCTTGGGCTTCATACAAGGCAGAAAATAATATTTCCCCTAGTTAGAGTCAGCCTCAATTCTGGGCTTTGTACAAAACACCAAATAAAACCCATCAAAATAGATTCTCCCCAAGTAGAGTCAGCCTCAATTCTGGGCTTTGTACAGAACACCAAAATTCCTTGTAATTAATCCCCAATGGAGTTTTCTCCCAGAGTCAATAAACAATCAATCAATCAAAAAGCCTCAAGCTTGGGCCTCATACAAGCCAGTTAAAAATCAAATATTTTATACAGTAGATAGACATAGCTTATCTCTATAGAGAGATCTTTCCTCTATCTCACCACATTCAAACAAACAAACATTACATATTTCAATTTCAATCAAAGTCTCCCATTTAGGACTCTGAAAGACATGCTCTGGCACATCCCCAGACTTGTACACTTTCCCTAATTTAGACGAGCATCTTTCTTTCATTTAAGAGATACTAGCATACTTGCAAACACACAAGTAAGGTCACTCTCTTAATGAAATGGATTCAATCATTCTGTCACTCTTTTAAAATGTTTGTGGTGGAATAGTAGAAATACCTCTCTATAAAGATTACTTCATGTTTCTTTACTGTAAACAGAGATTTAATTCAAAGCTTCAACCTTGAGCTTCAAGCAGGGCACCAAAAAATAATTAATAATCAATTAGTTCCCCGAACTACATTAAGCTCTGACTTCCATTAGGGATATGTAGGCATGAGGTTCACAAGGAATCTCAGCGAGCTAATAAAATACCAAAAATCGTCAGTCTGTCTGTCTGTCTTTCTTTTATTCAATTCAATTCCTTCTCCTAATACAAAGGAGAAACTTTCCCAATCATTAGCAGTAAACACAATCAAAATGACACAGAGAAGGTTCCTGTAGAGTACTACAGATATGTAGGGTGTTTAAACACTTCCCTATGTATAACCGACCTCCCGGACTCCAGAATTTCTAGTCTAGGTGAAATCCACACACTTAGCAAACTCCTAGGGTTTAGTTGAGATCTTTTTTCCCCTTTCCTACTCGTAGGACAAATAAGAAAGTTCGTGTGATATCGTAGGAAGAACTGAAATAAAATTCATCACACCACGGGCGCATTCTCCTTCCAAATTTCGCGTGAAGGGTCTAGCGTGCCGTCTTCCTGTCGCTACCGCGAAAATTAACAGAGTCGCCACTAACATATTTATCCTGAAAAGGAAGGGAATGCCAGCAAACCACAAAACAAAGCAACGGTCTCACGACCAGAGAAAAGGGTAAGGGAGTCGGTTACGCGAGGGGAAGGTGCTAGCACCCCTCGCGCCCATCGTACTCAATGGTATCCACGCTTGTGTCTAAAACTAAGGGTGTGTAACAAATCTACGCTAATCTGGACTAAAATGAATGCAAAATGTAGGGAAAAGAAAGTGTTATGCTCGCACGGACCCTACCCCGCTGCCTACGTATCTGTTTTGCAGAATCAGAGCTACCGTAGCTCGGCTAACTAATTTTTGTTTGTTTTGTGATTTTTAGGTGAACAAGTTACATTCACACCCCGCTGCTCGACCTTTAGAGACTTATGCTTGGGAATGGAGCGGAAATAACAAGCTCTTAAGAAAAAAAAATCAAAGAGTGTGGTTTGTGTTTTAAAGAATGCATGAGGAAAGCGTAAGCTAAGGGGGGGAAAGCTTGCTACCTAATGTTATCATACTGTGGACCGTCCTTTCGGGCCATTCCCCTCCGTGGGTGGGATACGTGAACTGACTCTTTTTTGTCGATCGGACGCTTTCGCGTCACTTTTGAAAAAGTTTACAGAGTCGCCACCGACCTTTTATTTTATCCAATGAAGGAAAGGTTTATAAAAGAAACAGAAAAAAGACCTTTGAGAGATTCTGGGTAAGGGGGTAGGTTATACAAAGGGAAGGTGTTAGCACCCTTTGTATCCATGGTTATCCATGGGCTCTTTAGTTTGCTTAGCTCATTTGCTTTACTTTTCAATTGATTCGGAATGCTTTACCTGTGTTTTTGAAATACCTTTGCAAATAGAATTTGTAATGATCCTTGTGCGGATATATACAAATGCTTGTTTATCTTTCGAAAGATGTTTTGAAAAGATCGTTAATTTTGTAATGATCCGTGTTTGGATGTATACAAAATATTGTCTTTTGGAAAATTCGTTTTAAAAAAACAACAGTGTATGAGAATTTTGTTTGTTTTGATTTTGAGCAAGCAAACTAGGAGGTCTACCCTGAGTTAGGAGGTCTTTATCCTTGTTCCCTTTAAAAATCTATCCATTCGTCGGATATAAACAAAAGGTTCGATTTTGTACTCGAAACAGTAGAAATGTAACTTTGATTTTGAAAAGAGTGAAAAGGGGTTACCCTAGGAGGTGCAAATGTGATTGTGATTGAATTCAGATATTTATCTTTGAAGTTAATGATCTGACGGTTCAGTTTTATCTTTGACATACACGCAGTTTATATGGGTGCTGGAAATTAAAATGCGGAAATGTAAAGTGCAGAAAGTAAATCTACGCTATTACATCGATTGTGCGGGAAATGTAAACTAGCCTATTTACATGAATTTGACATCCTATACATTTATCTAGGAATCTTAAATTGCAAGAAATAGAAGGCATATTTTTGTATTTTTGTGATTTATTTTAAATATAATTAATGCATTATTAATTAATTTAAAATAAAGAAAAGATGGAAATATGATTAAACCTAGCAAATAAGTTTAAAAATATGTACAAAATGTTTGTTAATTGATTTTAGAACAAAACTAATTTTTTTGGAATTTTTGAAATTGTTTTTGGATTTTTTTAAGTTAATTAAAACATAATTATGCAAATAATTACACAAATAATTAAAACTTGATGATAAAATTATCCTAAATATGTACAAAATTAGTTTATGATATATAAACAATATTTAACACAAAGAACAATTTTTTTTATGATTTTTTGACTAATTAAAATAATTAACAAGCAAATATATAAATACATACTAATTAATTATGAAAAATATTGAAATTTTGAAGAAAAATAAAATATTTTTATTTCAGAAAATAATATATATTTTTAGAAGTTTAAAATATTTTTTGTGGATTTTTTTGGATTTTTTAACTATTTTTAATTAATTTAACAAAGAAATTAAAATAAAATAGAAAATAAATAACAGAAATAAAAGGATACTAATCCTGTGTGGTTTGATTGAGGGGCCATAGCATGGAGCTGCGTGTGTGAGGCGTTGGATTGAAGATTGAAGTGATCCAAGGGTTCAGATCTGAGGTCACATGATGCACATGGTTAAAGTAGATCATGGGATTAGTGGGAGACCAAAGTCAGACTGGTCCCCACCTTCGCCTGCGTGGACCAATGGAAACAGAGGGAGAGAGAGCTGACTGTTGACTGACGAACCACGCTCGGACGCGTGGTCGTCTTCAACCTCCGTCCCATGCATTTTTTCTAGACAGATAGCGGGGGTTTTGAACCCCCTCTATTTTACAATAAGAAAACGTTATTTTTGGTAGCTTCCCAAACCTGCAAGAACACACGTTAGCAACACATGAAAGCAACCCAGATCCACTAAACATGATGCCCTGAATCCAAATATGTCATTAGTTTCGTGATTTGAGGCTCGTAGCTATAGGTTCGAAGATGTTAAAGTATGAACACTCATAAGCTTATGTTAATGGCATATGGCTATCCTCACGTGGGAGTTGGCATGTTAAGACCCAGATCACTTATGTAGGACCTCATAAACATGTTAGGGTGGTTAGTTCATATGGAAATTAATTGCAAATATGAAAATGAAAGTTAAGGCATATATACATGAAGAACACTTATATGCACTATACGACTCTCATAGGCCTATATTTAGAGTTCAATCTTACTCTATAATGTTTGAGAAGATGATTAGAAAGCTTGGTTTGTATTAATGTTGATTGGAGAATTGAATTTGAAATTTACAAAGTTATGGAAATTTTAGAGAATTTTGGTGACTTTCTTGACTATGCCTTGCAATATTTCGTGTCCCTTCCTATTGTGGATGTAGAAGAGCTCCTTTTATAGCCCAAAGGCTGCTTGGAAGTGAAGCAAGAAGCTTTGTTGCCTTTGTTGAAAGTTTGGTTTTTTAATATTTAAAAAACCTTGAATTTTGACTAAGCCTTGACTCCATTCAATGCTCTTGCCTTGCTCTTCAATTCTTGCAGAAAAATAAAAGATTCTTTGTGGTGAGTCATGCTTGGAGATCAAGCTACCATTATCCATGCATTTTCCTTTTAATTTTAATCTTAAAGTAAGATAAAATCATGCAAAAAATGGACAATAAAGGTATGGGCTTAATCTTGGTCGTGGGAGGCCCATAGTAACATGGCAAAGATGTTTGGACCATAAAAACTTGGCATCTTTTGGAAAAAAAACATTTTTGAGCAATGTTGATTTCATGCATTTTCCCAAAATTTAGCCAACTTCAACAAGGTGTAAATCCTTCAATTTTTGTCATATGAAGGAGATCTTGCACTTTTTGGAAACCTCAAAGAGTCCTCTAACCAATTTCTTTGGTCTCATATCAAAATGATTTTTGGTTCTCCTTGTGTGTCCATTTGAAAAAAGTGTCTTTTTGTTGACTTTGAAAATGACCTGTAATGTCTTTGGCCATATTTTTCAAATGGTGAATGCTATGACCATGGGATCAATTGCATTTGAAAGATAATTGAATTTCCTTCAAAATGAGCTTTGGTTGACATTTTTTGGATGAAGGATGAGAGAGTTATGATCAGTCAAAGTTGAGTTGACTTTTCAGGCAAAAACCCTAATTTTGAATCTTAGGGTTTTGTTGATTTTTGATCTTTCCTTGATGAATTGTGATCATCCAATGATCAAATGTTGAATCCTTTGACAAAATATGGACTTTGACAAAAAACTTCATTTTTGACTGTCAGTTGACTTTTTTGGTCAAACGGGTCGTCTGTTGACTGTTTGAGCTGCTGACGGTGCGTCTGAGTGAATTGAAGTTTGAAAATTTGTATGATGGTACTTTGAGATGTATGGATGTATATGAAATCCATTTGAGCTCTCAAAACTTGTTGCTCCTGTTAAAACAAGAAAAACCCTGATTAGGGATTGTCTGTATAGGAGGCAGTTAAGCGTACCTGATTTTTGTGCAGTGTTGAGTTTCTGCTAATCATGTGATATTCAGAAGACTTCTAACACAAAAATCTTGGAAATTTGAATTGTGAATGATTGATTTGATTGATTGTACAAATCACTGTGAATTGTACTGTCTGCAGTTTGTCTGTCAACCGACTGTTCGTGTACTGAAGCAGCAGTTAAAGTGAAAAATCAACCGTCAAAGTTAATTTTCTTTTTTTTTTTTGTTGTTATTTTTGTTTTTGTTTGGTGTGAAGCATGAAAATTTATTTACATGACTTGTTAGAAAACAGAAACATAATAAATAACTGATATTTACGGTATGCGGGCAAAATTACCGATAATAACCTGAAAATTATTTAATGCACAGAAATAGAAATATTTGACTGGCAGAAAATACACAAAATATTATCTTAGTAATTAAGCAATATTATGACAACTAGTACAACATTTAATACTGACAGTATAAATATTACATACTATATTGAAAAGTACGACGAATAAACGGTACGTTTAAGAAAATAAGAAACACGACAAATTTTAAAAATGACGGTTGACGAACCATGCTATGATTAATAACATGTAGAGGAGTGGGAGTGCAACCATTGCAGGTCCACACTTCTCAGGACTGTGTAGGCAGAAGAAAGTTGTGATCACCGTAGCAATGGTGACGACTGTAAGAAGCAGTGTTTCTATCCATTTTGCCATTTTTGCTAGGGAAGAAGAAATGATGGATTATGAGGTAGGAATTTGAAAGATGATTTAGAATTTGATGTGAGATTTGTGGGAAGAATGAGAGGTATTTATAGAATGGAAAGATGATAGAGACGTTGGGGAATGATGTGATTCCGTACAAAAGGAAATTTGAGTGGTAGTGAGATTTGAAAGAAAGTGTAAGGTATTGTTGGGAAAAGAGAGATGGATAGAATAAAGTTGAGATTTGAATTTGAAAGGATAGATTTGAAAAGATTTTGAAAATAATGGAATATAGCACAAAAGTTAGTGGGAAAACAAAAACAATTGTTACCAGTACAGTGTGAGTTTCCTGCTTTTGCGCCTGCAAAAAGATTTAACCCTGCATGAACTGTGTTAGTACTATTTATCTGTAAAATAAATAAATAGTATTTGTGAAGTAAAGAACAGTATTTGGCGTTTGCGTAAGAATAAATTCCACTGTAAGCCAAGTTACTGTGTAAGAAAAATTCTGAAAACCAAGTTCTTCATATGTCAGGATATTTTGAAAAAATCCATGTTTATATGAGACTCTTAATTTTCATATTGAAACTTTCCTGAAAAAAGAAGTGGGCAAATTTTGGGGTATAACAGTTGCCCCTATTCAATCTTCTTAAACCTGAAGAGATTGTCTGAAATCTGAGGGTAGAAGATGATTGAATAAATAGATGCCCTGAAAATTTGCACTTACCTTGATCAGCAGAGATGTTGGAAGTTGCATTTGAATGTTGTCTGTGAAATGTTGTTGGCAGATTGAAACATTACCTGAGATGGGCTTTCGGATGCCACCTGGACAATGTGTTGATGGTTTGTTCATCAGAATGAATCTGTTGATTATATCTTGATGAAGGATTTGAAAGTTGATCATTGTGGAACCGTTTGAGGTATCACTTTAGATCTGCAATGTTAGATCGTTCTGGAACCGTCTGAGGTTTCGCCTTAGATCTGAAATGCTAGATCGTTCTGGAACCGTCGGAGGTATCGCCTTAGATCTGAAATGCTAGATCGTTCTGGAACCGTCTGAGGTATCGCCTTAGACTAGCAATGTTAGATGATAAATGAGTTGAGAATGAGAGTTCTTCAGAGTGAATCTTTGGTTTGATTGTATCTGAAAGGACTGCTTGTCTGAATAAGATTCAGGATGAACACTGCATGTGAGTGAGAACATCTTTGCTGAAGACATCTGTCTACCTGAAAAATCAAGTTAATAATATGCGATGTCTATGATGCATGTATGATATGAGATCCTCGAGCTAGAGGAGAAATATGCAAGTTATGTTGTGTATGAATATGCGTATGATGCATGATTGTGAATGTGAATATGAGTGTGAATGTGATGCATGGTTTATGCAGCTTAGAGCGTGTCAAGCTCCTGATTGGGAAAATAAATCCCAGCTTAGTCGTCAAGAAATGAAGGCATTGTGATTGGGAAAATAAATCCCTGCTAGCCATTTGGAAGTGAAGGCATCGTGGTTGTTGATGATCTTCTGTCTCGCTTGAGTACCCTGGGTTGGGGAAATTCTTTGAGAACCAGGATGTTCTATTGAAGGATCTTTGATTACTGCTCGGGGATGAACAGTAGTTTTGAGAGTTCGGACTGTGACGCCCTTTGGAGTGGGAATGAGGAAAATGCATAATCCTCCGATGCACTATCTGACCAAGTCCGGGTGCGGGGATCACACCTTCTGAAGATAGTAATCTGGAACAATCCTGCTGGGGAATAAGACTTCTTTTGAAGAGAAAATCTTTTTGAGGAATTTGCTGAGAAATGCGTTTCTCTTGGTAATTTTCTTCTGATGGGATAATGTCCAGATGATCGGGACATTTCCTGAATGCTATTCCTGTTTTTCCTGGTAAACATCAATCATATTCAAATGCATATGTTCATTCAAAATATCATTGGGATGCTCGCGTATTCAAAACAGAAAAAATGAAAATGTTAGTTATAAGCTGCATTGATTTTTGAAAAGGTGCCGTGATAGGCGGATTAGTATAGGGAGACAACAATCCTAGAAGTAGGAAATTGTCAGAAAGTTTTGAAAAGTATTTATGAAAAGAAATAGCTATGTGAAAATGATCCAGTCAAGTTTCAACTCTGCTATTGCCAATCTGTCTTCGAGCATCTCATCCCTCACTTGTTGGAAGAAAGTGATTAGACTGATCGGTGTCTTTGAGGTGTTGAACCTTGTCGGTGAGTAGGCAGCTGAGCGGGACATAGTTGTATGCTTTATTCCCTAATTTTTGCCTAGGCTGCCCTTTCAGGTTTTCAGCCTACCGGGATTGTATTTGTTTTGTCTCTAATTTTTGCCTGGATCGCCCTTTCGGGTTTTCAATCCACCGAGACGCTCATTTTTGCCTAAGTTGCCCTTTCAGGTTTTCAACTTAGCGAGCTGTATTTTTTTTTTAAGCAAAGTACTTTTTGACTATGTCCGCATTCACAGGGTGTGGGAAATCCTCGCCATCCATGGTGGTAAGCAACATGGCACCGCCGGAGAATATTTTCTTGATTATGAATGGTCCCTCGTAGGTGGGGGTCCATTTGCCTCTGGGATCACCTTGTGGTAAGATGATGCGTTTGATAACCAAGCCACCAGTTTGGTATGCTTGACTTTTGACTTTTTTGTTGAAGGCTTTGATCATGCGCTTTTGGTATAGCTGGCCATGACAGATAGCTGCAAGTCTTTTCTCATCGATCAAGTGTATTTGGTCGAATCGAGTTTGAATCCAATCGTCTTCGTCTAGATCGGCTTCTTTCATGATCCTTAAGGAAGGAATCTGGATTTCGATTGGGAGAACTGCTTCCATACCGTAGACTAACGAGAATGGAGTTGCCCCTGTTGAAGTACGCGCAGATGTGCGATAACCATGAAGAGCAAAAGGTAACATCTCATGCCAGTCTTTGTAGGTTACTGTCATCTTTTGTATGATTTTCTTGATGTTTTTGTTGGCGGCTTCGACAGCGCCGTTCATCTTTGGTCGATATGGAGAAGAATTATGATGTTTGATCTGGAACTGCGTGCAGAGTTCAGTAATCATTTTGTTGTTTAGATTCGTGCCATTGTCAGTGATGATCCTTTCGGGGATGCCGTACCGACAAATGAGATTGTGCTTGATAAACCTGGCTACCACATTCTTGGTAACAGAAGCATATGAAGCTGCCTCTACCCACTTTGTGAAGTAGTCAATAGCGACCAGGATAAAGCGATGTCCGTTGGAATGAGTACCGAAGGTACCATTGTGTATGTCTTCCATGATTTGTTCTGCTTCCTTCTTGTTTACGCAACGAAGTAAAGTCGAGTCATGGTTGCGCTTGTACAAAGTTCCATTGCTTAGGAAGAATTTGGAGGCAAATCTCCTTAGAAACTTTCTGTCGTTAATAGATGCCCCTTCAGGGTACTCCTGGGTTTCGAGATACCTTTGTATTTCATGGAACCATGATTTGTCTTCCATTTGTTTGGTATCGATCTCATTGCAATAGGCTGGTTCGTCTTGCCTGTAAATGGTGATCATAGGAGCTTCGTCGTCCCAATTGACTTTGAACATGGATGACATGGTTGCTAAGGCATCAGCTAGTTGATTTTCTTCGCGTGGGATGTGTTCGAAAGTGATCTCCTCGAAGTAAGGAATCAAACTCAACACATGTTCTTTGTATGGAATTAGATTTGGGTGCTTTGTGTCCCATTCCCCTTTGACTTGGTAGATTACCAAGGCCGAGTCTCCGTAGACTTCAAGGAATTTGATTTTTAGATCAATTGCAGCTTTGAGACCCAGAATGCATGCTTCGTATTCGGCTATATTGTTGGTGCAATTGAAACACAATCTGGCGGTGAAGGGTGTATGACCTCCTGTGGGGGAAATGATCACAGCTCCGATGCCATTGCCGAGCGCATTAGAAGCTCCGTCAAAAACCATAGTCCATCGGGATCCTGGTTGTTTGTAGTCATTGACTAGCATAATGTCTTCGTCTGGGAAGTCAAAGTTCAATGCCTGATAATCATCTACTGCTTGATGAGCTAAATGATCAGCTACCACACTTCCTTTGATTGCTTTTTGCGAAGTGTATTGAATGTCATATTCTGTTAGGATCATTTGCCATTTTGCAATCCTTCCAGAGAGAGCAGGTTTTTCGAACACGTATTTGATTGGATCCATCTTGGAGATCAGGAAAGTGGTGTGATTTAGCATATACTGTCTTAGTCGGCGAGCCGCCCATGCTAAGGCACAGCAAGTTTTTTCGAGTAGTGAGTATCTTGTTTCACAATCGGTAAACTTTTTGCTAAGATAGTAGATTGCGTGCTCCTTTCGACCGGAATCGTCATGTTGTCCGAGTACACACCCCATTGAATCTTCTAACACAGTTAGGTACATTATCAGAGGTCTGCCTTCCACAGGAGGTAACAAGATTGGCGGTTTTTGAAGGTATTCTTTGATTTTATCAAAGGCTAACTGGCATTTGTCATTCCATCTTTCCACTTGATCTTTCTTCAGTAATTTGAAGATTGGCACACAAGTAGGAGTCATATGGGCAATGAATCTGGCTATGTAGTTTAGACGTCCCAAGAATCCTCTGACTTGTTTCTCGGTACGGGGTATAGGCATTTCTTGAATGGCTTTGACCTTGGCAGGATCAACCTCAATACCTTTACTGCTGACGATGAAACCTAAGAGTTTACCGGATCTTACTCCAAAGGTACACTTGTTCGGGTTCAGTCGCAATCTGTATTTCTTGAGTCTGTCAAACAGCTTGTGTAAATGACTCAAATGTTCTTCTTCGGTGTTGGATTTTGCGATCATGTCATCGACATACACCTCTATTTCCTGATGAATCATATCATGAAATAGTGTTACCATTGCTCGTTGGTAGGTAGCTCCAGCATTTTTTAGACCAAAGGGCATTACTTTGTAACAAAAGGTTCCCCAGGGAGTTGTGAAGGTTGTTTTTTCCATGTCTTCGGGTGCCATCTTGATTTGATTGTACCCTGAGAATCCGTCCATAAAGGAGAATACCTTGCATTGTGCGGTATTGTCAACTAGTACATCGATGTGCGGTAAAGGGAAATCATCTTTAGGGCTTGCCCGGTTCAGATCTCTGTAGTCTACACACATTCTGACTTTCCCGTCTTTTTTGGGTACAGGCACGATGTTAGCTATCCAAGGAGGATAACTTACAACTTTTAGGAATCCGGCATTGAATTGTTTTTCCAACCTCGTCTTTGATCTTTTTTGACATATCAGGCTTACTCCTTCGCAGTCTCTGTTTGACCGGAGTGCTTCCTTCTTTGATTGGCAGGCGATGAACTACAATGTCCGTGTCAAGGCCAGGCATATCTTGATAAGACCAGGCGAATATCTCGGCGTAGTCTTGCAACAATTGAATCAGTCTTTGCTTGACACTGTTTTCTAAGTCAGCCCCAATTCTGACCTCTTTCTTTTCTTCGTCACTGCCCAAGTTGATGACCTCAATCGGCTCCTCATGAGGCTGTATGGCTTTTTCTTCTTGTTCTAGAAGTCTTGCAATTTCTCTTGGCACTTCACAATCTTCCTCACTTTCGTCCTCAGTTTGGTAGATCGGATTTTCAAAGTCATGACGGGCAATAGCAGAGTCGTTATTGACTGGATCCAGCGTGTATGTGAATCTGCATGGTAGATATGTGAGTGTGTATGAAGAGAAAAACATAGCTATTTGAAAGCGAATAAAGAAAGAAAAAGGATCACAAAATTTTGAACATGCAAGCATCCCATGATTTTATTGAATGCACATAATCATGATATGACAAACCCTTTTTATAGAAGGACCGTTGTGCTAAGGCACACGGCTTTCAAGCTCATGGTTCGATTGTTCAGGAACCACTTTTATCTTTGCACAATATACACAAAGAAAACAGGAAATGGCATTTACTCCTGATCAAAGGAGATCACATCCTCTGCTTTCCAGTTGTTCAATCCACCGTTGTTAGCAGGGAGCACCCAGCTGTTCCAGTTGCAGTTGTTCTTTTCGTCTTCCGTAGCATTGATTCCGCTAGTGGGAAAATGCGTAGGTAATTCCTCAGGATAAGTTGGATGATTTGTTGGATATGAGAATCCAGGTGGAGGTCCCTCTATTGGCTGAGCGAGATGCTCGATAAGGCCGTCCCATGCAGTAGGAATGATGTTTTGAATAGAGACTTGTGCATCCTGATAAGGAGTGTACTGTGACAGAAAATAACCTTCGTTGTTTGGCATCTTCCTGGCTTCTTCAAGAGCGAAGTTGTCGTCGTACTGTTCGTCCCATCCAGTCGGGACAATGTCTTTGATGGGAGTTGAAAAGCTCGGAGGAGCGGAATATTTCACCATATAGTCGTATTTGCCGCTGGGTTCTCCTAGCGTGTCCCATACTTCTTTGGGTGGATTTTGATATTGCTGAGTGACGGGACTTGTGATACTTCCGTCATTTTGATTACCCTCTTCTGTTGGAGTAAGATCTTCCAGAGCAATGTAAGAATTCTGAGGTGTGATATACTGGTAGTTGTAACCGTCATTTGGTCCTCCCACAGCATCCCACATTCCCATGGTAATGGGTGGAATTTCGTCTGGATATGGCTGAATGATGTGGTTCAAGTATGTCCCTTCATCATCAATGGCGTTTACTTCTTGGCTGGCGAAGTGTGATATTAACCCTTCAGAGCGAGGATTTTGATCATTCTTTTGATTTTCACCATTATAGCCCAGACCTAGCTTGTCGGACTTGTAGGGTATATCAGGGAGTTGTCCCCACACTGTGCGATCACCCTGTTCAATCATGGCTTTGGCATCTTTGAGAGAAGCCATAGTTGTAGCTGGAGTAGCAGGAATATGCTTGGTGGTAGAGATATCTGGAGATACAACCTCAAAAGCTTGATACGGAGTTTCGATGGATTCGCCCTCCATCTCAACATACTTGTCGTTGCTCAAGTGACTGACCATATATTCTTCTTCGCCATAGACTGTGACAACCTTTCCTTTTACTGGGTATTTTAACTTCTGATGCAGGGTAGAAGTTACAGCGTTTGCCCCATGTATCCAAGGGCGTCCTAGTAAACAGGAGTATGTTGGAAGAACGTCTATTACGGAAAAGATAACATCGAAAGTTTGAGAGCCCACTCTGATTGGGAGCTTAACTTCTCCGTACACCGTTCTTGTTGACCCATCGAAGGCTCTTACAACCACATCACTTGGTTGTAGCACAACTCCTTTGAAGTCAAGTTTTTCCAGTATTACCTTTGGTAACACGTTTAGAGAGGAACCATTGTCTATTAGCACATGAGACAGAGTGGTGCCGTTGCATTCGATAGAGATGTGCAGGGCCTTGTTGTGATTTCTTCCAGCAGGAGTTAGATCCACATCAGAGAAACCAAGACCATTGGGCACTGTAAGACTGGCGACACAATTCTCAAATTGGTCGATTGGGATTTCTTGAGGCACATGCGCAGCTTGAAGGAACTTCATTAGAGCTTTAGCATGAGCTTCTGAATATTTTAGCAGAGATAACATTGAGATTTTTGAAGCAGTATGCCCCAGTTGTTCGACAATATTGTAATCACTTTTGCAGATGATTTTCAATATTTCGTCCATCTCTTGCTTTGATGGATCCTCAGCAGTGATCTCTACCGGATTTTGAACTGGTTCGATCAGTGGCTCTTTGCCTCGAGTGTTGATATCTGGAATAGGAATTGGAACCTGGATTGGACTAGCAGCAATATTTGGAGAAATTTCTGGTGAAAAGATTCTTCCACTTCTCGTGATCTTGCTAGTGCCTGCAATGTTACTTACAGCTGAAGTAGTTAGTGTTGCGTCCTCTTTAGTCGAGGGATCCTGCTTAACTCCATGAATGTAAACATTAGTGTCATATCCCCATGGGACAGCTTTGTCTGAGGAGTATGGAAATGGAGTTGGTCTAGCAATGACTACTGATGCTACTTTGAGTGTAGCAGAAAGTTTGAATGGAGCCTTGGTAGAGATTTTGAATGGTAAGCTGGAGATCACTGAGACGTCTTCCATTCTTATCCCGTTGGCAAAGACTTTGCCCAACATGTCCATAGAAGGGAGCCTCTCAAACATAATGATACGGCGATCCATGTGTTTTTGAATTCCCATTTTTAGATTTTCACAACCATTGGGTTGGCGTGAGCAATAAAAGCAGTCGGGATCACAACCTGGAAAGTAACCAGCTTGGATGAACTTTCTTTTGACTTCGAGGAGTGGAATTGATACTTCGTTCACATCATAAATGTAAACTGTGTCTATGATAGCATTAACAGTTTTGTCATGCTTTGGCATAGGTGCTGTGATGACATTTGGAGTTTCTGGAGGATCGAACTCAATTTCTCCAGCATCTATCATGTCTTGGATTTTATTTTTCAGGGCCCAGCAGTGATCTGCGTCATGTCCTGGACAGTTTGAATGATAGGCACATGTTGCATCAGGGCGATAATTCAGAGAAGAAGTATTGACATTCTTCGGAGGACCCCTTAATGTGATCAGATCCGCTTTAAGCAAGTGCTGCAATGCCTGAGAGATTGGCATGTTGATTTTGGTGAAAGTTCTTCTTGGTGCATCTGGTCGATGCGTATATTTTGGCTGTTGATCTTTTTGAGGTGCAGATGCGGAGATCATAACTGCCCCTACAGATTGATGCTGATCACTTTTGCGACTTTTCTGAATTTGAGTTGTATTGACCTCATTTCTCCCACTGATGGGCCTTTTTGTAGTACCAGAGGTGGAACCTATTTGAATTTTTCCATTTTGAATGCCACTTTCGACACGTTCTCCGGTCAGTATTAGGTCAGTGAAACCTGATGATGAACTTCCCAGCAAATGGCTATAGAATGGGCCAGTTAAAGTGCCCATGAACATGTCGACTAGTTCGCGATCAGATAAGGGTGGTTGAACCCTTCCAGCCATATCTCTCCACTTTTGTGCATACTCTTTGAAACTTTCTTTTGGTCCCATAGACATGCCTCGCAATTGAGTACGAGTGGGTGTAAGATCAGCATTGTATTGGTACTGTTTGTAAAAAGCAGCAGCTAATTCTTCCCAAGTATGAACCTTGGTATTTTCTAGCTGGTAGTACCATTCGAGTTGTGTACCTGACAGACTTTCTTGGAAAAAGTGAATCCACAATTTGTTATCTGTTGTATGAGGTTGTATCTTCCTCACATAAGATCTCAAATGTAGTTTTGGACAAGAAACTCCATCATACTTTGCAAAGGTTGGAACTTTGAATTTTGGAGGGATGACAACATCCGACACGAGTCCCAGATCATTGAAATCTAAGCCAGGTATTTTTTGTATTTCCATAGCTTTCATACGATCCTCCAACTGTTGGTATTTGTCATCATCCTGTTCGTCTCCAGAATGATCTTCTTCTTCATTTGAAGAGAGAGAGGGTTTAGCAGAACCCTGGTTGCTTTGATTATCTTCTTGTTCACCATCACCGACTATTTCAGGGATTGGTGGCTTTTTGATCTTTTTGACAGGGATCTTGATCTTCCTTCTCAGGTAACTCAAGCCTGCAGATTCTTTGGGCTTCTTCTTCTTCTTGAGTATCAGGGCTTTCAGCTCTTGTTGCCCCTTTGCCAGTTCCAGAATTGCCACTTGAACTTGGGCATTCTGTACTTCGAGATTCTTGATGCTTGCCTCAGATTCCATCTCTTCTGACTGAAATAAACAGCGAAGAGATGAGAAACCCGTCATGAGAACCTGTTATGAAATGTGTATGACTGGATGCCATGTATGCAATGTGTATGCAATGCATATGAATGCAATGTATGAAATGCAATGTGTATGCAATGCATGTGAATGCATGTGTGCAATGTTTTCAAGGATCATAGAGTCTAGATTTGTTAAAGAAGCAACAAACGTTAGTTAATCAATTTATTCTTTTTTCTTTGCCTCATTTGGGCTTACAAGACAGAAAATAAAATAAATGATCTTTCAGGTCTCCCGTGGGCGCTTTTTCTTTGTCCCCAGGAATGCGTTGATTCTTTGTTCTTCTTGAAGCTGTCTGGTGAGCTCGAATAGCCTTCTCTCATAGTCCTGACAGTGTTCTTTGAAGGTGTCTCTTTCCTCTTTGAGTTGAACCCAGGATTTTTGCAACTCTTCCAAGTCAGTTGGCATATCCGGGTGTAGAATAACTTGAGGTTCGTAACCTTCGACTTCTGATTCGATAGTCACAGGTAGAACAGCGGGATAGGGCATCATGAGTTTTTGAGCATGAGTACGCACCCATCTGAGGTAAAGTTCCATAGGAATAGAATTCCATTGCCCCAGAGTTTTGCTTTCTATTCTATAGACACTGTCCCAAGCCTGTATGAATCTTCGTCGGTGTCTGTGAGAATCATTCTCGTAATCAAACACAATGCCACGGATAATCATGTCATGAGGACCGTTGCTTCTTGCATATCCGAATTGGCGTAGAGCTAGAGAGGGATTGTAAGTGATACCTCCTTTAATGCCAAGGAGTGGCACATTAGGGTATTCTCCACAATGATCAATGATAGTAATGTCTCTTTGAAAGAAGTTGTTCCATCGGATATCTGAATGAGATAAAGACATGATTCTGTAAGACCATTGTGCTCTTTGTTCATTTCTCAGTACTGATCGGGGAAGATGACATGTAAACCACCTAGCCAGCAGTGGTATACAGCACATGAGAGTTCCTCGCTTCTTCGTGGTACGAGTGTGTAGAGAGTGTAGGATGTCTCCCAGCAATGTTGGTACCCGGGTTGCGAATTAGGAAAAGGTTGATGATGTGTACACTTATGAACTGGTCGGAATTAGGGAACAAAACCAACCCATAGATCAAAAGAGCCATAACTTCTTCAAAAGCTGGATAACTTTTGTTTTCTAGCAGTAGTCGAGCCTTTTCCAGTAAGAATTTGGCAAGCAAACCCTCAACTCCACTCTTTGTTTCCCAATTGGATTTGATTTCTGACTTTTGCAGATGTAAAGCAGCAGCAATGACTTCAGGTTTTGGTTTTCTTTCTAAACCAGTGAAAGGTAATTGATCTCGGATTGGTAATCCAATTAATTCAGAGAATTCTTCCAAAGTGGGTACCAACTGGTAATCAGGAAATGTGAAGCAATGATGTTCAGGGTCGAAGAACTGGAACAGGACCCGTATCATGTCTTCTTCAAACTTTGAGGTAACCAAATGGAGTAGGTGACCATGCTTTTCAGTGAATTGAGCATTCCTGGGGAATTCTGCTACCAAGACTTTGAGTTCAGACGGTACCGTTGAGATGTTGATTCGGATGTAATCTTTGGTGGCGGGAGCCATTACCTGCAAAAACAAAAGTAAACTCTTTGATCCTTGAAATGTGTAGTGAAAAATGATGTGTTTATGATGCAAACATGTGGCACACAAAAACAAATCAAACAATAGCCTTAGGTTTAAAGGCTTGCATGAGGTTGATAGGTGATACCCTCCCCTCTGAAGTTGAGTTGGTTGAAAACCTGTCCTAGAATAGTATTCGGGTTCTATGATCCTTGGAGACAACATCTCAATACGGCGCTCGGACGGCCGATCAAGAATATTCCTCGAGGATAACTAGCTTCGATCAATTTCAAAGCTAGCCACTTAATAGGCCACAAGTCAAGTTCAACTAAAAGGTTCTAAGACAAATTAGTGTTAATGACACTTCGGAAGCCTAATATACTCCTTGATCGCTTTCAAGGGACATCAGTATAAACCAAAGTATCACACTAACGATGACTACCAGATCAACCGTATCGGTACATGCCGTACAGTTTCCTTGGTCTATTGTCATATACTTAAGGTATCTCGAGATTCGGGTTAGAATCTTTCACACAAGCAAAATACCCAAGCAAGCCTTTGAAAAATAAAGCAATCAGATCAAACAATTGAAAACATCGAAATGATCTATACTCTAAAGGTAACCCCTTTTGAAAACATTTTGAATTTGTATTCCCCAGCAGAGTCGCCAGTTCTGTGGACCGTCCTTTCGGGCCATACCCCTCCGTGGGTGGGATACGTGAACTGACTCTTTTTTGTCGATCGGACGCTTTCGCGTCACTTTTGAAAAAGTTTACAGAGTCGCCACCGACCTTTTATTTTATCCAATGAAGGAAAGGTTTATAAAAGAAACAGAAAAAAGACCTTTGAGAGATTCTGGGTAAGGGGGTAGGTTATACAAAGGGAAGGTGTTAGCACCCTTTGTATCCATGGTTATCCATGGGCTCTTTAGTTTGCTTAGCTCATTTGCTTTACTTTTCAATTGATTCGGAATGCTTTACCTGTGTTTTTGAAATACCTTTGCAAATAGAATTTGTAATGATCCTTGTGCGGATATATACAAATGCTTGTTTATCTTTCGAAAGATGTTTTGAAAAGATCGTTAATTTTGTAATGATCCGTGTTTGGATGTATACAAAATATTGTCTTTTGGAAAATTCGTTTTAAAAAAACAACAGTGTATGAGAATTTTGTTTGTTTTGATTTTGAGCAAGCAAACTAGGAGGTCTACCCTGAGTTAGGAGGTCTTTATCCTTGTTCCCTTTAAAAATCTATCCATTCGTCGGATATAAACAAAAGGTTCGATTTTGTACTCGAAACAGTAGAAATGTAACTTTGATTTTGAAAAGAGTGAAAAGGGGTTACCCTAGGAGGTGCAAATGTGATTGTGATTGAATTCAGATATTTATCTTTGAAGTTAATGATCTGACGGTTCAGTTTTATCTTTGACATACACGCAGTTTATATGGGTGCTGGAAATTAAAATGCGGAAATGTAAAGTGCAGAAAGTAAATCTACGCTATTACATCGATTGTGCGGGAAATGTAAACTAGCCTATTTACATGAATTTGACATCCTATACATTTATCTAGGAATCTTAAATTGCAAGAAATAGAAGGCATATTTTTGTATTTTTGTGATTTATTTTAAATATAATTAATGCATTATTAATTAATTTAAAATAAAGAAAAGATGGAAATATGATTAAACCTAGCAAATAAGTTTAAAAATATGTACAAAATGTTTGTTAATTGATTTTAGAACAAAACTAATTTTTTTGGAATTTTTGAAATTGTTTTTGGATTTTTTTAAGTTAATTAAAACATAATTATGCAAATAATTACACAAATAATTAAAACTTGATGATAAAATTATCCTAAATATGTACAAAATTAGTTTATGATATATAAACAATATTTAACACAAAGAACAATTTTTTTTATGATTTTTTGACTAATTAAAATAATTAACAAGCAAATATATAAATACATACTAATTAATTATGAAAAATATTGAAATTTTGAAGAAAAATAAAATATTTTTATTTCAGAAAATAATATATATTTTTAGAAGTTTAAAATATTTTTTGTGGATTTTTTTGGATTTTTTAACTATTTTTAATTAATTTAACAAAGAAATTAAAATAAAATAGAAAATAAATAACAGAAATAAAAGGATACTAATCCTGTGTGGTTTGATTGAGGGGCCATAGCATGGAGCTGCGTGTGTGAGGCGTTGGATTGAAGATTGAAGTGATCCAAGGGTTCAGATCTGAGGTCACATGATGCACATGGTTAAAGTAGATCATGGGATTAGTGGGAGACCAAAGTCAGACTGGTCCCCACCTTCGCCTGCGTGGACCAATGGAAACAGAGGGAGAGAGAGCTGACTGTTGACTGACGAACCACGCTCGGACGCGTGGTCGTCTTCAACCTCCGTCCCATGCATTTTTTCTAGACAGATAGCGGGGGTTTTGAACCCCCTCTATTTTACAATAAGAAAACGTTATTTTTGGTAGCTTCCCAAACCTGCAAGAACACACGTTAGCAACACATGAAAGCAACCCAGATCCACTAAACATGATGCCCTGAATCCAAATATGTCATTAGTTTCGTGATTTGAGGCTCGTAGCTATAGGTTCGAAGATGTTAAAGTATGAACACTCATAAGCTTATGTTAATGGCATATGGCTATCCTCACGTGGGAGTTGGCATGTTAAGACCCAGATCACTTATGTAGGACCTCATAAACATGTTAGGGTGGTTAGTTCATATGGAAATTAATTGCAAATATGAAAATGAAAGTTAAGGCATATATACATGAAGAACACTTATATGCACTATACGACTCTCATAGGCCTATATTTAGAGTTCAATCTTACTCTATAATGTTTGAGAAGATGATTAGAAAGCTTGGTTTGTATTAATGTTGATTGGAGAATTGAATTTGAAATTTACAAAGTTATGGAAATTTTAGAGAATTTTGGTGACTTTCTTGACTATGCCTTGCAATATTTCGTGTCCCTTCCTATTGTGGATGTAGAAGAGCTCCTTTTATAGCCCAAAGGCTGCTTGGAAGTGAAGCAAGAAGCTTTGTTGCCTTTGTTGAAAGTTTGGTTTTTTAATATTTAAAAAACCTTGAATTTTGACTAAGCCTTGACTCCATTCAATGCTCTTGCCTTGCTCTTCAATTCTTGCAGAAAAATAAAAGATTCTTTGTGGTGAGTCATGCTTGGAGATCAAGCTACCATTATCCATGCATTTTCCTTTTAATTTTAATCTTAAAGTAAGATAAAATCATGCAAAAAATGGACAATAAAGGTATGGGCTTAATCTTGGTCGTGGGAGGCCCATAGTAACATGGCAAAGATGTTTGGACCATAAAAACTTGGCATCTTTTGGAAAAAAAACATTTTTGAGCAATGTTGATTTCATGCATTTTCCCAAAATTTAGCCAACTTCAACAAGGTGTAAATCCTTCAATTTTTGTCATATGAAGGAGATCTTGCACTTTTTGGAAACCTCAAAGAGTCCTCTAACCAATTTCTTTGGTCTCATATCAAAATGATTTTTGGTTCTCCTTGTGTGTCCATTTGAAAAAAGTGTCTTTTTGTTGACTTTGAAAATGACCTGTAATGTCTTTGGCCATATTTTTCAAATGGTGAATGCTATGACCATGGGATCAATTGCATTTGAAAGATAATTGAATTTCCTTCAAAATGAGCTTTGGTTGACATTTTTTGGATGAAGGATGAGAGAGTTATGATCAGTCAAAGTTGAGTTGACTTTTCAGGCAAAAACCCTAATTTTGAATCTTAGGGTTTTGTTGATTTTTGATCTTTCCTTGATGAATTGTGATCATCCAATGATCAAATGTTGAATCCTTTGACAAAATATGGACTTTGACAAAAAACTTCATTTTTGACTGTCAGTTGACTTTTTTGGTCAAACGGGTCGTCTGTTGACTGTTTGAGCTGCTGACGGTGCGTCTGAGTGAATTGAAGTTTGAAAATTTGTATGATGGTACTTTGAGATGTATGGATGTATATGAAATCCATTTGAGCTCTCAAAACTTGTTGCTCCTGTTAAAACAAGAAAAACCCTGATTAGGGATTGTCTGTATAGGAGGCAGTTAAGCGTACCTGATTTTTGTGCAGTGTTGAGTTTCTGCTAATCATGTGATATTCAGAAGACTTCTAACACAAAAATCTTGGAAATTTGAATTGTGAATGATTGATTTGATTGATTGTACAAATCACTGTGAATTGTACTGTCTGCAGTTTGTCTGTCAACCGACTGTTCGTGTACTGAAGCAGCAGTTAAAGTGAAAAATCAACCGTCAAAGTTAATTTTCTTTTTTTTTTTTGTTGTTATTTTTGTTTTTGTTTGGTGTGAAGCATGAAAATTTATTTACATGACTTGTTAGAAAACAGAAACATAATAAATAACTGATATTTACGGTATGCGGGCAAAATTACCGATAATAACCTGAAAATTATTTAATGCACAGAAATAGAAATATTTGACTGGCAGAAAATACACAAAATATTATCTTAGTAATTAAGCAATATTATGACAACTAGTACAACATTTAATACTGACAGTATAAATATTACATACTATATTGAAAAGTACGACGAATAAACGGTACATTTAAGAAAATAAGAAACACGACAAATTTTAAAAATGACGGTTGACGAACCATGCTATGATTAATAACATGTAGAGGAGTGGGAGTGCAACCATTGCAGGTCCACACTTCTCAGGACTGTGTAGGCAGAAGAAAGTTGTGATCACCGTAGCAATGGTGACGACTGTAAGAAGCAGTGTTTCTATCCATTTTGCCATTTTTGCTAGGGAAGAAGAAATGATGGATTATGAGGTAGGAATTTGAAAGATGATTTAGAATTTGATGTGAGATTTGTGGGAAGAATGAGAGGTATTTATAGAATGGAAAGATGATAGAGACGTTGGGGAATGATGTGATTCCGTACAAAAGGAAATTTGAGTGGTAGTGAGATTTGAAAGAAAGTGTAAGGTATTGTTGGGAAAAGAGAGATGGATAGAATAAAGTTGAGATTTGAATTTGAAAGGATAGATTTGAAAAGATTTTGAAAATAATGGAATATAGCACAAAAGTTAGTGGGAAAACAAAAACAATTGTTACCAGTACAGTGTGAGTTTCCTGCTTTTGCGCCTGCAAAAAGATTTAACCCTGCATGAACTGTGTTAGTACTATTTATCTGTAAAATAAATAAATAGTATTTGTGAAGTAAAGAACAGTATTTGGCGTTTGCGTAAGAATAAATTCCACTGTAAGCCAAGTTACTGTGTAAGAAAAATTCTGAAAACCAAGTTCTTCATATGTCAGGATATTTTGAAAAAATCCATGTTTATATGAGACTCTTAATTTTCATATTGAAACTTTCCTGAAAAAAGAAGTGGGCAAATTTTGGGGTATAACACATACAAAGGGTACAAGTCTAAAATATCCTATCAACCTACGGGGGAAAGCGAAAGCAAACAAGAGTATCACACAAACGAGCTCCGCTCGTAAAGCAAACAAAACCAACGGTACTGACCGAATGGTAGAAAAGCGGTCCCGCCATAGCCAAGGGGAGCAGCTCAACCCAAGTCAACCAAGCATTAGACCTCGCGAAAATGATCGGGCCATAGACAAGAGGGCGGACCCCTCTCAGCAACCAAGCTGTCACGGATCGTAAAGGAAAACGGTGCGTGCGTACACCGAGCATCAACGTCGAACAACGCGAGCTATAGGAAAGGCGGGGGTCCGGCTACATGAACCCTTTTCCTGACATACTCGATAACGAGATCTTGTGCAGGTTCAGAAGCGAGCCACGCGTAGCGTGCGCATACTGAACAGACTCGATGAGACTAGGCGGGGGTTGATTGCTAACCCTTTCCGCATGCCTTCCATGAGGACTTAACGGAGTGCCATATAGGACTTATTACACCGTGACTCCCTGCCGCAAAGCACAAATATAAACACACCAACAAAAACAGAGCCTCTTTCGAGGACTTGGCCAGATGCATGTCTAAGTCCTACTTCTCATGTTAAAGGATGATGCGAGAAAGCGATAAAGCGCGAGAAAAGTAAAATGAAACGGGATCAATACCAAACGGATGATGATCCGTAAACTAAAGCGAAGCAAAGCGAAGAAACTAGAATCCCGCGAGCGAGCTAGCAAGCAAAAAGCAAATGGTCAGCACACCGATTAGCCATGAAAGCACACAAAGGTCGACATGCGCGTCGAGCATAATCACAATACACCTGCAAGAGGAACAAGCAAACCAAACAAGCAGATATAAAGTAATAGGAATGCGTCTCCAAGATGAGAACACAATACGAATGAAGGAAATCGTGTTCCGCAAGTAAAGCGGAACACTCAAGCAATGAGCGTCGATCGGTGACTATCCAAGAGCCTTGCACATTAGCACACAAGTTAGAGATAACAAACATCGCAATCGGAATTGCGTTATTGCTATAAACCGAAAGAAACGGGCAAGTAATATAAACATGAAATGGACAATGAAACATCAAAGAGAAATCAAACATGAATGATCTACCAATTAATGAAAACTAAGCATCTAGCTAGATAGTACATCTCATAAGCTTTCCGACGATATAAAGAACGCGCAAATCAGAGTTACTAGCAAAAAGTTATGCGAGAAAGAAGTTAGAGGAAAAAAACACACTGGGGAACCGGTTCCCCCATTTGGGAACCCGGGTTCCAGGGCATTCTGCCACCCGTTTTGGCCTCTGATGGATGGGAACCGGTTCCCCAAAGCTAGGAACCGGGTTCCACTGTTGGAAAATCACTTTTTTGCTATTTTTTAGGCTTGGGAACCAATTCTACCCAACTTGAAACTAGGGGTGTGCAAAAATATGATTAATTGAACCATATTCCTAATCTGAATTGCATTGAACCACAAAAAACTAGAACCATTTAAATGGTTTATGAACTGAATCATATATTTTAAACAATTCAGTTAACCAAATTTAAGTTAAAAACCAGTTTAAACTGTTTTACTAATTGTTTTTTAAAACATAAAAAATACTTTTTAATTAAAAAAATCTGATTTATTATTATTATTTTGAAAATTAAGTTTAAAAATAATGCTACCATATTTCAATTACTTGTAAATCAATATGGTAAAATATGACAAATATGATACCAAAAATATATAGATAATTAATTTATATTACATTTAAAAGTGTACAATTATAATTAATTATCTAGATGAATTAGTGATAATTAGACCCAACAATTAAGAAAATGCACTGAATATCCATATAAAAAATCTAATATCACCAACTAGGAGAAGTTAAAAAGAAAACCTGTTACAATTAAAAAGGTGGATTTATAGTTGGAAGAAGTTTATGAAAAAGTGTTTGTAAAAAAACCAAAAAAAAATTATGAAAAAGTATTTATCAAAATAAACTATAAACTATTGTCACATACGTGTGTTGCTTGCGAAACTGGAAAAACAAAACCGGAAAACAATTCACTTCAAGAACTACAACCATTGAAAAACGTAATTGAACTACAACACACTAATGAATCATTATATATATATATATAAACAATTTTGAAACAATTTATAAAATAAATCTTCAATCGAAAAAAAAAAATTTAGTTTTTAACTACAAATTGGTTTTAAACTAGTTTATAACTAGAATTTGATTATAAACCAGTTTATAAATACAAACTGGTTCATGAAAAACCATCAAAACACATTCAAAACACAATGAAACACCCATAGAAACAAGGCACGATATCAAAGCAACAATCGATGGCACATGAGAAGATGTGAACCAAATATCAATGTGAGGCATGCTATTAGCAATAAGCGAACAATCATCAAGCACCAAAGCAACAAAACCAAACATATATCGATTTCAATGATTAAGCACAAATGAAACACATTGGCAAAAGATAGACATGAATCCCCACGTCAATTAGGCCAAACAACCACAAACCAAACAAAGTGCGACGCGTAGAGCCAAACCACAACTCAAACATCATCACCAACAATTATGTAAACGCCACATAAGCGACGAGCATTAACACATACAATGGTAATCAAACTATGACAATATCTCAGGTAATGATTTAAGCGCCTACCAAAACAAATAATAAGTAAAAGATTTCAACACATGCATTGGCACAAACACCTTGAGTGCGACACAAGATACAAGTATTAACACCGACAATCACATCAATATGACACCAACGGCAAGAATTAACACATGTGAAGATGATCAATTATAGCAAATATACTCAAGTCATAACCTAAGCGTCAAACTAGACCATTATCAAGCAAAAATTATACACAAGCATTTATACAAACACTTGGAGTGTGCCGCAAGACACATGCATGAATGTTAACAATATGCACACACAATCACCAACAAGCCATGGATTCGAACACAAGTAGCGTAATTCATCATCAACGAACATCAATTATATGGAACAAACATTAATTCTAGCCACAATTCATATGAACACAATTAACAATACGCAAATTCGTCAATCAATCATCATCCCACATCCATGGAAACAAGAGCAAGAAGTAGATCTAAATTTGAATTCATGTAATGATTATCAATTAAGCACTTAATTCATGATTAGAAAGCTTACCGAATGAAGATCTAAACCGACGCGCGAACACGAACACGACACGTATGCGAACACGACGCGAAGCGAAAAGCGGATCCCAAGGAGAGTGAGAGAGGGGCGCGCAAGCTAGGGAGAGAGGAGGAGGAGAACTTCGAACTCGGAACTTTGATTTTCAATCCATGTTGTTCTTGATCTTGAAGAAAATTGATGAATATTGATGAAAGTTTTATGTAATTTGTGGTTTTGATTCAAGAGAATTGAGAGAAAGTGTTTTTGATCTTTTTTGGGTGAAGTCAAGTTATGAGAGTTTGTGAAGAAATATGACTTATATAACGAACATAGTGAAATGTCCAAAACGCCCTTAATTCTCTTATTTTGGCTCGTTTTTAAGGAAACTCGGTTCGGCTCTGAATTTCGGAACGAAACCATTGCCACTGTGAAGATGACCAAATTCGTGACTCGTCTCCGCGAGAATCGTCTTGATCCGATAAGCGATGAAGAAATTACGCGCATTTGAATGACGAGAAACGTCGATTCATCTGGCGCGATTGTGCAGAATTTTGTGAGTACAGCTCAAAGAACTCGATAAAACTCCATCTTCGGCTCAAAATCTGAACAAGCATGTGTGACGAAGAATCGTAGCTAACGAAATTTCCGAGAAAATGCCGCCGGAATGGGCTTCAAACGGAAAAAATCGAAGAAGTTATGAATTTTCGAACTAGGCGCGACATACTCGAAAACACACCTTTTAACGAAACAACGCGGCGTTCCTTAAAATGCTGGGAGTTTTCCATGCATAATTAGCCTTCGGTCCGAACATATGAAATCTTGGTAATGACGGTACGGAGATCCAGTTAAATTTTCAAGTGAATCCGACGAGCGGATTAGGAGATATGAATTTTCCGAGGTCCGAAACCCTACATTCAGCACTGTTTTTTCACTGCGACACCTCAAGTAATTTGCAAATTTGACAACCTTCCTCAAAGAATTGGCTTCCGAGCCGAACACGAAAGTTGTAGATATCGTCGAAACAGTCGGGCCAACGCGGGAACTTAGCTCATATCACCTTCCAAGTATGACTTGCGAATTTTCTCGTATTTCCACTGTTTAAACCATTTTTCACACCGTATCTTCTTAAACCCACGAAAACCCTTTGTTATTATTTCTTCAATTTTTGGATGACGAAATAAACGTCATTATTAACTTATATCTCAAATAAAGAGGGCAAATTTTGGGGTGCAACAGCTTCCCCTATTCAAACTTCTTGAACCTGACGAGTGAGAAACGAAGGTTTCGAACCGTCGAGGTGGAAGGAGATTGAATACCAGAATGAACTCGAAAATTTGCACTCTTGATCAATAGAAGATTCCGTCTTGTAATAAGGAATGTACCACCCCGCAAGCAGGGAGAAAAAACTTCAATTGATCTGGACAATAAATATGTTCCAACTTGTGGTAAGAGGGAACGGGCACCCACAGGCAGGGGAAAACACTTCAAATGATTTGGTTATCAAGAGAAGGAACATCTCGAATGATCTGAGTATCACACGTAGCAGATGTCTCCGAACTTGCATCGGGATAGATGTCTTAAGTCGATCTGGGAATCGAGGGAGATACATCGGTTGATCTGAACATCAACGGGTACTAAGTATCTCTGATCTGGGAATCATGATCTGGGAATCTGGGCAGACATCTCTTCTGATGCAATTAAATCATCAGGTAGATATTCCTACTAATCTGGGAATTAGCGGCTAGCTCCTTCGTAAGACCACGGGGATCCGGAGGCGGTTCCTTCAACTGAACTGGAAATCAGGATAGGAACAATATCTCTTCCGAACTGTGTACGCCGGGGAAAGAATGCCTTTAAACTGATCTAGACATGATGCTAGAAAATAAGTAGGACAATCTTCATCTGAAAGACAAAGTCGATCAGGCAAACATCTCCATCTGATCTGATGATATCAGTGGCTTGCTCTTTCGTAAGATCTTGGGAGATCCGGAGGCGGTTCCTTCAACTAATCTGAAACTGGATATTAGGATAGGAACAGATGTTTCTTCCGAACTGTGTACGCCGAGTAAAGAAAGCGTCCTCAACTGATGGTTAAGCATCAGGACTGGGCAAACGAATTTCTTCTTCTGAACGAACTAAATCGTCAGGGAGTAGATATTTCCAACTGATCTGATGTATCAGAGGGCTTGCTCCTTCGCAAGATCTTGGGAGATCCGGAGGCGGTTCCTTCAACTAATCCGGATATCAGGATAGGAACAAATATCTTCCACCGATCTGGGGCGTCGGGAATAGGAATGTCTTTGAACTGATCTGAGCTATGCCAGAAAATAAGTGGAACAATCCTCATCTGATTCAAAATATCAGGATAAGCGCCTGTAATGACTAGGCGAATATTGCTCTCTAGGGAGCATTTGAATCTGGATAACTTTCTTGCAGAAAGAAACAGATATGATATGATTTATGCATGATGCATGTATGAATGTATATGGAATAACGTTTTCGAAAAGGAAGACGTTATACGCTTTAGAGAATGCTATGCAAATGATGCATGATTCGGACGTTGCTTAGGGAGACAACGGATGAGCACTGAATTGCTGAAGAAGTCCTGGAGAGAGAGTACGGAACTCTGCGGGGAGGACAAGATGAGTGACCAGGGGTCACAAACTGCGAGCTGGCAAAGATGGATCAGAAATCTGCGGGAGATGATCAAATCTGGATGCGAACTCTGTTTGAGGAATAAATCCTGCTTGGGGATAAGAACATCCCACTTGAATGCTTGGGGAATACCCTAGCAACTTCACTGGAGAAGCAAAATCTCGACACCCTGGGGATGAAGAGATAAGAGCAAGTCGTGGAGATAACTCTGATGAGGATTGACCAACTTGCTTGTGTAGGACGCATTCCGCTGGGGATGTCCTAGATGAACATAGATTCTGCTGAGGATGCATATGACTCTTTACTGAGGGAAGAAACTCAGTGGGGAAGATGAATACTTCTACAAAGCGAGCTACTAGGGATATGAGAGATCCGCTGGGGATAAGGAACTCAGCATAAGAACCCTTTTGTTAAGGCAATTCCACTGGGGAACAAGATGACTCTCCTGGGGAGAACAGGTCGATCTGTTGGGGAGAGAAAACCTCTACTGGGGAGAATGAGGCATTCAGGCAAGGCCTCTCATTAAGAGCTTGCTGGGGAATAAGATACCATCCAATCATGACTCAACTGGGGAGAAGACATTCCTCCAGGGAATAAGACTTCTGGAACATAGAGAATGCATCAAGATGTGCTTTGATGAGGAGATGAGAATCTTGGAACAAAGAAAGTCTCATCTGAATGTACTCAGCTGGGGAGTGAGAATCTCTCATTAGGAAGCACTCGGCTGGGGAGTAAGGATCCCTCATAGCTAGGTCCGCCAATATGTTGACGCAGCGTGCTTGCAAGCATGTACCTGCGAGACAAACAAATGCAAATGCCCTAAGCTATAGCATGGTATCTTGGCCCGCCATCCCGGTTATACAAGACTTCAAAGTAAATTCAAAGGTGATATCATTTCTAATCATGTATTGTAAAAGCAATGCAGTTTTCATATGCAAAGTTTAACACAAACTCAGGACATTTTATGCAAACAAATAGTAAAAGAAAACAGTTGTTTAAGATAAAGAGATTTTCATTAATTGCAAAAGGAATGCTCATAAAAGAGCGAACACATTTCAGAAGTAGTTCCTAGTAAGAGGTAACCACGCGTTTATTGAGTACAAGAGATGGCAATGTGAAACGGATATCCATTGGTTTCGATCCCGCTATCACTTTTATAACCTTGACGTTCTCATCTCCTTGCTTTGGAAGACCGTACTCATTAGGATTGATCACTGCCCGATTTAATAATGTCACCAAACTTGTGGACCCGACGGGATTTGTGTGAGCCTTTAGGGATTTGAGCTGCCAGGTGCAAACTCAAGAACACGGAGTCTTGCTTATCCCTCGGTCGGGAGCCCTAAACAAAGTGATTGGATGTTGTGCATGCTTTAGGGATTTGAGCTGCCAGATGCAAACTCAAGAACACGGAGTCTTGCTTATCCCTCGGTCGGGAGCCCTAAGCATGTATGACGATTGATTGCCAAGGTGGCATGCGAGATGTAGTCATTCGCTTTTATCCCTTTTTTGCCTAAGCCGCCCTTTCGGGTTTTCAACTTAGCGGGTATATTTGTTTCTTTTTCATTCTTTTGCCTGATTCATTTTCTTTTCTTTTTTTTCTTTTTTCTTCTTTTTCTTATTTTCCTTCTCTCTCTTTTTTTTATCAGGTCTATGCGAAGTATTTTTTGACTACATCCGCGTTCACAGGGTGCGGAAAGTTCTCGCCATCCATAGTTGCAAGCATCATGGCACCTCCAGAGAACACTTTCTGCACGACAAAGGGACCTTCATACGTCGGAGTCCACTTGCCTCGAGGATCACCCTGAGGAAGAATGATTCTTTTGAGTACCAGGTCGCCTGGTTTGTAGCTTTGGGGTCGCACCCGCTTGTCAAAAGCTTTTCTCATCTTCTTTTGGTACACCTGACCATGTCCAATAGCCGCTAAGCGCTTTTCATCAATGAGGTTCAACTGATCCATCCGATTCTGTACCCATTCTGACTCGTCAAGCTCGACGTCTTTCATAATCCTCAAGGAAGGGATCTCAACTTCAACAGGTAGTACCGCTTCCATACCATAAACCAGTGAGAAAGGAGTTGCCCCAGTCGATGTACGCACAGAGGTACGATAACCATGCAAAGCAAAAGGCAACATCTCGTGCCAATCTCGGTAGGTCACTATCATCTTCTGCACAATCTTCTTAATGTTTTTGTTGGCCGCTTCAATAGCGCCATTCATCTTTGGACGATACGGAGAAGAGTTGTGATGCTTGATCTTGAAGGACTCACAAAGCTCCTTCATCAACTTGTTATTGAGATTCGATCCATTGTCAGTAATGATCTTCTCAGGAATCCCATAACGACAGATTATATTGTGCTTGATAAAGCGAGTAATCCCTTGCTTGGTAACATTCGCATAAGATGCGGCTTCAACCCACTTGGTGAAGTAATCGATAGCAACCAAAATGAACCGATGTCCATTAGAAGCAGTAGGCTTAATCTCTCCAATCATATTAATGCCCCACATTGCGAAAGGCCACGGAGAAGTCAAGACATTCAAAGGCACAGGCGGCACGTGCACTTTATCAGCATAGATCTGGCACTTGTGACAAATTATGGTTATGACAATCAGTTTCCATAGTAGACCAATAATAACCAGCCCTCAAGATCTTCTTAGCCATTGTATGCCCACTTGAATGGGTACCAAACTCACCTTCATGCATTTCCTCTATAATTTTCGAAGCTTCTTCCTTAACAACACATCGGAGCAACACACCGTCATGATGCCTCTTATACAATACACCACCGTTAAGGTAAAACTTAGCTGCAAACCTTCTCAGAAACTTCTTATCAGTCACCGACGCTTCGGGAGGATACTCTTGAGTTTCGAGGAACTTTTTGATATCATGATACCAGGGATTACCATCTAATTCAACATCAGCTTCAAAGCATGCTGGTTCGTCCAATCTGTTGATGGTGATGTTAGGCGCTTCATTGGCCCATTTCACTTTGAACATGGAAGCCAAAGTAGCGAGAGCATCAGCAAGATTGTTCTCTTCTCTAGAAATATGCTCGAATGTGATCTCATCAAAGTACGGAATGAGTCTCATCACATGCTCCCTATATGGAATCAGATTCTGATGGCGAGTTTCCCAATCTCCATTGATCTGGCTAATGACAAGATTGGAATCCCCATAAACCTTCAAGTATTTGATTCGCAAATCGATCGCAGCTTCGATACCATAGATGCAAGCTTCATACTCAGTCATGTTATTAGTGCAATTAAAACAGATTCTGGCTGTAAACGGAATATGAAAACCTGATGGAGAAGTAATTACAGCTCCAACACCATTCCCGAGTGCATTAGAGGCACCATCGAACACGAGCGTCCATCGCATCCTGGTTCGGGTCCTTCCTCTGGTCCAGGAATGTTACAATCTCTGATGTACAACACATCCTCATCGGGAAATTCAAACTTCATCGGTTCATAATCTTCAACAGGCTGGTGCGCAAGATAATCCGCCAACACACTACCTTTAATGGCTTTCTGGGTAGTATACTGGATATCATATTCAGTCAAGATCATTTGCCACCTGGCTACTCTTCCGGAAAGAGCGGGCTTCTCAAAAACATATTTGATAGGATCCATCTTGGAAATCAATAAAGTGGTGTGAACCAACATATACTGCCTCAGCCGGCGAGCAGCCCACACCAAAGCACAGCAAGTTTTCTCGAGCAGTGAGTATCGGGATTCACAGTCGGTAAACTTTTTGCTAAGGTAGTATATTGCATGCTCTTTTCGGCCAGACTCGTCATGTTGACCCAGCACACATCCCATTGAATTTTCAAGAACTGTGAGGTACATAATCAAAGGCCTTCCTGGAACTGGAGGCATTAGTATCGGAGGTTCCTGCAGATACTCTTTCACTTTTTCAAATGCTTTTTGACAATCATTATTCCACCTGGTCGTCTGATCTTTTCTTAGCAATTTGAATATTGGTTCACAAGTGGCCGTAAGATGAGAGATGAATCTGGCAATGTAGTTCAACCTCCCCAAGAAACCACAAACCTCTTTTTCTGTTCTCGGCTCAGGCATCTCTTGTATAGCTTTTATTTTTGCAGGATCGACCTCAATACCTTTCCCACTAACAACAAAGCCCAACAACTATCCGGATCGCACTCCGAAAGTGCATTTGTTTGGATTCAACCTCAGTCTGAATTCCCGAAGCCTCTCAAACAATTTCTGCAAGTGAACCAAGTGCTCTTCTTCAGTATGAGACTTTGCAATCATGTCGTCGACATACACTTCAATCTCTTTGTGAATCATGTCGTGAAAAAGAGTCACCATGGCGCGCTGATACGTTGCCCCGGCGTTTTTCAACCCAAAAGGCATGACTTTGTAGCAGAAAGTTCCCTACAGTGTGATAAACGTTGTTTTCTCCATGTCTTCTGGTGCCATCTTGATCTGATTGTACCCAGAGAAGCCATCCATGAAGGAAAACACTTTGAAAGGAGCAGTATTATCCACTGTAGCAACCTGCCTAAAATTTTAACTTAGAGAGTCGCCACCTATTCTGAAGGGCGAATAGGAAACCCTACGCAGTATAGAGATCAGGGTAAGATACTATATTCAGGTCGAGGGAAGGTGTTAGACACCCTCAACCCTTTCCTATTGGCTTTGAATCTAAGGCAAAGGTTTGATAGCTAAGAGTATTAAGGTAAGGTTTATGCTAAAGAATTGAATAAGGGGAAAATTGAGATTTTAGGGTGGGGGACTCGCCTTGTTGCCAAGTGCCTACGTATCTCCTTATGGAGAATCAGAGTCAACGTAGTTCGGGCACAGGGTTGTACGCCTTAGAATTGATTATGGAGGTGCTTGAAGGCTTTTTGAATGGCCTATCGTAGTTTTGAATAAGGATGAAAATCCGTAGTTTGATTTGAAGTGTTTGGAATGTTTTGGGCGTACAACCCTGATTTGATTTGGCACCGTTAGATGCGGTGACCAATGGGTTTGGTCAGTATAGCTAACAGATTAAGGGCATTGCTGATTGCTCAGATCGATAGATTGATCATCCCGGGCAGCAAATTAAAATGTATTTTAATTTTATGTATTTTCATCTCTCGTCTAAAGCGACCAATAGATTTAGTCGGGTCGAGGAGAGAATTAGTAAGAATTAATTAAATTATCTTATCGCTTTATTTAGATGTTTGATCAGTACGACATAGAGAGTCGACTAATTCGAAGGCGGGATGAAATATATATTCATCCGCTATTTATCCGTTAAAGGGGAAGTTAGAGTTTATTGTTTTTTATTATTTTTATCTCTCGCCTACTGCGACTAATAGCTTTAGTCGGGTCGATGAGAGAATTAATCAAAGGTTATTGTTTTGCCAAATAGGCAATGGGATCGGGCAAACCCTAACGTGTTGATGAACATTTCGCTATTTTCGTGATTTTAATAATTAAAATTAATTAAATTAATTAATTCGAATATTCGAATAATCGAATAATCAAAATAATCGAGAAAATATAATTCCTAAATCCTAATATTAGCCTAATCCTAATTTTATCCTAACCTAATTAAAATTAATTAAATTAAATCTATACACACATTTTTTATAATTAAATAACATATGAGTATATACAAATAATATAAAAAAAATAAATATAAAACCTGGATCAGATCCTGTGTGTGTGGCCTTTGAAGGTCTATGGTGTGCCTCCATCCTGATAAGCATTAGATCTGGATCCGGTATGATCCTGTGGCTGAGCATGGAGGTTGCATGGTGGGTATGCAATTGTTTATGCGTACATGATCTGGGGAGCAATTCGTGTAAAAAATAATATGGAGTCCCCTGGGTATCGAACCCAGGACTCGCTGGTAGCATACCTTTCTCTTCAACCACTTATGCCAAATTCTCCATTTGCAAATAATGTAATCCAAAAATTTTTATAGCAACAAACATGAATTGAATATTGGTAACTTCAAAGAGTCAAACCTGGTCCCACCAGCCCATGTCTCTGCCAATGATACGGAGAGAGAGATTCCATTCTGAATTTTGAAAGTTCTTCCCCTTTCTCACGTGTTCATCATATCAAATAAACAGTTTTTTTAAAAAATAAAACAAAAGAAAAAAAAGCTCTCATCTTCTCTCTCAAGTTTATCTTCTTGTTTTTCCATTGAAACACAACCATGGTCTACAAAGCAAACTGCAAATAAATAAACAGAGAAACAAAATCGAAAGGTAGATCTACCGACAAATACGGCGGCGGCTTTGTGTGAGAAGGGGCTGAAACAGTGGTGCTGTTATTGTTTCGATGATTGGCCGTGTGCGACGGCGGTGAGGCTTCAGAGCGGTGGACGAATCGCATGGAGGTACAATCGGTGACGATGATGTTGCTTCGTGGTGGCGCGATGTTTCTGCCTTCGTACGGCGGACCGCTGTGTTGTGGTAGTCGCGGACCGCTGCGTGCGTGTGGATCTCACCGGTGGTCTACGGAAGAGAAATCTCATGGTGACGTAGGTGACGGTAGAATGTGTTAGTTCGGTCCTTTGATAGTGAACCAATAGCCACAATTTCCTTCTTCATCTATTTCTGTTTGAATCCCCTCTCATTAAGAACAACCTGCACACAAAGTTAAATAACAGTAATAACAAAAGGAATGCAAGAACAAATTACACACATGTGTTGAATTTTCTTTTGATGATATGACAAGTTAGTATGAATTTGGTTTCAAAAAAAATTTGTGTTGTTGGTGAATGATTCTCATTATAACACTGAAATTGGATTATGACGATTATTGGAAGGTTTTGGGATATGGTTTAGAGGTGATATTACGTGAGAATATATATATATATATATATATATATATATATATATATATATATATGAAATTGTTAGCTTTTGCTGTGGAAAAAAATGTGGTAGAATTGTTGTTAGTGTGAATGGTATGTGTAAAAAAAAAGAATGTTAGTTAGGAATCGAAAAAAGTTCTGTGACTCAAAAGTGGCCTCTCCTAATTGTTAGAAGTAACACCTATTTATATTAATGTATTAGGTTAGGGTTTTATACACCCAATGGGCCTATTGTCCAACAATTATCAATAATGCTCTTAATTAATAATTCTAATAATAATACCAAAATTAATAATTAATAATCCCCTAATTATTTTGATAATAGCCAATGAACCTAATAAATTAATAATAAGCATCACACCAATTAAATTGTTAGAAGAATAAAACCCATAAAAATACTCCAACCAAATGATCCAAACCTGAGATAGATGGGCCAAATGTTTGGACCCAAGATACCTGTTAATTTCACCCCATTTATTTCTCAGGATATTTTATAAGAGGGCGGGTTTGACAATAGGGATGTCAAACCCCATGACTCCTAATTTTGCCTTTAAAAGATGTAGATCTGATCGGGCAAATTTTGGGGTATGACAGCTGCCCCTGTTCAATCTTCTTAAACCTGAAGAATTAGATAGGCACGTCTGCCTATCCTGATCTAAAGGTAGAAGATGATTGGACACTGAAATGCCCTGAAATTTGCATGGGAAGACATTCCGTAGGAGATGGGCTTACAGATGCCACCCATGGTGAATACCATTCTTCTAAGTGTGAAGCACACGCCTTATAGAAGGAACCAGATGATTGATTTTTTTTGTAGCATATCCTAAAGAGGCAACCTGAGTTTTATGCAATGGTATGATGCATGCGATGCATGATGCAGTGAGCTTCTCAAAATAAATGAGAGTGGTGTGTGTATATGCACTATGTATGAATGACGTATGTTAGTTGAATGATGCATGATTGTTAGTTAAAGTATGTTAGTAATCTGAAAAGATAGAACCTTGTTTGTTGATGAAATTTTGGAAGATATCACTGCCGAGGGACTAACGTGATAAACCCAATTGAAGAACGGTTTAAAAAATCTTGTGTGCCTGAAAAAGCTCCTAGAAAGGATGGAATACGTCTTGAAGAAGACTTCCTGGAAAGGTTCCTGAAAATGAATAGCGAGGACCTTCTGTTGGTTGTGTAATTGGCTTGCTATGGTCAGCAAGCTTCCGCAGTTTGTGAACCCCCACTTACTACAGTTCTAGTAAGTTTCCGTAGTTTGTGAACCTCTCACTTACCATAGTGCTGGTACGCTACTCGCAGTTTGTGAACCTCTCACTTACCATAGTGCTGGTAAGCTACATCGCAGTTTGGACCCCAATAGGATTGCTTGCTATAATTCTAGCCAGTTCACCTGCACCGACAGGGTTATCGGCGAATATCATCGCAGAATTTACCTGTTTCACCAGGGTTATCTGCGAGTGTTATCGCAGAATTTACCTGTACCACCAATAAGGTTATTCGCGAGTGTTATCGCGAAATTTACCTATGTTATCAGGGTTATCTGCGAGTGTTGTCGCAGAATATACCTGTACCACCAATAGGGTTATTCGCGAGTGTTGTCGCGAAATTTACCTATGTTATCAGGGTTATCTGCGAGTGTTGTCGCAGAATTTACCTGTACCACCAATAGGGTTATTCGCGAGTGTTATCGCGAAATTTACCTATGTTATCAGGGTTATCTGCGAGTGTTGTCGCAGAATTTACCTGTACCACCAATAGGGTTATTCGCGAGTGTTGTCGCGAAATTTACCTATGTTATCAGGGTTATCTGCGAGTGTTGTCGCAGAATTTACCTGTACCACCAATAGGGTTATTCGCGAGTGTTGTCGCGAAATTTACCTATGTTATCAGGGTTATCCGCGAGTGTTATCGCAGAATTTACCTGTACCACCAATAGGGTTATTCGCGAGTGTTGTCGCGAAATTTACCTATGTTATCAGGGTTATCTGCGAGTGTTGTCGCAGAATTTACCTGTACCACCAATAGGGTTATTCGCGAGTGTTGTCGCGAAATTTACCTATGTTATCAGGGTTATCCGCGAGTGTTATCGCAGAATTTACCTGTACCACCAATAGGGTTATTCGCGAGTGTTGTCGCGAAATTTACCTATGATATCAGGGTTATCTGCGAGTGTTGTCGCAGAATTTACCTGTACCACCAATAGGGTTATCCGCGAGTGTTATCGCGAAATTTACCTATGTAGAATTTTGTTTTGTAAATGCGTATGCATCATGCTTATGCGTTATGCACATGCCCCTGTTGTTTGTATAATGCGTATGTGTGAATGCTTACACATGTATATGTTGTATGTATACTGACGAAACGGTCAGACGAGGCCTGACTACCAGACGGGAACTGGACTTTGTAATGGTTTGGATTGCCAATAAAAATTGGGCTTTTGTGATATGTATATGCTAATGCTAATGCGTATGCATGTATGCTAATGCTGATGCAATCTCATGGTTTTATCTCCTCAAACCCTTTGAACTTGTTTATTCCATGCTTGCACTTATACCCTGACTATGCTTATGCTGGCTTTGTAATGTTTATGTATGCTTGGTTGACGTAATGAGTGGAACGAAGTAATATCTTCTGTAAGATTACCCGAAAAAGGTCTTTTGAATGGATGTGAATGTTTGTCTTGAAGAAGACCACATAAAGAGTTACGGTGTAATGTATAAACCAATGTATGTAATGCGTGATTTGTATGTATTTGTGTGATGCTCCAACGGTAGGTTATTAATAACCAAAGCGTATATAGTTCGCTGGAGTTGCAGGTCTGTTTGCTAGGATGGGGTGTGATGCTAGCGCGATTTTCCAATACCTGTCATGTCTGAGCTCGGAAGATCGTAGTTAGGAGAAAGAATTTGTTCGATGTTGTAAAGTGCGAGAACGCCTTTTTTCCTTTTGTTGTGTGTCTTGCGGATTTGATATCCATTGCCCCAGTATTTTCATGGAGAAAGATGCTTATGAAGGAAGTGCCCCAGGGAACAGCCTTGTCATAGGCTTCGATGTTTAGATTGAAGGGTGTGCCCCTGATCTCCATGATATGGAGGACTATCCTTAGTGTGCTATCCTTTTGAATTCTTCCCATGTCTGACATGCCCCTGTTTGAGATTGCTTTGAGATGTGCCCCAAGTCGATTGAACCTTAGGAAGACTGCCCCTAGTTAATAGGATGTTCGATTGTATGCCCCTGTGCTCCTTGAAATTTTTGCCCCTGTTTAGGAGAACCCCCTAGATGTGGTTCCCCCGACTCCAGGGTCTTTATTAAAAATGATCACCTTTGATTAACCCATTTCGAGATTTCCTCGATGCTAAGTGTATACTCGTAGATGGTGTTGTAACTTTTGAGAAGTAGCTCCAATGGAATGCGTATGCAAGTTTTGAAATCGAAGCCCGTTATGAATTAGGACTGGATGGTTTTGGAAAGAATGCTTGAAGAAGCACATTGGTTAGAGATAGTTTTAACAAACATAGGAGTCAGTATAACAAATCCTGCTTAACATGCTTTCATGGTTAACCTTGCCTCAATTAGGACTTTTAAATGTTGTAACTTGGCCTGGTTCATGTTTTAAGAAACAATGGATATAAGGCTCAAAATTTATTTAACCCACCCCTTTCTCCTTGATGTTCTCCAGATCCTAAAATTCGCCTAATTCAATGAATGCGCTTTGTTTGTAAGAGAATCGTTTTTTTTTATGTTTAAGCAAGAGCCTTAGTAGAGATCCAAGCATTGATGATTTAGCAGTCACAACTTTATCCTTTGTATTTCACCTTTGTTTTTTTATCCCTTATTTTTCCATGAACCAACTCTTTTGAGTTTGGTCCATCGGGATGCCCTCACTTTTGCCTAAGTCATTTTTGTTTTCTTTCATGGAATTTTTGTTTTGACTTAGCGGGCGTTTTTCTTTTGAAAGCTCCTTTTGAGATATTGATTTTTTTGGATATTGAATACTGTGACTGCCATGTCGATTTTGATTTGTAAGCTTCGCCTTTGATACTTCCTCGATCTTGAATGATGTAATGAGGAAGAAGATTGTTGTGAATGTTATCTCCATTACTTCCTCAATCTTTGATGAATGCGAGGAAGAAAATATGCTTGAACCTTTGCTTTGCTTGATCCTTTGCTTGGATTGAGTGATTCTCTTGACAACCAAAATACACCATTGAATTAATTGAAATCTACCCTGCCCCTGGTTGAAATCAAGGTTTATTTAAAAAGTAGAAGAAAACTCCAACTCCTGGCTCGAGGGGGTGACGAGGGATTAACATCCTTATATCTCCACTGTTTGGGAATGGAAACAATGCCTGTACATCCTCGGCTCGGTCTTACCTTGAAAGCATATATTTAGCTGGACTTAGTTTTTGTATTCGTCATTCTCCCTCAAGTTTGTTAATAACCCTAAAAATAGAAGTGTGTGACTGGAAAGTCATGGTAGTGAGTGAATGAATTGACTCCAAAACTTGCATGGTTGTCCCATTAGAATTACTAATCCGAAGGTACAACTTTTATCTTGAGTAACACTTAGCGGTCGTAAGAGTTAAAATTGTGAGCACGATAAACACCTATTGATCCTAGGGATAATCTCCTTTGTAGATCCACTGCCCTTGTTTCACTCCTTAGATGCTTAAACTTGTAGAAGTGAGGGCAACCTCGAATTTTCTTTGGACATGTCAAACCTGTCAGGAATAAACTGTTAGCATGGGTTTTCGTCGTTTCGGAACTTCATGAGTTTCCTTAGACTGAACCTCTTTTGCTTTTTCTCAGGATAGTATCACACCATTTGCAACCTTCAGCGTTTGTAAATTAATGAAGAAAATCTATGACCCTTTCTCCCTTGGCGTGGAGTTAACACAGGTCGCCTTCCCTTCATAGTAGTCATGCATCTTTGTTCAGGATTTTGCCCCAGTTGGACTAATCCTTGCCCTCAGGTTATCGTAGAGCGTCCGTGTAAGTTTGTTATGTTCGTAGATGAACCCCTTATGATTAGATACATCTTGAGTGTGTCTATGAGGGAACTCTTTGTTGAACTAATCCTTGCTCGATGACAACCTTTATTGTATTTATAATTCTGTTATGACAAGGCATGGACATGTGGTTAGCATGGTGAAAGACATCCTCTTTTCTTTAGTAAGACTAAGATCTTTTATTCTCCTTGCTCCATAGTCTACGATCCTTTGATTTTTTTTTGAAGTTTCGGGAAACCGGCTAGCATGGTAAGTGTGGATGCGGGCGAAGATGCAAATGTAAATGCATGAATGCATGAAAATGCAAATGTACGCGTACGCGAGAGACTCCTTATATTGTAACTCCGTGTATGCAATGCAGATGAGTGACATGTAATCCTAGGGATAGCCTTAGAGGCGACATTAGACCCTCTTGGAATCTTTGCAGGATAAATGTTATGACACGCCAATGGAAATCCTTTGGATTCGAGAGTATGCAGAAGATAGCGGCTAGTGACCGTTCAAGACAGTCACTAAATCTCATGGCCATCGAGAAGCCAATTGACGTGTACCAATGAATTTGTCCCTCGTGGGAAGGTTCTCTATGCGGAACACAACCTATCTAAGGACGATATGGACGAAGAGAAATCCCTACAGGCTAGGGATGTGATGTGTAAATGGAGATCCAAACCCTACAAGTTAGAGGGTGCGCGGGAATAAGCATGGAGTGACCGTTCAGGACAGTCACTAGATTTCATAGCCATCGAGAGGCCAATCGAACGCATGCTAATGAAGTTGTCCTTCGGGGAAGGACGCGTCGTTGTGAAAACGCACGAGTGTGAAAGAAAATCCCTATAGGCTAGGGAGTACGTAGGAGTAAGCACGGGGTGACCGTTCAAGACAGTCACTGAATCGCATGGCCATCGAGAGGCCAATTGACGTGTGTTAATGGAAATGTCCTTCGGGGAAGGACACGCAGTTGTAGATACAAGGATATAAAAGTAAAATCCCTACAGGTTAGGGAGTGCGTAGATGCGGGCGCGGAGTGACTGTTCATGACAGTCACTTAGTCTCATGGCTATCGAGAAGCCAATCGACGTGCGTAAGCGAAGATGTCCTTCGTGGGAAGGACACGTATTTGCAAGAATACGAGGATATAAAAATAAAATCCCTACAGGCTAAGGGATGCATAGACGGTGATGTCCTTCGTGGGAAAGACATGATCTTTAGAAATTAGAGTCCCTACATGCTAGGGACCACGTGGGGATACCTGCAAAATTGGAACACATGGATATTCGAAGTATATAAATTGCAAACATATGAAGAGAACAGCAGCACAAAAGTCCTAGGTTCATAGGTTCGACGTAGCGGCTCTAGGGAGCCAACCTTTTTATAGGGGGGTTCTAGAAGGTCTCATGGGGTCGTTCGTTTCCTCCGAGACTTTTTGTCTCTTTGGGTTTTAGAACAACTCATCTTATCCATGAGGTTCGAATTTTTGGGGTAGGTTCCCGGAGAGATCAGCCAAGTATCCAGTCCTGCCCTCAACAAAGTCAAGCCTCGTTTTGGACATTTCCGAACACTCAACCCACTCCGAGTGGAGTTATCAGTGAGATTCGTAGGAGATTCGTACTCCCCTATTGATCTCAAAGTTAACTCCCACACTTAGGGTTTAACACAACATAAATTCAGCAATGCATATAATAATTAAACAATTTAAGGCAGATAAATAAACATTTAAAAAACAAAAACAAATAAAAAAAATTAATTTTTATTAAAAGATGAACCTCCCCCAAACCCTAAAAATGGCAAGTTTGCCAAACCCTAAAATGCGCCACAAACCCTAAACCATAAACCACGAGCCATAAACCTAAACCCACTCAAGCCTTAGGAGCATAATAATTCACTAAAAGTGTTGTCCCCAGCAGAGTCGCCAGCTGTAGCAACCTGCCTAAAATTTTAACTTAGAGAGTCGCCACCTATTCTGAAGGGCGAATAGGAAACCCTACGCAGTATAGAGATCAGGGTAAGATACTATATTCAGGTCGAGGGAAGGTGTTAGACACCCTCAACCCTTTCCTATTGGCTTTGAATCTAAGGCAAAGGTTTGATAGCTAAGAGTATTAAGGTAAGGTTTATGCTAAAGAATTGAATAAGGGGAAAATTGAGATTTTAGGGTGGGGGACTCGCCTTGTTGCCAAGTGCCTACGTATCTCCTTATGGAGAATCAGAGTCAACGTAGTTCGGGCACAGGGTTGTACGCCTTAGAATTGATTATGGAGGTGCTTGAAGGCTTTTTGAATGGCCTATCGTAGTTTTGAATAAGGATGAAAATCCGTAGTTTGATTTGAAGTGTTTGGAATGTTTTGGGCGTACAACCCTGATTTGATTTGGCACCGTTAGATGCGGTGACCAATGGGTTTGGTCAGTATAGCTAACAGATTAAGGGCATTGCTGATTGCTCAGATCGATAGATTGATCATCGCGGGCAGCAAATTAAAATGTATTTTAATTTTATGTATTTTCATCTCTCGTCTAAAGCGACCAATAGATTTAGTCGGGTCGAGGAGAGAATTAGTAAGAATTAATTAAATTATCTTATCGCTTTATTCAGATGTTTGATCAGTACGACATAGAGAGTCGACTAATTCGAAGGCGGGATGAAATATATATTCATCCGCTATTTATCCGTTAAAGGGGAAGTTAGAGTTTATTGTTTTTTATTATTTTTATCTCTCGCCTACTGCGACTAATAGCTTTAGTCGGGTCGATGAGAGAATTAATCAAAGGTTATTGTTTTGCCAAATAGGCAATGGGATCGGGCAAACCCTAACGTGTTGATGAACATTTCGCTATTTTCGTGATTTTAATAATTAAAATTAATTAAATTAATTAATTCGAATATTCGAATAATCGAATAATCAAAATAATCGAGAAAATATAATTCCTAAATCCTAATATTAGCCTAATCCTAATTTTATCCTAACCTAATTAAAATTAATTAAATTAAATCTATACACACATTTTTTATAATTAAATAACATATGAGTATATACAAATAATATAAAAAAAATAAATATAAAACCTGGATCAGATCCTGTGTGTGTGGCCTTTGAAGGTCTATGGTGTGCCTCCATCCTGATAAGCATTAGATCTGGATCCGGTATGATCCTGTGGCTGAGCATGGAGGTTGCATGGTGGGTATGCAATTGTTTATGCGTACATGATCTGGGGAGCAATTCGTGTAAAAAATAATATGGAGTCCTCTGGGTATCGAACCCAGGACTCGCTGGTAGCATACCTTTCTCTTCAACCACTTATGCCAAATTCTCCATTTGCAAATAATGTAATCCAAAAATTTTTATAGCAACAAACATGAATTGAATATTGGTAACTTCAAAGAGTCAAACCTGGTCCCACCAGCCCATGTCTCTGCCAATGATACGGAGAGAGAGATTCCATTCTGAATTTTGAAAGTTCTTCCCCTTTCTCACGTGTTCATCATATCAAATAAACAGTTTTTTTAAAAAATAAAACAAAAGAAAAAAAAGCTCTCATCTTCTCTCTCAAGTTTATCTTCTTGTTTTTCCATTGAAACACAACCATGGTCTACAAAGCAAACTGCAAATAAATAAACAGAGAAACAAAATCGAAAGGTAGATCTACCGACAAATACGGCGGCGGCTTTGTGTGAGAAGGGGCTGAAATAGTGGTGCTGTTATTGTTTCGATGATTGGCCGTGTGCGACGGCGGTGAGGCTTCAGAGCGGTGGACGAATCGCATGGAGGTACAATCGGTGACGATGATGTTGCTTCGTGGTGGCGCGATGTTTCTGCCTTCGTACGGCGGACCGCTGTGTTGTGGTAGTCGCGGACCGCTGCGTGCGTGTGGATCTCACCGGTGGTCAACGGAAGAGAAATCTCATGGTGACGTAGGTGACGGTAGAATGTGTTAGTTCGGTCCTTTGATAGTGAACCAATAGCCACAATTTCCTTCTTCATCTATTTCTGTTTGAATCCCCTCTCATTAAGAACAACCTGCACACAAAGTTAAATAACAGTAATAACAAAAGGAATGCAAGAACAAATTACACACATGTGTTGAATTTTCTTTTGATGATATGACAAGTTAGTATGAATTTGGTTTCAAAAAAAATTTGTGCTGTTGGTGAATGATTCTCATTATAACACTGAAATTGGATTATGACGATTATTGGAAGGTTTTGGGATATGGTTTAGAGGTGATACAGGTTTTATTACGTGAGAATATATATATATATATATATATATATATATATATATATATATATATATATATATATATATATATATATATATATATATATATATATATATATATATATATATATATATATATATATATATATATATATATATATATGAAATTGTTAGCTTTTGCTGTGGAAAAAAATGTGGTAGAATTGTTGTTAGTGTGAATGGTATGTGTAAAAAAAAAGAATGTTAGTTAGGAATCGAAAAAAGTTCTGTGACTCAAAAGTGGCCTCTCCTAATTGTTAGAAATAACACCTATTTATATTAATGTATTAGGTTAGGGTTTTATACACCCAATGGGCCTATTGTCCAACAATTATCAATAATGCTCTTAATTAATAATTCTAATAATAATACCAAAATTAATAATTAATAATCCCCTAATTATTTTGATAATAGCCAATGAACCTAATAAATTAATAATAAACATCACACCAATTAAATTGTTAGAAGAATAAAACCCATAAAAATACTCCAACCAAATGATCCAAACCTGAGATAGATGGGCCAAATGTTTGGACCCAAGATACCTATTAATTTCACCCCATTCATTTCTCAGGATATTTTATAAGAGGGCGGGTTTGACAATAGGGATGTCAAACCCCATGACTCCTAATTTTGCCTTTAAAAGATGTAGATCTGATCGGGCAAATTTTGGGATATGACATCCACCAACACATCGATGTGGGGAAGGGGAAAATCATCTTTCGGACTCGCCCTATTCAAATCTCTGTAGTCAACACACATCCTGACCTTTCCGTCCTTCTTAGGCACAGGAACAATATTCGCAACCCACGGTGGGTAATTCACGACTTGCAGAAAGCCAGCATCAAACTGTTTCTCGACTTCTTTCTTAATCTTCTCGGACATATCTGGGCGAGTCCTTCGAAGCTTCTGCTTGACAGGAGGACTATCTTCCTTGAGAGGTAGACGGTGTACCACAATATTTGTATCAAGACCTGGCATATCCTCATAGGACCAAGCAAAGATATCTGCATACTCTTTCAACATATCAATAAGCTTCTGCTTTACACTGTTCTCAAGCGCAGCCCCTATCTTGACTTCTCGGACTTGCTCTTTAGTACCAACATTTACCATCTCGATTACCTCTTGATGCGGCTGAATCACTTTCTTTTCCTGTTTCAACAATCTGGCCAACTCATCGGGGAGATCACAATCTTCATAAGCTTCCTCCTCGGCTTGGTAGATCGGATTGTCAAAATCATAATAAGGATTAGCGGAACTGTTACCAATGGAATCCGTGGTGATGGAACATCTGCATGATTGATGTTTTTATTTTAGTTTTATTTTTATTAAGATATGTGCAAGTGTGTGCAAAAACATTGCCATTTAAACGAAAAAGTTAAAAAGAAAGACAAGGAGCAAAACATTTGAATGCAAAAACGTCCTTTTATTTCATGATTAACTTTGAAAAAATGCGAACTGCATGGCCCTACAAATGATTCACTACGCCTTGGGCAGAGCGTAGGAATTATGGCATGATAAGAAAAGTAAAAACAAGGAATTTACTCCTGAGCTTGTGTGACTTGAATGACCTCTTCGATTGTCCAGTTACTAGGCATCTCTCCAGGAATACTTGGACGAATCAGCTATCAAAATCACAGTCGCTATCCACCTCTTCACCATTGACAATGGCATGAACCTGACCGTCTTGAATGACACCCCCACTCACGAACTTGATCGGGCTAAGGACACCAGACTTGGGCGATGCATTCTGCTTTCCAGGATTGAAACCGAGACCATTCTTGTCAAATTTGGGACGCACGTCAATTACTTGCCCCCAACCTTCCACTCTTCCAGTCTCAACGACAACCTGAGCATCTTTCAAAGAGGACATGACCGTTTCTGGCTTCGTTATCTCATAAGGAGGAGTTCTCACAGCATTTACAGCTTCAAACGCTTGGAATGGCGTCTCATGTATTTCACCTTCGATCTCTACATATCGGAAAGAGGACAAGTGACTCACAATATAATCTTCTTCACCACAAACCGTCACTACTTTACCGTCAACCGGATACTTCAACTTCTGATGAAGAGTGGATGTCACAGCTCCAGCCTTGTGAATCCACGGTCGTCCCAACAAACAACAGTAAGCAGGTTGAATATCCATCACATAAAAGGTTGTAGTAAAGATCTGAGGACCAACCTGGATTGGTAGATCTACCTCTCCGAACACAGACCTCCTTGAACCGTCAAAGGCGCGCACAACCAATTCACTAGGCCTTAACTCCACACCAGCATAGTCAATTCGCATGAGAGCTGATTTGGGAAGTACATTCAAAGAAGACCCAGTATCAACCAGAACACGGGACAAAGTCGTCCCCTTACACTCAATCGAAATATGCAAAGCCTTGTTATGGTTTCTTCCTTCTGGAGGAAGATCACGATCAGTAAATCCCAAACCATTTCCAGCGAAGATATTATTGGCTATCGCCTCTAACTGATTCACAGATATTTCATGCGGAACGTAGGCACCATTCAGAATTCTCAAGAGAGCATCCCTATGACCTTCTGAACACATCAACAGTTGCAAGATGGAAATCTTTGACTGGGTCTGACCTAACTGCTCAACAACCTTGTAATCAGACTTCCTGATGATTCTCAATAATTCCTCCACATCCTTGGAAGACACAGCACTATCAGGTGCCCCACTCTGAATCGGAGAGTTCTGGCGAAGTCACATAGAATTTTGTAAGTGCTTTAGGGATTCGAGCAATGCAAATGGTGCAATGCTCAAGATAGACAATGTCTTGCTTATCCCTCGTTCGGGAGCCCCAAGCAACTTCAAAGACATGTAGATCTTAACATCACGACTAGGTGCCCCATAATAGAACTCACACCCAGTGTCATCGTCATCAAGCAGAGAATGTGTAGACGTCCACGCACTACAGAGCTTAACCAGTTGCAAATAAAGCAAGCATAGAAGCTACTGAGTATAAGATACGTCCTTATAAATACTCTCAACTGAGCTTTCTTCTTGGTCACCCCACAAAGTTGTTTTATGATTGATCTTTGAACACACAATAAGAACGAGTCAAGTCTCTGAGTATGGTGAGAGTATCAAATCTGAATAAGAGATCCTCAATCCTGAACACCTGTTATGCATGAAATATATGAGATGCATGATATGAATGCAATGCCATGTTCATTCAATTTCCAAGGAATCCTCGTGTTTTTATTTTTTAGCAAATAGGAGATGGAAAAGCTCGACACGAGGCTTAAAGATATGATTCCTTTGAAATGGAAGGAACATGTATGCTAGATATTTTTTGTACATCATTTTTTGGAAAGTAAATATGCAATGATGCAAGGTGGTGGGACTTGTTGCCGCCCACCAGGCATTCTGGACTGCCGGTAACACACATAGTACAAAGCCAAAGGTTCGGCCCCAGATGGTATACCATACGGAACATAGAACGTCAATTCACGGAACCAAAGCCCATAGTCACTAATACACTAGAATAGAACACAAATCACCACTCGAACAAGAACCATAGTACCCCACGAACAGGAACAATAGTACACTCGAACGAGAACAGCGGTAACCCTCGAACAAGAACAGCGGTAACCCTCGAACAAGAACCAAAGTCACCATCAGTGTACCTGTTAAGCAATGATTGATTCCCGCCCCACTCACGGGTAAATCTAGGCCAAGGTAGGTCAAAAAGCCAACAGAGGATCGAATGTAGGCGTTATCATACGATATTGCCTCATTCCACCAAGCTCTGCCCGTGGATACGTGCTCAGATCAATCAGGCATACGCCTTCTGTCCGTCACGGCCACTCTATTCCTAGTTCCTATGGTATCACTCATAGCCTGGGTATTGGGCCTTTTACCTCTTGAAACACCCACCCACAGATAGAAATCCAGACAGTCCAGAATATGATGCAGAAAAGTAAAAGCGCACATAGAATGCAATGCAAACAGATAAATATGCAAAGTAGTAAAAACACCCAAAGATAAACACACAAGCGCTAGGATCGACTCGCTAGGTCCGGACCAGCAACAGGTCGAGACGTCCCCAGCAGAGTCGCCAGCTGTCGCTACCGCGAAAATTAACAGAGTCGCCACTAACATATTTATCCTGAAAAGGAAGGGAATGCCAGCAAACCACAAAACAAAACAACGGTCTCATGACCAGAGAAAAGGGTAAGGGAGTCGGTTACGCGAGGGGAAGGTGCTAGCACCCCTCGCGCCCATCGTACTCGATGGTATCCACGCTTGTGTCTAAAACTAAGGGTGTGTAACAAATCTACGCTAATCTGGACTAAAATGAATGCAAAATGTAGGGAAAAGAAAGTGTTATGCTCGCACGGGCCCTACCCCGCTGCCTACGTATCTGTTTTGCAGAATCAGAGCTACCGTAGCTCGGCTAACTAATTTTTGTTTGTTTTGTGTTTTTTAGGTGAACAAGTTACATTCACACCCCGCTGCTCGACCTTTGGAGACTTATGCTTGGGAATGGAGCGGAAATAACAAGCTCTTAAGAAAAAAAAATCAAAGAGTGTGGTTTGTGTTTTAAAGAATGCATGAGGAAAGCCTAAGCTAAGGGGGGGAAAGCTTGCTACCTAATGTTATCATACAAGGGGTACAAGTCTAAACTAGCCTATCAACCTACGGGGGAAAGCGAAAGCAAACAAGAGTATCACACAAACAAGCTCCGCTCGTAAAGCAAACAAAACCAACGGTACTGACCGAATGGTAGAAAAGCGGTCCCGCCATAGCCAAGGGGAGCAGCTCAACCCAAGTCAACCAAGCATTAGACCTCGCGAAAATGATCGGGCCATAGACAAGAGGACGGACCCCTCTCAGCAACCAAGCTGTCACGGATCGTAAAGGAAAACGGTGCGTGCGTACACCGAGCATCAACGTCGAACAACGCGAGCTATAGGAAAGGCGGGGGTCCGGCTACATGGACCCTTTTCCTGACATACTCGATAACAAGATCTTGTGCAGGTTCAGAAGCGAGCCACGCGTAGCGTGCGCATACTGAACAGACTCGATGAGACTAGGCGGGGGTTGATTGCTAACCCTTTCCGCATGCCTTCCATGAGGACTTAACAGAGTGCCATATAGGACTTATTACACCGTGACTCCCTGCCGCAAAGCACAAATATAAACACACCAACAAAAACAGAGCCTCTTTCGAGGACTTGGCCAGATGCATGTCTAAGTCCTACTTCTCATGTTAAAGGATGATGCAAGAAAGCGATAAAGCGCGAGAAAAGTAAAATGAAACGGGATCAATACCAAACGGATGATGATCCGTAAACTAAAGCGAAGCAAAGCGAAGAAACTAGAATCCCGCGAGCGAGCTAGCAAGCAAAAAGCAAATGGTCAGCACACCGATTAGCCATGAAAGCACACAAAGGTCGACATGCGCGTCGAGCATAATCACAATACACCTGCAAGAGGAACAAGCAAACCAAACAAGCAGATATAAAGTAATAGGAATGCGTCTCCAAGATGAGAACACAATACGAATGAAGGAAATCGTGTTCCGCAAGTAAAGCGGAACACTCAAGCAATGAGCGTCGATCGGTGACTATCCAAGAGCCTTGCACATTAGCACACAAGTTAGAGATAACAAACATCGCAATCGGAATTGCGTTATTGCTATAAACCGAAAGAAACGGGCAAGTAATATAAACATGAAATGGACAATGAAACATCAAAGAGAAATCAAACATGAATGATCTACCAATTAATGAAAACTAAGCATCTAGCTAGATAGTACATCTCATAAGCTTTCCGACGATATAAAGAACGCGCAAATCGGAGTTACTAGCAAAAAGTTATGCGAGAAAGAAGTTAGAGGAAAAAAACACACTGGGGAACCGGTTCCCCCATTTGGGAACCCGGGTTCCAGGGCATTCTGCCACCCGTTTTGGCCTCTGATGGATGGGAACCGGTTCCCCAAAGCTAGGAACCGGGTTCCACTGTTGGAAAATCACTTTTTTGCTATTTTTTAGGCTTGGGAACCAATTCTACCCAACTTGAAACTAGGGGTGTGCAAAAATATGGTTAATTGAACCATATTCCTAATCTGAATTGCATTGAACCACAAAAAACTAGAACCATTTAAATGGTTTATGAACTGAATCATATATTTTAAACAATTCAGTTAACCAAATTTAAGTTAAAAACCAGTTTAAACTGTTTTACTAATTGTTTTTTAAAACATAAAAAATACTTTTTAATTAAAAAAATCTGATTTATTATTATTATTTTGAAAATTAAGTTTAAAAATAATGCTACCATATTTCAATTACTTGTAAATCAATATGGTAAAATATGACAAATATGATACCAAAAATATATAGATAATTAATTTATATTACATTTAAAAGTGTACAATTATAATTAATTATCTAGATGAATTAGTGATAATTAGACCCAACAATTAAGAAAATGCACTGAATATCCATATAAAAAATCTAATATCACCAACTAGGAGAAGTTAAAAAGAAAACCTGTTACAATTAAAAAGGTGGATTTATAGTTGGAAGAAGTTTATGAAAAAGTGTTTGTAAAAAAACCAAAAAAAAATTATGAAAAAGTATTTATCAAAATAAACTATAAACTATTGTCACATATGTGTGTTGCTTGCGAAACTGGAAAAACAAAACCGGAAAACAATTCACTTCAAGAACTACAACCATTGAAAAACATAATTGAACTACAACACACTAATGAATCATTATATATATATATATATATATATATATATATATATATATATATATATATATATATATATATATATATATATATATATATATATATATATATATATATATATATATATATATATATATATATATATATAAAAACAATTTTGAAACAATTTATAAAATAAATCTTCAATCGAAAAAAAAAATTTAGTTTTTAACTACAAATTGGTTTTAAACTAGTTTATAACTAGAATTTGATTATAAACCAGTTTATAAATACAAACTGGTTCTGAACTAATTTAAAACTGAATTGAAACTGTTTTACCAGTTAATTGGTTTTTTATTAAAATGGTTTTCAAAAACTGAACTGAACCATTAATTTGGTTCAGTTCGGTGCAGTTTATGAACCACGAACACCCCTACTTGAAACCATGCCAACTTATAAGCATCATGAAAAACCATCAAAACACATTCAAAACACAATGAAACACCCATGGAAACAAGGCACGATATCAAAGCAACAATCGATGGCACATGAGAAGATGTGAACCAAATATCAATGTGAGGCATGCTATTAGCAATAAGCGAAGAATCATCAAGCACCAAAGCAACAAAACCAAACATATATCGATTTCAATGATTAAGCACAAATGAAACACATTGGCAAAAGATAGACATGAATCCCCACGTCAATTAGGCCAAACAACCACAAACCAAACAAAGTGCGACGCGTAGAGCCAAACCACAACTCAAACATCATCACCAACAATTATGTAAACGCCACATAAGCGACGAGCATTAACACATACAATGGTAATCAAACTATGACAATATCTCAGGTAATGATTTAAGCGCCTACCAAAACAAATAATAAGCAAAAGATTTCAACACATGCATTGGCACAAACACCTTGAGTGCGACACAAGATACAAGTATTAACACCGACAATCACATCAATATGACACCAACGGCAAGAATTAACACATGTGAAGATGATCAATTATAGCAAATATACTCAAGTCATAACCTAAGCGTCAAACTAGACCATTATCAAGCAAAAATTATACACAAGCATTTATACAAACACTTGGAGTGTGTCGCAAGACACATGCATGAATGTTAACAATATGAACACACAATCACCGGCAAGCCATGGATTCGAACACAAGTAGCGTAATTCATCATCAACGAACATCAATTATATGGAACAAACATTAATTCTAGCCACAATTCATATGAACACAATTAACAATACGCAAATTCGTCAATCAACCATCATCCCACATCCATGGAAACAAGAGCAAGAAGTAGATCTAAATTTGAATTCATGTAATGATTATCAATTAAGCACTTAATTCATGATTAGAAAGCTTACCGAATGAAGATCTAAACCGACGCGCGAACACGAACACGACACGTATGCGAACACGACGCGAAGCGAAAAGCGGATCCCAAGGAGAGTGAGAGAGGGGCGCGCAAGCTAGGGAGAGAGGAGGAGGAGAACTTCGAACTCGGAACTTTGATTTTCAATCCATGTTGTTCTTGATCTTGAAGAAAATTGATGAATATTGATGAAAGTTTTATGTAATTTGTGGTTTTGATTCAAGAGAATTGAGAGAGAATTGAGAGAAAGTGTTTTTGATCTTTTTTGGGTGAAGTCAAGTTATGAGAGTTTGTGAAGAAAAATGACTTATATAACGAACATAGCGAAATGTCCAAAACGCCCTTAATTCTCTTATTTTGGCTCGTTTTTAAGGAAACTCGGTTCGGCTCTGAATTTCGGAACGAAACCAATGCCACTGTGAAGATGACCAAATTCGTGACTCGTCGCCGCGAGAATCGTCTTGATCCGATAAGCGATGAAGAAATTACGCGCATTTGAATGACGAGAAACGTCGATTCATCTGGCGCGATTGTGCAGAATTTTGTGAGTACCGCTCAAAGAACTCGATAAAACTCCATCTTCGGCTCAAAATCTGAACAAGCGTGTGTGACGAAGAATCGTAGCTAACGAAATTTCCGAGAAAATGCCGCCGGAATGGGCTTCATACGGCAAAAATCGAAGAAGTTATGAATTTTCGAACTAGGCGCGACATACTCGAAAACACACCTTTTAACGAAACAATGCGGCGTTCCTTAAAATGCTGGGAGTTTTCCATGCATAATTAGCCTTCGGTCCGAACATATGAAATCTTGGTAATGAAGGTACGGAGCTCCAGTTAAATTATCAAGTGAATCCGACGAGCGGATTAGGAGATATGAATTTTCCGAGGTCCGAAACCCTACATTCAGCACTGTTTTTTTTCTGCGACACCTCAAGTAATTTGCAAATTTGACAACCTTCCTCAAAGAATTGGCTTCCGAGCCGAACACAAAAGTTGTAGATATCGTCGAAATAGTCGGGCCAACGCGGGAACTTAGCTCATATCACCTTCCAAGTATGACTTGCGAATTTTCTCGTATTTCCACTGTTTAAACCATTTTTCACACTGTATCTTCTTAAACCCACGAAAACCCTTTGTTATTCTTTCTTCAATTTTTGGATGACGAAATAAACGTCATTATTAACTTATAGCTCAAATAAAGAGGGCAAATTTTGGGGTGCAACACCTCCCAAGTGAAACGGGGAGGTAAAAAAAACGACACCACATCCCCCACTTACCAAATTACATGAACGAAACAACTCTGAAAAAGACTCCCTCATTCGACTCTCCAATTCCCACGTCATGCTCCGTCCAGCAGGTCCTCCTCGCACTACCTTCACCAATAAAATTTTTTTCCTCTCAATTATTTCACCTTTTGATCATCAATTCGCAATGGTCATGCCTCCATAGTCATGTTATCTCTCACTTGTACATCATCTATTTGAACCACATAAGATGGATTAGGAACATACTTCCAAAGTTGAGACACATGAAACACACTATGGAAATTTTAAAGAGACGGTGGTTGTTATACCCCAAAATTTGCCCGCATCTTTTTTCAAGAAAACTTCAATCTTAAAATTAAGAGTCTCATATAATCATGGATTACTTCAACAAATATCCTGACATATGAAATACTTAGTTTTTAGAATTTTTCTTATACAGTAATTTGGCTTGCAGTTGAATTTATTCTTACGCAAACGCCAAATACTATTTATTACTTCACACATGCTATTTATTTATTTACAGATAAATAGTACTGACACAATTGGTACAGAGTTAAAATCTTTTTGCAGGCGCAGAATCAGGAAACTCAGACTGTACTGGTAACCGTAAATATTAGTTATTTATTATGTCTGTGTTTTTTAACAAGTCATGTAAATAAACTTTCATTTTTCACATAAAACAAAAACAAAAACAACAAAAAAGAAAATTAACCTTGACTGTTGATTTTTCACTCTAACTGCTACGTCAATACCTGAACAGTCAGTTGACAGCCAAACTGCTGGCAGTACAATTCTCAGTGTTTTGTACCATCAATCAAATCAATCTTTCACAATTCAAAATTCCAAGATTTTTGTTCTAGAAGTCTTCTGAATATCACGCGATTAGCAGAAACTCAGCACTGCACAAAAATCAGGTACGCTTAACTGTCTCCTACATAAACAGTCCCTGACCAGGGTTTTTCTTGTTTTTACAGGAGCAACAAGTTTTTGAGACCTCAAATGGATTCCATGCACATCCATATATCTCAAAGTACCATCATACAAATTTTCAAACTTCAATTCACTCAGACGCACCGTCAGCAGCTCAAACAGTCAACAGACGACCCGTTTGACCAAAAAAGTCAACAGACAGTCAAAAATGAAATTTTTTGTCAAAGTCCATATTTTGTCAAAGGATTCATCATTTGATCATTGGATGATCATAATTCATCAAGGAAAGATCAAAAATCAACAAAATCCTAAGATTCAAAATTAGGGTTTTTGCCTGAAAAGTCAACTCAACTTTGACTGATCATAACTCTCTCATCCTTCATCCAAAAAATTCAAACCAAAGCTCATTTTGAAGGAAATTCAATTATCTTTCAAATGCAATTGATCCCATGGTCATTGCATTCACCATTTGAAAAATATGACCAAAGACATTACAGGTCATTTTCAAAGTCAACAAAAAGACACTTTTTTCAAAAGGACACACAAGGAGCATCAAAAATCATTTTGACATGAGACCAAGGACATTAGTTAGAGGACTCTTTGAGGTTTCCAAAAAGTGCAAGAACTCCTTCATATGACAAAAATTGAGGGATCTACACCTTGTTGAAGTTGGATAAATTTTGGGAAAATGCATGAAATCAACATTGCTCAAAAATGTATTTTTTCCAAATGGGGCCAAGTTTTCAGCATTCAAACATCATTTCCATGATATTATGGGCCTCCCACGACCAAGACAAGGCCCACACCTTTTTTATCCATTTTTGGCATGATTTTATCTTATTTTAAGATTAAAATTAAAAGGAAAATGGATGGATAAATGGTAGCTTAACTTCCAAGCATGACTCACCCATGGAATCTTCATCTTTCTGCAGAGAATTGAAGAGCAAGGCAGGTGCATTGAAGGCAAGAAGACTTGGTCAATAATTCAAAGCTTTTTAATATAAAAAATGCAAGAATTCCACAAAGGCAACTAGTTGCTTCTTAGCTTCAATTCTAAGCACTCAATGCTTATAAATAGGCTAGCATGCTTCAGTAACAGAGAGGAGGACGAATTCAGTAGCATTCATAAGCATATAGCACTCTTGTAACAACTTGTAATTTTCAAAGAAACTTGGAATTCGAATTTTAAGTTTCAGTCCATTTCAATACAAAATAAATATTCAAACACTTTCCTTGAACATCAATAAACGTATCCCAATCAATTGCAAGCCTTGAAGCTCACTAAATCGAGCTATACAGGTCATAATTTGTTCGAACCTAAATCAACTTATATCTGGTTATTCACACATGCTTAGCAAGATGTAGACATATAATTAAGTTTGGTTTGAGGTGTAGATCATTTCTGGAAACTTAATTGGAGTTTGAACACGTATACACGAAACTACCATTTTAGGGTTCTTCATCTCAAAATTAGGGCTTTCTGAAATAGGCAAAATTAGAGGTTCTAAGTAGTACCATTAGGTTCGTATGGATCAGACGAGTTGAATGGTACCATCGCACCAAATTTCTTTGCACGTTCACCCCTATTCGTTATTTTGCAGGTCTGAAGCTCATCAATTACAGCGCTCTTTCATAAAAGCGCTGTAAAAGGCCCTAGCGAGAGGTTGAAGATGATGAGGTGTCCCCACCTCATTGGACAGCCAGCGCGCGTACTTTTTAAAATTTCCTCTAATTCTGTGCTTTGCAGGTGTACTGATCACCACGTGCCTCAATTTCTGGACCATCTGATCTCATTTAATGAATCATCCAACGCGCCAGATCAAACAATCCTTATCATGGACCCTCAATCCAACCACACATGATCAGTATCCTTTTATTTTCTATTTTATTTTAATTTCTTTGTTAAATTAATTAAAAATAGTTTTAAAAATCCAAAAAATACACAAAAAATATTTTTAGACTTCTAAAATAATATATTATTTTCAGAAATAAAAATATTTTATTTTTCTTCAAAATTTCAATATTTTGCATAATTAATTAGTATATATTTATATATTTGCTTTTTAATTATTCTAACCAATCAAAAAATCATAAAAAAAATTGTTCTTTATGTTAAATATTGTTTACATGTTATAAACTAATTTTGTACATATTTTGAATAATTTTATCCTTAAGTTTTAATTATTTGTATAATTATTTGCATAATTATGTTTTAATTAACTTAAATCAATTTCAAATCAATTTCAAAAATTCCAAAAAAATTAGTTTTGTTTTAAAATTAATTGACAAATATTTTGTACATATTTTAAACTTAATTTCTAGGTTTAAATCTATTTTCATCTTTTTTCTTCATTTTAATTTAATTAATCATGCATTAATCATAATTAAAATCAATCATAAAAAAATCCAAAAACATGCCTTTTATTTTTCTTGCAATTTAAATTCCTAGATAAATGTATAGGATGTCAAATTCATGTAAATAGGCTTAGTTTACATTTCCTGCACAATCGATGTAATAGCGTAGATTTACTTTCCGCACTTTACATTTCCGCATTTTAATTTCCAGCAAATATAAACTGCGTGTATGTCAAAGATAAAATTGAACCGTTAGATCACTAACTTCAAAGATAAAATATCTGAATACAAACACAATCACACTTGCACCTCTTAAGGTAATCCCTTCTCATTCTTTTCAAAATCAAAGTCAAAATTCCACTGTTTTGAGTACAAAATCGAACCTTGCGTTTATATCCGGTGAAAGGATAGATTTTTAAAGGAAATAGGATAAAGACCTTACAACTCAGGGTAGACCTCCTAGTTTGCTTGCTCAAATCAAAACAAACAAAATTCTCATACACTGTTGTTTTTCAAAACAAAACTTTCAAAAAAAAGAGAGACAATACTTTGTATACATCCAAACACGGATTATTACAAAGTTAACGTTCTTTTCAAAACATCTTTCGAAAGATAAACAAAGCATTTTGTATACATCCACACACGGATCATTACAAAATTCAATTTACAAAAGTATTTGGAACCACATATGAGCAATTTCAGAGCAATTGAAAAGAGATCGAAAAACAAGTTGAGCTAAGCAAACTTAAGAGCCCATGGATAACCATGGATACAAAGGGTGTTAATACCTTCCCTTTGTATAACCTACCCCCTTACCCAGAATTTCTTAAAGGTCTTTTTTCTGTTTCTTTTATAAACCTTTCCTTAATTGGATAAAATAAAAGGTCGGTGGCGACTCTGTGAATTTTCAAAAATGCGAAAGCATTAAGCGACAAAAAAGAGTCAGTTCACGTATCTCTACAGATCAGAGGTATGGCCTGGTATAAAAAACGGAGGTCCACAGAACTGGCGACTCTGCTGGGGAGATACTTTCAAAAAAACAAAATGTTTTCAAAAGGGGTTACCTTAAGAGAATAGGTAACCATGAGCTTGAAAGCCGTGTGCCTTAGCACACTGGTCCTTCTATAAGGGCTTATCATATCATGATCATGTGCATTCAATAAAATCATGGGACGCTTGCATATTTAAATTTTGTGATCCTTTTTTCTTTCTTTCTTCGCTTTCAAATAGCTATGTTTTTTTCTTCACACATACTCACATAATTAACATGCAGATTCACATACACTCTGGATCCAGTCAACAACGATTCTGCTATTGCCCGTCATGACTTTGAAAGTCCGATCTACCAAACTGAGGACGAAAGTGAGGAAGATTGTGAAGTGCCAAGAGAACTTGCAAGGCTGCTAGAACAAGAAGACAAGGCCATACAGCCTCACGAGGAGCCAATTGAGGTCATCAACTTGGGCAGCAACGAAGAAAAGAAAGAAGTCAAAATAGGGGCTGATCTAGAACACAGCGTCAAGCAAAAACTGATTCAAATGCTGCGAGACTACGTCGAGATATTCGCCTGGTCCTATGAAGATATGCCAGGCCTTGACACAGACATTGTAGTTCACCGCCTGCCAATCAAAGAAGGTAGCATTCCAGTCAAACAGAAACTACGAAGGAGTAGGCCTGATATGTCAAAAAAGATCAAAGACGAGGTTGAAAAACAGTTCAATGCCGGATTCCTAAAAGTTGTAAGTTATCCTCCTTGGATAGCTAACATCGTCCCTGTACCTAAAAAAGACGGGAAAGTCAGAATGTGCGTGGACTACAGAGATCTGAACCGGGAAAGCCCCAAAGATGATTTCCCTCTACCACACATCGATGTACTGGTTGACAATACCGCACAATGCAAGGTATTCTCCTTTATGGACGGATTCTCAGGGTACAATCAAATCAAGATGGCACCCGAAGACATGGAAAAAACAACCTTCACAACACCCTGGGGAACCTTTTGTTACAAAGTAATGCCCTTTGGTCTGAAAAACGCAGGAGTAACCTATCAACGTGCAATGGTAGCGCTATTTCATGATATGATTCATCAAGAAATAGAGGTGTATGTCGATGACATGATTGCAAAATCCAACACCGAGGAAGAACATCTGGGTCATTTACACAAGTTGTTTGACAGACTCAAGAAATACAAGTTGCGACTGAACCCAAATAAGTGTACCTTTGGAGTAAGATCCGGCAAACTCTTAGGTTTCATCGTCAGCAGCAAAGGTATTGAGGTTGATCCCGCCAAGGTTAAAGCCATTCAAGAAATGCCTATACCTCGTACCGAGAAACAAGTCAGAGGATTCTTGGGACGTCTAAATTACATCGCCCGATTTATTGCCCACATGACTACTACTTGTGTGCCGATCTTCAAACTGTTGAAGAAAGATCAAGTGGAAAGGTGGAATGACAAATGCCAGTTAGCCTTTGACAAAATCAAAGAATATCTCCAAAAACCTCCAATCTTGTTGCCACCCGTGGAAGGCAGACCTCTGATAATGTACCTAACTGTGTTAGAAAACTCAATGGGGTGTGTACTAGGACAACATGACGAATCCGGCCGAAAGGAGCACGCAATCTACTATCTTAGCAAAAAGTTTACCGATTGTGAAACAGGATACTCACTACTCGAAAAAACTTGTTGTGCCTTAGCTTGGGCAGCTCGCCGGCTAAGACAGTACATGCTAAATCACACCACTTTCCTAATCTCCAAGATGGATCCCATCAAATACGTGTTCGAAAAACCTGCTCTCTCTAGAAGAGTAGCGAGATGGCAAATGATCTTAACAGAATATGACATTCAATACACTTCACAAAAAGCAATCAAAGGAAGTGTGATAGCTGATCATCTGGCTCATCAAGCAGTGGATGATTATCAAGCATTGAACTTTGACTTTCCAGACGAAGACATTATGCTAGTCAATGACTACAAACAACCAGGACCAGAAGAAGGACCCAAGCCAGGATCCCGGTGGACTATGGTTTTTGACGGAGCTTCTAATGCACTTGGCAATGGCATCGGAGCTGTGATCATTTCCCCCGCAGGAAGTTACACACCATTCACTGCCAGATTATGCTTCAATTGCACTAACAATATAGCCGAATACGAAGCATGTATTATGGGTCTTAAAGCTGCCATCGATCTAAGAATCAAATTCCTGGAAGTCTACGGAGACTCGGCCTTGGTAATCTACCAAGTCAAAGGGGAATGGGACACGAAGCACCCAAATCTAATTCCTTACAAAGAATATGTGCTGAGTTTGATTCCTTACTTTGAAGAAATCACTTTCGAACACATCCCACGCGAGGAAAATCAACTAGCTGATGCGTTAGCTACCATGTCATCCATGTTCAAAGTCAGGTGGGACAACGAGGCGCCTATGATCACCATTTACAGGCAAGAGGAACCATCTTATTGCAATGAGATCAATGTCGAGGGAACCGAGGAAAAACCATGGTTCCATGAAGTAAAAAGATATCTCGAAGCTCAGGAGTACCCTGAAGGGGCATCCATTAACGACAGAAAGTTTCTAAGGAGGTTTGCTGCCAAATTCTTTCTAAGCAATGGAACCTTATACAAACGCAACCATGACTCGACTTTACTTCGCTGTGTAAACAAGAAGGAAGCAGAACAAATCATGGAAGAAATACACAATGGTACCTTCGGTACTCATTCCAGTGGACATACAATGGCTAAAAAGATCCTGAGAGCAGGTTATTACTGGTCTACCATGGAAACAGACTGCCATCATCACTCCTGAACATGTCACAAATGCCAGATATACGCTGACAAAGTACATGTACCTCCAGTTCCATTAAGCGTCCTGACGGCTCCTTGGCCTTTTGCAATGTGGGGTATTGATATGATTGGAGAGATCAAACCCACTGCTTCCAACGGACATCGCTTTATCCTGGTCGCTATTGACTACTTCACAAAGTGGGTAGAAGCAGCTTCATTTGCTTCTGTTACCAAGAATGTGGTGGCCCGGTTCATCAAATACAATCTCATTTGTCGGTACGGCATCCCTGAACGGATTATCACGGACAATGGCACAAATCTAAATAACAGAATGATTACTGAACTTTGCACACAGTTCAAGATAAAACATCATAATTCTTCTCCATATCGACCAAAGATGAACGGCGCGGTGGAAGCTGCCAACAAGAACATCAAGAAAATCATACAAAAAATGACAGTAACCTACAAAGACTGGCATGAGATGTTACCTTTTGCTCTTCATGGTTATCGCACATCTGCGCGTACTTCAACAGGGGCAACTCCATTCTCCTTAGTCTATGGTATGGAGGCAGTTCTTCCAATTGAAAATTCAGATTCCTTCCCTAAGGATTATGAAAGAAGCCAATCTAGACGAAGATGATTGGATTCAAACACGGTTGGACCAGATAAACTTGATTGATGAGAAAAGGCTCGCAGCTATTTGTCATGGTCAGCTATACCAAAAGCGTATGATCAAAGCCTTCAACAAAAAAGTCAAAAGTCAAGCATACCAAACTGGTGGCTTGGTTGTCAAACGCATCATCTTACCACAAGGTGACCCCAGAGGCAAATGGACTCCCACCTACGAGGGACCATTCATAATCAAGAAAATATTCTCCGGCGGAGCCATGTTGCTTACCACCATGGATGGCGAGGATTTCCCACACCCTGTGAATGCTGACATAGTCAAAAAATACTTCGCTTAAAAAGAAAAAAAACAGCTCGCTAAGTTGAAAACCTGAAAGGGCAACTTAGGCAAAAAATGAGCGTCTCGGTGGATTGAAAACCCGAAAGGGCGGTCCAGGAAAAAATTAGAGACTAAACAAATACTATCCCGGTAGGCTGAAAACCTGAAAGGGCAGCCTAGGCAAAAGTTAGGGAATGAAGCATACAACTGTGTTCCGTTCAGCTGCCTACTCACCATCAAGATTCAACACCTCAAAGACACCGACCAGTCCAATCACTTTCTTCCAACAAGTGAGGGATGAGATACTCGAAGACAGATTGGCAATAGCAGAATTGAAACTTGACTGGATCATTTTCACATAGCTATTTATCTTTATAAATATTTTCCAAAACTTTCTGACAGTTTCCTACTTCTAGGATTATTGTCTCCCTGTGCTAACCAGCCTATCATGGCTCTTTTTCAAAAATCAATGCAGCTTAGGCTCAAAAATCACCATTTTCACTTTTTCTATTTAAATACGTAAGCGTCCCAATGATAATTTTGAATGAACATGTGCATTTGAATATGATTGATGTTTACCAGGAAAAACAGGAATAGCCTTCAGGAAATGTCCCAATTATATGGATACCATCCCATCAGAAGAAAATCCCCAAGAGAAACACATTTCTCAGCAAATTCCTCAAAAAGATTTTCTCTTCAAAAGAAGTCTTATACCCCAGCAGGGTTGTTCCAGATTACTATCTTCAGAAGGTGTGATCCCCGCACCCGGACTTGGTCAGATAGTGCGTCGGAGGATTATGCATCTTCCTCATTCCCATTTGAAAGGGCATCAGAACTTTCAGCTACCTTTCATTCCCAAGTGATAGTCAAAGGTCATTCAACAGAGTACCGTGGTTCTCAAAGAATTTCCCCAGCCGAGGGTACTCAAACAAGACAAAAGATCATCAACGATCACAATATAGTCATGTCTAGATGACTGGCGGAAATTTATTTTCCCAAATAGAAGCTTGACATCTCACATTCATACATCACACATTCACATCACATTCATACATCATGCATCATGCGCATATTCATACGCATATTCATACACAACATCACATGCATATTTCTCCGGGAATATCTCACATTACATGCATCATAAACATTGCATATCACTAACTTGATTTTTCAGGTAGACGAATATCTTCAACAAAGATGTTCTCAATCACATGCAGTGTTCACCTGAATTCCATGAACGGTTCTCTCAGATATAATCAAGCCGAAGATTCATTCTGATCACTTACCAACTCAAAAACGAGCATCACAGATCTAAAGCGATACCTCAGACGGTTCCAGAACGATCTAGCATCACAGATCTAAAGCGATACCTCAGACGGTTCCAGAACAATCTAACATTGCAGATCTAAAGCGATACCTCAGACGGTTCCAGAACGATCTAACATTGCAGATCTAAAGCGATACCTCAGACGGTTCCAGAACGATCTAGCATCAAAGGTCTAAAGCGATACCTCAGACGGTTCCAGAACGATCTGCTATCAAAGATCTAAAGCTGATACCTCAGACGATTCACAATGATCGACTTCCAAAAGCTAAATCAGAAAAAACTTTGGACAAGTTCCATAACAATTATCCTCCAAGACTTAAAGCGGCAACCTTGGACGGTTCCGAAACAGTCAACACAAAGACTTTCAAATCCTTCATCAAGATATAATCAATGAATTCATTCTGATGAACAAACCATCAACACATTTACCAGGTGGCATCTGAAAGCCCATCTCAGGTAATGTTTCAATCTGCCAACAACATTTCGCAGACGACATTCAAATGCAACTTCCAACATCTCTTCTGATCAAGGTAAGTGCAAATTTTCAGGGCATCTAAATATTCAATCATCTTCTACCTTCAGATTTCAGACAATCTCTTCAGGTTTAAGAAGATTGAATAGGGGCAACTGTTATACCCCAAAATTTGCCCGCATCTTTTTTCAAGAAAACTCCAATCTGAAAATTAAGAGTCTCATATAATCATGGATTACTTCAACAAATATCCTAACATATGAAATACTTAGTTTTTAGAATTTTTCTTATACAGTAATTTGGCTTGCAGTTGAATTTATTCTTACGCAAACGCCAAATACTATTTATTACTTCACACATGCTATTTATTTATTTACAGATAAATAGTACTGACACAATTGGTACAGAGTTAAAATCTTTTTGCAGGCGCAGAATCAGGAAACTCAGACTGTACTGGTAACCGTAAATATTAGTTATTTATTATGTCTGTGTTTTTTAACAAGTCATGTAAATAAACTTTCATTTTTCACATAAAACAAAAACAAAAACAACAAAAAAGAAAATTAACCTTGACTGTTGATTTTTCACTCTAACTGCTACGTCAATACCTGAACAGTCAGTTGACAGCCAAATTGCTGGCAGTACAATTCTCAGTGTTTTGTACCATCAATCAAATCAATCTTTCACAATTCAAAATTCCAAGATTTTTGTTCTAGAAGTCTTCTGAATATCACGCGATTAGCAGAAACTCAGCACTGCACAAAAATCAGGTACGCTTAACTGTCTCCTACATAAACAGTCCCTGACCAGGGTTTTTCTTGTTTTTACAGGAGCAACAAGTTTGAGACCTCAAATGGATTCCATGCACATCCATATATCTCAAAGTACCATCATACAAATTTTCAAACTTCAATTCACTCAGACGCACCGTCAGCAGCTCAGACAGTCAACAGACGACCCGTTTGACCAAAAAAGTCAACAGACAGTCAAAAATGAAATTTTTTGTCAAAGTCCATATTTTGTCAAAGGATTCATCATTTGATCATTGGATGATCATAATTCATCAAGGAAAGATCAAAAATCAACAAAATCCTAAGATTCAAAATTAGGGTTTTTGCCTGAAAAGTCAACTCAACTTTGACTGATCATAACTCTCTCATCCTTCATCCAAAAAATTCAAACCAAAGCTCATTTTGAAGGAAATTCAATTATCTTTCAAATGCAATTGATCCCATGGTCATTGCATTCACCATTTGAAAAATATGACCAAAGACATTACAGGTCATTTTCAAAGTCAACAAAAAGACACTTTTTTCAAAAGGACACACAAGGAGCATCAAAAATCATTTTGACATGAGACCAAAGACATTAGTTAGAGGACTCTTTGAGGTTTCCAAAAAGTGCAAGAACTCCTTCATATGATAAAAATTGAGGGATCTACACCTTGTTGAAGTTGGATAAATTTTGGGAAAATGCATGAAATCAACATTGCTCAAAAATGTATTTTTTCCAAATGGGGCCAAGTTTTCAGCATTCAAACATCATTTCCATGATATTATGGGCCTCCCACGACCAAGACAAGGCCCACACCTTTTTTATCCATTTTTGGCATGATTTTATCTTATTTTAAGATTAAAATTAAAAGGAAAATGGATGGATAAATGGTAGCTTAACTTCCAAGCATGACTCACCCAAGGAATCTTCATCTTTCTGCAGAGAATTGAAGAGCAAGGCAGGTGCATTGAAGGCAAGAAGACTTGGTCAATAATTCAAAGCTTTTTAATATAAAAAATGCAAGAATTCCACAAAGGCAACTAGTTGCTTCTTAGCTTCAATTCTAAGCACTCAATGCTTATAAATAGGCTAGCATGCTTCAGTAACAGAGAGGAGGACGAATTCAGTAGCATTCATAAGCATATAGCACTCTTGTAACAACTTGTAATTTTCAAAGAAACTTGGAATTCGAATTTTAAGTTTCAGTCCATTTCAATACAAAATAAATATTCAAACACTTTCCTTGAACATCAATAAACGTATCCCAATCAATTGCAAGCCTTGAAGCTCACTAAATCGAGCTATACAGGTCATAATTTGTTCGAACCTAAATCAACTTATATCTGGTTATTCACACATGCTTAGCAAGATGTAGACATATAATTAAGTTTGGTTTGAGGTGTAGATCATTTCTGGAAACTTAATTGGAGTTTGAACACGTATACACGAAACTACCATTTTAGGGTTCTTCATCTCAAAATTAGGGCTTTCTGAAATAGGCAAAATTAGAGGTTCTAAGTAGTACCATTAGGTTCGTATGGATCAGACGAGTTGAATGGTACCATCGCACCAAATTTCTTTGCACGTTCACCCCTATTCGTTATTTTGCAGGTCTGAAGCTCATCAATTACAGCGCTCTTTCATAAAAGCGCTGTAAAAGGCCCTAGCGAGAGGTTGAAGATGATGAGGTGTCCCCACCTCATTGGACAGCCAGCGCGCGTACTTTTTAAAATTTCCTCTAATTCTGTGCTTTGCAGGTGTACTGATCACCACGTGCCTCAATTTCTGGACCATCTGATCTCATTTAATGAATCATCCAACGCGCCAGATCAAACAATCCTTATCATGGACCTCAATCCAACCACACATGATCAGTATCCTTTTATTTTCTATTTTATTTTAATTTCTTTGTTAAATTAATTAAAAATAGTTTTAAAAATCCAAAAAATACACAAAAAATATTTTTAGACTTCTAAAATAATATATTATTTTCTGAAATAAAAATATTTTATTTTTCTTCAAAATTTCAATATTTTGCATAATTAATTAGTATATATTTATATATTTGCTTTTTAATTATTCTAACCAATCAAAAAATCATAAAAAAAATTGTTCTTTATGTTAAATATTGTTTACATGTTATAAACTAATTTTGTACATATTTTGAATAATTTTATCCTTAAGTTTTAATTATTTGTATAATTATTTGCATAATTATGTTTTAATTAACTTAAATCAATTTCAAATCAATTCCAAAAATTCCAAAAAAATTAGTTTTGTTTTAAAATTAATTGACAAATATTTTGTACATATTTTAAACTTAATTTCTAGGTTTAAATCTATTTTCATCTTTTTTCTTCATTTTAATTTAATTAATCATGCATTAATCATAATTAAAATCAATCATAAAAAATCCAAAAACATGCCTTTTATTTTTCTTGCAATTTAAATTCCTAGATAAATGTATAGGATGTCAAATTCATGTAAATAGGCTTAGTTTACATTTCCTGCACAATCGATGTAATAGCGTAGATTTACTTTCCGCACTTTACATTTTCGCATTTTAATTTCCAGCAAATATAAACTGCGTGTATGTCAAAGATAAAATTGAACCGTTAGATCACTAACTTCAAAGATAAAATATCTGAATACAAACACAATCACACTTGCACCTCTTAAGGTAATCCCTTCTCATTCTTTTCAAAATCAAAGTCAAAATTCTACTATTTTGAGTACAAAATCGAACATTGCGTTTATATCCGGTGAAAGGATAGATTTTTAAAGGAAATAGGATAAAGACCTTACAACTCAGGGTAGACCTCCTAGTTTGCTTGCTCAAATCAAAACAAACAAAATTCTCATACACTGTTGTTTTTCAAAACAAAACTTTCCAAAAAGACAATACTTTGTATACATCCAAACACGGATTATTACAAAGTTAACGTTCTTTTCAAAACATCTTTCGAAAGATAAACAAGCATTTTGTATACATCCACACACGGATCATTACAAAATTCAATTTACAAAAGAATTTGGAACCACATATGAGCATTCTAAAGCAATTGAAAAGTGATCGAAAAACAATTGAGCTAAGCAAACTTAAGAGCCCATGGATAACCATGGATACAAAGGGTGCTAATACCTTCCCTTTGTATAACCTACCCCCTTACCCATAATTTCTTAAAGGTCTTTTTTCTGTTTCTTTTATAAACCTTTCCTTAATTGGATAAAATAAAAGGTCGGTGGCGACTCTGTGAATTTTCAAAAATGCGAAAGCATTAAGCGATAAAAAAGAGTCAGTTCACGTATCTCTACAGAACAGAGGTATGGCCCGGTATAAAAAACGGAGGTCCACAGTGGTAAAGCAACTTTATAGGTCATTTCTCCTACTCGCTTCAGAATCTGATAAAGACCAATGAAACGAGGCGTGAGCTTTCGAGACTTCAACACACGACCAACACCAGTCACCAGAGTGACTCTCAAGAACACATGATATCCCTCTTGGAACTTAATTTCTTTCCTCTGTTTCTCAAGATAACTTTTTTGCATACTTTGTGATGCTCTCATCTTCTCCTAAATCATTTTAATATTTTTGGTATTCTGCTTAACAATCTTTGGTCCAAGCACAACACCCTCACGAGAACCGTACGAACACAAAGGTATCCTACACCTTCTAACATACAACGCTTCAAAAGTATCCATTCCAATGCTAGAATGGAAATTGTTATTATAGGTAAACCCGGTCAACGGTAAGTAGCTGTCCCAGTTACCTCCTTGCTCCAAATCACAAGCTCTCAACAAATTCTCCAAAAACTAGATAATTTTATCTGTCTAACCGTCCATATATGGATGGTAAGTAGAACCTAACATCGACATAATTCCCAAAGATTCTTTCTAAGTCTCCCAAAACCTCAATATTTACTTTGGATCTCTATTAGAAAAAATACTCGAAGGGATACCATGCAAACTGGAAATCTTCTCAATACATACTTCAGCTAGCTTCTGCAAAGGATAGTTGATCTTTATCAAAATAAAATGAGCTGACTTAGTCAATCTATCCATAACAACCCAAATCAAATCACTCCCTTTGGAAGTATTAGGTAAGCTCGACACAAAATCCATCGAAATGATATCCCACTTCCACTCAGGAATACTCACCGATTGCATTAATCCAAACAACTTATGATGCTCAATCTCCAACTTTTGACAAGTCAAACAAGACTACATAAACTCTACAATCTCCTTCTTCATACCTGGCCACCAAAACATTTTCTTAAGATCCTGATATATTTTAGTAGCACCAGGATGAATACTCAAACTACTCATGTGACCTTCTTCAAGAATTCTCTTCTTGATATTTCGTAAATCCAATACACAAACTCTATCAAGGAATCTCAAAACTCATTCTCGTCTAGTCTGAAGTCCACTTCTTTACCTATATTGATTAACACTAAATGATCAACCAATCCCAAGTCTACTTTATGACCTTCTATAATCTCTTCTAGAATACCGCTAGTCAATTTCAGCACACCCAACTTCACACTATTATGAGTCACCTCACACACCAAACTAAGGTCTCTAAACTCATTCAAATCCAACTGCCGAACCATAAGCGCTAACATAGGCAAGGACTTCCTACTCAAAGCATCTGCTACTACATTTTCTTTGACAGGATGGTAGTTCAACCTAAAATCATAGTCTTTCAGAAATTCAAGCCACCTCTTCTGCCTCATATTCAATTCCTTCTGATCAAATAGATACTTCAAACTCTTATGATTGTTGAACACTTCAAATATAGAGCCATACAAATAATGTCTCCTTACTTTAAGCATAAACACTACAACTGGCAACTCCGAATCATGGGTTGGATAATTTCTCTCATGAACCTTCAATTGTCTTGAAGCATAAACGACCATTTGACTATTCTACGTAAGCATACCACATAAGCCCGTCTTTGAAACATCATAATACATAACAAAATATTCTTTCACATTTGACAAAATTAAAATTGGCGCGGACATCAGCCTCTTCTTCAGTTCTTGGAAACTCTCTTCCAACTAAACACTTCATACATACGCTTGCCCTTTTCGATTCAACAGAGTCAAAAGCAAAGCCAACTTCATAAATCCTTCTATAAATCTTATATAGTAACCAGCCAAACCAATCAAACTTCTTATCGCAATAACTGAATTCAGAGTCTCCCGCTGCAACACCACGTCTACCTTGGACGAATCCACTATTATACCATCATTGGAAATCACATGGCCAAGGAAACTAACTTCTCGCAACCATAACTCACACTTAGATAACTTAGCATACAACTTCTTCTCTTGCAAAACCAACACCACAACTCTCAAATATCTTGCATGATCTGAAGGTGTGAAACACTAGAAAAGGGGGTTTGAATAGGGTTTTTAAAACACAAATCTTTTTATAAAAAATTTCCCCTATCCTTGAAACAATAAGTTCCTTACTGTTGATAATAATTAAAAGATGTAGAAAGGAAAGAACAAGTTATTTTTATACTAATTCACTTGAGAAACCCTTAAGCTAGTCCAGTCCACCCTTCCGACGTGATTTTGCCTCTCTTAATCAAGCACTTAATCTAATATAACCGAATCTAGTACAATCGCACGGGTAACAGCCGGTGACTAACGTTTTCACAGACCCCCTGTGACTAACAACCTGCACAGGCAACCGCTGTGATTAACAACCTGCACAGGCAACACCTGTGACTAACAACCTGCACAGGAAACCCCTGTGACTAACAACCTCTAAGACTCTCTGGTCATAGACTTCTTGAGACAATTGACCTTCACTCGTTCTCTCAAGGAACGATCAAACAACCTTTGATCACGACTTTTTAATAATATAAATGCTTCTACACAAGCAGGATGTAATTTTTATTTTTCAAATCTTAGACTAAAAGAAAAATGAAGCTATTAACAATCTATACAGAGTGAGTGTGTTCGTTGAGGTTCAGCTTCTTCTTTGAGTCTTCAAGCCCTTTTATAGCCAATATAATAATATATAATCGTTGGAGGGCAAATTCTGAATCTTGCAGAATGTTGGCGGCTTGATTGTAGTGGGAGACAAGATAGTACGCAACATTCGTCCTTTTCTTGGAGTGGAGGGAAAAATTCGCCTGTACCTTGTGTCATACCCCAAAATTTGCCTTCCTCTTTTCATCTCCAATGCCTCAAGGTTCAAGGGTTTTCTCAAGTCACTCTCTCCTAATCGAGGATCTCAAGACTAGGGTTTGCAGTTTATCAAAGGAATTTGAATTTCTAGGGTCTCAAATGGATCCCAAGGTGTCTCACATATATCAAGGCACCTCTATGTCAATTACCAAGCTTCTATTCCAAGGATTGCACACTCAATGGCTCAAATGATCAATAGTCGACTATGCTGACCTAAAAGTCAACCATAGTCAAAATACAGTCAAACTTCAAGATTTTGGGTCAACATCAAGTATGTGAGGTTATATCCATCATTTGATCAAAGGATGATCATGATTCATCAATAAAAAACTCAGAAATGAACAAATGTCAAATTAGGGTTTTTATAGGAAAAGTCAACTCAACTTTGACTGCGCATAACTCTCTCATACTTTATCAGAAATTCCTCACTCAAAGCCTATTTTGAAGGAAATTTGACTCTCTACAATTTTGTCTCTCACAAGCCAAGGCTAGAAATGCTTCATTTGAGAGATATGGTGCAAAAGATTATAGGTCCTCCGAAAAGTCAACGAAAAACACCTTTTAGGTCAAAGCTCATAACTTGAGCATGGAAGCTTCAATTGAGATGAAACCAAAAAGGTCATTTAGAGGACTCTTTGAGCTTTCTAAAAAGTCCTAGAACGCATTCATAGGATTAAAATTGAGGGAGATACGATGCGCACAAGTTGGTCGAAATCCAAGAAATGCATGAAACCCTAACTAAGTGATTTTGGTTTTCTTAACTAATGGGCCTTAGTTTAAGTTTCTAAACAGGATCATGAGTGAATTATGAGCCCACAATTCCATTCTTTATTTTTCTTACTTATTTATTTTATTATATTGAGGTTTTATTCATAAAAAATCAATTTAAATTAAATAAATAATAAGAATAATCAAAGATTGAGGTGAGATCTTATTTTTATCAAATATGGAGCAATATATCTAGGAAAAATCAAGGGAATTTCGTGGAGAGAGAAAGAGATATGATAGATACCAAAATAGCAAGTTTGCATGATTTTCTCAAACAAAATATTTTCTCATGCCAATCATAGATTTATTCCAATTCTATAACCCTAATTGAATCCATATATATGCTAAGACAATCAGAAATAGAGGGGGGGATGAAAATTGGGGAGTGGAGAATAGGGATTCCACATTTAAAACTCTCTCTAAACTAGGGCATAATTTTTTCTTGGGGTATAGCTGCGCTGAGGGGATTTAAAGCCGACATTCATCTTCTGGAGGGGGAGAGGAACAGTACCAAGCCCTTACATCAGCCTGAATCGTCCATAATTCGCAGATCTCAAGAGCTCCGATTGGTGAAAGTTTGTCGAATTCATTTTCAATTTTGTGCGCATTGTTAATGTGTTTATGTTGTTTTTTATGTTCAGCATCGTATTTAAGACAAATTCAACGTACTACATGCAAGCTTAGAAGCCTAGATCGTGACGTGCCATTGAGGAGGTGTGAAGAATGGAGACCTTCGAGTCTGCTGTTAGAGTGATTTTCGGACTAAACCGACACCACCACTAGACTCGCAGCCATGGAAATAGGGGGGTAAGGTGACTTTGGTTTACCATTGCTGATTATTTTTGCAGGTGGTGAAAACGTCCCACCGGAGAAGAAGGTGGAAACCGCCACGGGCGGCGGTTTTGTAAAGGCAGGGAGAAGGTCAAAGGGATATGACATGTGGGGCATCTGGATTGGTTGGTCAAAAGAAAGTCTAATAGTCTTCTCTCTTCTGATTGGCCACTGGGTGGCGCGACAGGGGTCCACTCTTAACTCCTTTTATTTCATTTTTTTTCTCTCATGTTATTCTCATTTACCATTTTTTTATTTCAAGATTCATGCATTAAACAATAACATGTGATAGCTGGATTGGTAGGAGCAGGGGTACCGTGAGAGAGAAATCCTGGGTTCGATCCCCAGGATTGATGTTTTATTTTTCCAGTTATTTGAACATGAATCTGGTGCGTCTCCCATACGTGGCTCACCGTACGCCCTCGCCTCACAGCCACAGGATCTCCCGTAATCCTGATCTAACGCTTATCAACCGGCATGTCCATCATGAAACCTCAAGGCCAGCCACACATGATTGGTGCCAGGTTTTTATATAATTTTATTACTTTTGTTGTTTAAATTGTTTAGATTAAGTATTATAGATTTTGTTTAGTCTAAATAAATTAATATAATTAGGGTTAATAATATAATTAGGATTAAGGCTATAACTATTTAGGATTATATTCCCGATTATTCGATTATTTCGATTAATTCATTTAATTGGTTTTGACTAGGGGTGGCAAAACGGGCCCGGCCCGCGGGGAAAGCCCGTTTTACCCGCACTTTTTCGCGGGGCGGGGCAAGGTTTTAGGCCCGCTCTCTTTAATGTGCCCGCCCCGCCCCGCCCCGTTTTTTGTGGGCTTTTGCGGGCATTTGTTTTTTCATAGAATTTTACTATTTTTAGGCCTAAAAAGCCGAATGCCCGCGGGCTTTCCCCGCCCCGCCCTCACTTTTTTGCGGGGCGGGGCAAGGTTTTAGACCCGCACTCTTAAAAAAGCCCGCCCCGCCCCGCCCCGTTTTTTCGTGGGCTTTTGCGGGGCGGGCCTAAACGGGGCGGGCATGCCCGTTTGCCACCCCTAGTTTTGACCATTATAAATCACAAAAACCCTATTAAAATTACTGATACATTAGGGTTTGCTCAATCCCATCGCCATTTTGGCAAAACATTAACCCTTAATTGATTCTCTCCTCGACCCGACTAAATCTATTAGTCGTATTAGACGAGAGATAAAAATTCACAAATTAAAATACATCTTAATTTGCTGCCCGCGACGATCAATCTATCGATCTGAGTAATCAGCAATGCCCCGTAATCCGTTAGCTATACTGACCAAATCTATTGGTCACCGCATCTAACGGTGCCATATCAAATCAGGGTTGTACGCCCAAACACTTAAAAACACATCAAACCACAAACCATAGATTTTCATCTCTTCGATACTGCGAAACTACAAAGGTAACTCAAAATACCTTTTCAAAACTACGAAACGGTAATTCAAAATACCGTCAACACACTCATATCAATTCTAAGGCGTACAACCCTGTGCCCAAACTACGTTGACTCTGATTCTCCATAAGGAGATACGTAGGCACTTGGATAACCAAGGCGAGTCCCCTTCCCTAAAATCTCAATTTTTCCCCTATTCACTTCCTTAGCTATAAACCTCAATTTTAGCCGTAAACCTTTATCTTTAGATACAAACCTTAGGAAAGGGTTGAGGGTGCCTAACACCTTCCCTCGACCTGATTATAATAACTTACCCCGATCTCATATCTGCGTAGGGTTTCCTATTCGCCCTTCAGAATAGGTGGCGACTCTAAAAGTTTATTTTTAGGGCAGGTTGCTACAGCTGGCGACTCTGCTGGGGACACTAGAAATGGTGAATTATTATGCTCCTAGGTTTTGGCAGGGTTTAGGTTTGGCAAATTATTTAGGTTTGTGGCTAACTATTAGGGTTTGGATAATTCGCCATTTTAGGGTTTATGGTTTATTGTAAATATTTAAATTTTATTTATTTATTTATTTACTTGCAATTTCAATTATTTACTTGCAATTTCAATTATTTACAACAATTACATTTATTTACAGTAATTTAATTAAATATTTGTTTACGTGAATATTTGCTATTTTACTGCACTTTTTGGGTTATATATAAATTGCGTTAAACCTAAGCGTGGGAATTATAATGATGACCAGAGGGGAACTACATCGCCTACGAGTCTTGTTATAATTCCACTCAGCGTGGGTTGAATATCCGGAAAGGTCTGATACGAGGCTCGACCTTGTTGAGGGCTGGACTTGGTATTTGGCTGATCTCTCTGGGAACCTACCACTAAAATTCGAACCTCATGGATAAAATGAGTTGTTATAAAATCCAAAGAGACAAAAAGTCTCGGCGGCCTCGAACGAACCCATGAGACCTTCTAGAACATACCAATGGGAAGGGTAGGCACCCTAAGCCGTTACGTCGAACCTATGAACCTAGGGCTTATGTGCTTACGTGCTTATCATATATGTGCAATTTATATACTGCGAATGCCTTGCATTTTAATTTTTGTAGGTACTCCTACGCGTTCCCTGGCCTGCAGGGACTCTATTTCCAAGTCCATGTCCTTCCCACAAAGGAAATCTACCTTTATGCACGTTGATTGGCCTCTCGATGGCCATGAGACCTAGTGACTATCATGAACGGTCACTCCGCGCCCGCACCTACGCACTCCCTAACCTGTGGGGAGTTCCCTTTGATATCTTTGTATTTTACAACTACGTGTCCTTCCCACGAAGGACATCTTCGTTTACGCACGTCGATTGGCCTCTCGATGGCCATGCGATCTAGTGACTACTTTGAACAGTCACCATGTGCTTCATCTACGCATGCCCTAGCCTATAGGGATTCGAATTCCAAAATCGCATCCTTCGTACGAAGGACATCTTTATTAACGCACGTCGATTGGCCTTTCGATGGCCATGCGACCTAGTGACTGTCTCGAACGGTCACCCCGTGCTTACCCCTACGTACTCCCTAGCCTATATGGATTTTCTTTTACATCCATGTGTTTTCACAACAACGCGTCCTTCCCTGAAGGACAACTTCATTAGCATTCGTTCGATTGGCCTCTCGATGGCTATGAGATCTAGTGACTGTCCTGAACGGTCACTCCATGCTTGTTTCCGCGCACCCTCTAACTTGTAGGGTTTGGATTCCCATCTATACATCTTTCATCCCTAGCCTGTAGAGATTTCACTTCATCCGATATTGTCCTTATATAGGTTGTGTTCCGCATAGAGAACCTTCCCACCAAGGACAACTTCATTGGTACACGTCCATTGGCCTCTCGATGGCCATGAGACTTGGTGACTGTCTTGAACAGTCACCAGCCGCTACCTTCTGCATACTCTCGAATCTAAGGGATTTCCCTTAGCGTGTCATAACATTTATCATGCAAAGACTCCACGAGGGTCTAATACCGCCTCTAAGGTTATCCTCAAGGTTATATTTGTCACGCGTCTACATTACATACAAGGAGTTATAACACAAGGAGTCTTTCGCATACGCATGCATTTTCATTTTCATGCAATCATACATTTACATTCGCATCTTCGCCCGCACCCACACTTACCGTGCTAGCCGATTTCCCGAGACTTGCAAAGAAAAATCCAAAGGATCACAAACTATGGAGAAAGGAGGATAAATCATCCAGGACGAACTTGGTCACACAAGGAGAAAAAGGATGTTTTTTACCATGCCAGCCGCATGTCCACGCCTTGTCGTAACAGGATTGCAAATACAACAGAGGTTATCATCGAGCAAGGATTAGTTCAACAAAGAAGTTCCCTCATAGATACACTCAAGATGTATCTAGTCATAAAGGGGTTCATCTTAGAACATATCAAACTTACAAGGACGCTCTACGATAACCTAGGGGCAAGGGTCAGTCCAACTGGGGCAATACCCTGAACAAAGATGCATGACTACGATGGAGGGAATGCGACATATGTCAACCCCACACCAAGGGGAAAAAGGGTCATAGGTGATACTGTCCTTAGGAAAAGCAAAAGAGGTTCAGTCTAAGGAAACTCATGAAGTTCCGATACGACGAAAACCCACCGCTAACAATTTATTCCCAACAGGTTTGACATGTCCAAGGAGAATTCGAGATTACCCTCGCTTCTACAAGTACATCAGCTAAGGAGTAAAACAAGGTCGGTGGATCTACAAAGGAGGTTGTCCCTAGGATCAATAGGTGTTTACCATGCTCAGAATCTCAACCCCTACAATCGCTAAGTGTTATTCAGGATAAAAACGGTACCTTCGGATTAGCAATTCTAATGGGATGACTACACAGGTTTTGGAATCGGTTCACGCGCACGCTTCTATTCTATTCTATTTTCAAATTTAAGGTTATTAACGAACTTAAGGGAGAATGACGAATACAAATAACTAAGTCTCGCTAAACGTATGCTTTCAAGGTAAGACCGAGCCGAGGATGTACAGGCATTGTTTCAATTCCCAAACAGTGGAGATATAAGGATGTTAATCCCTCGTCACCCCCTCGAGCCAGGAGTTGGAGTTTGTTTCTACGTTTTTAATTAAACCTTGATTTTAACCAGGGGCAGGGTAGATTTCAATTAATTCGATGGTATATTTTGGTTGTCAAGAGAATCAGTCAATCCAAGCAAGGCTCAAGCAAAGGTTCAAACATAAGGTTCAAGCATATCTTCCTCGCGTTTATCCAAGATTGAGGGAGCAATGGAGATAACATCTACAATATCTTCTTCCTCAATACATCATTCAAGATCGAGGACGTATCTAAGTCGAAGCTTGCAAATCAAAGTCGACATGGCAGTCACAACATTCGATATCCAAGGATCAATATTTCAAAAGAAAAAAATGCCCGCTAAGTCAAAATGGAAAATTCCATAAAGAGAAAACAAAAATGACTTAGGCAAAAAAATTTAAGGCATCCCGATGGATCAAATTCAAAGAAATTGGTTCATGCAAAAATAAGGGATAGAAACAAAGCAAAGGCGAAATACAAAGGATAATATTGTGACTACCAAATCATCAAAGCTTCTCATCAATGCTTGGATCTTTACAACATTTTTCATCAATGCTTGGATCTCTACTAAGACTTCTGCTCAACATCAAAACTGAAGCGATTCTCTTGCAAACAAAGTACATTCACTAGATTAGGCGAATTTTTAGGATTTGGAGAACATCAAGGAGAAAGGGGTGGGATAAATAAAATTTTGAGCCTTATATCCATTGTTTCTTAAAACATGAACCAGGCCAAATTACAACATTCAAAAGTCCTAATTGAGGTGAGGTTAACTACGAAAGCATGTTAAGCAGGATTTTGTTATACTGACTCCTATGTTTGTTAAAACCATTCCTAACCACTACGCTTCTTCAAGCATTCACTTCTAATCATCCAGTCCTAATTCATAACGGACTTCAATGTCAAAACTTGCATACGCATCGCATTGGAGTTACTTCTCGAAGAGTACAACGTCATCTTAGAATATACACTTAGCATCAAGGAGATCTCGAAATTGGTTAATCAAAGGTGATCGCTTCTAATAAAGACTCTGGAATAGGGAGAATCACATCTAGGGGGTTCCCCTTAACAGGGGCAAAAACTCAAGGATCGCAGGGGCATACGAGCGAAAATCCTATTAACTGGGGGCATTCTTCCTAAGGTTCAATCGACTTGGGGCACATCTCGAAGGAACAACAAACAGGGGCATGTCAAACATGGGAAGAATGCAAATTCAAAAGGATAGAAGACTATGGATAACCTTCCATAATCTGGAAATCAAGGGCATACCCTTTAATCTAAATGTCGAAGCACACGACAAGGTTATCTCTCGGGACACTTCCTTCATGGCTTGGAGATCATAGGCATCTTTTTCTACTAAACATTGGGGCATGGGGTATCAAACCCATAAGGTGAACAATGCAAAGGTTAAAGGTGTGGAGAGCCCCGAAAGGTTAAAGGCATGGAGAATCTCGAAAGAGGTGGAGAGTTCCAAAAAAGGTAAAGGTGTGGAGAATTACATAAGGTGAATCATTCAAAGGTTCAAAGTGTGGAGAATCCTGGAAGGTTAAAGGTGTGGAAAACCTCGAGAGGTTAAAGGTGTGGAGAACCTCTAAAGGTTAAAGGTGTAGTGATCCTCGAAAAGGTTAAAGGTACGAATTGCAAAAAGGTGAAAAACATGGAGGACTTCGAAAATTCAAAGGTGTGGAGTAATTCAAAAGAGCCAAACTGGGGCAAGACGCACGGCAAAAGGAAAAGGAGTTCTCACACCTTACAACCTCGAACCAATCTCTCTCCTAACTACGATCATCAAAGTTCAAAAGCAGGTAGTGGGAAATCGCGCTAGCATCCAACAAACTTACAACTTTAGCAAGTTATATACGCTCTTGGTTACCAACAACCTAGCATTGGAGCATCATGCAAATACATAAATCATGCATTACATACATGGGTTCATACATTACACCTCTTCAGGTAGTCTTCTTTAAGACATTCTCTTGCCAAAAACCTCTTCAGGTAATCTTCTTTAAGACAGTCTTTTTCTAAGAACCTTTCTAGGTAGTCTTTGCTAAGACGAGCATCGTCATTTCCAAAAATCTTTTCAGATAGTCTTCTTTAAGACAAACGTTCACATACATTCCAAAAACCTTTTCAGGTAGTCTTACAGAAGACATTACTTCGTTCCACTCATTTCATAAACAAACTACACATATGCATTATCCGAGCCGACATAAGCATAGCCATGGTGTAGGGGCAAACATGGATTAAACAAGTTCAATGGGTTTTAGGAGATAAAATCTCGGGAATTTGCATCAGTATACATACATACGCATCAGCATATGCATATCGTCTATTACATTCATATACTATAAAAGCCCAATTTTCATTTGCAAATCCAAATCCTTACAAAGTCCAGTTCTCGTCCTGGCAAATCATTACAAAGTCCAGTTCTCGTCCTGGTAAATCCATACAAAGTCCTGTTCTCGTCCTGGCAAATCCTTGCAAAGTCCAGTTCTCGTCCTGGAAAACCATCAAATCCAATTCTCGTTTGGTAGTCAGTTCCCGTCTGACTGTTACATTAAATCCAATTCTCGTTTGGTAGTCAGTTCCCGTCTGACTGTTACATTAAATCTAGTTCCCGTCTGGTAGTCAGCTCCCGGCTGCCTGTTACATCCTATCTCATTCCTATTTCAAATCCTATTCCAATTTCAATTTTCAATTTCAATTCCAACCATGACTTATTGCGTTAGTCCCTGAGCAGCAATAAGTTATGTCATATCACGTTAGTCCCTTGGCAGTGATCTCCTTTCAAATTTTCTCGACAATTCGTATCACATTAGTCCCTTGGCAGTGATATAGAGTTACGTCTCTTTGCAAAAATAGGGATTTATTTTCCCTGTCTCTCAAACAGTTCTCCAAACAGGTGAATCTTTTTCATGCAGGTGAAATTTGTCCGAGTCAGGGCAAATGATCCAAATGGTGCAGGTGAAATTTGTCTGAGCCAGGGCAAATGATCCAAATGGTGCAGGTGAAATATGTCTAAGCCAGGGCAAATGATCCAAATGGTGTAGGTGAAATATGTCTGAACCAGGGCAAATGATCCAAATGGTGTAGGTGAAATATGTCCGAACCAGGGCAAATGATCCAAATGGTGTAGGTGAAATTTGTCCGAACCAGGGCAAACGATCCAAATGGTGCAGGTGAGTTTGCGATAACCCTCGCAAATTGATCCTATTGGTGCAGGTGAGTTTGCGATAACCCTCGCAAATGATCCTATTGGTGCAGGTGAGTTTGCGATAACCCTCGCAGATGATCCTATTGGTGCAGGTGAGTTTGCGATAACCCTCGCAAATGATCCTATTGGTGCAGGTGAGTTTGCGATAACCCTTGCAAATGATCCTAATGGTGCAGGTAAGCTTGTTAGAATCATAACAAGTGATCCCTCTTACAAGTCCTCGCTATGTAAGACTCAGGCTTTAGCAGGACGATTCTTTTCTCTCAAAGGGGTTTCACAAAGAGTTTTACAACAAGATTTCCAAAGGGCTTCTCAATTGGGTTTATCACGTTAGTCCCTCGGCAGTGATCTTCTCCAAAACATCATCAATAAACAAAGGTGTTATCTTTCTTTTCAAAATTACTAACATACTCCAACTAACAATCATGCATCATTCAATTAACATACCTCATGCATATACATACACCGCTCTCATTTATTTTGAGAAGCTCACTACATCATGCATCGCATGCATCATAACATTGCATAAAATTCAAGTTTCCTTTTTAGGTCGTGCTACAATAAAAAAAATCACCTGGTTCCTTCCAAAAGGCGTGTGCTTCACACTCTGAAAAATGGTATCTACCTTGGATGGCATCTGTAAGCCCATCCCTCACGGAATTTATTCCCAACGCATGCAAATTTCAGGGCATTTCAGTGTCCAATCATCTTCTACCTTTAGATCACGATAGGAAGACGTGCCTATCTGACTCTTCAGGTCTAAGAAGATTGAACAGGGGCAGCTGTCATACCCCAAAATTTGCCTTCCTCTTTTCATCTCCAATGCCTCAAGGTTCAAGGGTTTTCTCAAGTCACTCTCTCCTAATCGAGGATCTCAAGACTAGGGTTTGCATTTTATCAAAGGAATTTGAATTTCTAGGGTCTCAACTGGATCCCAAGGTGTCTCACATATATCAAGGCACCTCTATGTCAATTATCAAGCTTCTATTCCAAGGATTGCACACTCAATGGCTCAGATGATCAATAGTCGACTATGTTGACCTAAAAGTCAACCATAGTCAAAATACAGTCAAACTTCAAGATTTTGGGTCAACATCAAGTATGTGAGGTTATATCCATCATTTTATCAAAGGTTGATCATGATTCATCAATAAAAAACTCAGAAATGAACAAATGTCAAATTAGGGTTTTTATAGGAAAAGTCAACTCAACTTTGACTGCGCATAACTCTCTCATACTTTATCAGAAATTCCTCACTCAAAGCCTATTTTGAAGGAAATTTGACTCTCTACAATTTTGTCTCTCACAAGCCAAGGCTAGAAATGCTTCATTTGAGAGATATGGTGCAAAAGATTATAGGTCCTCCGAAAAGTCAACGAAAAACACCTTTTAGGTCAAAGCTCATAACTTGAGCATGGAAGCTTCAATTGAGATGAAACCAAAAAGGTCATTTAGAGGACTCTTTGAGCTTTCTAAAGAGTCCTAGAACGCATTCATAGGATTAAAATTGAGGGAGATACGATGCGCACAAGTTGGTCGAAATCCAAGAAATGCATGAAACCCTAACTAAGTGATTTTGGTTTTCTTAACTAATGGGCCTTAGTTTAAGTTTCTAAACAGGATCATGAGTGAATTATGAGCCCACAATTCCATTCTTTATTTTTCTTACTTATTTATTTTATTATATTGAGGTTTTATTCATAAAAAATCAATTTAAATTAAATAAATAATAAGAATAATCAAAGATTGAGGTGAGATCTTATTTTTATCAAATATGGAGCAATATATCTAGGAAAAATCAAGGGAATTTCGTGGAGAGAGAAAGAGATATGATAGATACAAAAATAGCAAGTTTGCATGATTTTCTCAAACAAAATATTTTCTCATGCCAATCATAGATTTATTCCAATTCTATAACCCTAATTGAATCCATATATATGCTAAGACAATCAGAAATACAGGGGGGGATGAAAATTGGGGAGTGGAGAATAGGGATTCCACATTTAAAACTCTCTCTAAACTAGGGCATAATTTTTTCTTGGGGTATAGCTGCGCTGAGGGGATTTAAAGCCGACATTCATCTTCTGGAGGGGGAGAGGAACAGTACCAAGCCCTTACATCAGCCTGAATCGTCCATAATTCGCAGATCTCAAGAGCTCCCATTGGTGAAAGTTTGTCGAATTCATTTTCAATTTTGTGCGCATTGTTAATGTGTTTATGTTGTTTTTTATGTTCAGCATCGTATTTAAGACAAATTCAACGTACTACATGCAAGCTTAGAAGCCTAGATCGTGACGTGCCATTGAGGAGGTGTGAAGAACGGAGACCTTCGAGTCTGCTGTTAGAGTGATTTTCGGACTAAACCGACACCACCACTAGACTCGCAGCCATGGAAATAGGGGGGTAAGGTGACTTTGGTTTACCATTGCTGATTATTTTTGCAGGTGGTGAAAACGTCCCACCGGAGAAGAAGGTGGAAACCGCCACGGGCGGCGGTTTTGTAAAGGCAGGGAGAAGGTCAAAGGGATATGACATGTGGGGCATCTGGATTGGTTGGTCAAAAGAAAGTCTAATAGTCTTCTCTCTTCTGATTGGCCACTGGGTGGCGCGACAGGGGTCCACTCTTAACTCCTTTTATTTCATTTTTTTTCTCTCATGTTATTCTCATTTACCATTTTTTTATTTTAAGATTCATGCATTAAACAATAACATGTGATAGCTGGATTGGTAGGAGCAGGGGTAGCGTGAGAGAGAAATCCTGGGTTCGATCCCCAGGATTGTTGTTTTATTTTTCCAATTATTTGAACATGAATCTGGTGCGTCTCCCATATGTGGCTCACCGTACGCCCTCGCCTCACAGCCACAGGATCTCCCGTAATCCTGATCTAACGCTTATCAACCTGCATGTCCATCATGAAACCTCAAGGCCAGCCACACATGATTGGTGCCCGGTTTTTATATAATTTTATTACTTTTGTTGTTTAAATTGTTTAGATTAAGTATTATAGATTTTGTTTAGTCTAAATAAATTAATATAATTAGGGTTAATAATATAATTAGGATTAAGGCTATAACTATTTAGGATTATATTCCCGATTATTCGATTATTTCGATTAATTCATTTAATTGGTTTTGACCATTATAAATCACAAAAACCCTATTAAAATTACGGATACATTAGGGTTTGCTCAATCCCATCGCCATTTTGGCAAAACATTAACCCTTAATTGATTCTCTCCTCGACCCGACTAAATCTATTAGTCGTATTAGACGAGAGATAAAAATTCACAAATTAAAATACATTTTAATTTGCTGCCCGCGACGATCAATCTATCGATCTGAGTAATCAGCAATGCCCCGTAATCCGTTAGCTATACTGACCAAATCTATTGGTCACCGCATCTAACGTTGCCATATCAAATCAGGGTTGTACGCCCAAACACTTAAAAACACATCAAACCACAAACCACAGATTTTCATCTCTTCGATACTGCGAAACTACAATGGTAACTCAAAATACCTTTTCAAAACTACGAAACGGTAATTCAAAATATCGTCAACACACTCATATCAATTCTAAGGCGTACAACCCTGTGCCCGAACTACGTTGACTCTGATTCTCCATAAGGAGATACGTAGGCACTTGGATAACCAAGGCGAGTCCCCTTCCCTAAAATCTCAATTTTTCCCCTATTCACTTCCTTAGCTATAAACCTCAATTTTAGCCGTAAACCTTTATCTTTAGATACAAACCTTAGGAAAGGGTTGAGGGTGCCTAACACCTTCCCTCGACCTGATTATAATAACTTACCCTGATCTCATATCTGCGTAGGGTTTCCTATTCGCCCTTCAGAATAGGTGGCGACTCTAAAAGTTTATTTTTAGGGCAAGTTGCTACACCTTGTACTTCCATACTACAGTATAATGTTAAATTTTTCTTTTTGAACTTCAGATGCTCACAGCATGAGTTGGAAGGAAAAGAATGAACTATGAATTCTTTAAAACTTAAAGCCTTCAGAGTCTTCAGAACCGCATCTTCAGGGTCTTCAGCACTTCGTCTTCAAAATCCTTTTGTCTTCAGAAACTTGAGTCTTCAGAACTTCAAGTCTTTAGAGTCACCAGAGTCTTCAGAACCACGTCTTCAGAACCACGTCTTCAGAGTCTTTCAGCACTTGGTCTTCAGAACTTCCATCAGAGTGATTATTTTAGATGCTTCTGCTTCTGAAGTTGTTGCTACTGTTTAGCAGAACCTTGTAGCGCACAAATATAACATGATGGCTTCTGATGTTTTGGCCACGCCTTCTCATCAGAATCAAACCTGTTTGTTTAGTACTCAACAATAACAAACGCTAGTATAACAAAACTGTTCATACACATTGTTATCATCAAAACTCAAAGACGTATTGCAGAACCAAATCTTGTTCTAACAATCTCCCCCTTTTTTATGATGACAAAAATATGTATTTTTATGACACAATTTTGCACCTAATCATACAAATATCAAAATCAAAAAGATAAGGAATACTTATCCTTTGCAGAGATACTCCCCCTGAGTCAAAGACTTGGTAAAGATCAGATATCCTGATAATGAACCTTTCTGGGTAACTCCCCCTGATTCCAATAGATCAGATACTATCTTTAGGTCTTGATTCATGAGAACTCTCATTATCAGAGCTTGACTGATAGATTTATTTCAGATCCTAATTTCCATTTCGGAAAATCCAGTGCCTAAATGACATATTTTAGAGCCTGGTTTCATTACTTCTGATTGAGGTTTTTCAGAACCTCATCTTCAATCTCCAAGAATTGGTTGCTTAGATATAGTATTGATAAGCTCAGAGCCTGGTTTGTAAGATTTCTTGGTTTGTAAGACAGACTTGATAAGCTTAGATACAGTCTTGATAAGCTCAGAGCCTGATTAAGTACTCTACTATTTTCTAAGAATTTAGCATATATATACACACACTAGGTTTTTTATCGTGTAATATGATGTGATGGTGTGCAATCACATTGTGATCATTCATTAATATGAGTTGACAAGGTATGTGATTTCATAAATTGTGTCACGATTCAATATGATCGCGGCACAATATTTCTAGAGGGTCATGTTGTTAATTGCTTCATTGATCCCGCCACAATATATGTGATTGCATAACAATTATATAAGATCTTCATTTTTTCTTCAATTCTTCTGTGTTATTCTCGTTTTGCTTCTTATCATTGTAACTTCCACCATGTAAAATATTGAATTGTTTGGTTAGAGTGATTTTGAGATTAATTGATTTTTTCATATTATGGTGAATCTTACTATAACTTGTTATTATTCATGTAATATTAGTCGTAAAAATAGTTAAAATGTTCGGAAATACTAGTATGATAAGGTGTCATCAAGGGCCATAGCCTCTGCCTTTAAAGTGACGACTAACAACTTACATTTCTCCAAACATTTTGCTCTAGGGAGTTTAAGAGGACATATAAGGGTTATATGTGTTCATCTAGGTATGTTGTCCTATTGTATATCCCAATTCCCTTTGGTGAATGAATTTATGTTGCAGGTGCCTTTGTTGCCATCAATGTTGATAATGGTTTCTTCAGTGTCCTTGAAATTTAGATATGGATGGTAAGCGTCTCTAGGAGTGTAGGTGAATGAGTTTTGTGTCTTCTGTGGTCGTGTAGCCAGTGATGGGGAGATGATTCTTCTTGATCTGCATGGAAGTATGTCACCACTTCACCATTGACCTAGATCGACCTTCTAGGGCTCTAGTGGGTCTTGATGGTCTAGATTGGTCGTCTGAATCTTCTGGATCCTTTCATTATATAATTATGAGGTTGTAGAGTGTCTTTGGACATCCATCAATAGAAACCTCAACAATATATTTGTGATATCATTGGCTACCAGGGGCGATGCAGGTGGTGTGCTACTATCTCCTTGTAGGTTTGGAAGAGGTAGCGTGACTTATTTGTTTGGAAACGAAATCGTCAGTGTAACACCCCGATTTTATTTACTAGTTATTTATTTTATTAATTATTATATGATATAGTAATTAATTAATTATGTGATTTTGTGAACATATGTCTTATATATGTGTTGGGTCATTGGATGTGAGAATAATAGAAATGAGTAATTTGGCCTAATAATAATACTAAGAAGATTAAAAGTGGAGGTATGTGTTAGTAAGCCCATTAGTGGAATTTGTGTTAGTGGGGGTTTTGATAAAACAAGAGAAATAGAAATTAGAAAGGAAAGTGAAGAAAATCAAGAGGAGAGGAAAAGAGGAGAAAGAGAAGAAGAAAGAACCCGGGAAGAGGATATACATCCAAGGTAAGGGTGGGTTTACATTTTATTATGGGAGTATGTTGTAACGCCTCGAACTGCTTTCAGGATTATCAACTGACCCCACCAACCAACACGGGTCTTTTCAGCATGCTTTGACCTCACTCACACGCTTTCCAGGAAACTTCCATTTTATTTGGGAGTATGTTGTAACGCCCCGGACTCCTTTCATAATTATCAACTGACCCCACCAACCAACACGAGTCTTTTCAGCATGCTTTGACCTTACTCACACGCTTTCCGGGAAACTTCCCAGAAGGTCACCCATCCCATAATTTCACCAAGTCAAGCACGCTTAATTGTGGAGTTCTTATAGAACATGCTACCGAAAAGAAGATGCATCTTGTTAGTATAGGTAGTACCCATCAATCCTTATAAGCTTTCCTTCAACCATTCAGTCCCATACATGCACGGCCTCAGGAGCTCTCTCATTCCGATGTGGCGATCACTCCTTGCCATATCCGGCTTTGAGTGTTACATGCGGTGCAACCACCCCTCACCTTCTTCGGCCTCGGGTGTTATATATTGTAGCTCAATTGGTAGTGAGAATGGATTGAACATGTACTTAAACCCCAGGGTACATGGTTCGATTCCCACGAAAGGAAAAAACTCTACTAGAGAGGGGGTAGAGAAGATTGTGAGATGACAGTGTCGGGATTGCCTTGCGAAGGGCCCGGGCTGTTACATATGTAATGTATGTAATGGGTAGCAAACATGAATTAGGATTTGGGATTTTAATTTCTAGGTTTTGATATGCTTAGGTTTTGATTTAGAATCCATGAAATTGATGTTTGAATCGTGTTTTTATGTTGGTAATTAATACTACGTGATGGGTATATGTTATGATGCTTTTAATTCATGAAATATGGATGTTTGGATGAGTTTTAAGGATGAAATTCGTGGGAACCCGAGACTGTTCCGAAACATGATTTTTTCTGGTTTTCGCGAGGGCACTTAGCAGTCTACAGCGCGCTTAGCGTGGTCTAGAATAAAAACTTTTATATTTCATGAATTGAACTAGATCTTGTAGGCTATTGAATTATCATGAATTTTTTGGAATTTTAGGAATAAGTTTGGATAGTTTTTGAGACAATTCTTTGTATGAATGTAACACTTGATTTTTGTGTATATGTATGTTGTGAATTGCAATTGGTTCAGAATAACTTTGTTGAGCATCGTTTGCTATATGTTAATTGTGATGGGTTGAATTGGTAAATGTTATGAAGGTGTTTCATATGTGAATAATGACATGATATATGTATGTTTGTGCAAAAGGTGAGATAATTCATATGTGATGAATTATGTGAAATATGCTTGTATAATTAAGATTTAGATATGGTCTTAATTTTATGTAATTGTTGGTGGAAGCTAGTGACTTGTCCCATGCATCATTTGTTGTCAAGAGGCAATGTTTGCTAGGTTCGTGGAAGCTAGTGACTTGTCCCAAATCTTGAAGATGGGTTTCAAACTTAGAGGACATGCTTATTTTTTGTGGTTATTTGTCTTGGAGATGCACCCCGGTGAAATCGGTAAGGATAACAATTGGTACCACATGCATATTGCATAGAGTTGCATTGGAGCCACATGTGTCGATGTGAAATGCATGGTTGGTGTGCTTTATGTAATACTTGTGTGAATGGTACATTGGTGGTATTTGTGATTGATTACTTCGGTATCTTGAATTGTTGAGCTATGCTGTATATGTAAACATGTGAATTGTGTTAAAAAGTGTTGAATACATGAATTATTAAGTGTGATGAATTATATTGATGTATGTATGTTATGCATTACTTATTATTATGTATTTGTATAATGATATGAATTCCCACCCTTCTATTGAAATGATGTTTTGTACGACATCGCTCAGGTACCGAGGAATAATGGTATTTTGCTTACAAGGGTTAGTCGAAGGAACTAGTTCTTTGTTTATCCTTATTTAAGGTAGTGAGTCATGCTCTGGTTATGTAACACGAGAAAATGTTTAAACTCATGTTTGTTTTGAGAGATGTTTGTTATACTCTCTTTTATATCATGGTGTATTCATATTATGTAATGGTTGGCCTTTGGGGCCTAATGCTTTAATACATGGTTTTCTATTATGAGATTTAATTATTGGTGTTGTTTTGAAAAGATAATTATTCCGCTGTGATATGCATATATGTTAGTGTATGGAACATGAATTCAAATGTGTGTTATGAGCATGACTATGTGTGTTTTTGTTGGTTTTGAAATACATGTGACGCCCTCTTTTGATATGCATGCTAATTTACTTTGCTTATGCCATATATTTTTCATGGGGTTTAGAGGGTGTTACAGTTAGAGGTGGGATATTTTTTATAAGCAAGGGGGAACAAGAATGTGGGGATCATCAGTGGCATAACATGTGTTATACGATGTGAAGATGATGTAGTGAGCTCGTCTTTTAGACTGTGGTTGACTCTGATGACCTTGTTGGCCATAGGTCAATTGGGTCGGTTAGACATTTGTGTGGTTCTTTTTCATATGTTCACCATTCTGATGTTGAATGATGTACATAAACGTTCAGGAGTTGTTTCCTCCAAACGGTGAGCTTGGATCTGATGGTGAGATTTATTATGTGAATGTTGTCTTGATGTTATGGTCTGGCGTTGGAAGGTAGTACCTACAATACAAACACTCCAACTCCTAAGTTATAGACAGTCGAAGGTGGGAGGTATTTTAATATTAGAAAGTTTGTACATTGATGTATCACCTTGATTGACATTTTATAGCGAGATTCTAGGATTTCAGAAACCTAAAACCTTCCATGTTTGGCAGTTGTCCAAAAGGAGACAGATAGAAAAAGATTAATCGTTATGTGATCTGATAGTTTTGCTCCAATGATTTGCTCTAATTAGATCTTTTCTATAAGAGACATATATCACAGGTATCACAGTCCTAAAACCTTCTTGTAGATTTTAGCTTGAAATATGACGTTTTGAGTCTAACGTCACTGTAGTATCGAAATTATATATGGATATTTGTAGATAAAGGTTTTGTTATAATTTGCTCTAATCATCAAAACTTTATACCGTTAAATATATCTTGATAAATTTAACTACACGTAGTAAAAGTCACAATACTCTTCCCTAAACCCTACAAACAATAATAAATATCTTAAATTGTGCAAGCAGAACTTTATACCATTTGATATTTCTTATAAATTTCAATAAATTCTTTAGTACTCATGAATCTAAGTTGGATATCAGCACATTTAGTGTAAATTATACTAAATTTTTAATTTATTTTAAATAAAATAAAATTAAAAAATGACGTGACAATGAATCATAATGTTTGATGGTTGAAGATAGAATACCAAACTAAATTTAAGGTACCGAATTGTTCAATAACTACCATTCTCTAAACCCTACAAATAATAATAAATGTCTTAAGTGTTTTTTTTTTTTAACGAAACATTGAAAATGCTAAAAAAAACAAAAAGGTAAATGCCTAACCGTTCATTGATATAAAAAAATCAATTAAAAAACTATAAATTAAATAATGAATAAAAAATAAATCGAAAGATAGCAAACATAATATGGTCTAATAAATAAGACAGACGAGTTCCGGTTAATCTTTTCTTTCTTTTCCCTTCGCTCAGGTGAGCCCCGTATCTCTCCCTTTCTATATTTATAGAAGAGTATAGTTGGTAAGTCACTACATCAATCTTTATTTCAGTTCATTTTCGTTTGGACTGTAGCATTGTTTAAAAAATATTTGTATTTTTAACAGTGTGTCATTTTCAGATATGTTCATTAACTTATATCTTTCGTTTGTAATGACAAATTACATTTCATAAAATAAAGCAAAACTGGACTTATACTACTTTTTATATTAAGGTATTTCTCATAACCTCTTTCCATAATGTTACCTTATATACCAAGAAACGTCACCTCTACTTGACTAAAAAAAATTGGATTAAACAAACCTTATACCCTTGGACAAGGCTCCTCTAACTTTAGAGAGTAAAGTAATGAATCTTACTGGTATGGAATAGAGTTGTTAAATTCTTAACACTGTTTATGAAAATTCAAACTAGGCAGCAAAGGAGCGTGATAGCAACCTGTGAGAGAGAAGGGGGAGAGCACACTCAAGACAGAATGATTCTATTCTTGTATCCAATCCAATACAGTTACACTGATTGTAAAAATCTTGAATGGCGTGCAAAAGAAAAACGGAGTATTCTCCACTATCAATTTTTTTTAATATAATAAATTATTACAAGAAAAGTCTACACTGATTTACAAACTGTACTTAAAATTTGGGATAATTACCATGCAGAAAAATCTTTAAATCCACCACTGACAACTGCTTTTCTTTTCTTTCCTACAACGGCTGTACCGGTGTCGACGGCAGCAGCAGCAGATTCGGTTGGAACACTCCTAGCCTTCAAGTACTTGCCAACACCACCGCTGCCAACTGCCGTAGCTCCAGATTCAGATGTTCCAGCTCCAGGATTACTATACCATGAGCCAACGTTGTCCTAAAATATATGCCAAAACAAGTCCAAAGGATTAGTTCATAAAAACCTTGAAAAAGTGAGAGAAAATATAACCAATAAGAGGTATCTCAAATATTAGGGAACAAACATTTTCTTCATCATTTGCATTCTTCTCTTTGGCAATAGCTTGCTCTTCTTCCTCATCTGGTTCGGTGTAAGGATTCACAAAAGTTGTGACACCTGTTATCTTGATTTCGTCCTGCAAGCCAAAAATTATATAAGCATATAATCCATTATTTTAGTTGACAACATGGCACGCTTGAATAATGGTTAGTGAATCATTCAGAAGACGTCAAATGTCCCAACAAGTGTTGTTGTTAAATATCAACTCTTCAAATCATGAGATAGTTCAAAATCTCAATTTTCACAAATGAAAGTGTAAAATATTGTAATCCTAAGTGCCGTACAGGGATGTATAGTACCCCCAATGCAAATTTAATGACTGAAATACAAGGTCTAAACTTAGCGAGACAGGTGTCAAGGTAACAAACACAGCAATGCAAAAGATAGCGGAATATGTCCAATGGCAGAAGAATCTACTTTTTTTATCTAAAACAGGTCCAAATTTGGGATCATATAATAATGTCTGTAAAAACAGGTTCAAAGGAATAAAACCAGAAGGGATAGTGGGGGCCTGGGGGGGACAGTCTATTATTCCATTGCATCAACAGTGAAATTAATTTCTGACTCACCAGAGGTCGGTCACTGTCATCAACAGGAACCTTTTCCATTGCTGCTAGTGTAGTCAAGCCACCGACTACTCCTCCAAAAACTGTATGTTTGAAGTTTAAATGATTTGCAGATTTGTACAAGATGAAAAACTGGGAACCATTAGTATGTGGGCCACTGTTTGCCATGCTAACCACACCCCTTCCGGAGTGGACTAATTTGGAGTTGAGTTCATCCTTAAAAGGTTTTCCCCAAATCGATTCACCACCTCTACCAGTACCAGTAGGATCACCACCTTGTATCATAAAATTCCTGCAAAAAATGTATTCCAATAAGGCTTCATGAGTGTGACTCTTGATTCACTCCAGGAAGAAACACACAAAAGTGGTTACATACCTAATGCTTCTATGAAAAGCAACTCCGTTATAATATCCACGCTCACAAAGTGTGATAAAGTTCTCACATGCCCTGGGAGCTATATCACAATGAAGCTCAATGTTCAAATCACCATGTGTTGTATGCAGTTGTACATATCCCTTCTTCTTTGGATTCTTCTCGACTTTCACATATTCATAACCATTTTCTGTAACTGGATCATATGACGTTGAAGTGAAAGATCGGGAAGCAGCACCAGTAGTGTAACGACTTTTAACCTGAAATTAGGATCATTATTATAAAATAGAATAGTGATCATTGGCATATATAGAAACGATCATATATAATTTGATTATGCACGAGTTATTCGAAAAATTGTATCACTAAGTAGGTAAAAAAGATGTATCTAGGAAGCTCACCATCTTTGCATTCACTGGCGCCCTGTCACCAGCAACGTGCATAGCTATTCTGGCAGCAGTTTTATCACTTGATGAGGCTTTAGCAGCAGCTGCACTTCTTCCATGTACTGAGGCAGATGCAGCATCTACAATGCTGAGTGCCTGAGGTGCTGCATCAGCATTCGATTTGGAATCGTCTTTAACTTGTGACCTTGCAGCTAAGATGGCAGCAAGTGCAGCGGCCCTTTCTTTTTGTGCCTTGCCACCACCTCCCCCATGCAATGCAGTTTCCTTTCCTTCCTCAGTTCCAAGCTCCTTAAGCATTTGTTTGATATCACCCGACATGTTTATGTTATAGGTTGGATCTGAACTCATTTTCTGTAGTTCTGAGAAAAGAAAACAGAAGTTCGTAAAGCTACTAAAAGTAACAACAATGAAAGCAGCAATATCAAGACCAGCAAGAGATCAGTAGCTCAGAAAAGATGGATGAGCTACAGACTGTAGCATACCTTCATCATCAATTTTCAAATTTTGTTTAACATGATCAAAATCCAGAAGAACCTTCTGGTCAAGTGCATTAGGATTCTGCAAAGCACGCATGCACAAACATCAACATGATATTTAGCCAGTGAAAGATAAAGGAATATGCAGAAAATGTTCTCAACCAAAGCTAACTGACCTGAATAGTTATAAGGTCGTCCCTAGTGAATGTCTCATCGGTGAGGAGCTCCTTCCAGTTTTTTGTTTTGATGTTTAACTCCTTAACAGCCTATTTCCCACAAACTTACATAGTTAAAATTACCATCTACAAAATTTAATTAGCAGTGTTAATACTAAGGTTCCTGATAAAAACAAACCTCATAGCAGAAGACATTTCCAGTAGTCTTGACTGCAACAATGTGTGTAAACTCAGTGAAAACTTTGTTTAGCACTGGACAGTGATATTCTCCTGCACAGTAACAAAGAAAGGTCATTCAATACAAAGCAGACGGTAAACTAAATGAATATATTCCAAACAACTAGCAGAAAATCATAAATGTAGCCCATCCACACCCTATCCTCAAACAACATAAACATATTGTGTGTAACATGAGAAAATTTAGCTTAAACAGTGACAATTTTGCAAGAATAATACCCATGCAATTTCAAAGAACAAAAAATATGCATAAGCTTAGTTGACCAGTTTCAGAGAATATCTCAAAAGTCTAATTAGTAAAAGAATTCATTTACTATATTGATCCTGACAATAGCTTAGTTTTGACTCTTAAAAAACAGCCACATATATTGGCATTACATCAAGAATACAACATTTAGTAGTGTCAAAGTTTTTCTGTTAGTCATTGGGTATAAACCACATATCAAGTACAAATATGGAGACTAATTCCTCAACTTGGATAAGAGTTAAGACCATATACACACTCTCCCTCAAGAGCTTTAATGGTGTTGCGTTCCCAATGCTAGATACTTGAACTTGGGTTGGGCCTAACTCATCCCTACAAAGCCGGCTTGTAGGGTGAGAATTGCCCTCATTTATAAACACAACACAGGTGATATCTCTAAGCAATGTGGGACTAAATCGACCTTTTCAAAACCAACACAATGAACGTGTTGGAGGCTGCAATTAAGGCAAGCCAAAGGCCGCAATTAAGACGACTAGGGGAGGACCGCAATTAAGGCGGAAATTCCAACACACCCCCTCACGCTTGGGCCTCAATGAGTCCGAAACGTGGACAATATGGGAAGCCCAACAATGGATCTAGGATAGGCTCTGATACCATCTCAGAATTTGGGTCGGGCCTAACTCATCCCTACAAAACCGGCTTGTAGGGGAGGATTGCCCCCATTTATAAACACAACACAGGTCATATCTCTAAGCAATGTGGGACTAAATCCACCCCTTCAAAACCAACACAATGAAGGTGTCGGAGGCTGCAATTAAGGCGGAAATTCCAACATATAGTTAAGATGAAGAGACTCATTCTATCTCATCCAAAAGCGTTAGTAAGAATTCAGGATCTTAAATTTGCAGAAAACAATTGCAAGAAATCTTGAAATCAAATTTTTTTTCTCTGGTAGAGAGCAACATGCCACTTAAATTAATTTATGTTGATGGGTAAAGATTTGGAGTAAAAAGTGTGATAAAAGAGTTCAACAGTTTTCAATCCTATGAATGAAAATAAGTTTTTTTCTCAGATGATCAGAAATACAAAGCTTTTTCTTTTACCATAAACGGGAAGCTATTGAATACTGACATTTACTTAAGTGTAGAAAAATTAGCAGATTTTTTTATAAAAAAAATAATATGATAAAAATAATTGATAAAAAAATTTTAAAATATTAGGGCTTATGGGCCAGTCCTAGCCCACAAGGCTTTGGGGGCTTTTAGACTGAGGGTTTCTTTGGGTGGAGGCTTTTTGGCCCTAACCAATGGGGACCAGGGCCAAGCCATGGGGACTTGTATAAATTGACACCTCTACCTGAAACAAACCCCAGACTTAAGCTATAGGCTGCCCCATTATAGTGGTATAAAATCCTCCATAATTCTCCCTCATACTACAATGGTACAATGTACACTTCACAAATATTTTTTTCATTCCATTAATCTTCTGGAATTTGAGAATTTCAATTACCAATAATTGTTCATAATATAGCAGATGCATTGCATACCATGCTGATTCTCAGATTGACATCTCTTATTCGGTGTTAAAGCTTGAAAAACAGAAAAGGTCAAAACATATCTATCATCCTTCATTACGATCAAAGTAACTAAAAAAGTGGCTTCAATTTTCTTCCTTTTCTATTTAGGTTTGTGCCAGATGTTCAATGTTTCTCTCCTAAATACCCTCACTTTCTAATCTACAAAAGCCAAAGAAAACAAGTTGTTGCCCCATTTGACAAAGCTTATATGGTCTTTTTGAGTGTATACCCGTTTAAAATACAAACACTATTTGCATGAAAAGGTGTAGAAAACTCAACCAGATGCTAAATTCACTACACTCTTGAACAATAATAGCAATCAAATATTTTTCCTAGTAGGCGAGGTCAGCTACATAGAGCCAACAACACCATAATATCCTATTATGACCAAAGTCTTCGATGTGTAAAAATTCGCTACACTCTTTCATGTATAAAACTCAATGCTGCAATAAGGTGGTATCAAGGTGGTATGATGTGCTGCATTATTGACGAAATACCATGTGATGGCTATGGCCTGACAGCTTTCACGCGGAGGCCTGTGGTAACATATTAATCCATGGCAGGCATGGCAGTTTAGCAGTTTAGTGAAAATAATCGCCATAAAATTTATAATAAAAAAACAGAGAAAAGAAAAAATGAGGGTATCAATAATCTCTTTAAAACCCCTAATAACCAGTCAAGCCCATAATGACTAGAAAAAACTCTAATGACCTATGAATGCTGACACAAATCCGGACATCTTTGCTCTCGCTCCCACACGTAGTTCCTGACCACTCTCATTTCTATGTCTCTGATCATACATCAGAGGTTCAAGCTCAGTTGCTTGCTCCCACATTCTACCATCTCATTTGCATGGATCGTGTCTGGCAAACAGCCCATTTTCATAAGTTGCATACCCCCTATGATTGACCCAGTATCTTCATCCTTTCCTTTTCTTCAATTACCTCTTTTATGTGTCTTGGTCCCTGTTCTCTGGTTTGTATTTTAGTCTCTAGCACAACCTGTATTTCCTTCTCTGTTTTGTCCTATTTCTTTACGATTCCGTAGTCTTTGTTTAGTGATTCAAGAGCTGCTAATAAAGATACTGATGGTAAATCTTATTTATTACAATAGATTATCAATTCTTTTTCATTTCATTATATTCTGCTATTTTTTGTATGCTTTTCATATATACCATATCTTTATTGTAGCCCCCCTACTTCCACCATAGGCTACAGCATAACCTGTCATGTCAGCATGTTTCTATGGAAGACTTAGGCTTCTGTCATGACCCGACATCCACCATTATTAACATTGATTAAATTTTACTTCTCCTGATCAATATTATAACTACAAACGAGCAAAGAAAATCATTCTTGGGATTTTTTGGGGGAGGGGCAGGGAGTTTTACCTAGACATTGAATCAACACACATACTAGAGCAGTGAAAAAATTGGGCGTTATGTTTGACAGAATAAGGTCACTGAGATTATCCATTCCATGACATAAGTGCCAGAAATTAAAATTATGCCAAGTGAAGTAACTAACTAGCTAACTATGCTCTTACCTACCAAAGTACATTTGACTTGAGATAATTTGTTCATGTTTATAGCAAAACCATTTGAAAATACAACATATTTTGGACGCAAGAGTACTCCTTCATCCCCATACATAATTACTATAGGTTGAACCATTTTGACCAATATTACATATACACGTACAATTCTTAAGTTTTTAACAACAACAAAATCCGCACTATCATTTTTTAAGTCAGGCACCACTCCAATAGTATATAAAGGAAGGGATAAGCAGCACGGTAATGACTCAAAGTCAACTTATCAAATTCAATCCGAAGACCAATTTGAAACTGTTCCTAAGCAAAATAACTCAACGAAGAAACAAAAATAAAGCCAACCCAACACAAAAATAATGCAGAAGAGTAATAATACCTTCTGAGTTTTTGTGAAAAGTTAGTGGAATGAGATCTTGCTGCTTCAGTGGAGCTCCAGTAACAGGATGTTTACCGTATTTTACAATATATGGAGTTATGTGCCTGCACCATAACCAAATTATTATCAACTGAGTACATAATTGGTAAAAGCTACAATTTAGAGCTTCATATTGTGACATAAACCAATCGCAAAGATACTTACATAACATCGAAAACGCTTCCATCAGGTGTACAAACCGGAAACTCAAACGGAGTAAAAGTAAGTCTGAATCAAAAACAAATTATTATGTGAATTGAAATTGAATAATTGAGTTGAAGGATGAAGGTAAAAAGAGAGTGAGAGAACGAACGCGCAGCAGTAAAAAGGAAGACGTTTGAAAGCGGTGCGATTTTCTTTGGATTTGAAACCTCCCCATTCCGTTGCCCATTCTGTCTTGGTTATGAACATTCGGTCTTTGCTGTGCTGTTTCTTCCCCATTGTTAGGGTTTTTGTTGATTGCTCCTGTGATAGAGTTTCTTACTTGCGGAGTTGCACAAAATAATCTAGGGGGTAGTGTTTCGGTTGCCGGCGATTTTGAGATACAAGGAGAAGTGCTACTGCGAATTCTCGGTGTCGCGAATGGCTTCCGAAATTTTGCTTTGCACCGCCGTGAGGATGTTCCTGGGCCGGGTTTTTATTTTGGGTGGAGTTGAGGGGGAAATTCGATCCATTGGGCTTGAGTTTTTTTTTTTTTTTTATTTCACCTCAATCCAAAGAAGAACCTCATGCAATTCCTAAAATACCCCTTCAAAATCGGATATATATTTCTAATGCGTGTGATTTGTTGATAAAATTGATTGAAAATCGGAAGTATATTTGTTGTTTCAAACCAGCAAGATATATTTTCGGTTTTTCTGTTATCTAAACCAGAACAGAACTATTTTATCATTTGTATATATTTACGGTTCATTCGCATATAATACGAATACCTGGACAATGGAAATAAACTACAAATTATCGAATGACAAAATGCTAATGAATCAGAACTACTAAATATATATATATAAAGTGGTGTAGTAGTACAAGATAAAAAAAATTAATCCAAAATGTAATACAAAAAAAGTACAACTAAATAACAAAAAAAATAACAAAAATTACTGGGTGTTGTGGATGATAAGTCCTCCCGTCACCCTCGAGGCGTGCCTCCGCTGCCTCCTATAAAACATAGCAGCCTAAGCATCCGCCATTATGACATCGAGAGTCCGTCTAGCATCAGATCCATCAGAAAATGAACCTCTATTTATACCATCACGCACAAGCTCTATGATACAACGACACATGGGCAACACGTTAGTTGCATGACCGTCCCTAGCCTGGTCCTCCTTTAGGATCTCCTGAAGAACTCGCCTCGGTGGGTTTCCCGGAACAAGTGGTATCATGTATGGATGGGACACCCAGAAGAACCATAACATGTAATCGTACTCGTAGTTCCGGTCGCATGTAGCTACTGTAGCTTTGGCCTCCTCATGAACAAGATGATTCTTAAAATCATCAAATATCTCATCCATACTCCTCCATCTCACCATCGGAGGAGCAGCTATAGCAGGATCCCGGGGAATAGTTTAAGTGAACCCGAACTGACGCATCATCCGCTGAGGCATATAGGCATCCGTCCTGCGAATCCCGTAAGCCAACCAACCTTTAAACAGCATCACCTCGTCAAATGGTATCGTCTCAAGGTGGTCGGCGTGTGCAAAGAAGTGTACGTCCTCATAGGTCAGTCGATCAATGTACAACCAGAACGGTTCTACCACCCGTTCCCACGGAGGGGGTCGTATACGCATGCACGCGGCTTATCTTCAGCATAGCCAACCGCAAGTGACCAATTCGAGATGCGGGGGAAGTGCTGTAGGATCCATCCTTGAAATAAGAAAATTAAATAGTTAGTTTCTCGAATAAAAAATAATTAACAAAGGCCACAACGAAAAAAAGTTATATTGTCATCAGTGACACGCCGCCCGTTATGTATTTTGTATTCCACTTAATCCCTCCGTCCAACTTCATGTACATGTATACCAGACAAGCATCCCCCCAGACCACTCGTGGGCCGTATCAAGATCAGCAAAAAACCGGAGGTACATGATATCAGTGTAAGTGGCACTGGTATCCATAAAAATCTGTGTGCCCACAAGATACAAAAGGTATGCTCTCATAGCATACCTCATGTGCATGGTAACCTGCTCGGCATCACCATCGACATCTCGTGCACGTTGTACCTCCTCCTCGAACACCTGAGTCAAATAACTATACCTGACATGACAGCCTCAGGTTTTATCAATCTCTCCCAGGGCACTCTTTGTGGTCATTCCCAACACCTCAACCAACAGATCCAACGTCTCCTCCTCACTGATCCTCTCATGATCCAGGAATATCCCACTAATCTAAAGATGCAACAGACACGCGACATCATCGAGTGTGATCGTCATCTCACCATGTGGTATGTGAAACGACGACGTCTCATGGTGTCACCTCTCGACGAACGCGTTAATCATACCCCAATTGACCACGCTGTATCCACATAGGGTCAAATCTTTCAATCTTGTAGGCTCATCAAACCATGGCTCTATAGGAGGTACCAGTTTACCGATTTTCCACCCATGGCTAATGACCTTAAGTTTATCACGGTCCTGCATGAATATTTTGACGGATTTAATCAACCAACTAAAATTCATAAACAAAATCATAATTTAAAATGTAATAAAAATCAAAAATCAAAATTCATACATGTTCGTCCTGTATACGTCTAGCAACGTGGTCAGGGTAAAGAGGAAGAAGGGATAAATCATACGGTCCTCCTCCAAAAGCTTGACGCGCCGCAGGCTGTGCACGAGCCACCTCTAGTACCCCTAGAGGCTGGGATGGAGGCTCTCACTGATGTTGAGATTGGGCCTCTAGTGTCGCATGTGAACCTGAGGCCCTTCCCTCCTGTGGAGGAGAGGTGCGTCTGCGGGAGGAAGGGGTGGTGAAAGATGGACTAGAGAATCTTGTCTGCTGCGGGAGGCCGAACTAGTGACAGAAGTAGTGGAAGTAGCTAGTGGAACACCGGAAGATGAAGTTGGTGCATCCGGTACGGCTTGTCTAGATGTAGGAGGAGGCTGGGATGCCTGACTCCTTTCTCTCTGCACAAAAGCGTGTTGTGCTACCCTGACATGTCTCCGGTTTCTGTTGCGACTTCAAAGGTGTGTTAACGGCACCCCATCCACAAAAAAGAACTTCACTAAATAGCCATTGATCATTTAAAATACATGTCTAACACCTTATAAATGATTTATAATATTGAAAAGAATCCAGAAATACCTAATTTCTAACCTAAAATACAAATTTAAGTGGATTTTACATAAACTCTAAAAATTTGAAAATCAACTTACTTGATTGTTTTTTGTTTTTTGTTGTTTGTTCTTGTTGGATACTTGATTCACTAATCCTTGATGCTTTAGAACGACTTCGGTTGCAAATGTGATGTATTTGGTGAAAATGAAATTGAGAGAGTATTGAGAGTTGTTGTGTTATGTTTTTCTTTTTGAAACCGTAATGGGAGGGGAAGAGGCATCATGCCTTTTAGGTGCCCCACGAACCGGAAATATACTTGCGATTCCATATACTAGTTATATTTCGGATTAGTTTCCAACGGTAATGTCCATTATGGTGTGTACCGGAAATATACCTTCGATTTTGAGAGGCATTTAAGGAATTTCGCGTTGTGCATTAAAAAACCATGTGGTGGAATAAGAATTTCCCTTTTTTTTTTTTTTTCTTTTTCTACTAATTTGGCCTGAATACTACTAAAATATAAAATATCTTAAGTCACCCCTATATGGTGAAAAAACACCTCTAAAAACTTCAAAATATCCTTCGTACATCTCCGAACGCACTTTTTTCATATTTTCAAAATATTTCGAATATGCACATCTGAGAATTTTTTTTTTGAATAACCAATTTTTTAAAAAAAATTTCAGAAATAACCAACTTTTCAAAATATTTCCCCAAATGTCCATTTTTTGCTAAAAAATACACGTTGTCGCCGGGGGGGTGGCGACAACACTGGGCTTTAAGAGCAGTCGCCAGTGGGCCTGGCGCCCATGTGTAATTTTTAGGAGTTGTCGCCACCCCCCCCCGGCGACAACACCCCCCCTTTATTTATTTTTTTCTTTTTTTTTTTTTGTAATTTTTTTTTCTTTAACATTAATTTCTCTTAATTTTTTTCAGTATTTTTTTTTTTAATAACTACAATTTTGTAATAATTTTTTGTTAGTTTTTTTTTTTAGTTTTTTTTTTAACAACAATTTTTCTAACAACAATTTTTTTAACAACAATTTTTCAATAATTTTTTTATATTGTTTTTTTTATGTATCTTGTTAAAATTATTTTTGGAATATAAATGTTAATTAACTTATTTATAATTTAGTGTCTGAACATGGTTAATAATATATATTTTATTGGTCAATGAAGTAGTGGAAGTAGTTAATGAATTATAAGTAAAATAATTAATTAATAACTTATATTTTTGTGGTTAATATAGTTGTGAAGTTGGTTAGTAAAACAATGTTATATTTATATTATAAAATAAATTTTAAGATTAAATATTTTTAAAAAAAAATAATATTATTTTAAAAAATATTAAATACATTAAAATATAAGTTGGACATTCGTTAAAATAATTATATATTAAGATACAATAACGATACATTGACGATAGAAATACATTAAAATTAAAGACATTTCAAAAAACATTAACGATACAAATATATTATAATTAAAAACATTACAAAATACATTGAAGATACAAATAAAAATCTTATTGCGCGCCACGTGGACCATGGTACGATCCACATTGAGGTTGCCGAATGGTTCGTGTAGACGGGTCACAAGTTGGTAATGCCCCCCTATTTCCGCGATGACGCCCCCCTCTATTTGGTTCGTCTTGTGCCATAGTCGACGGTCCCTGAATGAAACCTGGGTCTTCAACATCTTGACCTATAGAATTCCCTCCATAGGATAGGCGGGTGCCCGCGGCGCTGTCGAAGCTGTGTCTAGGCGGGTTAAAATTTCTCCTAGTGGGTGCGGCCTGGAAGTTTTGGAAGTTGGTGGTGGATCCGGTTTGGTTAAAATACAATGGTTGTGGCGGTGTGTTGAAGTCAAATTGTTGGCTGGGGTACTGTGATGTGTGTTGGTCGAATGTGGTGTATTGCGGGTATTCTTCTTCTATGCCCATGTCGGGGGTCATTGGTGGTGATCTTGAAGAGCCCCCCGCATGGAATTCCTGGAAATGTGATCTAGAAGAGCTCCCTGCATGGAAATCTTGATTTTGTGGTTGAGTTTGGGATGAAAAAAACGGGTGGAGTTGTTGGGAATGTTGTTGGTAAAAAGGTGTTTGTGGTTGCATTGGTTGTTGGTGGTAACTTTGTTGTTGTTGTTGTTGGTGTTGTTGTGGGTAATGTTGTTGTTGGTAATTTGGTGGTGGTTGTTGTTGTTGTTGGTAATTTGGTGGCGGTGGGTGTTGTTGTTGTTGGTGGTAATTTGGTGGTGGTTGTTGTTGTCCTCCAAAATATGGAGGTTGTGCTCGCGGGTCAGCTAAATAGAAAGGGGCAGACACAATCATTTCAGGATTTGTGACGGTCCTGTACCAGTTTACATACTCAACAGTTGGCTTCATTTCTCCCGGCGCCACAGGAAATTCTAGAACCGTTTTTGATCGACGAGCCCATATTTTACGCTGCTCTATGGCAAAGGACTTGTAATTTTGTACGTACCACTGTTCGCTAACCTTCGCAAGATGCCAACGTCCCAAACAGTCAGGCTCAGGTGGGTCAGGGATACCTTGATGCATGCCGAATTGGAGCTTCACACGGTCACTCGGGTGCATCTCCACAGTGGTGAACCGTATGATGGGTGATTTTGCTGTCCAAATAGCCGCCTCGTCAAGGTCGGGTACGTGGTCCAATTCCAAGTAAGGACGCCAAATAAACTGCAAAGCAAATAATATTAATTTCAGAATATAGAAGATAGTTATTTTTAAAAATATATTTAGAAAATGGACATTTTTAGAGGTATTACTTCTTGGGGTCCTAGTCGATCTAATAGCTGGCGGTAGAAAATGATTTTGGAATCAGGCGTTTTGGACCAATCCATTCCGAGTGCATTGAACCTAAACACATTAAAAGATATAAATCAATATAGTTACAAATAATAATAGAATAAAAAGCAATAATTAAAATAAGATCCAAAAGTTACCTTGAAGCGTAAGGGAAGGCGTAACTGTTTGGATTTGCAGGGGCCAATATCGGCATCCTCCACCATGCCCATGCTTGTAGCAAGAATGCACATCCACTAAATGTACAACTATCCTTTTTTGCACATTTGCATAAGGAACTATATAGGTATGCCAACACAGCCGAACCCCAACTATATGTCTTTATTGCATCAATGTCCCCAAGTAAACACAAGTACATAAAATTAACACTATTTCCCGTGCCTTCGGGAAATAGAAACCTACCAAACAACAACATAATATACATCCTAGTTTTCCGCAGTATAGTTTCTTCGTCAGAAAACTGATCCAATTGAAGCCCAACATAAGCTTCCTGAAGGCCAGCAAGCTTTATACCTTGGCCCCTACCCCTTTGTTGCCCCTCACCCTCTATTAAATCCACACCCAACAATTCGACGCATAGGGCGTTTGGTTGTTGGACATTTCCATACACTGCCTTTCCATTTGTTTTGAGACCCAACAACATGTACACGTCCTCTAGAGTGACGGTACATTCACCCATTGGAAGGTGAAAAGTATGAGTCTCAGGCCTCCAACGCTCACACAATGCTAATATAAACTTCATATCAACTGAGGTATGTGTTAAGTTCATTACCTCACCAAATCCCGCACGTTTAACGTAGTCCACAATCAAAGGGTCAGGAGCAATCATCTTACCAGCACGGGTCCTAAATCTCGTGACATCCTATAAAAAAAACACCTCCCATAAGTATTTGAAATTAGTAAATTTAAGTAAAAAAAATTAAGTGTTTACTCAAACTTACATAAGTGGCAATGTTTGCAATGGTGCCTCGATGCTCTTGACCCATAGTTAGGAGAGACATGTTTGTTGATGATGAAACACAAAGTTGCTCTGATGATAAGTTGCTCTGATGAAAGTATAAGAGGTGATGAAGAAAATGAACAAGTTTGGGAACATATTTATAGCCAAAATGCATAGGTTATTACGAGATTCCCTGCAGTGTCTTGTCCCGTCAAGTCTGTGGTGGGGACGAGATTCCCTGCAGTGTCTTGTCCCGTCAAGTCTGTGGTGGGGACGAGATTCCCTGCATTGTCTTGTCCCGTCATGTCTGTGGTGGGGACGAGATTCCCTGCAGTGTCTTGTCCCGTCATGTCTGTGGTGGGGACGAGATTCCCTGCAGTGTCTTGTCTTGTCATGTCTGCGGTGGGGGGACTAGATTGCTATAGAGGCATGCATTCTTGTCATGCTAAATTATGTTAAACCATTGCATGCACCGATTTATCATATACTTTTATTTTTTATTTAGATGTTTTTATTTTTATTTTAATTCATTTAACACATATACTTATTTGAATCTTGTGCAGAATTATTGCTTCATTTCTTGCATGCATTAGCCTTGTGTAAGAGGTGGGGACGAGAATCTTTTGTGTCATGCATTAGTCATGTCATATTTGAATCTTGTGCAGAATTATTGCTTCATTTCTTGCATGCATTAGCCTTGTGTAAGAGGTGGGGACGAGAATCTTTTGTGACATGCATTAGTCATGTCATATTTGAATCTTGTGCAGAATTATTGCTTCATTTCTTGCATGCATTAGCCTTGTGTAAGAGGTGGGGACGGGAATCTTTTGTGACATGCATTAGTATGGTCTTGTCATGTTTATGTTAGATTTTGAGAATTTTATATTATAATAGATTTTAATTCATTATCATAATTTGTGACATGCATTATCATAATTTTTAATTCATTTAAAACATACAATTATAATAGATTTTGAGACTTTTATATTAAACTAGCGCAAATATATATATATTATGGAAAACATTAATTCATTCATTCATTAAAAAGGTACATTGACAATAACCAACACAGAAACTAAAACATCTAAGAAAATAACACATAACAACTTGTAGTACACGCTCGATCATTGCAACAAACACAACAACACTTAATCTAAACTACTCGAGTATCACTGCAAGAACAAGTGGATTTTCAACGCCTCGGTTAACCTCTCCACTGTGTGTCCAAAACATTAGATCCACGTCCACATCGTCTTTCACACGGTCCCAATAATACATGTAGGTGCCTTCTGGATTATTATCCGTCAACGTAATGTATGGACAACGGTAATCTATCTGTTTAACTTTTCTGGTCGGACCATCTAGTTGACGAAACCCAGTGTTGATGGCTCTAACAATTCTCTGGAAATTCCAATGGGGGTTAAGGCAGACACGCATGTGACTACCTTCCTAAAAAAAAACGACAGCCCAAACTGAGTTCATTTTTAGTGTTTGCAGTAAGAATGAAGAAAGAGTTGGTACTTCAACTCCACACACACACACCTTTATTTATAGTGGGTGAAATACCGCGGAAAATAATTTTGCTAATTATTAATAACTTCAATACTAATTGGAAACTTTGTAATGTTAAAAAAACATTTCATTAATATATGCTCAGAGCATTTAATTGGACGGTACAGAAGTAGCTGAAATGATAAAGAAACTACAACATCTAGGATATTACAACGGTTAGGACAATGTCTTCTCTGTCCTCCATCATTCGAGTGCATTGAATGTCGTCCTCCATTGTCTCCCACCAACGCTGTCTTTCAAGAAAAGCACCTCCCCTTGTTCTAAGTCTCTTGATAGATCTGATTTGTTCGCCTTGACTCCACTCTCCCTCCAAAAACCTGAGAAGGGTTCTCTTAAGCTGGTCCATGGATTGAATGTTCCAAAACATTACCTGCATGGGAGGTTTGACGGCAGAGAAAATAACGTATCCGTTCCTTCGAACTATGGGAGGTTGATAGTCCAAACGCCTTACAGGTGGTGGAGGCTCAGTAGTCCGGTGCGTGCTATCTGGCCTTATTCGAGATCTCATTTTTTCGTGTGTGTACTGATGCACACAAGAAACCCTAATTTATAGAGGGACAATTAGGGTTTCATTTACAAGGGAAAAACATAAACAATAATTTTGAAGAATACAAATTAGGGCCCCACATGGTCCCCATCTGTTTTCTGTCCTTCGCATGCGTCCGAAACGAGTTCCTGTACCCTAGCATGCGCCTGTAATGATTCCTGAAGCGATTCCTGATAGATTCCTGCAACGATTCCCCCTATCTTCATGCATGCAGCCCTATCTTTTGTGGCATGCATTAGTCATGTCAAAGTTACTATCTTGTGCAGAATTATTGCTTCATTTCTTGCATGCATTACCCTTGTGTAAGAGGTGGGGACGAGATTCTCTTGTGGCATGCATTAGTCATGTCAAAGTTACTATCTTGTGCAGAATTATTGCTTAATTTCTTGCATGCATTACCCTTGTGTAAGATTTCTTGCATGATATATAGGAACTACTTCACATACTATTTTTTACAACCATCACAACTTTCCCAAACATTTCTTCCTTTTACAACACAACACAATTCTCACATTTCTTCTTTCACAAACACATATCAAAATTATGGCATCCACCTCGCAGTTCAAAGTTCGTGTTCATATGAATGGTGAGACATACCACTGCGACACAAACGGTTTTCTATTTAAAAACACAAACTCAGCACGTTTTGCTCTAAATAGACAATCAGATTTCTCTTATCTAAAAAGGAAAATCGAATCCAAAATAAGAGAACCAGTGTCTCAGATATTTTACCGACAACCCCTTCTTCAACCTAACAACTCAGTCATGTTTTGTCAATCAGAGATAACAACTGACTTAGAGGTCCAAAACATGTTCCTCACCCATGAGTATTTTGGTTATGATTATCGGGAACTGTACGTAGTGGTTGAACAAAATGCTCCTTCGCAAAATATTCAGTCACAAGTTATTGATCCTGTTGTTGATGACGAACAACAACCCGAACATGTCATTGACGAAGAAACTGATATAGAAGATGTTGTTGATGAGTTGGTGAATCGTGAATCCGAAGATGAAGGTGACGAAGAAGTTCCAGTACCGGATCCAGTACCGGATACACATGCATATTCACCTCCGGCACATTTCACAACGCTTAATTTAGGAGAGGACGAGCCATCGTCCGATATGTTCTACAATCCATACATGAGGTCAAGCGAGGAGTTAAAAGAGGGTGACACGTTTCGTTCGAAGGATGATTGTCTGTTGGCTATAAAAAATTGGCACTTAGCAAATTGTGTTGATTTTAAAGCCGATCGATCAAATCCAGAGAGAGTCACTATTGCATGCAAAAACCCGGAATGTGGATACATGCTGAAGGAATCGTTCAGAAAGAAGTTTAACGCGTGGGTGATACGTTCGATATCTCAAGCCCACACCTGCGTCACCACTAACATGGCGCAAGATCATCGAAAACTCAGTCATGACATGATATGTCATACCATCATTCCTCTGGTCGAAACTGACCCATCCCTGAAGGTGAAGACAATTATTTCTCATTGCGTTTCTGTGTTCAAATACAGACCTTCGTACAGAAAGGCTTGGTTGGCGAAACAGAAAGCAATTGAAAGAGTCTACGGCAACTGGGAGGAATCGTACCAACAACTTCCTCGCTACCTGGCTGCACTGCAATTGTATTCACCTGGGACTGTTAGTATATTGGAGACACTGCCGGCACAGTCCCAGGACGGAACCCCTCTCGAAGGTAATGGAATCTTCCATAGACTATTCTGGGTGTTTCAACCATGCATCGTCGCTTTTGGTTTTTGCAAGCCGATTATTCAAATTGATGGAACGTGGCTGTATGGGAAATACAAGGGAACTTTGTTGATGGCGGTCGCGCAGGATGGAAATAGCAACATTTTTCCAATAGCATTTGCTTTGGTAGAAGGCGAAACAGCTGCTGCTTGGGGTTTCTTTCTGAAGAATCTCCGAGCTAGAGTCGCTCCACAACCTAATCTTTGTTTGATTTCTGACAGGCACGCTTCTATTGACAGCGCATACAACAATCCGGCAAATGGTTGGCACAACCCTCCGTCTAAGCATGTCTACTGTATTAGGCACATAGCACAGAATTTTATGAGAGAGATCAAGGATAAATTTTTGAAGAACCACTTGGTGAACGCGGGGTATGCCTTAAATCAACCTGGATTTCAATACTACCGCCGAGAAATAGCGTTGACAAATCCAGATGCAGGGAGGTGGATTGACAGCATTGATAGAGCAAGATGGACTAGGTCATACGACGATGGGGCTAGGTGGGGCCACATGACTACAAATCTTGTGGAATCAATGAACGGGGTTTTCAAAGGCATACGAAACCTACCTGTAACTGCCATTGTTAGTGCTACGTATTTTCGGATGGCAACTTTGTTCGCCACACGAGGTAAGAGGTGGAATTCAGTGTTACAAACACAACAGGTATATAGCGATGTCTGCATGAAATATATACAACAGGAATCTGCCAAGGGTAACACTCATCGGGTGACCGAGTTCGACCGTCATGGCCACACCTTCAGTGTAAAGGAAACAATTGACCACAACCAGGGACTTCCACGACAACAGTATCGCGTCAATATCCCAGATCGTTGGTGCGACTGTGGCCAATTTCAAGCATATCGCATGCCTTGCTCCCATGTCCTTGCAGCATGTTCACATACTCACTTTGATGCATTATCTTTGGTATCAGAAATTTACAAGGTTTCAACGTTGCTCAACGTATACGACAATTACTTCCCGGTGGTAGCAATGGAAGCATATTGGCCTGTGTACGAGGGGGAAACAGTTTGGCATAACGATTTAATGCGTCGGAATAAAAGCGGACGACCAAACAGCAGGCGTATTAGAACCGAGATGGACGTAACTGAAAAAATGTAGAGGAAGTGTAGTATATGTCGTGAGGTAGGACATAATAGGACCAAATGTCCCAATCGTGGATCTAGTTCCACAACATAGTTATTAGTTTCGATGATGTTTGTAATTTACTTTTTCAATGAAATGAACTTTTTTTTTTATAAATTTTATGGGTTACAACACAAAAAAAATTACTAAATAAAAAAAAGTTCATGGTACATATTGAAAGAAATTACCAAATATTACCATGGAGAAAATATTTGGAACCAATAAAATTTACAAAGATTTAAGAGAAAATAGTACCGAAAACATTAATATTGAAAGTAAAAAATTACCTAAAATATAATACCATGAAAAAAATTAAGAGGAAATAATGAAAAAAATTACATTAATATTGAAAAAAAATTAAGAGGAAATAATGAAAAAAATTACATTAATATTGAAAACAATAATTAAGAGGAAACAATGAATAAAATTAAGAGGAAATAATGAAAAAAATTAAGTGGAAATAATGAAAATAAGATTGAAAAATATTGAAAATTACATTAATATTGAAAAAAAAATTAAGAGGAAATAATGAAAAAAATTAAGAGGAAATAATGAAAAAAATTACATTAATATTGAAAATTACATTAATATTGAAAAAAATAATTATTTAAAAAATCCATGTTGAAATAATATTTGCAAAATATAACATAAAAAAATTTAGAATACATTATGTTAAAGAAAAAAAAATTACAAAAAAAAAAAAGAAAAAAAAAATAAAGGGGGGGTGTTGTCGCCGGGGGGGTGGCGACAACTCCTAAAAATTACACATGGGCGCCAGGCCCACTGGCGACTGCTCTTAAAGCCCAGTGTTGTCGCCACCCCCCCTGGCGACAACGTGTATTTTTTTAGCAAAAAATGGACATTTGGGGAAATATTTTGAAAAGTTGGTTATTTCTGAAATTTTTTTTAAAAAATTGGTTATTCAAAAAAAAATTCCACATCTGAAATCATATTTTTCCAATGGACTTAAAATATTAATATGGATTTTTTTTTACAAATATTGTCTATAAAAAGTGTTTCAAAACATTTGCTAGGCAAATATATTTTTCTCATTACAACAAATATTCTTTAATATATTTTCAATCTATCATTTCAAAGGCTTGAGATGTATTATTATATTTGTAAGCAATTTATTAAAGTTTTACTTTTACAACAAAATTGTGAAGTTTATGATAATACCAGAGAATTGAATTAATGTTGGTACTTGTTAAAGTACATGTATGCGAATTGAGATTGCGTAGAAGACAACGTGACCATGACGGCAAATCAAATTAAAGACAATCTATCACACTTTTTTTTTCTTTTTCTTTTTTAAATGAATTTTTATAATTCTGAAATGTGAACATTCATTATTAGCATCACATTTAACAACTACATCATTTATATGCAGAAGTTGTAATCAAAATTTATAATTCTATTGATTTGATATATGTTAAGTGAAATCAAAAATTTTAGTGTTTTATAAATTTAAATTAACTTAAATCTTGCTAATTAATTAATTGTCTTTTAGTTGCAGATAACAAACTTTCACCTGCACTGGCACTGCACATTCCACGACCACAACAGACATTGGTTTGCCAAAAGATATAAGGATAATATACACATAATTCTTGTTTTATTTTTCTTACATCTATTACCAATCAAGACCAACTCCTTCCTCACTGATCCACATCCACCCCACTTACTGATGTCTTCTATATAATGAAGACATAAATACAATATGGATGTATGTGCCTTGGATAGAACTAGATGCTTAATGAACAATGATTTCTTTGCTACTTGGAGAAACAGTTTTATATGTGCCCAGCATACCTATAAAAACAAGAAATAAGCCATTCAGGCAGTCAGGCCCGCAGGTACCCATTTTTCTCCAAGTAGGATATTACTTTTTCGGCTGCATTATTTGGAGACATGCAGTCACTTCCTTTTATCTGCTGCAGTACTATCTGCAATGTATAAGTGTAATCAATTTAATAAAATTTCAGCAGAGGTTTGATCGAAGGAAAAGAAGAGTTGGATTACTCTCGTTTTTATGGAATACATTAGCTCATCCAATTCCTCTCTTAACAACAAAAATATTTCTAAAACGTAACAAATACATACCTCACAACCACATGGGGGTTCATATGGATCATCTATCCCTGTGAAACCTGCAAATATCCAAATAGATAAATCAATACTGATGCACAAATCAATCTGCACTAAAAAGATAAATAAGCATCATTTTAAAGAGGCTGAAGCTAAAATAGATAAATTACAACCGAGCATAAACATGATTTGTTTAACATAATACCTAGAAAAAGCCACACAAATAATGCAGCATTGCAAATAAAAAATCAAATACCTTTGATCATTCCAGCTCGAGCAAGTTTGTATAGCCCCTTTGGGTCCCTTGCTTCACACACGGCTAGTGGCACGTCTAAGAAAACCTACAACATATATGAACTGAGAGATGTAAGACGGTATATCCAATGAAGAACATCATATCTTGTTCATTTATCGTAGTGTTCACCATTGTCAGCATTTAGAAGATTTCAAACCACCTGCATAATTTGGTTCATCTCAATAAGAATGTACCTCAATAAAATCTCCTTTGGGTAGTAGGGCCCTGCAAGCATCCCGATCCTTTTGGTATGGTGATATTAAACTCGTGATGCAAATAACTCCCGCATCTGCCAAGAGTTTTGCTACTTCACCTAAAACATCATTCATGATGTTAGACTACTCAAATTATATAGCAAAAGAGGTGCAAGATTAAGGGAAATGTGCAGTAACTCACCAATCCTTCTAATGTTCTCAGAGCGATCTTCTGCTCTAAAACTAAGATCACGGTTTAGACCATGGCGAACATTGTCACCATCAAGGATATAAGTTAACTTTCCTCTCGAGTGCAAGCTTCGACTCAAAGCGCATGCTATCGTACTTTTTCCTTAAGCCAATGTCAAAAACATCAAACAAAAGAAATACAAATCAAATCAAATCAAATCACGAATTGAATCGCAAATGCAGTTGATACTATAGCAAACACAAAGAAACAACTGCTATCGAAAAGAAAACAAAATTTCACAAACCTGAACCACTGAGACCAGTTATCCAAATGACACAGCCTTTTTGTTGAAGTATTTTCTGTCTATCAAGCTTCTGAATTGGACATTCATGCCACAAAATGTTCGTCGAATTCCCATTTGTCGACAAGTCACAGACATTTTTACCTAGCTAGATGGTAGCTGGGTTAAAATTTGAATTATCACTCTTTAAATAATATAATCATATTGCTTAGATCCAGATTCAAAATCGCATTTGAATTGAATCCTACGGCTCTCAAGCAGAGAATCTTAAACAAGTTTATTTTAAAAATTAGGAATATCCATAACACAATTCATCGCATAAATTTGATTCAGTGTTCCGTAGAATGCATGACATAGCTAAAATCACGAAAATTGAGAGCAACTAATAATAATAATAATACAATTAATGATATAAGTATAAATAAACAATGTAATACCAGCAGAGTGATTAGTGAAAGATGAATCTGGTTCATTCTTGACGCAGTTCTGTGTATTCACAGAAATCCCCTTGTACTTAGGAGCACCGTTACCGTTACCGTCACCGGCAAGAGACGATTCACGGCCATCCTTCGCCGTGATCGGTTTCAACAGGCTTTTACGACAACGACCTAATCCAACGGCATTGATTCCATAGTGAAACTTAACAAATCGTAACTTCTCCGCCGAAGTCCCGCATTCAATGTTCTGGAACAATCCACCACCGCACGGTGAACAGAGGGTTTGTACAACACACATATCCAAAATCAAGATTGAAATTGAAAGAGAGAATGAGAGAAAGCTGTTTGGTACGACGCGCCAGTGGCTCGGGGTCTGTAACGGTTTTTATACACTTTTCAGTTACAGCTTATAGCTAGTGTTTCGTGCCACAACTTATATTTAAGATAATCCACGGTGATTAATAATTTTCTCAATAAAGAGAAGCAAAGAAAGAAGCGAAAGAGACACGGCTCGTTATCATTTATTGAAGGATTAGGACTAAAGGAAGATGCGTATAGTATGTAATCACGTTTTGGTGGAAAAATGATAATGATAGTGCGTGTGGGATTTCCAATTTGAGTGTGCCGCCACATCAGTAATCACGATTATCTGAGATGAAATGTCTACCTGTTTAGCACTTTAGCTTTCATTCTATTGTTATTATGCTACATGTATGGTCACTTGCAACAAACTATTATTTCTTGGCAGTAGTACCAGCTAAAGACAGCTGTAATTTTTGTGATTAAAGTTAAACTCAAGAAATTGTTGCGGTTTGATGAGGGAGATTCGGCCGAGAATGGTTAACTAAGGATATGCCACATGGTTTTTTTTACCGTTTAAGCAATTATGAATTGTGAATTGATGTGACTTTTGGTAACTATGAGGCATGCATGCTTTGATTATCTTAAATCAATAATGGAGCTTCCACAGTAAATTTGTCATCGACATCTTGTTTATGATACTGTAGACTATCATAATTTTACTTGGTAATTTGACGTTCTAATATAAGTTTGTCCAAGTTATCTAATTCGGCGGTATGTTAGAGAATCTTTTTAGTGGAATTTGTGGAGATCGTAAAGTAACTATCTTTCTATGATGTAGGAGCCACACTATGGCTAACTTCCAACTAAGCTCTTCATGGTGGGCCGGAGGTTTCTTTGTCATTTACCAAGTAAAAGACATGTTTAACATGTCTATTTAGTTTTGGAATCAGAATTTTACGAAGTTGGTGAACTGAGGATCCTGAATCATTGATGTTAATCTCCGATACAATGGTGCGGGATTGACTTGTAAAATTAACACTTCAATGTCTAAGTTAATTTAAGATTCAAGATGAGGGTAATGAGAAGTGGAAATTAGATAATATGCTTTACTTTTCATGTGAACTGAGATGTATACCTTGGATCAAATAAAGTGAATTTAAAATGAATTAGACCATAGCTATCTTAGCCTTTGAACAACCCAAAACAATATCCAATTATGTTCATTAAAGTTATGACGGTCTATAACCCTCAAACATGAGTAAGGGCAACTTGATATAAGCATGATTATCACATTTAGAATATGAAAGTATGTCCTAATATGAACTCGACTTGATTTTAGAAACACAATTTAGTTTATTTTTTTAACATTTATCAACTCACCTCAGACAAGAATTTGAGTTGTAAAAATATTTAAATGTTTAGCTAACTTTTTTTAGGAATGTTGAGTTTGAGTTCTTGTGCTTTTCTCAAGGGTCTGGTGTGTAAACGATTCAACTTGATCCCTTATTAAGAGAGTTTCACCATACTCAATTTTTTGATGGGATGAATTTGTGTGAATTGCCTCCTTTTCAGGAGAGTCCTACGTGTACAAGATTCGTACTCAATCTCTTCATGGGAGAGATATATGATTAATCATCTTTCTTGCGATTTAGTACTAGCCAACAATCAAATAATTGCATGGGGTGTATTTAAATAGTGGCAATGTGTTACCTTAGTAGGGGAAAAGTCGAATAGATATAATGTTTATATGTTTGGTGTTATGGTGGATATCACACTTTATGAATATTTTGGATATGGTAAAATATGCAATTGCGGTGGTTGTTTTGTTCTATAAGTATTGTGTTTTTGTTAAAATGGTGTGAGGTTGAGGAATAATTTTTTCCGTGGTTTTGCAGTGGGTGCAAATGTTGTTGCTAGAACTTCGAATGACCTAATTCAATCGTATGTCGTTGACTAAGGTCTAAGATCTTATTTGTGGAATCTCATACCTCCTTTAATTGTTTGCAGGTAATGTATTTATAAAGGTTGTAAAATAACCACCTCCATACCATGTAGATAACCACATCATGGTCTAACTTCCCACAATTTCATGGGGAGTTTAAGCTTTTTTTTTATCATTGACAGAGCAAAAGGAATATGTTTAACATGGTCTCTCTGGAATATCAAATTATTCATTAAAGTTATAATTTTCCAAAACTCATCAAGGCCTAAATCTTGAAGATTGCAACCCCATAACTTGAATATGATCTAGCGGGACACGGATCACATGTTCTCCTTTACCCAATAAAGCCTCTTTAAAATTCATACATTGAAGTAGTGGCCTAATGGAGGAGTTAACCAGCCTAGGCTCCCCACGCCATAGGAAACGATGGTTCATCACAACCTCTATAAATTATCTAATTACTCATAGTTGGAACCTAAGCTGCCAATTAACCTTAAAACTGCAAGGAATATGCAATTGAAGGAGATCGAGTAGTTGTATATGATCTTACAGCTGAGTTGGATGATCATCAACCTCAAAAGAGACACAACATTAAGTTCATATGAATCTTCAGATAAAATTTTGGAGGAAGCTTTTGACAAATCTTTGCAAAAGTCTTTGTTTGTATCTTTAGAGGTTTCTCCAATTGGCTCTTCATATATTGTCTCATCTTCTTCATATGATGGTACAAATGTATCGTACACAATGGCAGTTCTTTCACAAAATTATCATGATATGCTGATTCTCTATATGTTTTTTTTATGATGACTCTCTAGAAGATCTTTCATATACAATGATAGTTCTTTCATAAGATACTTTTGGCAATGATCACTCAAAAATTTCTTCACCGGCTGATGAAGATTCCTCAAATATATCTGATTTTTTTCCTCATCTTTAAGTAGTTTAATTAATTCTCTAAGCTTCACGGTAATTTCCTTTTTGTTTGAACTTTCTTGAAATACATATATTTTTTCCTATCTTTGAAGTTAAATTCCGAATCAGATTTTGATATCAGTTATTGAATCTTAGATATTTGTTAGAAACAAAATTTCTAAGATTAATTCTAATATCTGAAAACCATCTTTCACTAGTGCTTGGTGTCTCGTTTTCTTGGATGCATGTGTTTACCCTTCTATTTCAATTGGAACTTCATAAGTTTCCATATGGGTGTCTCACACTTCTTTAGTCACACTTCACTTAAAAACATAACCGAAATCTCCAGTGCTTAATGCACTAGTCATCAAGTAGTTAGCTTGAAACCAAGTTGCACTTTTTTGTTTTCTTTTATGGTTCATAAATAATTTGGTTTGTTAGCTACTTCATCATTAACAAGATGAATGGGAACAAAATGTGTAACGCCCCGATTTAATTTAAATTATTTTTTGAAAATTAATTATGTGATATTTGGCAATCTTGTTGTGTGATTGATGTTTTGGTGTACTAGAGAGTTCTTCGGTATTGGGTGGTAAGCTTAGAATATATTATTGTAGGTGTTGAGGGTGTGCGAGTAATAGTGTAAAGATGAGTGGTGTGGTGAGTAGAACTAATTAGCAATATTAGTTAATAATTAGTTAGATTATATATATATATATATATATTAGTATTGATTAATTATTTAGTTAAATGGATAAGTATTATTATTATAATTGGTGGAAGTAAAGAATACTAATAATAAAATAATAAAAGAGGAAAATGGGTCTTGGGATCGAAAAACTGTCAGAACATGAAACACGAGAAAGGGAGAAGAGGAAGTTAGGGCTCAAGGAGAAAAATAAGCCACAAGTGGTAAGAGACAAAATAGCTTGCAAGAACTCTAAGGTAAGGTGGGGTTCTAATCATCTACATATTTGCATAATGTTTCATGGGTAGGGATTGATTGCAAGCTAGAAATTATTCCTCTCATATGTTCTAAATTTTCCAATTGTAAAGTTTTATTTTGATGATGGGAATTGGGTGTAATTGGGTAGTGAGAAATTGTATGATTATGATGATGTATGTTGATGTGAATTAATTGTGTGAACCTTGTGATTGTATAATGTATTAGTAAATTAGGTGTGTTAGAATGTTTCTAACAAGGTATGTGAATAGGATTTGAAATCTAGAACCTGGAATGTGCATTGTGTGAGAGTTGGATATGGCTGGGTATTGAGAAAAAGTGATCTTCGTGTAAAAAAGTAGCAGAAAAGTGATTATGTAGCATAAGTAACTGGTTGCCAGAGTTGAAGTAACTGGTTACTTCATTAAAAAAATGAGATTTGGGGCAAGTTATGGTGAAGTGACCAGTTACCTAGAGTGGAAAGTACAAACAGTGGCGTGGTTATAGTGAAGTAACCAATTACTCTGAAACTATTTTTTTTGGAAATCTTTAAAAATTCATATCTTGAGTTGTGAGTATCCTATTGACGCATTGTTTGAAGTGTTGGAAAGTTGGTGTAAAGTACTTTAACTTAAAATTAGTTTATGTTCCAGAACTAAAATTATTTGATGTGTGGGGATGTAATTGATGTATAAGGTGTTTATGTTATTTTGTGGAACGTGTATAAATGCATAACTATTGCTTGCTATATCATTGTGTTGTTGTTGCATGTCTTAGCAGGTGGTTGGTGCATGGTAACCAGTAGTGGCGAGGTACATTAACTAATGGTAAAGGTCTTTGTGTGTGTGGTTGTGACGTATGCATAATATGTTGCATGCATTCATAGTGTTGCATGGAGGTCCGTGTTTGGTGAGCCTTAATCCATTTGTACGGATTAATCGTAAGCAGCTAATTCCTATGGTGATGGATTATTGAAGCGTTATGCGGTAACGATTTTGGGCGGAGGTCCATTTGGTGAGCTTCAATCCTAGGTGGGGATCAGAGCGGTGAGCCTGAGAGTTCACATATTGGTACCACATGCATTAAGTCAAGTGTTTGAGTCTCATTGCATAACATTCCTGTGGTTTTGTGGTGTTAATGGTGTGGAATGTATTATTGGAATGTACATTGTGCTTGTAATGATTTATTACTTACTTGATATTATGCATTCATTATTTCCTTTATATAATCATGATATCTCACCCCTTTTGTTTGGATGTTATCTCTACATGGGTAACGTGCAGGTACTCAGCAGTAGTTCAGCGTTGATGTGAGTAGAAGATGGAGTCTTCTTTTTATTTTATAGAGTCGGCGTCTGCTCTGATGTGTAATACCGGGAAAATGAAACATGTTTGTGTTATTTATGTTTGTGAGAGATTATTTGAAATCTCATTGAATTGTTATTGTTATATGTAAATTAAAAACATGATTATGCTTTGAATTATCAAACTGTCATGTTATTGATGTTTTTCCACTGCAATAAAAGTTGAAGTTTCAGACATGTTTTATTGTTATGGTTATTTTAATAATTTTTGAAATCGTAAGTGTTACATATCTGATTATATGAGCAAGTTTTGTTCAATTGTGACATCCTAAATGTTTATGTGTTAATTTTTACTCTGATAATTATTATAAAATACGCGGAAATTATTTAGGGTGTTAAAAAATATCCATTTAAAATAAAATTCCATAAATCACAATTAATAGAATCAAAAAATATTTTTATTCTTTCTTTCCATATATCAAACCATTCATCGCCAAATGAAGGATGTGTATTCATGGAAATTCCCTTGTTAAAAGAAAAGTATTTAAAGTCGTCACACAATTTCCTAAATCAATTAGTCTTATAGAAGGAGTTAGGATCTGATACCCCTTGTTGTCCAAGTGACCCCAAACACAAGAGGGAGGTGAATTGTGTTGATTGAAAATTGAAACCAATTTATAAACAAAATTAATATTTAAATAACTATTTTGTTTTTTATATTCAAACAAAGATAAGGCAATGAAAATAAAGAAAGAAGATTGATATGAAAAGGGATGTAGATCGCAAAAAACATAAATTGTGGAAATAAAAGAGAGAAAGGATAAATAAAGTGCACTTAAGATTTAAACATGTCCGACCTAACTACTTGGCCTACTCCAGTCCATGAACCTTCTTACAAAAATTAAGAGATTTTACATAAGCTAATCTCTAAACCAAACAAGACATTTTACACGGGCCGCCAAATCAAATAGATCTTTTCACAACTCAAGAACCAAATAGAGCTTTTACATAAGACAAGCTCAAGAGCCCAGTAGATCTTTTAACAGGATAAGCTCAGGAACCATACAGAGCTATTGATAGACTAAGCTCATGAACCAAACAAAGATTTTAATAAGCCAAACTCAAGAACCTACAACCAAGCTTTTATACAGGTTTAGCTTACAAACTTCTTAAGTCATTTACAAAACTAACCTCAAGAGAATCAGACTCTTGGATACAACAAATTAAAGCACAACATTGATTACAACAAAACTCTCACGAGAGTTTTTCGGTCTTTTGGCATTACGATAATCTTTGGGAACTACCATTATGAAAATAATATAAGACTTTTTAATCATAATTTTTGTGTAAATGAAATGTAAAGAAGCCTCCTTTATATAGGAAATAATTTGGATCCAAATGGAAATAATCGGTGGATTTTTTTAATTACTTAATTGAATACCCCTAGTTGTTAATCAATAAGGGCTTTCAAAATATGATAACCCTAATCCAAAAAAGAAAACCCTACAATGGCTTAATGCTTTAATTAATTAAAAAAAATAGTCGATTAAGAGGTCTTTTTCCTTTAACCAATTATGTAGTGTAAAAACCTTCACAATTAATTAGAAACACTTCTTACTCTATTTCATTCACACATTGATAGGCTTTTGATAAGTTTTAAGAAACAAGAGAGGGTTTTGATAACTTTTATGCATGTGTGTGATTGCCATAGTTCTTCAAGACTTACTCTTAAACTTACCATTAGAGCTAATAACTCTAAGACACGAACCACAAGATCAAGCAAGATTTCACACTTTGTGAATCTGTTCATGAGATTCCTTTAAACCATGTTTTCCTTCGTCGACACCTTGATTGATACTCTGTCGATGCTTCGTCATTAATGTTCTTAAAACTTCACTAATGTTTCCTTAACAGCAAATATCTTTTCAGTTTGATATCTTTGTTAACTTTCTTCTAGCTGAAAATCTAAGTGTAACACACCCCAAGCAAAAATAAAATCATAAAGGACAATGTGTCTGCCACTCTCTACAGTGAAGACACACTGGTTTCACTTACTCTCTAACTCTTCTTTATTTCATCATATCCATTCTTCATTATACTAACAATTTCCTATGCTTCAATTTGAACCAAGAGCTCAATAGGAAGATAAAGAAATCGAGTTCACTGCTGAGAATGACAGAAGTTTGATTTCGACTCAACCCATACCTCCAAAGTATCAAACCAACACGGTCAGTATAGCTGCAACCTCATATTTCAGAAATGCTAAGAAGAAAAACGCTTCTGTTGAGACTTCTGGACATCTACAGGCTAAGAAGAAAAACAAAGTAAAGGGTCATGCTTCGGAGGCTAGTCCACCAAAGAAAACTGTTGTCACTATTGATAATGGAAGGAATGAAGAAGAAGAGGTTCCTCAACTAAGTCAAAAGAGGACAAAGCGAGCGAACCAAATCCTCTCTGACAAAAGCCCAAAGAGTGCAAATTCAAGCCATGGCTTTAATGTAAATGAGGTATTTTGAGTTCTTTTTGCATCTCCTTTTCAATCTCCATCTTACAATTTTATAATCTGATTCAACTTTTTCTTCATTGGAACAACCTCTTTCTATTGTATTTCCTTCAACAAATAACGAGGCCCTTGTAAGTCCACCACCACAACAACCACAAACTAACAAACCAATAGAAGAAAAACACTGTTGAGCCATCCAACGAAGAGGAATAAATAAGGCCAACATCTTGAACAACTATATGATGGTCCAGACAATTAAAACTTTAAACGTCACTCACCTAATTCTGAGGATCCTAACACTGGATTTGTAACATACATTATACATATGCTTGATATTATTTGCATTACAAACAATTCTTTTCATTGATATCATCAAAATATTTCTTGAATGGACCATATTATGTGTCATGTCACAAACATATTTCACCCCATCCAATTCTAGACGTTATTTATGACCTTCAAGGAATTCAATTAGCTTATGATTGATGCACGGTGCTAAAGCTTCATAAACAATCACTCAATTTAAATGGACATTCATATTTCAAAGGGTTTGTGTATTGTCGTTTCACCTTCTTTTATTGTTTATATTCCCTTTCACAAACAAATTGTTTTTTGTTCTTCTCACTATGATCCGATATTCTAATAATTATAGAAAATTCTAACTTATCTTCGAAACCATGTTATCAACTCATATCGTGAAGTAAACTTTTTTTAGTCATGAACTATAAGCAAAAATCAATACAATACATAATTCAATTTATAATATCTGCTTTAACATCAACTATAAAATCATGAAAAACGTTCATATTTGAAAGAATGTAAATAAAGTATTAACATTGCTGCTCCAGTAAAAACAAATTTCAAATTGCAGGATTTGAACGTGTATTTTATATATATTTGAATAATAATGTTCACATTGTAGGATTAGCGGTGTATTTTGAACATATATGTAGATTTTAGGATACAGAAATGTTATTCTTACACCAAATCTCACCTACACCGTATGTACGGATGACATTATTCATGTACGGACGACACTGTTTATGTACGGACGAATACTATTGATGTACGTGCGGATACTATTCATGTACGAATGCTTATTTTTAATACCTGGACGTGCATTAACCAACTTCATTACAACATTAACCAAGTTTTTACACTGTATTAACCAAGTTTGATGACTGCTAAAAAATATTTTTAATACCTGGATGTTGCATTAACCAACTTTATTACTCAATTAACCAAGTTTATACACAGCATTAACCAAGTTTGGTGACTGCTAAAAATTATTTTTAATACTTGAATGTTGCATTAACCAACTTCATTACTGTATTAACCAAGTTTTTACACTGCATTAACCAACTTTAGCGATTACTGTAAAATATTGTTGAGTGTAAGTATTGGTGTAACAATTTGGTGTATGAATAACAATACTCTTTAGGATATGCAGGTGTATTTGAAAGATGATCGGATTCTAAATTCTAAAGTATACTAACATAGGGTGTTTGACGTGAGTGTAAATGAGATGTTTTTTTAGAAGATATATAGTAAAGAAGAAGAAAATTGGTGAGCAGGGATGTATAATTTCATACGTGTTGTCTTGTTGATGGTGTTTGGATTCTAATAACTAAATATGTAAAAATATGTTTTGGAGCAAGGACACGACCCTAAATTCACATTTTTAAAAATAGCTAATAAGAAAGAGTATTTTTTAAATTTATTTTAATTTTAATTTTGTTTTTAATTGAATTCATGGGATGGTTGAGATTATGAAGGAGAAAGAAAAATTAGTATTTATTTTTCAATTAATTAAAATTTTGTGATTAGTTGTGTGTAAGACAATTTTTTAGGCACGTGTCCACCTAAGAATTTTTCTATGTTTTGAATCTTAGAATTTTTAAAAAGTATTGTTAAAAATTCAAATTTGATAGCAAGTATGGCTTTGACCTAATTAATACAAAATTCAAATTCAAATTTTTGGCAGTAGTTGAAACAAAATAATAAGTGCCATTTAATACAAAAAAAAAAAAAAACAACAACTATAGCTTTCACCTATCATGACAAAAAAATCTTTCAAAAAACAAAAACTAATATTTGACAGCAAGTAACATGAATAAAAAGGGAACAATCATAAAATTCACTATGAATATTCTCTGATAAACAGCAAAATCACTCTCAATCAGTCATTGGTGATCCTTCAAATTCGATGAAGAATTCGAAATCTTGAATGTATTCTTGAGCCCGGTTATGAATCTATGGCGAAAACTTGTAACACTTTTTGGAGTAACGTTCCTATCATGACACGATCCTTCGGAAGAATTAACGTTATATTTGTACCTAACCATTTCATTATTTTTCTTGATCATGTTATCAAGCACAAAACCAGAGGACGAAACAGAGCCTCTTCCCCCTCTCTGTATTTTACTATTATCATTTGGCGCAAAATGGAAACTAGCAGGACGTTCTGAATTTAGAACATTATTCATATGTTCATTCTCTTTCTCTTTTTCCCTTTCTTCCTCAGCTTGATGATCCTGAAGAAACTTCTTCATTCCACTAAGCTCTCTCTCAAGGCTTTGGATACGAGAGTAAGTTGAATTCATAGCTTCTTTTATCTGTTCTGTTTGTCGACGAGTCGCGTCGCGTTGGAGAAATTCTCTAAGCGAGGTTCTTTGTACTTCTGTTTGTTGTTGTGGATTACAGACGGCAGTAGTTGTAACTGCTTCAGTGATTGAGCGGCGAGTGGTTAGGTGTTCGACAAGAATTGCTCGAACTATGAACCTTAGTGGCATTGTGGGGTTTTGAACACATTCGACCAGGGTACGAGGTGAGAGCTTAGTACAATCTACTGAATTGCATATTTCTGTTTTTTGTTCGTCAGTTATTTGTTTGTCATGCTTGTTTTCCTACACATACAGCAAACAAGGAACATCAAATCAAAAAGGAGCAATAACTAAAGTGGAACATTATTGTTATGCTAAGGTTAAACAAAAATGTTACACTGAAAATGGCTATATACATAATGAAACAAAATTGAATGGGATAACTAGAAAAAATACTAGCTAAATGAAACAAAAATTAATATTAACATTGAAAAGCCAAAAACATAGCATTCATTTTGAGAATGTGGCCCTCATAGTGAAAGTGGAACAGAGAAAGACAGAGTACTTTAAATTCTCTAGACTATAGAGGGACCATTGATTATTAATTTTTCAATCAGTATTAGGTACTGTATAATAAATATCTATAAATAAATATACTAGTATTATTGATATAAAGGCTTATACATTACTCCCTCCGTTCCTTTTTAAGTGTCATTTTAGAAGAATTTTTTTGTTCTTATTTAAGTGTCATTTTATAATTTAATGTTATAATTTGTCATTTATACCCTTATTTTTTCAATAACTTCACCTCAAATTTTTCAATTAGTTATTGGAAAAAGAGAGTATATGATTGAATTTATTTAGAAAGAGAAAAATAAATAAGGGTATAATGGAAAAAGTAACTCTAATAATCCACTATCTTGGTGGAAGAGCTTTTTGCTAAAACGACACTTAAAAAGGAACGGAGGGAGTAGTAGTTTTATAATTTTGTTTATACAATAGAATTTATCTATTGATTTTTTTTAAGGAATGTGTGATAATATATCTTTAATACTTAATTATATTTTAAGTTAAATAATAAGATATGGTTTGGGTGTTGTAGTTTTATTTGCTTGAATTTTATATCCTACTCTTTCAACTATGTAAGTTTGATCATTATTGTGATGACTTATTAAATTGCTAACCATTGTTACAAGGTTTGTAACATATTCAGAGCATCAAACTGCATGGATTTTCACTTTTAAATTCAATGAAAATTACTTTCTTTTAAGAAAAATTCAGTCAATGGAAATTAAACCAACTTTTTATCAATGGAAATAACTTTTGTTGACTTGATTATGATTTTTTCACTAGAAAGAAAAACTAATCTTCAGATTTATTGCTGATGAGCCAAGAAAAAGGTCGTTAGTTTATGGTTACATCATCATACTACATGTTAAAAAAAAATTTAACAAGTAAAAAATCTTAAAATATTAAAAATAGTACTATATACCCTAATTATCCCTTTTCCATATTAATGGACGCATTTATATAAAAAAAACTTTTACTCAAAAAAGAAGAAAGAAAATTGATACGTGGCGTACCTTGAGATAAAGATCGACCAACTTGTAGAGAACGTCATGGTTGAGCAACCTTTCATTCAATGAGTAACAAACGATTTGAAAATCTCGAGGCTCCATTTCAACAACCACATCCAAAACACTTTCATCCACGTCATCACCACCGTCATTTTCCCAAATCACCGCCTCAATACACCTACTCCCTAGCGCCGCCGTTGTTTCAGCCTCCGGAAACAGACTCAAACACGATCGCAGAACCGTGAATCCGTCCACACAAACAATTCTCTGAAAATACGATTCTGCCACGTCACGTAAACTAACCTCTCCCTCTCTCCCCTCTCTCATTTCAAGTAACTCCGCGGCCGTTATAACGGCTGCCACGTTTCGAGACGTTAACTGAATTTTCCGTCCGTAACAGAATTCGGCAACGGTAGCGAATGTTTCGGACGTTATGTTTAACGGTGGAGAGAGAGTGAAGTCGGAGAGGCCTGTTAGATGTCGTTTTAGATATGAGCTTTTTGTTACGAAACGTTCCTGAAAATTAAAAGAAGATAACAGAGTAAGGTATATGCGACGTCGTTTCATGATCAATACAATTACAATACGATAGATACTAGTACAGTTAGTTGCACATATTTTGATGCGATTAAAGGAATGTCCCCCTTTGTTGGGATTTTAAAAGTGAACTTTAAAAACCTTTTCAGAAAAAAACAAACCTTTCTTCAAAGTGAAAAAGCTTTGCAAAATTATCATCTAGTGATTCAATTTTTACTGTTATCATCTCCATGGTCCTAATTTGCAGCCGCAGAGATGCGGTTGCGGTTATGGGTTGCAATTGCAATCAATGCAGTTGCTGCGATGAACATTACAGTCATTGACAAGACATCTAGTTTTAAATCTAAATCACACTCTAATTGCAGTAGCAACGCAATTGCAGACCGCAATCTAAATGTGTTGTGAATAAACAAAAAAAGTATACGGAGCTTTTGAGGATTAATACCTGCATGTCAAAATTGTTAGGACCTACTTGTTATAGTTAGAGAGTAGTGTCTGCTACTGTTAATGTGATAGTTTTTCTTAAAGTAGATTGAATTATTCATAAAGCACGTTTGGTAGGGCATATATCACTTTTAATTGGAATCTCAGTTGCAGTACAATGCGTATAATCAATTATTTCAAACAAACACTACACTAATAATTTAAGTCATCATTTCATACCAGCCCCAAAATCAGCAAATTATACTATAATTTGACCTTCAAATCAGACTCATAACAGCGTGTATTACCTTAAATAAAAATTAGAAAAAAAAAAGACTATTCTTATTCATACAGGTGCAGCGAATTTGGTGAGTAATTAATTTCAACAATGCCATCACAACAACAGTTTGAAATCATAACAACAAAATTAAAAGAAACTTATGCTAATTACTAATTAGTACTAGTAGCATCAATGATGAATTGCACAAACCTTGTGGAGACGAAAACAAGTTCCTTCGACGCGAATCAACACATCCGTTTCACATCCAGAGTTGATAGACCTAAATGAAATCACCATCGTTTTTCAACAATTTAGAGTAGAAAAAAATGTGTGAGGAGAAGATTAGAGAGGAGAAAAAGAAAGAAAGAGTACCAAGCATTTATTGTGGAGTGAAGAGAAGGAGGAGAAGATGAAAAGGAAGGTGAAAGAGAAGAGGAAGAGGTGGAGGAGAATTCACGTTCTTCCTCGTAGATGGTCTCAATGACACCAAATTGGTTCCAACCCTTCATTTGTGAATTGAATCACACTCTACTACAATCACAGTTTTCAATATTGTCTGAATAATAATGAATGATAAAAATAATGTTGGTGCTGCTACTGGTATTTCAATGGAGTACGTTTTTGGGAGGTCACATTAAATATGGTTTGGGATGGGTATTAATGACACATGTGATGGCTCTTAAATGCTCGCTTTAATTTGGTTTTGCTCTCTTTTCTTTTTCGTTTCCATGGCATCACAGTAAAAACCCTAAATTTCGGTTTTTTGACAACAACAAAAAAATTTACCGAGTTGTGCCAAATAATTTAATACGAAAATTACAAAGAAAATGTCTGTATTGAACCGCAATCCAGTACATTAAAAAAAATAATTACGGATTACGTTTAATCCGAATGATTTGATTGAATTATTAGATTTGTAGTGTTTCTAGATCAAATTACATTTTCTAATTTTTTTTACAATATTTTATATTTTTTTTGAACATACAATATTTTATATTAAACATTCATGTTAGTCATATATTACCAACTTTTATGACTATTTTATATTTTCCTCTTTTCATATCTGAAAATTTTAAATACTAAAAAACTTTATAACATATATTAAAAAGAAATAATATTTTTTCTATTTATTCATATTATTTTACTAATCTATTTTTTTCTATTAGTTTTTTATTTTTTTCTCTTCTTTTTATTAATTTATTTGATATTTAACTAAAAAAAATGTTATTTATTTTACAAATTAAATAAAAAAATAAGAACCATAGACGTTTTTAGTATAAATATACAAATAAAATGTAAGGGTGCGTTTGTTTGACGGATTTAAATTACAATCTCATAAATGTTATTCCTTGAAATCGTAATCCTAGGAGTTTTATTCCCATCAATTTGTTTGGGCAATAATTAAGGTTCCAAGCAAAAAAATTGAATTTCATTTTATTTACAATTTTAAATTTTTAAAAATATAAAATGTGTTGAAATGATATGAAAGTGGGTAGTTTGAGTTGGTTATTTTTTATTCTCATGAGAATATATAATTCTCACTCTTTGACGTGTGAATAAATAGTTAAAATTTTGTGAATAACTTATATTCCTGAGAATTATTTATTCCAAGGCATTTTTTTCTTTCCCATCTACTAAACAAAGGAATAACTATTTCCAGCCTCAAGTTTCCAGAATTTTTTTTTCTAGGACCAAAACAAACACATCCTAAAGAATAATTGACTTATTAAATGTATGATTTTTTTATATAAAATATTTAATTTTAAATTAAATTTTTTTATTTATAATCTCATACATATAACAAATCAAATGATTGTTAACAGCAACTTGCAATTAAGTTGTTGAGATCCAAACATGTTTGGATTGGTTTATTTGAGTATATTATAAGTGTCGTGTTCCGTTTGAAAGAGTTTATTAGAATAATTTATAGTATTATTAAAAACAATGAATTTATTTTTATAAGTTCTCAAACTTATGAAGAAAATTTAAAATATATATATAAATAATTTAAATTTATTTTATCTTTTGAAAAAATAACTTATACAATTCTTTTCATAAATACTTTCTTTAATAAGTTATAAGCTCTGAATAAAATATTTATTCAAACAGACCCAAGTAAAATATGGAAAAATGACAAGTTACCGTTTCAGTTTTTCTTCAATCTTTTTAAGAGTAGTCTTTTTTTTTTTTTTTTATATCAATTTTGGATTAAGATCAAATTTCATTCATCCAAAAAGAAGAAAGAAAACATAACTATTTTGTCAATCTAAAAATACTTAATTCATTAACAAGTTTATTATATTCATCTCATTAACAAATATATTACACTTGTCTCCTTTAGGAGATGCTTAAATCCCAATCATCTTGTCAAGTTTACAAATAAATATAATTTGGAAATATGTAGCGAAAAAACATGTAGATTGTGTAATATGTAGAATAGATCAAATGGAGAGGTGTCAGACAATCAAGAAAGATCTAAAATTTTATAAGAAGATTTATTAAAAAGATCTTGAAATTAACGATTTAGATAAAAGCATGATCTTAGATAGAACATTATGACGAAGTTGATTCATATAATCGACCATACTTAGTTATTATGGTTGTGAAGTTAGTTAAGAGTGTGTAACTAACTTCTACATGAACAAAATCTGGTACTTAGATGCTACCAGTATAAATAGGAACCTGTGCACAATGTAAAGTTTAATCAATAATAATAACAACTCAAGTGAAGCATAGCTTCGGCAAGAGAATCTTGCACCATCTTCGTCTTTCTTTAACCTCATCCGGAATCATGATTTAAATTAAAGAGTTTGAATCATGGTTCATAATAAGGTTCCAGAGAGATAAAGATGATTGTGCAAGATTCTCTTACTAAAGTTATGCTTCACTTGAATTGTTATTTTTATTGATAAACTTTACATTGTACATGCGTTCCTATTTACACTAGTAGCATCTAAGTGATATGATTTTTTTCATGTAGAAGTTAGCTACACGATCTTAACTAGCCTCGCAACCATAATAAATAACTTTATAACAACACTAACTATCACTTACTGCTCGAACTAACTCATCTCTAACACTTCTTCAATACTCCCCTACAAACTCATGGTGGAGGGAGTGAAGACACCTTGAGTTTGGTCCAAAAATCAGAGCATAATGTAGTAGAGAGTGATTTTGTTAACACATCCACAATCCGAGCATGAGTAGAGTAGTTGCTTCGCTACCACCTTCTCGCGGACAAATTGAATGTCAGGTTCAATTTGCTTCATTATTGCATGAAGTATTAAATTATGAGACAATATTACAACACTAAGATTATCACCTAACAAGGTAGGAACTAAGTAAGGAATGTGAAGTTCAACAAACAATGATTCTAACCATAATACTTATGGAGTCATATGTGCTAGCGCCTGATAATCTTCTTTGATGCTTGGGCGTGCAACTAATGCTTATTTATTCGAGTCACTGGCCCAATCAGAATCGTTGTATGCATGTAGAGAGAATTTGTGATGTGAATTGGTTGTCGAAAGCATTAAACCATGAGTCTCCAAGGGATTGGCCTTAAACTGACAAGCCTTATTGACACAAAACACAATATTTGGTCGAGTCAAGGTGAAATATTGCAATGCTCTAACTGTCGAATGATAAAGAAGTAGACCGAACAAGACATTTGTGCCATTTTTCTTAGTTTGCAAGTGATGACCATATGTGTGTCAACTCCTTTAGCAACAGACATATTTATTTTGGATAACAGATCATGAATATACTTGGTTTATGTAAGCATCATTTGGCACCAAACTACTTTAGTGTAAGCTTGATATGAAGTTTGTTGATTAAGTCATGAATCAACTGAGGAGAGGATCTTGTGATTAGAATGTCATATACATAGACCAGTGCATAGAGTGTGATATTTTGATGATTATACACAAACAGAGAGTGATCACACCGACTTGCGACAAATCCAAATTAAATGAGTGCATGATGTAGCTTTTCATACCGCACATGTGGAGCCTGCTTCATACCATATATTGCTTTTATGAGCTTGCAAACCAGGAGTGGATTGGAATTAATGAAACTAGAAGGTTGGTGCATGTACACCTCTTCATGAAGTTCTCCGTTAAGGATCACATTATTGATGTCAATCTATTGTATCACCCACTTATATGTGATAGCCAAAGTGAGAATAACATGTATGGTTGTTGGCTTGACAACTAGTAAAAAAGCTTCATGGAAGTCAAAACCACGTTGTTAATGAATTCCATTAGCAACCAACCATGTCTTGTATTTTTTTACATTCTCATCTGGATTCTCTTTTACTTTGAAAACCCACCTGCAACCTATGTTCTTTCTATGAGGAGGAAGATTGGTGAGTGCCTATGTGTTAGCCTGAAATTTCGACGTCACTGAGCTCGACAAATAAGAAAAGATTTTAGAGAAATACTTAGTGAAATTTGGATAATTTGAGGAGTATTTCAACATGAACATTCTATCCCAAGAGGTTAAAGTCATGAGCATTTTGACATAGAAAGTTCTAGCCCAAGAAGCCGGAGTCTCTACTATAAAGTTGGTGTTGGGACTTAGTATTTTTTTCTTAAAGATATATATTCAATACTTCGACATCAGTAGCGAATAACAAGTTCAGGATGAATAATTATTTTTTATCTTATCCACGCCAAGAAGAGACGTGGGAGCAAGTCTAAGGCAAGAAGCATGCAGCAAAATACATGTTGATTTCAAAGGTGAGAGTCGTTGCAGATGGTTAGTCATGTATTAGTATAAAATAAGAACTATAACGTTAGGATTCAGGGTGTCAAATTCATTACAAAAACTTAAACACAAAAAGTACCCAAGTGAAAAGTGAGAAACGAGTCAATTGAGCGACTATGTATGATTCTGAACACCACTATTTACATATTTAAGCAAAGATTTTCTTTTACTTTTACTTGTCTTTTTCCAACAATTCGAATTTCCTTGTACTTTTCCTTTTATAAAGATTTCAACCATGTCGAAAACCTTTGCCTTTTCTGCAAATTTACTTTCTTTGTTTCATATAACAAGTTAGAGTCAATTTACATCTTACACAATAATCAAACACACTTTTAAGAGTGTATGCACATATGTCCTAGGATTAACTAGTCGGTCTTGCAAGTAACCCATTTAAAGACTAGCGGTTGTTTACTAAAATTGACGGTAAATAAATTGGCACGCGTAGTGGGACCCTTTGTGCTAAACATTCAAAAAAATTATCATTGAGTGTTCCTTTGTGAATTGTTATTCATGCATAAAAATATTCTCAATACTTGTGTATGCATGCGTTTAAAAAGTGAAAAATCTCTGCCTAAAATGACACGTCCAAATATGGATAACTCTACTTCCAACCAATAAACTAATACTCAAAATGTCGTGGAACACCCGGTCGGATCATCGACTAGAGATGTATTCATTTTAACTTCTATTGGAACACCTTCCCTTGAAGTGAGCATGTGATTGAGGCAAAGAGCACAATAGTAACATCGCTTGATCTTCATCATCGATCTTCACATCAATATTTTCAAGATCAATAATCAGCTTGTTGAACATATCCAACTGCTCAGCCAACACTTTGTCTTCAATCATCTTGAATGAATACAAAGCTTGCTTTAGGTAGAGTCGATTTACCAGCGATTTGGTCATATACAAACTTTCAAGTTTCACCCATAACCCTGATGTCGTCGTCTCCTTTGATACCTGCCAGAGAACCATATCACCAAGGCTCAACAGAATTTCGCTGTGTGCTTTCTCTATCATATGCGTCTTCTCCGTTGCCGTCAATTCTGCATTCATGGCTGCCTCTCCCTTCAACGCTTCCAAGCAACCTTGCTGAACCAGTAGGGCTTTCATCTTCAAGCGCCACAGACCGAAATCATTCACTCCGGTGAACTTTTCAATCTCATACTTTGTTGAAGGCATCTTCTCCATGCTCAACGCACCAATTTGTTGTGAAAAACGATGTCAAGAACAAAATATAATAGGGAATTAGGGAAGATAAGAAGAACACAAGGAATTGGTTATAACTGAGAAGATATGTGCTATTAGAAATATTAACTTGCATATTCTAGCTTCTTGATTGGTTGCACCTTACAAATTTGACTCAGAGAAGTTAGATTTAAATTCCTCAGTTTATAATTTCTAGACTTCATCATGAGATACTTTATCAGAATCATAAGTCAATCATCTTCCTTCTTTACTTAAACAAATTCCCAACGAGATCTTCATGAGAAAGTCAAGGGAGAACTAATCCATTTCTTGAAAACATCTCACACTTTCCAAGAACTCATCTTTAGCAAACAAGGATGTATTGTCTTTTCAGTCGAAGTTTTGAGATACGCATTCAACAAATATTACTCCTTATCTGATGTATCTATCTTATCAATTGATTCTTCATTCTTCTGAAATGAAGATGGAACAACCGTTGGCCATAGTATTTCTTCACACAGCATACGGGGCTCTGATACCAATTGGTTGAACTTGATAAACATCAGAAGGAAGAACATCTTCATCTTGGATCTTCTTAGAACATTTCGGACAACAACCCATGTTCTTTTTTCTTCAATGATCATTTTAAATCACAATAATCATATTGTGGATTTTTATTTGATAAAGATCTATGATTATATTGTAACTAACAACATGATGCAAAAGCCACACGGAGACAGTTGTTCTTGTTGTTGTTATAGTGGCTGATGGTTTGGTTGTGTTCCAGTGACTGCAGCACTAGTACCAATACCAACAACTTTTTTCTTCAAATCATCTTCATCTTAAATAGCCAAGGGAAATAGACTCGTTGAAAAATAGCTGTTGAGGACCAGCTAGCTATGGATGAAGATTCGTTACACAATGATGTTGAGTAGTACAGCCACATCAGTGTTTTTTCGTAATTCACGCTGATGGAGAGATATTGGTATAAAGCGTTTATGTACTTTGTACTTTAACATTCCTAACGGTAACATTTGTCTTCTCAATTTAAGAGGCTTCTGATGGTAGATATTTAAAGCACGAGTGGAAGAAAGACATCATCTCATGATCAGGGCTTCAGTCTTAGGAATTTGTCCACTTCGGAACCTTGTCCTTGAAGCTACAACCCTTATCTTGAGAACTCATTCTTCAGAGTCTTCAGAACCGCGTCTTGAGAGCCTTCAACACTAGGTCTTTAGAATTCTTTGTTATCAGAAACCAAATCTTCATAACTTCAATCTTCAGAACCTTCATTCTTCAGAATCTTCAACACTTGTTCCTTCTGAAGATTATACGTTCAAAATCTCCATTGGCTTCCAAATCAGAATCACTTTTCAGGATAGAGTCTATAGGATCATTGCAACAACAATATTAGATGTCCTAAGATCTTTTCGTTTCTAATCAGATACAGAAGCATACCTGTTTCTCCAAAATGTTTGCGACTTGTGTTACACATAGTAACTTGCATATGGTCTTTAGTATTCATCTTAATGGTGTCTGTTTAATCTGATAACTTTGATGAACATAGTCTAGCACATAACACATGCAAATGTTTCTTTCACAAATACTCCATTGTTATCATCAAAACACAAAGACGTAATTCAAAACCAAAGCTTGTTCTTACAACTCCTTCCTCAGTCCATACAGAGTTGGAACCAACTAGAGAGTGTTTTTTGAGCAATTCTACATGAGCCAGTAGAAAATAAGCCTTAAGGAACTGGTCAATGTTAGGCGTAAAATGCTCGAGTCAATTGATGATTATCTGAATAGGTTCAGACTTCTTAAGGCAAGATGTTTTACATAAGTCCCTGAACATGATTTGTTCAAAATGAACACATGATTTACGCACTTAATACCTCAGGGACATGACACAATTGGCAGACAAGATTCACCAAGTTGAACGCTTAAAAGCTGAGAAGGCCAAATCAAATAAGTACAACAAAAAAGAAAATGTCTCATATGTAGAAACAAAATGGTTATCTATCAGATTTAGTTGAAGAATACATCGATGAGAGCAAAGTCCATGAGGCAGAACTAAAGCCGGAACCTCCATATGTCTGTAAGTTATTAAAACCATGTAATGAGAAAAACCCTGTCGAGTTTAGCAAAAATGGAAAATTCAATACTAAGATATATACTTTTGATATAACAAAATGTGAAGAGATTTTTGATCTGTTGGTTACTGATAGGTAAATTATAGTGCCTTCGGGCATAAAAACTCCTCCATTAGAGCAATCATTATGAATGACCTCATGGGTTTAGTGAGCCAAAATTGCGAGGTTTATAGTTTGGTAGCACATGCAACACACATAGCCCATGGGGGACCTATTTAAACATTATTATTGCTTTTATGTATTATTTGTATATTATGTGTAATATTACTCAGACATTTACATAACAATGTTTATTATATAACATTTTGTCATTCCCCTAGATGCATGGTGATCATAACTTAACATTTGACAAACGATTGCATAATTTAAGAAAAAGATGATAATAAATAAAAAAACATAAACACTACCAGATGATTATGGACGTTTCAACATCTGGATTAGGTCGTCCACCGATCTAGAAATTGTCACATCAAACTTCAGTTCCTTAGTCATCCTACAGTCATATGATTTCCATATAACTTTCAAATCTTCATCGGTCTTCAACTCAATAAGGTTGTAGTTCACCCTTCCGTTGGTATTAATCCAATCTTCACAAAAATCGATATTTCTCACCTTTTCTGTTACCCGTATCAAGCAACAAATTCTTCAACTTAAATATCAAGACGGTGATACATGTGCTCTCTGTCGGAACCTGAAACTCTATGGGAGTTTTCTCTTTGTTGAAGTACACCTCTGCCTTAGACGAATACTGAGGAAGAGACATTTTAAAATGTTATTTTGAGCAATACCCCATGACCCATATTTATACAACTTTTGAGTTATTTTGGACCACACAATATAGTCGGTACAATCGTAGCTGTCTAAAAGTATCGGTAAAATCGTAGTCAGTCAATTGCGAGCTTTTTTATAACAACCAGATTTTTCAAGCATGAGCTAAATATTCGGTAATTGCCATATTAAAAAAACGGTATCACGCAAAAATTTCGAATATTTGTAAAAATTCGGTGCACCGAATATTTCGCATACACTACCAGATATTTGTAAAACTGTATTTTTTGATTCAATTACCGAATTTTTCGTCCGATTTTTTCCTTCACTTACCCCAGGGCAACTTAGACATTATTGAAATATGGGGGGTGATAGGTTTAAAAATAAGGATGGCTGGAAGATGAAAATTTTACTTCCTACCCCTACACTTGCCTTCCTACCCCTATAATTTTTTAAAAATGCCAATTTTACCCTCAAACTATAATAACCATTTTACTTTTTACCATTTTACCAAAAAGTCAAAAAAAATTGAAATATGCACCCCTACGCGCATCAAAAACAGAACACTTAAGGTAAGAATTCCGGTTTACAAAGATACAAACCGGAACACCTCTATAAAGAGTTCCGGTTCATTTTTTTTACCCGGAATACATTTCAAAACTCTTCCGGTACTTCTAAAGCCAAACCGGAACAAATCTCAAAACAGTTCCGGTTAAACTGATACCAAACCGGAACAGTTGGGGAAAGTGTTCCGGTGTACATGGTTACAAACCGGAACAGTTTGGAAATGTGTTCCGGAATGTTTTTTTTTGATTTTTTGTAATTTTTTTTCAGGTATGGAAGTTCCGCTCCAAATTTGTCGAAAAAATGATACAACTATAGATACCACTGATGCTTTCACAACTTCAGAGAGATTTGTCACACGGGAAGAAGTTATCCGTTGGGTTAAAGAGACTGGAATTAACAATAAAGTGACCGTTATTATCACGCGTTCAGACACCGAAACAGGCAAAAGAGGAAGAAGTAACAAAGTGATATTTGGGTGCGATAAAGGTGGAAAATATAAGGATAAAAGTGAGACTCAAAGTGCTACTAAGAGATGTGGATGTCCATTCAAAATCAGATCGACTCCGGCAAAAGATGGGTCTGGATGGAAGGTTGATGTAAAGTGTGGAGTTCATAATCATGGTTTACCAGATAGATTAGAAGGTCATTCATTTGTTGGTAGGTTGACAACCAATGAGAAGTAGCATGTTGCTGATTTGACAAAGAGACATGTTTCGTCTAGACACATATTGATTTCCTTGCAAGAGCGAGATCCTGAGAACGTCACTCGGATCACGCAAATATACAAGCATAAAAGTGTGATTGAAGCGGAGATAAGAGGTCCAAGAAGTGAGATACAACATTTGCTTAAGCTTATAGAGGAGGCGAACTATGTTTATTGGAGTAGGAAACGGGATGATTGTGAAGTTGTGAGAGATATTTTTTGGGCTCATCCAGATTCGGTAAAGTTGCTGAATCTTTTTCCTACTGTCTTGATTATGGACGCCACTTATAAGACCAACAAATATAGACAACCTCTGTTTGAAATAGTTGGTATGACATCGACCGAGTTGACATTTGCGATTGCATTTGCTTATATGGAGTGCGAGCAGACAGAGAGTTATATTTGGGTCTTGGATAAGCTGAAGCAATTGTTTGTGAAGAAAGATGTGGTTCCACAAGTGATTTTGACGGATAGAGATCTTGCTTTGATGAAAGCAGTTGAAGTTGTTTTTCCTACGACGCATAACTTGCTATGTCGTTTTCATATTAACAAAAATGTTGGGATGAAATGCAAGGAATATGTGATGAAAGACATGCAAGAGACAATAGGCACATTGTGAAAAGATGTTGTATGGGCTAGTAATGAGGTTGAGTATGGTGTACGGTTGCAATATCTTGAACAAGCATGATTTGCTTGTAATGACTTCCTCGATTACGTGAAGAACACTTGGTTGATCCCACATAGGCAAAGATTTGTAGGCGCATGGATTAATCGAGTGCTTCATTTTGGTAACACCACGACAAATCGGTATGTCATAATTCTTAAAAAATTTATTATGTATTAATTTTTAAATTATTATTTTTTTATACTTTCGTTGTTTATTTTAGGGTTGAATCTGCACATTGGAAGCTAAAGCAGATGATAGGAAACAGCCTTGGTGACATGGTCAAAGTTTGGGAAGCTATGAATTCTAACCTAAAAATCCAAATAGGTAACATTCGAGCTTCGTTTCAAAAAAAATTTTATGAGGTTGAGCACGCACACATTAGTCCATTTTATGATAATTTGCGTGGTTCAGTATCGAGAGCTGCTTTGAGACGCATTGCAGAAGAGTTATTGAGGCTTGATTATGTGTTAAATAGTAGGGAAATATGTGGTTGTACTATGAGAACAAGTTATGGGCTACCTTGTGCTTGTGAAATGGGAAGATTGATTGTTGTTGGAACCCCATTACAAATAGAAAGTGTTCATCTTCAATGGAGGATACTATCTATGGAAGGTGACTTGCCTTTAGACGAGGAAGCTGGTTCGGAGGTTGATATGAGTAATGCAATTGATGAATTGTGGAGAAGGTTTAAATCACTAGATGTTGTTGGAAAAATAGCATTGAAAAGTAGAGTTTGTGAAATTGCATATCCCACAACAACTTCATTGTGTCCACCACCTGAGAAAATAAAAACTAAAGGCGGAGTGAAGAGGAAAGGGAAGAAACCAGTTGGGTATGATGTTTATAGGGATCCTTTAGGTTTTGAGTATGCTGATCAGGCGTCTCAATCTTCACAAAAACAATGGCAAGCATCACAAACTTCCAGGAAGCAATCACAGTCAAAGAAGCAATCACAATCAAAGAACCAGGATTTCACTCTTCAGTTTCCTTGTCATATTAGGCCATATATTACCGAGATAGTTAATGTTATAGTAGATGGTAATTGTGGATTTAGAGCCATTGCATCGTGGCATGGGTATAGTGAGGATGGTTGGGTAATGGTTCGTCGTGACTTGGACCAGGAATTAAGAGAAAAGAAGGCTTCCCACTGCCACCCGTCACGTTAGATTGGAGGAAGTTTCGTCTTCAAGTGGCGACATCTTGGATGTTAGGATTTGCTGGACGTCTTCAACATTGGCACCATCTTACGCCTATGTTACCATCAAGTGTTAATTTAGATTAAGTGACTTTTATTTATATGTAACATTTTAACTAAAAACGTCTTAGAAGAATTTTTTATTTTATTTACATCTTATAAGTTTTTAAACATAGAACAAAGAGCACTAACATAGAACGTAGAACATTAAAACATGATAACAATAACATAGAACATTAACATAGAAACATGATAACATAAAACATAGAACATAGAACATTAAAACATGATAACAATAACATTAGATAATACAACATAGAACATAAAGCATTAGACTCTTGCAGACGATTCTGGACGCACCAGCATCTTCAAAACATCCTCAGCAGACCTTGTTAGGTTCACCTCAAACTCGATCGGTCCCTTAGTTATCTTACGGCGGTGTGATTTCCACATGTCTTTCATATCATCATCGCACTTCAACTCCACAACATTATAACTTATCCTTCCATCAACGTCCATGCTCCAGTTTTCACGGTACGAGATTTTACTCACAAGTCGGTTATCAGTTTCTGGCAATGCTTCATTCACCCAACTTTTCAGTGCCTCAAGTCTCTCGCAATCATTAGGTATTGGAAGCTTCATGGGATCCTTAGTTCCAGTATAGTAAACAATTGTGTCAACCATAAAATATAAAATAGAGTACAATCATAGTCAATGCTCATGGGAGATGCGTAACACCTCAAATAAATCAGCATATGTGACATCATCCTCCTCTGCCTCTACCTGCCGGAGATAACGGTGAACCAATGTGGAGCAACGAGCCCAATTCGGATCAGCTGGTCCTGCATCAAAGACAGGAACTGGAACCTCTCTACGTGCACTAGGTGGGGGCGGCACCACCTGAGGATGCGACACGCGGTAATACCACTCTAAATATCGATCAACCGTCTCATGAGGGTATCCCACTGGCTCGGTATCTCTAATCACATCTGACACGCTCTGGACATAGGCAATCCACTCCTCAGCAATCTCATCATTGCTGAGCGTATCAGCAGGAGGTACAGGCGGAATATACTGGCGATAACCAAACTGCCGAAGACACCTGTCAGGTAAGTATAGCACATGTAACTCACCCCAAACAAGAAAACCTCTGTACAGAGATAGCTCGTTAAAAGCTCGATGAGGTCTATGATCCTCGAATGGGCGCCATATGACATCTATAGGTGTCAGCTGGTCCAATATCGGTCTATACGCATCCACCTTGATGGCTCCTTGCCTGTAGGACCATCTCATCGCCCGCGGAAGCCCAAAGTTCTCAGATGGCCGCCAGTTTTCTCCTTTCCTTCCCAGTGTAGGAAAGTACTCATGTATCCAACACTGTTAACAAATAAATTAAATCATATACATTAATATATATATATATATATATATATATATATATATATATATATATATATATATTAAATAAGATAAATAATAATAGGCTTAAATGCACCCCTGGTCCCTGTAAGTTAGCGAGTTTTTGATTTTCGTCCCTGTAAGTTTTTTTTGTTGGTATGAGTCCCTATATCTTACTTTTTGCTTGCGGTTTAGTCCCTAAAGCCAAAATCCGCAGGAAAATCTGCAAGTTTTCCTAGGAATTTTCCTGCGGATTTTAATTTTAGGGACTAAAACAAACGCGAAAGTGAAATATAGGGACTCAGACCCAGAAAAAAAAACTTACAGGGACGAAAATAAAAAACTCGCTAACTTACAGGGACCAAAGGTGCATTTAAGCCATAATAATATATGAATTAACATATAATTAATTAAAAATAACATAAATACCTGTAGCAGAGTAGAATATCCACCGAGCTGCTTGCAACTAAACATAGATGCATCCCTAAGGTGGCGATAAAGAGTGGCCAGTGCAGCAGATGCCCAACTGTAGGAACTGAGCCCACGTAGGTCTCTAAACAGTGGCAAATACCGGGCCTCAACCAAAGTAAATGTCTTATCTGCAAAAATAGTAGAACCTACCAACATCATCAGATATGCCCTGGTCGCGAAGGTCCAACTACCGGCAGCACGGTACTCCACAAATCTGTCATACAACCACTGCAGTGAGTAATAAGCTCCCCTACATGAACGCACATGTACAGCCATGGCATGTCTATCCACTCCCAATAACTCGCAGCCAAGATTAACAACCACCTCCTCTGTGACATGCTCATTAGGATACCAGAATATACCCCCGATAGGCAAATGCAGCAGGCAGGAAACATCATCTAATGTAATCGTCATCTCACCAAATGGCATGTGAAATGACGATGTCACAACATGCCACCTCTCCACAAATGCTGAGACGAGGTTAACGTCTATCTTGGTCAGGCTAGTTCTCTGAAGAGAAGCCAGACCTGACCCACTCACGATATCCTCAATCTCTGGTGGGAGCATCTGAGACACTCTGTCCTGGAGCTTCGTCCCATGACCTGCGACTTTAAGCTCCTTTTTAGGACCTCTTTCGTGAAAATTAATAAAGAAATCACATTAGATTATATAATAAAGAATTCTTTTTAAAATTAATTAATTAATTTTACTTAATTAATTAATTTTACTTACCTCTCCGTACCATAAACGGCGAGCAACGTGGTTTTGGTATCGAACAAGTAAAGATAAATCTGATGGTCCACCAGGATATCCAACTGGCTGCGGTGGTGGCTGTGCTGGCTCTTGTGGTGGGTTTGAGGGACCAGCTTCGTCGAGGCGGCGGCGGGTATGTGGCCTCCTGTCTGGTCCTAATGTACGCATTTTCATGTAAAAAAAAATTTAAAAAAAAACAAAAAAAAACAAAACCGGAACAGTTCCTAAAAGGGTTCCGGTTCCTATTGCAAACAAACCGGAACAGTTCCTAAAAGGCATCCGGTGTAGATGGCAACAAACCGGAACAACTTTCAAAAGCATTCCGGTGTGAAAGGAAACAAACCGGAAGCGTTGAAAAAAGCGTTCCGGTGAAAAATTCTCTAAACCAGAACAGTTTCCAAATGCGTTCCGGTAATGAATTTATAAACCGGATCACTTACCAAATGTGTTCCGGTTTGAGGGGTTTGTGAACCGGAAGAGATCTCTGATGTGTTCCGGTTTGTGTTTCGTAGAGAGAAAGGAGAGTGTATGCTTCAGAACTGCTTCAAAAGCAGTAAAAAGTTGAAAATGAAAAAAAAAAAATTGACTTATTTATATGAGGGTAATTTCGTCCAAAAAATTTGATTTTAGGGGTATACAGGCAATTGTAGGGGTAGGAAGTAAATTTTTCCTGGAAGATTCGGTAGAGAAGGCCCAATAATTTGGCCCAAGACATTCCAAAATGAACAAAACAAAAAAAAACCCGAAACCTAATTTTCGTTTTCATTCCTATATACACAATAAACCATCCTCGCCGCCACAAAAAAGGGGTGAAACTCTAGAACACAGAAAATCCACAATGAAGTTCAACCCTAGGGTTTCCAGTAGCCGTCGCAAGAGCCGCAAGGCTCATTTCACAGCCCCATCAAGCGTGCGACGCGTGTTGATGAGCGCACCCCTCTCCGGTGACCTCCGATCGAAGTACAACGTCCGATCATTGCCCGTCCGTAAAGACGACGAGGTGCAGGTTGTTAGAGGAACCTTCAAGGGACGCGAGGGGAAGGTGGTTCAAGTTTATCGCCGGAAATGGGTGATTCACATCGAACGTATTACTCGTGAGAAGGTTAACGGTTCAACTGTTAATGTTGGTGTTAACCCTTCGAAAGTTGTTATCACTAAGCTGAGATTGGATAAGGATAGGAAGTCTTTGCTTGATCGGAAGGCTAAGGGTCGTGCTGCTGCGGATAAGGAAAAGGGTACTAAGTTTGCTCCTGAAGACATTATGCAAACAATTGATTAGTTTCTCTGTTTGTGTTTTTCTTTATGATCATATTGTTACTTGTAGAACTTGGTTTTGTTTATGTTCTGTGGTTTAAATCTGAGAGATTTCAGAATTTTGAGAAATTTATGTTTTGTTTTATTTAATGAAATGTTTAACATTATTGCTACAATGTTTGTTGGTTTTCTGTTTTGTTTATATGTTTATTTACCCAACTTCATTTGTATTTAGATTGTCAAGTGTAGTTCCTTTGCATTTAGTGGTAGAGCTTAGATTATTGAATTTAGTTCATGTTACTCGTTAGGAGGTGAGGCTAGGTTGTTGAATTTGAATAATTTTAGGGGCAGAGCTAACCGGAATTGTCTTATGCTTGTGTTTTTAGTTTAACAAAATTTTCAAGATTTAGGGGCAGAGCTAACCAGAATCAAGCTATGTTTTTAGTTATACAAAGTTTTCTAAGTTCTACTCTGGTGAGATAGAGCCTTGGCGTCATGGATTGGGCGGCCACTGCAATGTTTTAGGCCAGCAAGCTGTTTCCTGAACGTGTGGCGCTTGATGCTGAGGATATTGTGTACACGAGTCTAAACAGGTAGTTAGACTTTATAGTAGGGAACTGGGGTTCTTTATGGACACTTGTTTTGATTTATCTATTCGAATCATGGTCTTCTGTCTGTGCTAGAAAGGCAGGTTTATATTGTCCTAGGAAGAATCTAGTTACGTTTCAAGTTAGAGATTTTTGTTCTATAAAAGGTTGCTATTAGTTTGCACACTGAAATTCTACGCTGTGAATTGCTGTTTGATATAGTGCCTTGGTATAGTGGACCTGTACTGCAATTTATTATGCCAGCAAGCTGCCTTCGGCAAGTATGGTGTTTGCTGCGGCGAATTTTGCCAATATCTTGATGATGTTAGAACTTTGATGACTGCATTTATGTTTTTAAATGTTTGAAATGGTTAAATTACCCCCTTAATTCATTCTTAAGAAATGTTCCTATCACTGGCTTCTGTCTGTGCTATAGAGACAAGTTTTGTATATTTGATATGATATGTCTTGAGTTAAAGTTTACATAACTTGTTATTTCATCTTAATGCATAACCGAGCTGTAATTGTAGATGTATTTTGTGTATTTGCTGTTGCTTATAGTACTCATTACCGAAGTTTGCATTTAGTTATTTTTATTGCAACTTGGAACTTCAATATTGTTTACTTCTACTTTTTCATTTTGTATGGCTATTGCTTGTTTGTATGTCTAATTTTGATATTGAATAGAAAAGTTCTAATTTTGACACTGAAATTCTACGCTGTGAATTGCTGTTTGATATAGTGCCTTGGTATAGTGGACCTGTACTGCAATTTATTATGCCAGCAAGCTGCCTTCGGCAAGTATGGTGTTTGCTGCGGCGAATTTTGCCAATATCTTGATGATGTTAGAACTTTGATGACTGCATTTATGTTTTTAAATGTTTGAAATGGTTAAATTACCCCCTTAATTCATTCTTAAGAAATGTTCCTATCACTGGCTTCTGTCTGTGCTATAGAGACAAGTTTTGTATATTTGATATGATATGTCTTGAGTTAAAGTTTACATAACTTGTTATTTCATCTTAATGCATAACCGAGCTGTAATTGTAGATGTATTTTGTGTATTTGCTGTTGCTTATAGTACTCATTACCGAAGTTTGCATTTAGTTATTTTTATTGCAACTTGGAACTTCAATATTGTTTACTTCTACTTTTTCATTTTGTATGGCTATTGCTTGTTTGTATGTCTAATTTTGATATTGAATAGAAAAGTTCTAATTTTGACACTGAAATTCTACGCTGTGAATTGCTGTTTGATATAGTGCCTTGGTATAGTGGACCTGTACTGCAATTTATTATGCCAGCAAGCTGCCTTCGGCAAGTATGGTGTTTGCTGCGGCGAATTTTGCCAATATCTTGATGATGTTAGAACTTTGATGACTGCATTTATGTTTTTAAATGTTTGAAATGGTTAAATTACCCCCTTAATTCATTCTTAAGAAATGTTCCTATCACTGGCTTCTGTCTGTGCTATAGAGACAAGTTTTGTATATTTGATATGATATGTCTTGAGTTAAAGTTTACATAACTTGTTATTTCATCTTAATGCATAACCGAGCTGTAATTGTAGATGTATTTTGTGTATTTGCTGTTGCTTATAGTACTCATTACCGAAGTTTGCATTTAGTTATTTTTATTGCAACTTGGAACTTCAATATTGTTTACTTCTACTTTTTCATTTTGTATGGCTATTGCTTGTTTGTATGTCTAATTTTGATATTGAATAGAAAAGTTCTAATTTTGACACTGAAATTCTACGCTGTGAATTGCTGTTTGATATAGTGCCTTGGTATAGTGGACCTGTACTGCAATTTATTATGCCAGCAAGCTGCCTTCGGCAAGTATGGTGTTTGCTGCGGCGAATTTTGCCAATATCTTGATGATGTTAGAACTTTGATGACTGCATTTATGTTTTTAAATGTTTGAAATGGTTAAATTACCCCCTTAATTCATTCTTAAGAAATGTTCCTATCACTGGCTTCTGTCTGTGCTATAGAGACAAGTTTTGTATATTTGATATGATATGTCTTGAGTTAAAGTTTACATAACTTGTTATTTCATCTTAATGCATAACCGAGCTGTAATTGTAGATGTATTTTGTGTATTTGCTGTTGCTTATAGTACTCATTACCGAAGTTTGCATTTAGTTATTTTTATTGCAACTTGGAACTTCAATATTGTTTACTTCTACTTTTTCATTTTGTATGGCTATTGCTTGTTTGTATGTCTAATTTTGATATTGAATAGAAAAGTTCTAATTTTGACACTGAAATTCTACGCTGTGAATTGCTGTTTGATATAGTGCCTTGGTATAGTGGACCTGTACTGCAATTTATTATGCCAGCAAGCTGCCTTCGGCAAGTATGGTGTTTGCTGCGGCGAATTTTGCCAATATCTTGATGATGTTAGAACTTTGATGACTGCATTTATGTTTTTAAATGTTTGAAATGGTTAAATTACCCCCTTAATTCATTCTTAAGAAATGTTCCTATCACTGGCTTCTGTCTGTGCTATAGAGACAAGTTTTGTATATTTGATATGATATGTCTTGAGTTAAAGTTTACATAACTTGTTATTTCATCTTAATGCATAACCGAGCTGTAATTGTAGTTGTATTTTGTGTATTTGCTGTTGCTTGTAGAACTCATTTTGGTTGTGCCAACCCTTACTATTAGTTACCAAAATTTGCATTTAGTTATTTTTATTGCAACTTGGAATTTCAATATTGTTTACTTGCAATCTTTCTATTTTTGATATTGAATGGAAAAGTTATATTATGATATTGAAAAAGCTTTCCCCTGTTCTTGTGTATAGCTATTGCTTGTTTGTATGTCTAATTTTGATATTGAATGGAAAAGTTATATTATGATAGTTAAAAAAAAGTTGAGCCAATTTTTCGCACTAGTTTGGAAGCCAATTTGTATGAGCAGGGTTTGTTTCTGAAGAAAATTGAACCAAACCACTGTTTCTTGGTAATCGTGAAGTAGTTTTATTCCTGATCTCTAGCAGTTTCAACATGATTGTGGACAAGTTATTATGTAGTTCGGTTCAATAGTGGTCCAATTCGTACACTCTTGGTAGTTCTGTTCGGAAACTCTCAGACTAGGGATTTTGCAGTTATTTTGAACGATGGACTATGTATGAGATGGATATATAGATTGATTATTTTGAATTTCATTTTAATTTCCTTTATCTTTCCACTAGTTTAAGAAAGATATTCATAGATAGAGTTGCGATGAATATAGATAGATTATTTTGAACTTCATTTTATGGATATAGGTAGATTATTTTGAACTTCATTTTAATTTCTCTTATGGCTCCACTAGTATAAAAAAACCATAAATAGAGTTGCATGGATCATAGATCCTCAAGAACTATGTACCCACTTTAATGGAAAAATATGAAGGTATAAGAAAAAACAGAACAACGATGAGAGCATCGAGAAAGATATAGAAATTGTACTGACTTCATTTATTTACATTTATTTACTGTCTATTTATGAAAGATATAAATATAAATGATAAATTTATTTATTAATGGATTTTACTTATTAAATTAGAGAAATTTATTTATCACATTCACTTGTACCTATCTCTCTTTTGAATCTAATAGATAAAAACGTATTATTCAAGCCACATAATCTCATACTCCTAACCAAAATAAGTGGAAAGACACTCAAGAATAAAAATAGAAATGTTTATCTATTTGACAAGTTTTGAGCTGTCATTCTGTTCATGCAAACAATAAATTATAAGTCTATGTATTCAATAATTTATGTTCTAATATAAATGTGAATGATAGCCGTGCATATGAGCGGTGTAAGCAAGAAAAGAAGGATGTGGAAATTACAAAGTGTTTAGAGGAATCTATTTGTTTCGATGAAAAAAGGATATGGATGAAGCAATAGTGGAAGGAAGATTAGAGTCATTTGTTATGTAGTTTTAAGTGTTATGTGAAATTATTTACAGGTAAATGAATAGTATTATAAATATTATGAATTGTTAACTTTATAAAAAAATAATACTATAAGTCTTTAGACCTATAAATAAGTGTTTTTACAAAACTATAGGCAGAAACCACTTTGAGCAAGCTTCTTTCAAGAAATATATGTTAATCAACGGCGCACACATGTTTCAACCAATAAAAAAGAGAAATTCTTATTCCACCTCATGCTAAAAAAAAAATCTTATGCAATTCCTAAAATGTCTCTCTAAAACCAAAAATATATTTTTGATGCGCACCATTTCTGTTTAAATTTGATTGAAAATCGGAAGTATATTTGCGGTTTCAAACCGAAAATATATTTCCGATTTATTCTGTAACCTAAACCAGAACAAAACCATTTTCCATTTTTATATATTTACAGTTCATTTGCACGTAATATGACTACCAGTACAATTAGGAGAAAAAGTCATAAATTATAGAATAACAAAACGCTACAGAACCAGAACTAATATATATATATATATATATATATATATATATATATATATATATATATATATATATATATATATATATATATATATATATATATATATATATATATATATATATATATATATATATATATATATATATATATATATATTTTGTTGCAGTGCGAGATACAAAAATGTAATCCAAACTGAATAACAAAAAGTACAATTAACAAAAAAAGTAACAAAAACTATTGGGTATGGCGGATGATGAGTCTGCTTGTGATCCTCGAGGCGTCCCTCGCTGCCTCCTATAAAGCATAACATCTTGGGCCTCTGCCATGATGGCATCTAGAGTCCGTCTAACATCGGATCATCAGGAAAGGAACCGCGCTCAATACTCTCCCACGCAAGCTCCATGATACGACGACACCTGGGCAACATGTCAGTCGCATGATCGGCCCTAGCCTGCTCCTCTAGCATCTCCTGATGAACTGGCCTCGGTGGGTTCCCTGGAACAAGTGATATCATGTATGGATGGGACACCCGAAAGAACCATAACTGTAACCGGACTCGTAACTCTAGTCGCATATAGCTACGGTAGCTTTAGCCTCCTCAAGAACAAGATGATTATCAAAATCATCAAAAATCTCATTCATATCCCTCCGTCTCACCGTCGGAGGAGCAACTATAGTAGGAAGTCGGAGAATAGTTTTGGTGAACTCGAACTGACGCATCAACCGCTCAAGCATATAGACAATCGTCCAGCGAATCCCACAAGCCAACCAACCCGTAAACAGTGACACCTCGTCAAATGATATCGTCTTACACTGGTCGGCCTATGACGAGAAGTGTACGCCTTCATGGACCAGACAGTCAATGTACAATAGAAAAGGATCTTCCGCCTGGTTCCCTCGGAGGGGGTCGTATGCGCAGCCATGCGGCTTATCTTCAGTATAGCCGGCCGCAAGTGACCCACCCGAGATACGGGGGAAGTGTTGTAGGATCCATCCCTGAAATAAGAAAATCAAAATAGTTAGTTTCCCGAATCAAAATAATTAAACAGTGAGAGTAATCAGTGAAACACCGGAAGATGAAGCTGGTGCATCTGGTACGACCTGTCCAGATACAGAAGGAGGCTGGGATGCATGACTCCTTTCTCTTCACACAGAAGCGTGTTGTGCCTCAATCGAGATGCTTTGTCAGTCATTGCTCCTGTAGAAGCACGAAAAAAAATGTTAACTCAAGGACCAATGTTGAAAAACAAACTTGAAAAAACATAAGGTAAAAAATCGGAAAAATAATTTCGGTTTTGTTTTTCATAAAAACCAAAAATATACTTTCGGGTTCTTCTGCGACTTCAGATGTGCGAAAATGGCACCTCACCCTCACATAAGAGCTCAATTAAATAGTCATTGATAATTGCAAATGCATGTTTAACACGTTTTAATTGATTTATAATGTTCAAAACAAGCGACAAATATCTAATTTCTAACCTAAAACACAAATTTAAGTGGATTATACATAAACTTAAAAAATTTCAAAATCAGCCTACTTGATTGATTGTTGTTGTTTTGGGTTGTTTAATTGTTGTTAGATGCTTGATTCAGTGATGTTTGATGCTTTAGACGACTTCAGTTGCAAATGCGGTGGGTTTTGTGAAAATGAAATTGAGACAGTTGTTGTGTGTGTTTTTGTGTTTGAAACTGTAATGGAAGGGAAAGAGGCAGCGCGCCTTTTAGGTGCCACACAAACCGGAAATTACTTCCGGTTGCATACCTTAGTTATATTTCCGGTTTATTCCAACATTAATGTCAAAATTGGTGCGTACCGAAAATATACTTCCGATTTTAAGGGACATTTAAGAAATTTCGCTAAAAAAGTAAGTGTTTAAAAGAGTGTCCATAACATTCCTGTTTAGCTTAACACTTTTTGTATTTTATTCTTTGTTTTCTTGGATCACAACTACTAACAATAAAATTATATTTCCACTTATTTAAGAATCATTGAAATACATCCCAAATGTCGGTTAATTATTTCATTTAAAGTTAAAAAATCCGACTTAGGAGAAATCATAACCATATATAACTATTTTATTTACTTACCATTTATTAGGTGTTATAATGCCTTTGATGTCCAAATTAAAATATATTTAATGTAATGAAAAATAATAATAAATATAAAACACTTAGATATTATTGAAGAAGATGGAAATTACAAAAAAAAAAAAAGTATTTTAATAGATTCAACTTTATTTTAAAAAATACAAAAAAAAAATAGATTTAACTAAAAATATAAATATGAAGGGAAAAGAGAAAATTAGAGGAATATTGAAGAGATTTAATCAAACGAATAATATTATATACAATGAGAAACTAATTAATAAATAATAACAGATGTCTAATGAAGTACTTGTATATAATTATTAAATAAAAAAACTCATGAAACTCAAGAAATATAAGAAAAAATTAACAGAGAAATAAAATAAGTTATATTGATATATGAGCGATTCAAGTATTACTAATTAAGTCAACTTTTCAATAAGGAATAAAATTCTTTTCAAGAAGGAATAAAATTCTTTATTTGAGCTAATAAAAGATGATAGATGATAAAATTACAGAGACAGGATAAAATACTCGGAAAATGGGTTGGATGGAAGTTTTTAGATACCCATCAATTAAGGTTGCAGTACAATGAAATTTAACACTTTTTAAAAGATAATACGTCTTTAACCAGTATAAAATATTAATTTTGATTTTAGTCTCTGAATTTTACTAGTCCTCACCTTTTCATTAAAATAGATGCTTTTAGTTAGCCCATCATTTCATAAAAAAGAGTGATTTTTAGTCTCTAATGTTTATATAGTATGGACTGAAAATGGACTATATTTATTCGCTAAACTTGAAAGAACCTTAATTTTATAGAAACTCAATTACATTTAACCATCTCTAAGTATCTAATACTAAAAATTGAAAATTCAGACATGTACATAAACTATCCAATGTGTGTAAAAAAGCATGTGACAGAAAATATGGAAAATAGAACTTTGAGCAAAGCATAGTTGATAAGAATCCTCCAAGAGAACAAGACTTCCATATATCAGAATGTCTACTACAGTGTACGTAGAAAATTTAAGAAAAAATGGGAAACAGAAGCAATACGTGGATTCAAGTTATTGAGATGATTCATCCGTTTAGAAAGAACCTAGAAACGCTCATCTGTGGAACTTATTATTCTGCCCTCCCTTCAAGAGCCACCAAAAAAATATTGAATAGAGTTTTGATTTCAATCACACGTTTCAAAAATAAGGGAAAACTTCAAGGTTTGAGATCAATGGCCAAACCAAACTTGGGATTTTTATCCAGGGCCTTGGTATCAACCTCACCAGAAATAGTCAGTACTGACTTGGGGAAAATCTCGTGCTGTAGCAGGCCCCCAAGTTTTCCATAATTGTTGAACCTTACTTTGGCCTGTGTAAGAGGGTCAATAGCAAAAGACCCGCCAACCGTAATAGTATTCTGATTTGCTGAGAACTTTCTTGTAATATCCACAACAGCTGCACTCTTCTTGAATTGGTCTAAATGGTGGACGTACGATACTTTAATGCTGTCACCCTTGTCGCCACTGATACAAAATAACATGTTCAATTTCAATTTGACGTTCGTATGAGCTAATAGTGCAAGAGATTTGTAACATAAATCTGAGTAAAACAAAATCTTACATGATTACTGCTGCAGATGAATCGGCTTTCGTGAAACTAATCCCAGTGTTGTATTTAGTAAAATGACCAGATTTAGTATCATAGCCTGCCTCAGCACCAAATGCGGCGGTTGGGGTACCGAAAGTGGCAGAAACATCAAAGATAGGGGATTGCTTGAGTGTAGCGACTGAGGTTATGGTAGCATGGTCATGGAAGTATTGAATCTCCAACTGTCCAAGACAAATCAGACAATTTTTCAGAAACAGTGTAGATCAGTCCAGTCGTTTATCATAAAGTCGAGGCATAATTATGTACCTTGCCAGAATTGTAATCAGGAAACTTAAATGAAGCTTTAGTCTTCGTGGATGGAAAAAGGTCGGTGAATGTGAGGGTCGTGTTGATCTGGAAAAGATAGAACCAAATAAGAGGATTTACTTAAAGAGTGTATAACATCATTGTAATCTAAAAAGACAAAGTAACCCACAGTTGATGCTGTGTCCAGTTTGACATCAATAAGGGTGTTCTTATACTTGTACAGTGCTGCCACATCTCCAGTTGAGAGTCCTCCTTTCTTCAGAGCAGTTGAAGTGAAGGCCTGAAAGGGAAAAAAAAAAAAAAAAAAGAAGGAAAAAGCCATTATTGAAGTGAATGTTAGACATGCTTTGGTCCAAGCAAATGATCATAAGTGACCATCAGCACCGTTGTGCATGCTTAGTATTACAAAAGCCATGATAACCAAAAAAATACAGCAACCAGACAATAATTTTAAAAGAGCATATAATTTCAAGACACAGACAGCTTGGAGGAAATCAGAAAAAATAATACTGTTAATAGATAACCACCCCCTAATAATAAAACTGTAAACAGCTGGGACTTAGATGTAAAACATCACCTTTAACATCAATTGCCTTCAGAACAACCACGCTGAAAAAGCCTTAATTTATCAACATGTATCAATTATCTCCATTTTTTTTAGGTAATAAACATGCAGTATACATTATCTAAGGAGAAATTCAAAAAGGAACTATGAAAATGTATAACAGCAACACTAATCATTTTGTGATTGAACCATACAGAGTTGCCCATTCAAAAGGCTTCCAATATTTATAAATTCAACATAAACTTCTTATTGGAGAAATCAATTAATCACAGCCTTGCATTAGTATTATTAGTTAATAGAGTATTGAATCTATGCCCTGTCCTCTACGCATTTCTCACCTCACCTTATCACGGGGATCAATTTTGCATTTTCTCAGTCTCAATTATGTTCTTTTGATTATTTAGATGCTTACAAACGAAATTTCAACAATCAAACAATTTCTCTCAACCACCGGTCTATATTTGGCCTTTCTTTGGTGATTTTTCTTATTCAATGAATCGGTATTTCAAATACCAGATAATTAATTGGTAAAGCCGCACAACTAGTTAGATAGTTTCCAATACCGGCTACACTACTAAGAAAGTTTGTTACTATGTCAAGTTTTAAAAATGATTTATGAACTTAAATAGTATATATCAAAATTCAAAACCCAAATATTTCAGGCATGAAAACAGCACAACTTGCATGATAACTTTCATCAGCAATGACTTGTCAGGAATTCCCCCTTTTAAAACTAGTTTCTATAGTCTATCCGTTTCTTCTATTTCTGATTCCCAACACCGTCCAAGGGTAGTTCCGCCTAATACTATTTTTTTTTGGATGTAGCATTATTACATCAAACTATAAAAATCCCTCTGTCCAAGTCTACATCAATTCAGTTGGCCTTAACCATTCAGTTTATTTTTGCCTCCACAAATACTGTTCAGAGTACTACTCCTCAACCCAATTCCCATCCAAGTGATAGTCATTTTGTCTAAAACAATCATGTTATAATAAAGACTGTTTTCAATACAACAACTAGGATAATTGATGGTTTGTAGGGACTCACATGTCCAACATGTTTTGAAAACCACATGCTCCACTCTTATGACTAGTAAAAAGCCACTAAAATAGAACAGCACAAAACAAGTTTATACAGAAGCATTGTATTTGGAGCAGAGTTAGTGATTTGTGATGACACATCCAATATCCTATATTATTTCATTTCATTTTTTGCCAATATAAATTTGTCTCCACAAAGTGGAGCAGCATAACGTGGTGACCACGTAACGTAATATGTAGGGTTATGAGGTGACACATAGATTTTGAATGAATAAATTCCAACTAAAAAATAGTTGAAGGTAAAAAAATTTATATTTGAACATGAATTGAAAAATAAATTCAAGGCCAAGTATCATCATTAAAAATCAAAAGCAACAAATTCTAACTTCAAGTTTAAATCAATTCTACTTGAAAATATACAAACATCTCAAAATCAATTCTCATACTTCCTCCAAAAGTGGAACAAACCATACAATACAACGCACATGAAATATTCAAATATTTCTCGGAGGTAAACTCGATGATTCAACATTTTTTTCAGAAACAAATAAATAAAAGAGGCAGCTATTAATTCTTATATATAAGCCAAAAACACATAACATAAAATAGAAGCAATTATTAACGATGCTCTTGAGGAACAGGAACAGATTATGATCAAACTCGCAATGCAAATCAACAAACCGCTACGTTTAGGATCAAGCTAGATCTCAGCTAGAAATTCAGTAACCTAACATCTAATAATGCAAGTAACATGTGAAATTCAAATAGCTTACCACTCCGGTGGTGCTGTAAGATTTAACGGTGAGTTTCTGATCGGAGTTGTAGTCCTTTGTCAAAAGATCTATGAGCAAAAACAAATCAAAATTATCAGAGTCAAATTCTGATTTCAGGTTTCACAAGAGTTATCGAATCAATAACAGAGATTGTGAGAATTAGAGCGAAGAAGAATAGTTTCACCTTTGGCTAACTTTCCGATATCGGAGTAGAGACCCGGTCCCTTTCCCATCGTCGATTCTAGAGAGAGAGAATTTGTGTTAGAGAGAGAAAGATAGAGATCGTGATGAACTGTGCTTCACGAAAGAGGGTGTGGCGAGGAAATGGGGAATTTTATTTTTTTCACAATTTATATTTTAAATGTTAAAAAAAGAGGATGAAATGTAGGGGTAGTGTTTTTCCGATTGGAATGTGGGTGGTTAGAAGCAGTTGGGTCCAAATCATGTGAAAGTGGTGATCTGGACGTTTTGAGCCGTTGATTGTTTAAGAATATGATGTGTGGGGCCGCATTCCAGCGTTTACTCTTCGCTGTTTAATGCCATGGTCGTGATTCTCTACAACGTGATTGAATGCTGATTGCATTTTAAATGCTAGTCATACAATAATAACTTGTTTTTTCATGCAATTATTGCATGGTTAATAGAGTGATTGTAAACACTTTATCATCATCGAAAGAAAAAATACTCACTCATTGATCTTAAACATGAGAACTGTAACACCCATAATTTCAGTTTATTAATTTAATTTTGATTTAACTTAAATAATTGGAATTTGAGAATTTAAATTGGATTTAATTGGAAAATGAGGGAGTAAGAGCTATTGGGCTCATGGTGTGGTGATAGTAAAAGAGGGGTGCTAATTAGTTAGGCCTTTTACTAAGTTGTGGTTAATTTATTTCATTTTATTTTTTATAAAATAAGAAAAAGGAACCATTTGGGGAGAAAAGAAGAACATGTGAAAAGAGCAAGAGAAGAGAAAGAGGCAAGAACGTGAAACCGGAAGGAGAGCATTCAAGAAATTCATCGAGGTAAGGGGGGACTCTTCCTTTTAGTATCTCTTATGTAATCTTAGGTAATAGGTAGATTGATGTATGGTTTGGTTCAATTCTATATTGGGATTGTTAGGTTAGAGTACTCTCATTTGGATTGAATTGATGATGATGGTGTGAACTATTTGGCTAATAATGATGTTTTATGGTGTATAATTGATTGTGTGATGATTATATGCCTGTATGTGATGTCTGGAATCGTTTTTGGATGAAAAAGATGTGAAATCGCAGAGTCTGAACGCAGACCCGTAATTCTGCAAAATCGTCAGGTCGCGCCGCGAACCTCTTTTTGCGTCGCGAACTGTTGGGCAGAATTCCAAGAAGTTGTGATACGCTCAGGTCGCGCCGCGTCCATGTGTTGGCGCCGCGAAGGCGTAACTTTTTCTCGTTCCGCGCCGCGAACCTGGTTGGCGCCGCGTGCTGTTAGTGACGGAACATTTCTTTAAAAATGCGTAACTTTCAAACTGTAGGTCCGTTTTTAGTGCCGTTTTGGGCGTTGTGCAAGTAATTAAATGTTTTATATGATGAATGATGAATGTAGGCAGTGGCCGACTTTATTTCTATAAAGCTTGATTTAATTACTTGATGAAAATTGACATTGTGTGCATATGAGATAGGTGTAACAATGTAATTGATGTGATGATGAATTGGTTGTGATTATTATTATGATTGTGATGAATGCATGACTATTTGAATGATGTTGAAAACATGTACATAGTTATTCGGTGATGTGGTGATGATATGAGTTGTTCATCGTGATTCGGTGTGTTTTAAGTATGTTATGTGTGTTTCATTCATTCATATGCATTTGATGATGGATCCAGTTGATGTGTGGATCGTTGGTGGACATATTTCCCATTGTGTGGAAATTGTGTCGGTGGGCCGTATCTCGATGAGGCGTAGATCGGTTAGGTGGATTAATTCCACGGTTTATTGGTACCACATGCATAGTGTCAGTTGTGTCATATGCATTCTGTCATAATATGATTGTATGGATTTCTGTAGTGTGTGTTGTAATTTATTATTGTGTGAATTAATAATGGATGTGAATCTGAATATGTATAATTGGGTGAACGGTATATTATGATGCTTGTTGCTTATGAATTGCATAATATTTACTAATTGAGAATGAGACTCACCCTTACATGTTGTCATTTTCATATTGAGGAGTAGCGGCATTAGTGCTTGGTGAGGATGACTCGTAGAGTTTATCCGTTTATGTTGGGTCGTGTCGGTCATGCTCTGATCTGTAACACTGGGGAACGATAGTTATAGAGTTTTTATGAAATTATCCATTTTATTTGGTGTTGAATTATGATTCCATTTGGTTGTATTTGATGATGTTTAGTATTCCGCTGTGATAAACATGATTATGTTTTGGTGAACCGTTTCCTAATGAAGCATGACTTTGACCTTAGTTGATTTAATTATTTTGAATAATTGTGGCACCCTTGTGCATATGTTTTTACTCTGATTAATTATTAAAATTGCCGCGGGGTTTAGAAGGGTGTTACAAGAACAAATGGATCATTTGTGTCACAAATGAAAGAAGGACTTCAACTTGGATAAAATCAACAAGTATGTCAGTAGCTCTCTCAAGTGGAAAAAATTCCATCATATCAATCTATGTCAAAATCGTGGGGCATCACAACTCACTACAACAATTAAGCGTGTCTAAACTTTGAAAGAAATGCTAATAAGGGCAAAAGATATTTTTAAAGAAAGATTTATTAAAGAGATTGCAAACATAAGAATGTTTTAGGAAAAAGGAGAAGATTTTGAAAATCTAAGAAGGGTGAAGGAGATGAATGGACTATCCTAGAGCATAAAATAAAAGCTAAGGAAAAGAACAATTTAACCAAATAAGAAGGCAACACTTGACATTAAGAGTCAATGTAGATTTCTCATCCTTTGGACTACCAACACTAAACCAACATAATACCGATTGGGGATCCAGATAAATTTGATTATCTTTAGCACCACTTGCACCAAGCCTTTGGAATACATTATAAGCTTTTGTAAAAAATCGGGCATAGTAACGACTGTGTACAGATGAATTCCTTATCACAACGCATTGGAATTAACCATCAAGGACCACCTGCATACACAAGGAGAAAACAACCCAACTCCTTGGTACTCCAAGGACTTCCAGACAAAATAGCAGTATGATAACAAAGTCTAGAGGTGTCAAGGTAACAAGGATCCTAATGCTAAGTCCATGAGGTCCAGATCTCCAAAATGCTCGGGATAGTAATCAATAGTCCATAGAGATCCTTAAATCCTTTTTATTATTTAAGTTGGTTATTAGTGTTTTAGCGCAAAAATAAAAATATGGTCAAAATGGACAAAAGGATAATTGCGGAAATATAAACATATGTCCAAATGGACAAAGAAGAAAAATAGCGGAAAACATAAACATGATGAATGATAAATGAAAAATAAAAGCATAAAGCAAAAAGTAAAGAACAATATAATAAAGAGCGGAAAGTAAAGTTAATTGTTAATTGTTAGTAGTTAGTAAATGAATATCAATGGTGAGTGAATGATGATCTAGCATATCAATATCCACTTTTGTTTCTGTAATATTATATTTGCAAAAGGCCTTGCATAGGAGAGACGATGACGAACGATCACATAGAGGAAGGTGTCATACCCCAAATTTGTCCTACCCCTTTACTTCTAACTGGCTTAGGCTTTGCATTCATGCACGCACATCACTTAGGTCATAATCCATATCCATGCATTCATATCATTGGTACTACTCAAAGGCTAGCAAGAAAAAACTCCATTGCAAAGAAGTTTGATCAGAGAATAAGAAAACTGAGGTATAATCATGTGGCTCCATGTTCAGTGAGGTCCTCCTGGATTGGGGTGTCTCTCTGCTTCAAATCAGGACATTGATTGAAGAGCGTAAGCTTACAAATTATCTGGTTCCTTAAAGCAGGGTTTCTTTGACCAAAGTCAACCAGTTGACTTCCTGGTCAACAGTTAATCAGGAATGGTTTCTATGTGTGGGAAGCTTCCCATACTGACTATGTGGATGTGTTTGTTTGACTGGATTTGACTGGAAGAGGTTTAATCGGGAATTTCATCAATAGCCGGAAAAATCAGAACAGTTGACTTTTGGGTCAAAATCAGAAGAATTATTCAAATATCGACTTTTGGTGGAAAACCGGTCAAATAAAGTCAAGGAAATGAGAAAAATCAAGAAATAATCAAAACTGCCAAATTTGGAAAGTTAGTTGAAATGGGAACTTGCCAAAAGAGGAAAGTTCTACACTTAAAGAATTTTGAGTGAATTTCCAATTGGCTGGGCAGCTGACTTCAGGTTCGATTATCATGTTGAAAACGACAGAATTTTAAGACAAGCTCAACACCAAAAGTGTTCAAACCATAGCCCTCTACAATCCTCTAGTTGGGAGTTTTTCCATTTGAAGCTCGATTCAAGAGTTATGTTGGTTTGAAGTTAGAAGAAATGCATTTGTTCAAGTCATTCAGCTAGGCAGATTTTTGGTCATGACCTGGCATTTTGACAAACGCGTGGCATGCCAAATCTCTTGCTAATTTTAGGGCTCTACAAAAATGCTATGGGTTCAAACTTGATATGCTTCCGTTCTTTGCCATGCCACCTATACAACAAGCCAAGAATTGAGCCATTGTGATAAATATTGAAACAATTACAAGCTTCCAAAGTCGTTGTTTCGTAAAGCCAAAGTCTTGCATCCGGCTGGGCACAATTTCAGGTCACGCGCATGCATATCATCAAACACATGGTGGGCTAGATTCAGATCCAAATTTCTTCCTCCACAAGTCTCCATGTTGGGCAAGCTTGGTCTCAAACTACTCTCCTCCATGCCCTCTATCCATTAGTCAAATTATCATGAAAGTTGGACGTGGGATGAACAAGTTACAAGGCCCCAAAGTAGTGCTCTGGCCAAGTCACATTTTTGCCAAAGATAGGAGCCATGGTCAGGGTCACGCGCATAGGCCATAGGCAGCAACAACATACCATGTTCCAGCTCATTTTCCTACATGTCCAAGCATCATTTCAAGAAATCTTCAACACCAAATTTACTCTATGCCATGAGCCCTTGAAGTTGGCTCCAAGTTTGAGTAAGATAGTGAGCCATGGCCATAGTTTTACATGAGCAAAGATGGTGTCTTAGAATAATGTTGTATGATCATATTACTAGCAATCCAGCATCATTCATTACCACAAGAGCCCATGCAAGAAAGCTGATACGTAAAAGCCAAAGAAAGACTTTCTCTATGTACAACAACTTGTTCATTAAGATTGGAAAAGATAAGCTACTACACAACACACCATAACCTCCATGTACCCTACACTATATAAATGGAGATCCTTCACAAACCACCACACACACTCATTTTTTTCACACTCTCACACTCTCATTTTTCTTCACTTTCAAAACTCTCTCCTCAATCTTTCTTTCTCGTTCTCTCTCTTCTCTTTCTCTTCACTCACCTTCCAAGAGAAAGTTTGTTACATTCTCTAACAAACTTTTCTACTACCATGCTTCCATAACCGAACCTTCATCACCACCATTGAAGCAACCTCATTCATCTTCGTAATCTCCTCAAGTCTCAAATTCTGAACAACATCATCATCATCATCACTTGTGTGAGTCGAGATCGAAGGCTTCACCATCACGTTTCTTTCTTCTGCAAGGTTCCAAGAGTGGGGGACTGAGTTTGTGATTACTACTACATCTCAAGATTTTCTTCGCCTCTAAGATCCAAGCTTCGAACAAGTAAGTTTCTTGAAATTTTCAGCATATGTAGACTAGTTGATGAAGCATATAGTAACATGCTCAATGTGGTTCTGCGCGTGAGATTTTGATTTCTATGGTTGAATCTTGTTTGCGTGTTATTGTGTGTATTTGCTCGCCTGAATCACTTGTTTGAATTCAATGATTGATCATGAACACACTGCTAAGACTTAAACGGGATTTTAATGATGTTGATGAACCTAGGGTTTTTAGATTGGCCTCGGATCATACATTAGAGATAGTTTTGAGAAAATCTAAGGCCAGATCTGAAGTCAGGGCAAAAATCTGAGTGGACCGGTGGTGTTTTTTTAGTTTTCTGAGAACTGTTTGCCGTCGCCGGCGGCGCGTACGGCCGAGGAAGATGACCGGAGGTGGAGCTCCGGCATCTAGGTTTGTTTTATCCAGATTCCGTTCATGCACGTGGCTCGTTTCTATTGGTTTGTTTTCCCCTCTATTTGGAATTTTGGCCTTACTATGATCATTGGCTGATGTGATGTTCGCTTGCTATTGGTTCGGAAATTGCATTTTTGTCTTTAGTGACTTAAGTGATAGCTGACCAATTGATAGGTGTGTGTTTACATGTCACGTTAATAAAGATTACATGATATAAAAATAGCATGCTGAGAATATTGGTGAATGAATAAAATGGAAAAGTGTGTGATGCTGGGCCACGTTTTGGCATCTGTTGGGCCTCACTGCAAGCGCTCCTTACACCCCCTGTGTTAGGCCCATGCGCTGACAGCCAAAATTCAGCTCAAGCCTTTTACTAATACACACCCCTGGCTGGCAGACTTGACTTGTGTTCTCAATTTTATTCCTCCATGACTTTTGCTTACTAAATCATTTCTCCATGCAATAAAAAATAAATAAAAATATGTTTTAGATACTTTTATGTGTGTACATAATTGTGATATTTTTTGTATATTTTTAGTAATTGTTTTGCCATCTTCAATAAATCATTTACTTTGGTATGTTCATGTTCCTTTCGGTTTTGATAGATTTCGCAAATTAATTTCGTTTAACACTTTAGGAACAGAATTTAACCACCAATTTTTGTATGGTTGCTGTAGACTAATCCATGATATTGCATATAAAAAATGAACCCCTAATTCTTTGTTTTGATTGGTATTTGGTTAGTGTTGTTTAACTCGATTAATATACGTTTCTAATAGACAATTGTGACGTTTGTGCTCTCAAATTGAAATGCATTTATGCAACGGCATTGGTTCTTTTTGTACATATAATTAGGGATGTCTAGAGGTCCTAAGACCTGGAATTGGAAATTCTAAATCATGTTTTCCCGTCTTACTCGATTTTTCTTTATCACATGTAAATAACTTGTTTTTGGTTGACGATTGCACTGTAACTTGTACAAATGACCCGTAATTTTGTGTGAAACTTCTTGGCATGACTTTGTAGTTGTTTAGGCATCTAGTATAGGCTATTTGCTACTGACTCGTACCATTTGATTGCATGTCTCTAACTTCATTCGCGATTTGTAACCGTTTAGCTAGTATTGACCTAGTGTTGCCTAGTTTTGGTTAGAGTTTTGCATCGCTTCATGCTAATTGACTAATATAGATTAACATAGGATATTGGAACTAAATGAATGAGTTTGCTACTGACTTCAAGCTTAGACCATGTGTTCACTTGCTTTTGTTTTGATTAATTGATGTTTGTTCGCTAATTGGTAAGTAACGATTCATGCGATACGTTGGTAACTTCTTGTGGATATTTTTGTGTGACACCGTGATGCTTTTGTACTTGATTTGGGACACTCAATCCCTTGTTTTGCTACTGACTTGAGGCTTTCCTCTCTTGTTTCCATGCTTAGCCTCTCATTTCTTGTTTTGATGTAGCTTATTCCTTACTATTGCTTGCCATGTTCCCTTAGACTCTTCCTTCTTTGTTAAGGGGAATTGAGATAGAATAGTTATCCTCAACCTTAGGGCCAATTATAGATTAGAATAACTTAGATTAGAATGGTAGATTTAGTTCCCCTCTTGCATTCTTTTTCTTTTCAACTCTTTAAAACATTAATAAAAGGAAGATGCGAATCACATTAAGCAAGTGATAGAGAAATGAGTGGGATTCATTCCCTAATCTATTTCTCGATCACTCAGTGACATAGAAACGAGTGGGATTCATTCCCTAATCTGTTTCTCGGTCACTACTTAATGGGAGAGAAATGAGTGGGATTCATTCCCTAATCTGTTTCTCAAACATTAATTAATGGGAGAGAAATGAGTGAGATTCATTCTCTAATCTGTTTCTCAAACATTACATAATGGGATGGAAGTGAGTGGGATTCATTCCCTAATCTGCTTCTCGATCATTATCCATTTTATGTGATTCGAATCGCAGAGTAAATTCCCCTTAAAAAATACACAACCAAAAACGCTTAAAACACCTAACAATGGTTCAGACTAAAGCAAAGTAGAGAAAGTGGTGAGTGGCCCGGTATTGGGAACTGTTCATCACTCATCTACCATAAAAGACACAAACCAATCTCTTTCTTCTTCTTAAGGGCATCGTTATCTCCGCTCCATTGCATCCTAGGCGATCCCTTATGCAAGAGCGTGAGCGTTGACTCCGCCCAATTAAAAAACACAAAAACAAACAGAAAATCTTTAGCCGAGCTACGGTAACTCTGATTCCTGAAAAGGATACGTAGGCAGCGGGGTAGGGCCCGTGCGAGTACAATTCTTTATTTTCCCTACATTCTGCATTCATTTCGCATTTAGACATAGACATAGTACACACCCATTAGATAGAAACAAACATAGGTGGATACCATCGAGTACGATGGGCGTGAGGGGTGCTAGTACCTTCCCCTCGCGTAACCGACTCCCGTACCTTGATTCTCTGGTCGCAAGACCCTGTTCCTTCCTTTGTTAGGTTTTCTGATATTCCTTTCCCTTAAGGGATAAATATATTGGTGGCGACTCTGTTCATTTTTCGCGAGCGTGCGACAGCTGGCGACTCTGCTGGGGATGTTGCTAGACCTGTTGCTGGTCCATCCTTAGTGAGTCGATCCTAGCCTATCCGTTTGTTTGTTTATTTACTGGGTGTGCTATGTTTTGTCTATACGTGCATTTATTTATTTTATGTATTTGTTTTATGTTTCGCATGTCCTGTTTATTTTCTGCTTGCATATCATGTTTATTTCTGCTTGCACATCATGCATATGGATTATATTTTGTGTTCCTTGGGGTCTTCTGTTCTGTTTTGCAGGTTGGGTGGGATGTTCTATGAGGTAAAAGGCCCAATACCCAGGCCAGAGTGACACATAGGATACCTAGGATAGAGTGGATAGTCATGACGCCAACAGAATGTCAGGTTCTGTTGATTGCGATCATGAGACCCACGACCAGTCGAGGTTCAAATGAGATACCGTTGTTGGCATGTATTTGCGACAATGATGGTGTTTCAGGAGAACTGATAACGCTGGAAGCCATTGACCTACCTTGACCTAGATTCACCTGTGAGTGGGGTGGGATATACATGACAGGTACCGTTGGTGACCGTTCTGTTGGTGACTTGTGTTCTTATGGTTTCACTGTGCCTATGCCGGACCTTTGATCCTGCAACGTCCGATCTCATCCAGAGGCTACACACACTTCTCCTATGTGGGGAAATCTCCATTGCATCATTTACATCATGGCATGTTTACCTTTCAAAAAAAAAAAGAAAAGAAAAGAGAAAAGAAAAGAAAAGAAAAGACATGTAAAAAAAGGAAAAAAGAAAGAAAAGAAGTATTATTATTTCTCATGTGCATGCCATTTTTTTCAGGGTATCCAAGGTTATTTATGTTCCTGTTGTTCATGTTGTTGTTGTTTTTTTTAACGTAGATGTCGACCTTGTCGAGTTCTTCATCATATACTCAAACAAATTATTGTTGTGCGAATGAAAATAAAACAAATGATACTCAATCAAAAAAATCACAAAGAGGTGTCACAATGATGCGCCAATTCACATTAGTCCGTAACTCATCATGTCAAAAAACTCTGATCGGATTTGATTTGTTCTACAAAGTAGTTGATTGTGAATATTACTTTACTTTTAAGAGTTATGTTACGTTCCTTAGACGGAGCAAAGTAAGTGTATTGATAGATGATTGGAATCAAGTAGATGAGAAAGTCAAGGAAAGCATATGGACAAACGTTAAGGTATTACATACTATAATTTTCATATATTAGATATCACTACCTATAATTTCTAATACATTGATCTAAATGTAGTTGAATTTTGAGTTTACCGATGACCCAAGGTTGAAAAAAATGGATCTATTATGCCGATACTCGTTAGAGGGGATTTAAGTCACACCTCACGACTGATTACATTAGGAAGCCTAAGAGAGGTCTTGATCTTCCATGGAATATACATAGTTTTATATCGAATAAGCAATGGAAGAAGTTTGCGAAACAACGTTGTTCTGAGGATTTCAAGGTTAGTACTAGTCTTATTTAACCGATAATGTTATGCTAATGAGTTAATAATAATCATATATATTTTTCAATATGTTAATAACAGTTTAAAAGCGAAGTAGGAATACGTAACAAGGCAAAGAACATGTACCCCCCATAGATTGTCTCGTGGGGGTTACAGGAAACTTGAGAAAAGAATCATGCTTGAAAAATAACCACAAACAGGAGATGATCGCATCCCATCCCCAGCGTCAAGACATGAGAAATGAAAGAGCGCTCGATTAAGACCAAATAAAGAGTACACCTCTGAGGCGATAAGAGTAGTTGACGAGAAAATTATAAGTATGATTTGTTGGACTTATGTTATTTGTTATTTAAATGCGTTGGTAACAATATACGTAAGTTTCTCATGTTGTGTAGGATGAGTTGGTTGAGGCGACCCGTGAAGGCGCATTTGTCCCAGAAGTAAGACATGACATATTAGTAGAATCAATTAAAACAAATGAGCATGGTGGGCGTGTCCGTGATGTGGGAGAAGGTGTTAGCTTGTTGTTATTCTTTGGGTCTAAAAAAAGTATCGAAAGCTCGGAATTGAATGCACAAAAACAAAAGATTGAAAATTTTGAAAAGCAATTAGAAGAACAAAGGATGATGTTAGACGAGGAGGGGAAACAAGGGAGAAAGATATGGAAAGGTTAGAAGAATAGAGGAGGATGTTAGACGAGGAGAGGGTAAAAAGGGAGAAAGAAATGGAAAGGTTTCAAGAGTTATATTTGGTATGTGATTTACTTGAGATTTTAGTGTTTTATCGGAAACATATGATATATATTGTGCTTATTTTTGTTCTAACTGAATTTTATGATGTAGAGATTAAGTTAAAGCCTCAAACAACGTACAAATGAAGATCAACGTCATGTTGACGGTCATGATCATGATCAAACTCCAAGTAGAAGTGTTGTTCTTCGTACTTCTACTAAAGGAATTTGTTCAGCCCTTTCCCCCTCCAACTAACCGCAATGGGGATTCTAACTTAAATGAAATCACTGTGTTATATATAACTGTTGCAAGCATAAATTCATCGCAACCTCTCCTACTAGAACATTGTCCATGTACAGAGTTATTATATTATAGTCCTGACGATGTAAGGGATTTTCTCAGTGGATATAAGTGGTTGGACGTAGGGATCTTGCAATTTTGGTGCACGTAAGTATATAGTTGAATATACATGTCATTATAGAACATTATCATTTTTTATATTTACTCAATTAATTTATTCATTTTCTTTAACCATTTAGGTACATTCATCGTGTTTGTATAGAGTTAAATAAATCGAGTATTTATGGAATCTTGGATCCACTTTTTATTCGATGGGTGTTTAATTCACCTAGAGAAATTCAAGATTACTTGAAAAAACGATTAAATGAGGGAGGAAAAGAATGTTACTTAGCATCATTTCTCTATTGGTACGTATTTTCTTAATTGATGTTTATTTAATCTATATTTAGTTTTGTTTTAACAAACACTAATGATATACTTTTATACATATATATATATATATATATATATATATATATATATATATATATATATATATATATATATATATATATATATATATATATATGCTCATGTTTGTTCAGTGGTCATTGGAAATTGATCATGATATTATTTAAGAAGACTACGATAACTGTACTCTATTCCTTGCATCAACCACTCGATAAGAAAATGAAAGAGATTATTAATTCGTAGTGTATATATGTTACATTCATTTTCTTTGATGTCGATTCAATATATGTTATAATATGTGTCATACCCCAAAATTTGCCCATCATATTTTATAATCAAGCTCACTTGAAAATCTAAGGCTCACCCTCCTGATCAAAGACCTCCTGAACTAGGGTTTTGCATTCCTTTAAGAACATTGATGAATCAAGGTCTCCAAAGGGTTTCATATGACTTATGATGTTTCAAATTACACTATGACAAAATTCAAGCTTCAATTCCAAAGATTGCTCAGTCAATTGCTCAGATAATCAACAGTCGACTTGTTTGACCTAAAAGTCAACTGTGGTCAAAGTACAGTCAAAATTCCTGATTTTTTGTTAACATCCTCATTTTGAAGTATCATTCATAATTTGATCAAGTATTGATCATGATTCATCAAGGAAAGTTCAGAAATCAACAAAACTCAAAGTTTCTAAATTAGGGTTTTTGACCTAAAAGTCAACTGAACTTTGACCAGCCATAACTTTCACATGGAACATCGTAAATTTTCCATCCAAATCTCATTTTGAAGGAAATTGAATTCTCTACAAATTTGTATGTCACATGCCAAGTCTAAAAATGCTTCATTTGAGAGATATGGATCAAAACATTACAGGTTTTTTAGAAGTTCGCAAAAAACAGTTTTTTGTCAGGAGCCATATCTTCAAGATAAAATTCTCAAATGCAAAAAAGGTTCCAAAGTGGCTTGTAGAGGACATCTAGGGCTTTCCAAAAAGTCCTACATCACCTCCATGTGACAAAAATTGAGAGAGATATGAGGTTCACAAGTTTGTCAAATTTCAAGAAATACATGAAACCTTAGTTGATCAAAAATGTGATTTTTGGGCTAATGGGCCTAGGATCTTAATTTCAAACACATCCATGACATAAATAGAAACTCATAAACCCGTCCATTTATTTTTATAGTTCTTATTTAATTTATTTGGATTTTTTATTCATTTAAAGGCCAAATTAATTAAATAAAATATAAAAATAATGAATTAAATCATGGGCCTGTATTTTTGATCATGTAAAAGCCCAAGAGACACCTAGAGGTCATTGAATTTTCGTTGGTGAAGGTTTGGTTTTTTATTTTATTTATTTTTTATTTTTATTCAATTTAAATCAAAGGAAAATAAAATAAATTTGCATTAATGAATGATTTGTTTTTCAATCACAAAACCACCCTTGGGGCTCAAGCAAATCAAATATAGTTGATTGGGAAAAGATTGAAACAAAAATAGCAATATTTCATGTAATTTCCAATCAAATTTTTTCAAATCTTTTCCCTCACCAATCTCTTGATTTCTTTCCAAAACTTTTGCCCTAATTTCTTTCTCTATATAAGCACAACACTTCCAGCCTCAAAGGACACAAAAATTTGGAGAAAAAAGCTAGGGTTTTGAAGTTCAAGAATCTCAGAGAATAGTGCAATCTTGGTGAGCCCTCTCCAAACATTTTCAAGACTTTTCAACCATCCAGTTTCGTTCCTAAGGTATCATAGTGGAAGAAAGAATCCCTAACCAAGTCTCATATTGCTTATATTGCATGTTCCATGTTCATAATGTTCTTCACGAAGAAATTTTCGTTTTGTGCTTATTACTTTGTTTTAAGATAATTTGATGATTGTATTATGTTCATAGGATGTTTTAGAGAAGGATAAGACCCATGCCCGCAAGTTTTGAAGCCAAATACGAAGGATACCATGGCTAGAGGTGTCAATTTATGGGGCTAATAAATTTGAGCCCCAGCCCCATAATAATGGGGCCTAAAAAAAATTCAAAAATAGTAGGCCCTTAAACACATAGGGCCCAAAGTTAAAAGGCCCCAAAATTTAAAAAAGGGCCATTAGGCCCCAAATAAATAAAATAAAAAACTTAATTTAAAAATAAAAAAATAAAAACTTTTAAATAAAAAAATAGGTTAAAATTTTAATAAATAAAAAAAAATTAATTTTTTTTAAAAGAAAATTAAAAAATACCGTTAAAGAAATTCTAAAAACAAAAAAAAAACTTTTAAGAAAAAATAAAAGATTCGGTTAAAAAAATTCTAAAATAAAAACAACTTTTATGAAAAAATTATGTGAAGAATTTTGAATAGCAAATATAAAATTGTCCATTGCTTAAATGTGATATTTTTATGAGAATAAAATTCATGTCTTTGAATCTTCCTTATTTTTCCATCAATTAATTTATTTCTCTCTCTTTTTTTTTTGTCTGGCTAAATAATTATTTTCAATGGAATCTTTTTACTTCTTCATAGTTTATTCTATTATTTTTCTTTGTTATCTTTTTTCGAATTCCATTATTTTTTTATAATATTTTCTATTTGAAACGATGAAATTGTTGCCTCCCCACCTTATTGGCTTTTTCTTAAATTATCAAATTTAAGTTTTTCCATCTTCATTAAAAAAATGTAGCGTTTTTTTTTTTTTGAAGAGGAAAAAATGTACCGTTTTTTAGTTCTTACAAAATGTAGCGTTTTTTAGTTCAACACAAAATTTTGAGTGGAATAAAATAAGGCCCTCATAATGGGGCCAAAAACAAATGCATTTTGTAAAGGGCCTAAAATAAATTTTAATAATTGGGGGCTCAATATATTAGGGCTTTAATGGGGTCAAATTATTAGGGCCTTTAGTTATAGGGCTTATTTGACAGCTCTAACCATGGCTATGGTTCATCACGGCCAAGCTCTGAAACCCTATGTTACAGGTCACATCAGATCGAAAAAACCCCATATTTGAATTCAGAACATGTTTTTATGTCGATTTGGGCTATTTTTGTTGTTGTTCATCATGGTTTTTGCAGGTTCATGCGTTTCCAGAATTTGCTACGGATTTTCGCAACGAAATCGCAGCTGACGGCGCAACTATTTCGTAGCTAATTTTCCATGCAGGATCTGCGAAGAAGACGAAACAGTGGCATCACGTGATTGGATGATTTCAAACCAAAATGCGCGCGCTTCCCTTTGGGGTACGTGGCCGATCCGGTGCTCCTCTTTCCAGTACGCTCATCATGCACTTGTCATATCCAGCCATTCGATCGTTCCTGATGCTCATCCAACGCATGTAAACGCGCAGCTCCACCAAAGACCTTCAGAGCCTCTCCACACTAGATCATAAGCTAAGTTTTTTTTTTTTTCAATTTTTCTTTATTTTCTTTTTAATTTTATTTAATTATTTTCTTTCTTTTTCTTTTTAACTAAAAATTAAATTATTTTTTATTTTTAATTAATTCTAACCTTTTTTTAAAAATAATAATTTTTATTTTAATAATTTTTTTATTTAATTAATAAAATTAAGTTTAGTAATTTAACAAATTGGATTTTTAGGTTTAATAATTAGATAATAATTGATTTTTATTTTTGTAAATATTTAATTTAATTAAATAATTTTTTTGATTTAATTTTTTTTAATTAGTTTGAATTTATTTTTTTATTTAATAATTAATTAGGTTGGGTTAAAAATAAGTTTTAAAACTATGATTTTATTTTTTTAAATTATCTTCTTCTCATCCCCCCTACTTCTCGACTTCCCGATTTTATTGTTTAATTATTATTATGTAATTATTTCGAGGTTGTAATAGTAATTAGGATTTTTATTTCCGTATTTTATTATCCTTCGTAGTTTTTATTATGTAACTGCTAAGGTTTGTAATAGTTAATTAGGATTTTATTTTCCGCATATTTGTATGTAACTGCCCCAAAGCCATGTAATAGTTGTAGATTTATTTTCTGCTTTTATTTTTCGTATTCCCCGGTTTTTTTTTGCTATGTATCCCCCACCCCGAAGCCTTGTAATAGCGTAGGGTTTAATTTCCGCACTTTAAATTTCTGTATGATATTAACTGCGTGGTTAGTAAATAGGGAGTGACAAGATAAAAATTGAACATAGAATCACTATTTTTACAAGATAAATATTTGAATTGAATCACTTGATTGTGCCACACACACACCTTTAGGGTAACCCTTCTTATGCTGCCTGTTGCCTTTTAATTACGATTCTAAAATAGTCAAGTCCCTCGATTCCGAGGATATCTAAAGCAAATGCTGCCTTAATACATTGAAATCACCGTAAGATCTTGTCCCTCGATGTTGCCTCGGAAATAAGATGATTGTCCCATTGCTAAGGTATCCTCGCATGTTGTCTTAAAATGACTATTATATCCTTCCCTAAAGACTACCTGCCCTCTTTATGGTAGGGACAATTTTATGGCGAACGATACTTCCTCGATGACCCTTTTTACATCCAATGAAAGGACTACCTGCCCTCTTTATGGTATGGATAGCCCTTTCCCATTAAAGTCTAAAAGAACAATTTTTCTAACTTAGGATATGTGCTCCTGATTGCTTACTCTTTTCAAATTCAAAACTCTTTTTCCACTCTTTACAAAAACTTTCAAAAGGCTACGCTTATTTACAAGCTAAAGTCCTTAACATATCTTTTTCTAATCACGCACTACACTCTTTTCAAACAATTCAAACAAAAAGTGAGCTAAGCAATTAAGAGCCCATGGATAACCATGGATACAAATGGTGCTTACACCATCCCTTTGTATAACCTACCCCCCGAACTCAAAATCTTTTTTTAAAGGTCTTTTCCTATTCTTTTAAACTTTCTATATATTGGATAAAATAAAAGTCGGTGGCGACTCTTGCTTAATCGCAACATTTTAAAAAGTCAATTCTCCCATCGTATTACAATATGTTAACATATATTAATATATAAGTTGACTACTGAGTTATTATCATGCATGATATTCACTTTTTTGCTCTTTCATATGTAGATGTTTAACGATGTAACCCCATTCCCCGTTGAGGACTTTGTCGATCTTCGTAAGCGTTGAGCGTATATCCATAATGTGCTTAAGGGTCCTGCTATTTGATTCATTGAGATGTGATAATGAATTATTTTTTGTGTATGATGATGTGAATATTACTTTTGATGCACAATGTATTATTACATTTTGTAAATATTAATTTTTTGCCTTAAGTGCACAATGTTAGCTGTTTTTTATGCTCTTTGATGCACATTGTTGATGCACAATCTTGTAAATTCTCTAATATGGTTATAAAAGTTACTTGATAAAAAATGGGAAGAATTTGAGAAGCAGAGAATTGCATATTTAAAACAGAGGAAATCTTTCTAGCAATTATAAATTGTAACTGTGATTGTATATTGAACAGTGACCCGAATAATATAAATTACAAAATGTCGATGCTGAGAATCGAACCTGGGACATTTAGATACATCACGACAGCTGGATTAACTAGCTGTTGTGAAATGGCGTGCGTTTTCTAGAATACAACAACGGTCCCAGGATCGTGATTGTAAGTACCACATATCATGGGCAAGTCCTCTCTACCAAAATATGTTATACATCTATTAAGGTCTCTAAGTCTGTCTGTCCTTTTAGGGGGAACACGCACACCTGTACTTTTTGACAAGTACAATTTCCATATGGAGAGGATGGTTATAGACTTGTAGTACTTCATATGAAAATAAAAAAGTTAAGCAAAAGAAATATGCTTACTATCAGAGAATGACTTTCATTTAGAATTCAAACCAGAATCGTGTACATTGTATGACTCGAATCATGCAAATTGTGAAAATTGTATTTTGGCTCTGTGTGATTTGGATTGAATCACAAGATGAAACATGACTCGAATCATAGCTCTCCATGAAAGCTAGAATCAGGCTCTGCCTAATTTGATTTGAATTACAACTTTAACTTGACTTGAATCACAATATAATATGACTCAAATTATGGTTTGCACTTGACTCAAGTCATGGGTTTGAATAATTATTCGAATAATAACTTCAAAAATCCAAAATTTTACCTTAGATTTAAATAGTTGTTTCTTTGATCCAAGTAGTAGAGAGTATATTATTATGGAATTTTTTAGCTAAAAGATTTGTTGAAACCTTCAGACGAGAATGTCAATTTGTCTTTCTTTCTCTAGTGTGTTTATTTCTAGCACCTTTGTATCTTTCTCTTGTTTGAAGAAACTTTCTGAGTGTAACTCATGTAAAATTAAATCTCCTTTTTGTTATACTTTGTTTTTGTGTAATTTGTTGTTTTGAGTGAAACCAGAGAAGGAGAGTTGATCAACCTTGTAATGATTCATTTTTTTATCAAGCTCGTGATAACCATCAAGAACTAAGACCCATTTTATCCATAAAATTGAGAGAACCTTTGTGTGTGTTCTTCATTTACCAACATCTAATTCCTTGTTGATATCTTCTGAGTTAGAGTGTGTGAGGGGGGGGATTCTTCTGACATTATTCATCATCTTCAACCTCAGTCCTTATCAATTATATGGACCTTCATCTCTAAAGATTGAGTGTTCGAGGGATACTAGTGGTTAGGGGTGGCAAATGGGCATGCCCGCCCCGTCAAAGCCCACAAAAAATGAGGTGGGGCGGACATACTTGAGGATGTGGACTTAAAACCTTGACCCGCCCCGCGCTAAAAGTGAGGTCTGGGAGGGCCCGCGGGCACTGCTCATTTTAAGCCTAAAAATATAAAAATTCTTGTAAATGCGTGTGCCCGCAAAAGCCCGCATAAAAAACGGGGCGGAGCGGTCACATAAGAGGGTGAGGGCCTGAATCCTTGGCCCGCTCCGTACTAAAGTGCGGGCAAAACGGTCATGCCCAAAGGGCCAGGCCTGTTTTGCCACCCCTACTAGTGGTACATTAGGTATCTAATGTTTTTGTAATTTTTGTTTGTTTGTAACATGTGCAAAGATCTTATCTTAAATATGGTTTAGACATTCTATTATCTATCAAGAGAAGAGTTTCACTATACTCCATAAAAGACTTTGACGAATTCTATTAAAAACTGTTCGTAAGACGAACTTGGGAGTTGTCTAATTGAATGCTTAGCTAATGTCAATCGCTTGTCGTATCCTAAATTTTGCTCACATTTTTTTACTATTTTAATAGCATTTCAAAAGAAGAAAAAAAAGCAAAAGTGTAAGTTAGTTCAATTGCTAGCTGGCTGGGCAGGGATGTCAAGCGTAGGGTCAAAAGTTTTTTTTTGTTATTTTTATTAAAAAAGTCAAAAGTCAACAAAAAGTCAAATGTTGACTTTTGTGAAATATTTTAATATTATTTTTCATTTTTTAAAATAGGCATTTTTTAATTTTTGATTTTTTATTCATTTTTATCATAAAATATTTTAAAAAATCAGAGTCTTTCCCGATTTGTCATCAATGCTTCTAATTGATCGTAATGTGTCATAGTTATTTCTAATTGGTTTTAATTTGTCATATACTTTAATTTTATTTTAGTTAGTTATGTTGATCATGATAAATATAAAAATATTTTAATTAAATTTATTTTGATTTAAAAAATATATGGTCCTGGATCCTTAATAAACTGCAATTCAATGGTATTATAAGTAATGTTCAAGACTGTATTTCTCTGTTGGAGTCGCAATGGTCCCCTTAAGCCAAAATGGTGGTTATTTCTTGCGTGTGCAATCTGTTTTATCAGGTTTAGCGGGCCAGAAATCATAGAAGATTCGAAGATAAAATTATTAATTGTAAAACTTGTATTGGGGAGATTCTATCTAGAGCAAAACTAGCTGGAGATAATACTGATAGTTGTTCCAATAATTTTGTTTTAAGCTTATCTATTCTAAAAAGATTCAATGTCAACATTCTTCCAAGTCGTTTGTCATCTACTTTGGAGGTTCTTTGGCAACCTCCTCCAAAAGGTTGCATCAAAGTTAATATTGACGGATTAGCTAGAGGTGATCCTTCCTTGATCGCGTGTGGTGGTATTTTTCAGGACGAGAACGCTTGTCACATGGGAAGTTTTTGTGACTTTTTGGGTGAGGGCTCTGCTGCATTGGTTGAGTTATTTGCGGCAGTGGTGGCTTTGGAGAGAGCTAAGATATTGGGTTGGAAAAAGATTTGGATGGAATCAGATTGCAGTTTGGTCATTAAGGCTTTTTCTGATTGTTCCCTTTTTCCGTGGAAAATTAGATCTTGTTGGCTTATTTGTGTTGAGTACTCTCGCTCCATTGACTTCATGATATCCTAGGGAGGCCAATTTTTGTGCTGATTTTTTCTAACGAACATTGGATTCTTGTTAGAATCCAAAATGTGGATAATTGTTGATAACTTTTGTGGTATTTTGATAACTTTTCTCAATTCTTTTCCACTTAATTACGGTTCGTAATCGTGTAAATAAATAAAGCCGAGTTTAGTAGTAAATATATTATTTATAAGCTTTTCTTATGTTTTTTGTAGGTTTTATGCATTTTGGGAAGTATTAGGAGGTAATGAGACATTTGGGAGCAAGTTTGGAGGCCAAAGGAAGAAGTTTTGCTCAGCAAGGGCCGCTCAGCGGCGTGTAAGCGCGCTTTCCAGAAGCGAGAGGAAAATTGTGTTCAGCAAGTTCCGCTAAGCGGCCTCAGCCCGCTTAGCGGCCTCCAGCGTGGAAGCAGATATTTTGTGAGGTCCGCTTAGCGGCCCTTTGGGCGCTAAGCGGAGGTACTTTTTCAAGTGACCACTTTTAGGCACTTAGAGATATTTTGGGGACAATCTTATCTTGTTCTTTTGATTCTTACCAACCATACACTCTAGGGCAAGAGAAGAAGAGAGAAAAACTCATAAATATTCAAGATTTCTCAAGCATTTTTCTTCATCATCTTTGAATTTCTATGCTAGGAGATCTTGTGTTGATGTTTGTTGTTGAAGTTATGGATAGCTAAACTCCTCATGTGTCAAGATTAGAGGTAGTTAGCTTGTAGAGTATGTATTCAGCTTGATCTTTTGTATATGAACCTTGTTGGTGATTAATATATGGTGAATATCTTTGTATTCATGTTTATATGTTGTTTTGATACACTATTGAGAGATATGTTTCAAATCTTGACCAAAAGGGTATTCATCTATCAATAATCAAACTCTAGAGATAGATTTGTGAGTTGATAATCACTTGTATCAAACTTTAAAGTTTATTATATCAATTGTCGGCATGAGAGATCATCTGACAGTTAATATAATAACAATCACGATACTGCTTTAGAGATAAACAGTGTCGAGAGGATACGTGATTGTATTAATCATTGATATGTTCATATACATGATCATCAGAGTATATTCAAAAGCAAGCTAATGAAAACTAATCTTGACACAGTTTTACCAAACCGTTTTTAAACCCTAAGTTATTGTCTTTACTTTCTTTTCATGCTATTTATCTTTCATGACACTAAAAACATCCAGAATCTTAACTCAAAATACACTAAGCTGTAGAACGGCGATAATATCGCATAAATCCCTGAGGAGACGATACTAGAAATACTTATCCTATACTTTCTAACAAAATGGCGCCGTTGCCGGGGATTGGAGTTAAGATATTATAAGCATAGCGATAGTTTTTGTGTGTTTTGAGTATAAATATTATTATTATTGCCTAGTCTTTGCTCACTTTTTGGTTTATGCGTGGGAGTGTACCAGCAGATCAGCTTCTTTTTGATCCAGAAATTGAAAGAACCGCAAGGAGATTGAACAGTAAAACCAGGAGAAGAAGGAAACTAGCCAAAGAACGAAGATTAGCCCAAGAAGCAACTACTTCATCAGCACCACAAGTTATAGAAGAAGGGATGGCAGGCCATGGAGACCAAGATCCACCACCACCACCACCGCCTAGACCACCATGTGCTAACAGTCCAAGAAGAGCAGCACAGTTTGCACGAAATGACAACAATGCAAGAAATTCTGAAATGAAGACTGGCATTCTTCAGCTACTTTATGCTAGTCCCTTTGCAGGTCTTGATCATGAGGACCCATATACACACTTGACAAAGTTTTATGAAATTGCCGGAGCAGTCGGAGCCCCTGAAAGAGAGGAAGAGCAGGTGTTTAAGAGATTATTCCCTCACTCCTTGATTGGCAAAGCAAAGGATTGGTATCTAGACCAACCCACTCAAACCATGACAAATTGGAATGAGTTAGAAGAAAAGTTTCTTGATAAGTTCTTCCCTCAGTCACGGTTGCTTGAAGCAAAAACAGCAATTTCAGTGTTCTCTCAAGGTGTAAATGAAACTCTCAATGAGGCATGGGAAAGGTATAAGTCAATGTTGAGAAAGTGTCCTAGTCATGGATTTGACGAACTTACTCAGATTCACATTTTTCGTAATGGCTTACAACCACAACCTAAGCTTCTGTTAGATGCTACAGCTGGAGGTTCCTTGATGGCTAAGACAGCAGAGGAGGCAATAGAGATAATTGAGAAAATGGCCAGAAATGATCATCAGGTGCAACATAACCGAGGAGTTGTTCAAAAGAAACCGGGGCTTATTGAATTAGGAACCAATGATGTTATTCTTGCTCAGAATAAGCTTCTTTCTCAAAAAGTGGAGGAGCTTACAAAACAAATGGTAAAGTTACCTCAACAACTCAAAGAGCTACAAGATCCTAACAAGAATAAACAAATTGCGTTGTGTGAGCTTTGTAGTGGAGACCACCCTACCGGATATTGTCCACCGGTGAATGAAGTGAATTACATGGCGAATCAAAATCAAGGAGGCTATCAACAAAGACAAGCTCCTTACCAAAATCAAGGTGGATACCAACAAAGGCCTAATGCACCACAATATGGCCAAGGGTGGAGACAAGATAATTATCAACAAAGACAAAGTCCTTATCAACAACAACCACCTTCTCAAGACAAGCCTTCAAAGTTGGAGGAGACTCTAAATCAATTCATGCAAGCATCAATGGCGAATCAAAAGAGTAATGAAGCGGCAATAAAGAATTTAGAGACTCAAGTCGGCCAACTTGCAAAATAACTAGCCGAGAAGCAAACCGGACCGTCATTCACGGCAAACACTCAAACCAATCCTAAGGAGCATTGCAAAGCGGTTGTAACTAGGAGTGGGAGAGTGCTTGAAAGTGAAGTGGAGAAGGAGGTTGATGAGGAGGAAGTTAGGATAGAAAAGGAGAAAGAGGTAGAAAGTGAAGTAGAACCAAAGAAAGATGAGGGAGTGTTAGTTGAAAATGAGAGTGAAGAAAAAAGTGAGGAAGAAAAAAAAAAATAGAGAGAAAAAGAGAAAGATTCAAGAGGGAAAGAAGAAAGTTATGAGTCCTCCCGTTCGTAATCTACCTTACCCTCATGATCCCTCAAAGAAAGATAATGAGAGGCAATATGCTCGCTTTCTGGACATATTTCGACAATTGCAAATTAATATTCCTTTTGGTGAAGCTTTAGAGCAAATGCCAAAATATGCCAAGTTTATGAAGGACATCCTCACAAAGAAAAGAAGTTACACTGAACCCGAAACGGTTATCCTAGATACTAAATGTAGTGCAATCATTCAAAGTACTTTACCAAGAAAGGAAAGAGATCCGGGAAGAGTTACTTTGCCGGTTACTATTGGTGACATTCATATTGGAAGAGGTTTGGTCGACACGGGTTCAAGTATCAATTTGATTCCCTTATCCATGGTCAAGAGGTTAGGCATTGTTGATATGAAAAATACAAGAATGACACTTCAATTAGCCGATAAGTCTACAACTATGCCTTTTGGGATAGCGGAAGATTTACTTGTGAAAGTTGACAAGTTCTTCTTTCCAGTTGATTTTGTTGTCATTGATATGGAGGAAGATGTTGATACCCCATTGATACTAGGAAGACCTTTTATGAAGACGGCAAGGATGATGATAGACATTGATGATGGTTTGATGAAATTGAGGTTCCAAGATGAGGAAGTGTGTTTTAATCTCTCGGAAGCAATGAAACATCCAAATGATAATGGTGATTGTTTTAGAATTGATGCTATGGAGGAAGTTATCATGCAAGTTGAAAGTAGAGCTCATGTGTTCAACCCTCTTGAGAAAACATTAACCAAAGCTCTTGATGTTCTCAATGAAGAAGAAGAAAAAGAGATTGAAGAGTGTTTGCAAGATCTTGATGTTTTTGAAGAGATAAGTCCTTTTGAAGCAAAGATGGAGGAGTTGAAAGATGAGCCAAAGGTGGAGGAAACTAAGTTAGAATTGAAGATGTTACCACCCCATTTGAAATATGTTTTTCTTGAAGAAGGTGGTAAGAAGCCGGTGATCATTAGTGGTTCATTGTCTAACAAGGAGGAAGAGAAATTAATTCATGTGTTGAAAGCGAACAAGGAGGCGATAGGATGGGTTCTTTCCGATCTAAAAGGGATTAGTCCGGCCTATTGTATGCATAAAATTATGATGGAGGAGGATTTTAAACCGGTCGCTCAACCTCAACGCCGGTTGAATCCTACAATGAAAGAAGTTGTAAGAAAGGAAGTGGTGAAACTATTGGAAGCCGGAATGATTTATCCTATTTCCGATAGTGCATGGGTGAGTCCAGTCCAAGTGGTACCAAAGAAAGGAGGAATGACCGTGATCACAAATGACAAGAATGAGTTAATTCCGACAAGGACCGTGACGGGATGGAGGATATGCATTGATTACCGAAAGCTTAACCAAGCTACTAGGAAAGATCACTTCCCTTTACCTTTTATGGACCAAATGTTGGAAAGGTTATCGGGTCAAGAGTTTTATTGTTTCTTGGATGTCTATTCCGGGTACAACCAAATTTCGGTCAATCCGGAAGATCAAGAGAAAACGGCGTTCACTTGTCCTTTTGGAATTTTTGCTTATAGGCGAATGCCGTTTGGATTGTGTAATACACCGGCCACTTTCCAAAGATGTATGCAAGCTATCTTCTCGGACTTCATAGAAAAGACAATGGAAGTTTTCATGGATGACTTCTCCGTTTTTGGAGCTTCATTTGATCTTTGTTTGAAGAATTTGGATGTCGTTTTGAAAAGATGTGTTGAAACCAACTTGGTCCTCAATTGGGAAAAATGCAATTTCATGGTTACCGAAGGCATAGTTCTTGGTCACAAAGTCTCTTCCAAAGGAATTGAAATCGATCGAGCAAAAGTGGAGGTTATTGAAAAGTTGCCACCGCCAACAAATGTCAAAGGAATTCGAAGCTTCTTAGGCCATGCGGGATTCTATAGGAGGTTCATCAAGGACTTCTCAAATATTGCAAAGCCTTTGAGCAATTTGCTCAACAAAGATAAGCCTTTTATTTTTGATAATGCATGTCTTTTAGCTTTTAATGAATTAAAACAAAGATTGACTAACGCACCCATAATCATAGCGCCCGATTGGAAACTTGATTTTGAACTAATGTGTGACGCTAGTGATTATGCGGTAGGAGCGGTGTTGGGTCAAAGAAAAGAAAAAAAATTTCATGCTATACATTATGCTAGTAAGGTTCTTAATGAGGCACAAATTAATTATGCAACAACCGAAAAAGAATTACTAGCTATTGTATATGCATTAGAAAAATTTAGATCCTACTTAATTGGTTCGAAAGTTGTTGTTTACACTGACCATGCAGCGATAAAGTATTTGCTTACCAAGCCGGATTCAAAGCAAAGGCTCATTAGGTGGATATTGTTGTTACAAGAATTCCACTTTGAGATTAAAGACAAGAAAGGAGCGGAAAACTTGGTAGCAGATCATTTGTCAAGGTTAGTGAATAAGGAGGTAACAAACAAAAAAGAAGAGGTTTTGGAATCATTCCCTGATGAAAAGTTGTTCATGGTAGAAGAAAGACCGTGGTTTGCTGACATGGCTAATCACAAGGCATCGGGATGGATACCGGAAGATTGGAGTAAAAGTGCAAGAAAGAAGTTCCTTCATGATGCCAAATTTTATGTGTGGGATGATCCATACTTGTTCAAAATTGGTGTGGATGGTGTGTTAAGGAGATGTGTGACAAGGGAAGAAGCAATGAGAATCTTGTGGCATTGTCATAACTCACCTTATGGTGGACACTATGGTGGACAAAGAACGGCGGCAAAAGTTCTCCAATCCGGGTTCTATTGGCCAACGTTATTCAAAGATGCTTACTTGCATGCACAAAGTTGTGACAATTGTCAAAGAAGTGGTGGAGTGAGCAAGAGAAATGAGATGCCATTGACAAATATGTTGGAAGTGGAAGTATTTGATTGTTGGGGAATAGACTTTGTAGGACCATTTCCTTCATCTTTTGGTTGTGAGTATATATTGGTTGCGGTTGATTACGTTTCAAAATGGGTGGAAGCAATAGCGTGTCCAAAGGCGGATGGAAAGACCGTAATCAAGTTCTTGAAGAAAAAAATTTTTACAAGGTTTGGAACACCAAGGATTCTCATTAGTGATGGTGGCTCACATTTTTGCAACACACAACTTGAAAAAGTCTTACAACAATATGGTGTGAAGCACAAAGTAACAACGGCCTATCATCCACAAGCTAATGGTCAAGCCGAAGTGTCCAACCGAGAAATTAAAAGAATCTTGGAAAAAACTGTTTCTTCATCAAGAAAGGATTGGTCACAAAAGTTTGATGATGCTTTATGGGCTTACCGTACGACATACAAGGCACCGATTGGTTTTACTCCGTTTCAAATGGTTTACGGGAAGAGTTGTCATTTACCCGTGGAATTGGAGCATAAGGCATTTTGGGCCTTGAAGTTGCTTAATTTTGATCATAAGGCAAGTGGTGAAATGAGAAGATTGCAATTGCTTGAGATGGAAGAATTGCGATTACAAGCCTATGAATCCAACAAGATCTACAAGGAGAAAGTGAAAGGATATCATGATAAAAAGATTGTGGAGAAGGAGTTCAAGGAAGGCCAAATGGTTCTATTGTTTAATTCAAGGTTGAAGTTGTTTCCGGGTAAATTGAAGTCGAAGTGGTCGGGTCCGTTCCGAATCAAGGAAGTAAAAGACTATGGAGCGGTTGTGCTTGAAAATCCGACAACAAATGAAAGTTGGACTGTGAATGGTCAAAGACTCAAGCCGTATCTTGGTGGTGAATTCGATCGAAGTTCGGAAGCCGTTCTGATTTTTGATCCGTAAAGCCGCCTCGGACCGTCGAGCTAACCGACGTTAAACAAAGCGCTAGTTGGGAGGCACCCCAACATTGTAAGTATTTTATGCTTTGTGTGTGTGTGTTGTGACTGTTAGGAAAGTCGAGAAAAATCGGGGCTTGGGGGACTGCTGAGAATTCTGCAGAAAACAGAATTTTACTGATACCGCTAAGCGGCCGTCACGCCGCTAAGCGGCCGTCACGCCGCTAAGCGGCCAAACAAAAATGCAGAAAAAAAATATAGTGGGCCAGAGGGTCTGACCCGGCCCAGATCAAAAGAGAAACAAGTTATGAGGGGCTGAGCGGCCAGAAACCCTAGCCACCTCATTTCTCCCAAGTTTTCAAGTTCCCTCTTATCCTAACTCAATATTTGCATCCATCATTGGAAGGAAGTTCTTTTGTTCAAATCATTTCCATCAATTATCTCTTCCATTTGTGTTTGCAAGGTAAATGTTTTGTTTATTTTCTTTGAAAAAGTTTTTGTAAATTGATAGCAATAGTAGTCAATGTTTAGATATGTTCATAAATATAGATTTTGTGTTTAGATTGTGATTAGGTTGTTGTTTTTGTGAACTAATTTCTGGAATGTGTGTTAAGAACCCTAGTTTGTGTAAATTAGGTTAGTGTAGTGATTAGGATAAGAATTAGTGTTAGTATTCATCACTGGTTGCCATTCTGATGCAGAAGGAGTGAAGAAAGTGTATGAATTAGCAAGTCATAGTAGACTGCGTTTCTGCAGAAATTTTTCTGAGAAATCGCAGGTCCGCTAAGCGGACGTCACCCCGCTAAGCGGCTGATGCTGATGACAGAAATTTTTTTCTGTTTCTGGTTTAGTTCAGGCACTCAAAGTTGGGTCTAGCACCATTAGTTAGCTATGTTTAATTGCAATATTATGTATTTAACAGTGTGGTGTGCTTTTTGTTGTGATGTGCAGATGACTTCTCGCCAAAACCGAAGCAAAAGAGGACGATTCCCAGGCTCTAGTTCTGGACAAGCTCCCGTTCCCGAAGCACCCCAATTTGACAATGCAAGGTTTTTGAGTGCTGAGCATCAAGAGTGGTTTGGACGGTTGTGCGGAAGAAAAATTTTACCGGAGAAAATCTTTGACCTCAAGCCTAATGGGGATTATAGGCAATTTGTGGAAGACATGCACAATCGTAGGTGGGATGTTCTTTTACAACCGGACACTCGTATCAATGTGGATATTGTGAGGGAATTTTATGCGAATGCAATGCCAACGGAAGATACGAAGTATGTGCGCAAAACAGTTGTGAGGGGGAGAGCCATTTCATTCAACCGGGCTGCCATTAGTTCTTATCTTGGTGATCCAATGGCCCTTCCTGAAAATGGTTGTGAGTATGCAAGGATGCATAGAGCAAGGCAATGGAATATGGAACAAGTTGCAGAGGTCCTTTTCTTTCAGGGTCGTGGTTTTTCTCTTAACCCGGCTGGAATACCAGTGAAGATGGACCGAGGGAATATGAATCAGATGGCTTAACTCTACCTGACCTTGCTTCTGAACAACTTGAAGCCAAAGAGCCACAACAGTGATCTCACATTAGCTAACTCTTGTTTGTTATTTGCTATGATGACAGGTGTTGAAATTGACATTGCTCAGATTATTTCTGAGGAGATGCGAGAGGTGGCTTCTAGTGGGCATGCTTTAGGGAATCGACCTGCTGGTCAACTTCCTTATCCTGCTATGATTATGGGATTGTGCAGGAGGGCTAGGGTGGAGATTCCAGATGAGGTTCAGATGGCTATTATTAGTAAGGTGGATGACATTTATGTTGCTCGGTTTTGTTCTCCTAGGGCAAGGGGTCGTCATCAGCCGCAACCTGAAGCAGTAGCTCCTCCTGCCGGCCCAGCAAGGTATAATCAACAAATGGCGTGCAGATACAGTTGGGATTATATGGATGCTTTGCGAAGGTCGGAGGCTACCATTCACGACTCTTTGCACCGCTTGTACCTGAAGATGAGCGATCCTTCCAGTGTGACTTCGTTTACTACAAATGAGCAGTATGAGGCCATTTGTAACTATCCGGAGGATAGGCCATTCTTTAGGGATGGAGGAGGAGTGAATGAGGAAGGAGCTAATGAAGAGGAAGGTGAAGAAGAAAATCAAGAAAGAGAGGAAGATGGTGATGAGTGATGATACCTTTATGGTGATGTTGTTGTGTTTTATTGTGTTTTGTTTATTAGTATTTTAATTTTATGTTGAATATTTAGGAATGTTTTGTTACCATCCTTAGGGATGTGTGTTTTTGTTGTTGTAATGAAGTGGCAAATGGTGCTACTAAGACATCTTTGAGGCATTTGCCATTGGCAATTTGTCTCTAATATATTATCATATTAGGTGTGTGTGTTTTATTGTGTTTTGTTTATTAGTATTTTAATTTTATGTTGAATATTTAGGAATGTTTTGTTACCATCCTTAGGGATGTGTGTTTTTGTTGTTGTAATGAAGTGGCAAATGGTGCTACTAAGACATCTTTGAGGCATTTGCCATTGGCAATTTGTCTCTAATATATTATCATATTAGGTGTGTGTTATATTTTGTGTTTTTGTTATAGTGTTAAGTTTGGGTAGTTATATAATATAGTTATAGTAAATATAATAGTAGTGCTAGTAATATTATAATAGTACTAATAAAATAATAGTAGTAATTATGTTTTAATATAATATTAGTAATTATAAGAAATTTTTTGTTGTTTGTCCTTGTGATGAATAGAAAAAAACTCAAGCAAGCAAAGTCTCATCAAAGAGTTGTAACATCAAAGTTGGATGGTGATGATAATGCTCTTGATGCGGTGCATGCTAAGGTAACGATTTTCTTGCTTTGTAGATATTAGTGTGAATATGATTTAGGTGCTTTATACAAAAACTTGTCATCACTTTGCATTTGAAAGATTTTGTTCATATTTGAATCAAGTTAGGACATAACTACATAAGTGAGAGGACTTTCCATTGTGTACTATAAACTTTTGTGTGTGCTAGCAATTGGTGTTAACTGGGACGATTCATGCTTAATCTGCTTTGTTTAAAGTGTTAGAACATAGAAGTGATCGAGGCAATTTATTTTGTGTATTACGAGAAAAACCACCTTCCAAAAGGCCACCTGTGAGAGTGTGATCAATTGAAACCAATTTTGAGCCTTAAATTTTGATTTTGCCAAGTGAGTCGAATGAGAACCGACAAGCTAGTAAGTACTCGCTTATTGAGTTTGTTGAAGAAAAGCAAAGAAAGAAAACTTTTGACTCACTTGGAAAATATTTTCTTTGGTAGACACTTAACCCTATTGCACTTAAATCTTAAATGAAGAGCATAATTGTGTTGAATTATTGAATTGTTCAAAGTTGGGGAGAGGAGTTTACTTGAGAAAAAGAAAAAAAAAAAGGAAATGGTGGCATAATAGAACAATGCATTCATAACAAAGAAAAAAAAATGAATTGAAAAAGAAAAGAAAAATTACAATGTTATGAAAAATCAAAAGATAAAAGAAAGAATGCATTGTAGTGATTTGTGTTGTAAAGTCAAAAGGGAGAAATAAGAAAGTTGTGTAAATAGTGTGATTGAATAAATGCTCTTCATGCAATTGTCCCTTTTTGACTCATTGGCTATGTAGAAATGTCACTTGTTTGGAACCGAGCCAAGTTACAACCGAAAAAGCCCTCGTGATCTTTGTTTCTATCATTTTGTTTACTTAGTTAGATGAATGTATGAATTGTCTTGAATGTGCATAATTGCTAGGGAGAGTGATAAGTCCTTTGTGTTAACATGATTATAGCACTTTGTCCTTCATTTTTGAAGTTGATTGTAGGTGATTCAAGTTTGAACATCATTTTGAAAAATGCAAGTGTGGTGAAGTGTTTATGTTTAGAACCTAACTCATATTCATGTTTTGATCTTGTACAAGCAAGGGATGGTTATGGAGCATGCATGTAAGTCAAGTTTGAACCATTCTCTTTATGTGCTAACCTTGTAAATATTATTTTTGTGCTTGTTGAGTTGTTCTTGTTTGAGGACAAACAAAGGTCAAAGTTGGGGAGAGTTGTTAGAATCCAAAATGTGGATAATTGTTGATAACTTTTGTGGTATTTTGATAACTTTTCTCAATTCTTTTCCACTTAATTACGGTTCGTAATCGTGTAAATAAATAAAGCGAGTTTAGTAGTAAATATATTATTTATAAGCTTTTCTTATGTTTTTTTTGTAGGTTTTATGCATTTTGGGAAGTATTAGGAGGTAATGAGACATTTAGGAGCAAGTTTGGAGGCCAAAGGAAGAAGTTTTGCTCAGCAAGGGCCGCTCAGCGGCGTGTAAGCGCGCTTTCCAGAAGCGAGAGGAAAATTGTGTTCAGCAAGTTCCGCTAAGCGGCCTCAGCCCGCTTAGCGGCCTCCAGCGTGGAAGCAGATATTTTGTGAGGTCCGCTTAGCGGCCCTTTGGGCGCTAAGCGGAGGTACTTTTTCAAGTGACCACTTTTAGGCACTTAGAGATATTTTGGGGACAATCTTATCTTGTTCTTTTGATTCTTACCAACCATACACTCTAGGGCAAGAGAAGAAGAGAGAAAAACTCATAAATATTCAAGATTTGTCAAGCATTTTTCTTCATCATCTTTGAATTTCTATGCTAGGAGATCTTGTGTTGATGTTTGTTGTTGAAGCTATGGATAGCTAAACTCCTCATGTGTCAAGATTAGAGGTAGTTAGCTTGTAGAGTATGTATTCAACTTGATCTTTTGTATATGAACCTTGTTGGTGATTAATATATGGTGAATATCTTTGTATTCATGTTTATATGTTGTTTTGATACACTATTGAGAGATATGTTTCAAATCTTGACCAAAAGGGTATTCATCTATCAATAATAAAACTCTAGAGATAGATTTGTGAGTTGATAATCACTTGTATCAAACTTTAAAGTTTATTATATCAATTGTCGGCATGAGAGATCATCTGACAGTTAATATAACAACAATCACGATACTGCTTTAGAGATAAACAGTGTCGAGAGGATACGTGATTGTATTAATCATTGATATGTTCATATACATGATCATCAGAGTATATTCAAAAGCAAGTTAATGAAAACTAATCTTGACACAGTTTTACCAAACCGTTTTTAAACCCTAAGTTATTGTCTTTACTTTCTTTTCATGCTATTTATCTTTCATGACACTAAAAACATCCAGAATCTTAACTCAAAATACACTAAGCTGTAGAACGGCGATAATATCGCATCAATCCCTGAGGAGACGATATTAGAAATACTTATCCTATACTTTCTAACAATTCTCTTTGCGTAGTTTTTCTTGGTTTTCTTTTTTACACTCGGTTATTGTTAAGGATTACCTCTTAGACAAGGAGGGTACCCCTAGGCTTAGGCTTTGTTTCTAAGGGGTCTTGGCTTGGTCCCCCCTTATGTATCTTGTTATCCTTTTTTTGTTTAATATATTTTCTTCAGTTTAAAGAAAAAAAAGAGGGAGGAGTTGTGTATATAGTCATTGCTAGAGATAATATAAGAGAAACTCTCACCCGCGTCTTTGTTCTCTCACACATCATGCAAGTTGTCTAAAATGACCTATTTTTGTTGATGTACTTTCGGAAGTACTTTTTTGTTTAACGTTGTTTTGTTCCGTAGATGCACACACGGAAGCTTCCGTAGATGCATCTACGGAAGCATTTGATGTTATATTCACACCAGACTCTTCCTCTCCCCCATTCTTCACATTCTCATTTCCAAACTATCGAACTCTCTCAACCTCTAAAATCAAACTTCCATCGAAGTTGTTTTCTTCCTATCGAGTTCGGTCGGTAACGTCAAGAACAACTACCAACACATTCCAACAAGTTCCAAACTCCATTTAACCAGTAAGTTTTCGATATTTTCGAGTTAATTTAGAGTTTTTGTAATAGAGATTGAAATCGATATTTAGGTGTAGAAATGATTGAGTAATGTAAGAAATGTGGTTTAGCGATAATGGAGGTCCTTTTTCAAGTGTAAAATGGTCGATCTATCCATTAAAAGGGTGTTGTTAACCCTCTGCAATAGTGACCAGACACTATTATTGGGTTTTGGAGGTTTCAGAACCTTTCGTAGATGCATCTACGAAAGAGTGGAACATTGGGTCACTCCGTTGATGCACCTACGAAAGAAATCTATTTTTTGAAATGTAAGATACTTCTGTAGATGCATCTACGAAAGGTTCTGTGATGGTTTTTTTCCTTGTTATAACTATGTAGTAACTTACTCGATTTTATTAAATCACAATGCATACATTATGGTCGACCATCTAGACCGCATTATACATGGAAGGACTCCATAACATGCATTTGTGCGGCGTGAACGGATGTGTATAGTATCACAGGTGACAGATGGAGCTGTTGTTTCATCTGATGTACCTGCTACACCCGTTCCAGTCAGGTCGTCTCCTTCTATTCCAATTGACAGGCCTTCTCCGCCCGTTCCAATTTCGAGGCCTACTTCATCTTCTAATGCATCACAGATTCCTCGGGATGATGTGAAGGGTTTCTCACAGATGCCTGCCGCCCGCAGACGTCTCTATATGTGTGCCAATGTCAGTGACAGATACTGCAGGATCTTCGGTGCCATCTACTGAGAACCACATATTTGATAGGCACTCAGCTCTTTGTGGACACGAGCTCAACGTACACAGACGTCGTTTGCTTGACGTACTTATCGGACCTCACACGTGTCCATGAGTACAACTAGGGAGCAATTACACTGGCGTACACTTACCACAGACTCAGAAAAGGATGTCTGTGGAAGGCGAGGACTGTAGCTTGCAGTTGTACCCTCTTAGTGGTAACAATCTTATTTCTTTCTACATTTTCTCAAAGTTTATTATATATTTGGTGATAGTATGTTTGATCACCTTTTTTTCAGGCATGGATGGGGAGAGGTGTCGGGTTACACTGAGGACATGTCGCGTGCCAGAACTGTTGCCCCCTAGAGGGAACCACATGTTGGAGCCTTACAGACACTGTCTTGACCGCATGGCTGCTGAGAACATCCACTTCGACTGCTACGCTGATCACCGTGAGATGGTTCTGTTTGATGAGATCATACTATATTCTCGATGGTTGACTTCTAGTTCGACCATCATTGTGTGTTATCTTCTAGAGCGCGTCATGCTTCAGTTCGACTACCAGCAGACCATACCTCGCCTGACTTCTGACTCCGCTCCTATCGCCATGACCCATCGGCAGCTAGACAGGGTCTTTGCAAATTGTGAGCACCATTTGATTCCTGCCGAGGCTCGGGCGACCACATCAGAGAGGGACTGGAGCTGCGTCGACAGGTACATCACCTGGTACTACAGAGTGTCGCACCCATACATGTTTTCCACTGCACCTGGATTACCACTCAGACCAGCCCACGAGGAGATTTTGCGGGCTCATCGGGCTCAGATGGGCCACACCCAAGATGTTCTTCCTCGGTGTGTTGAGATTGCTGACATGGCGCGGGCAGACATTGCCGATGGGTTGTTCCCTGAGGGGTCTGCTGGCCTGCGTCTTGTAGAAAGTATTATTAGGGTGGCAGAGGAGACATTTTTGTACCGTAGAAACCGTTCCAGGACAGGTGTGGCACTCGACGGTGGAGACATAGTAGCCAACAGACGACGCGGTGGACGTAGAGGCGGAGGCGGGGCCAGAGGCAATAGAGAGGCGCAATATGATGTCTGGCACACACAGTAGTAATGCCTGTGATGTATTTGATATATGTATTTTCATTTCATTTATGTACGAGGTTTTGATATACGTATTCGACATTATTACTCGACGATTTATACGATGTGTTTTTTTGTGTATTATTTACTATTGCGTTTTTAATTGAATTTTCCATTGTTGTTATAAAAATTGAGTTTTTGAGTCAAATATTTGTCAGTTGAAAATTTAGCAGACTGTTCCGTAGATGCATCGGAACACTCTATCTAAATATGTTCCGTAGATGTACCTACAAAAAGAAACAAATTTTTTGGAAAAAAAAAAGCTTTTTGAAAGTGCATTTACGAAAGCAGAGGGTAAAATTGAAATTTTGAAAAATGGCTCAAAGATTCAGGGATAGTAATTGTGTATATTATCATTGCATAATATAGGAGTAATGATATTATTATGCTAAAAGTGACAACTACACTGTAAATACAATTTAGTTTTTTTATTATATTTAATAATTATTTTTTTCAATTTTTCCAATGAAATAAATATAAATCCCTGTTGTATTTTACTTGGTGTAAGATAGGTGTAAAAAATCTGGTGAAATCATAACACTCCTCGTGATATAAATATATAAATAGGGGTAGTTGTGTATATAATCATTGCTAGAGGTATATAAAGATATCATTGAAAATAGGGAGTAGCTGTGTATATAATCATTGCTAGAGGTATATAAAGATAGACCATTTCTTAACCCACCACTATGCGTTATTTATGCACTACCCAATTGATAAAATTGTTCTCGTGTTTTTGTAAATGTATTTTCGAAAGTATTTTATTTTTTAAAAAAATTGGTTTTTTCCGTAGATGGATCTACGGAACCGCTTAAAACATAGTGAAACGTGAACATAGTGAAATTAGGGATTTTCCCAATTAATTGAGAAAATCTCCAATTAAATTACAAATTAATTGAGAAAATCCAAAATTTTCAATTAATTGAAAAAAATCTTTCGTAGTTACATCTACGAAAAAGCTTGATGGATTTGATATCTACAGAAGCAAGGAGGCAAAATTGGAATTTTGCGTGATATATAAAAGATCATGAAATTAGTTGTGAAATGGTCTGCATATCATTGATATTAGAGAAAGTGCTTAAGAATGTTTTACTTGGTATTGTGAGCATCGAAGAATAACTCTATAATAAAAGCAAGTCTTACATAGGCACAAATTTAATTTTGGCAAACTCACCAAAAACTGAAATGTAAAATTAGTTTTTTTATTGTTTTAAAAATAATTATAAAAAATCAAAAGTATAATTGATATAAGTGGATGTGCCTAAGAATTTTTTATTTGATCTTGTGACCATATAAGAAATTAAGAATAACTCATATAATAATGATAATAATGATAAAAATTTCAAAATGGCACTACGGGTGGAAGAGAAAAACACATGACAAACAAAAATAAGAAAACGAAAAAGCTATAAAGTTTGTTTACTAAATATTTTTGAATAGGAAGCTTGTTTATAATTAGACCGTTAGGCAGTGCAAACACGTTGCTTTTAAAACTAAGTTTTATTACCAAGCAGGCTTTTCCTAACATGCAAGAATACGTCTCCATAAAAAAGAAAGTAGGTCCGACCGAGTCATTGGCGTTCTTCTTTCCGCGTTTGGTTCGTCCTTTACGCGTTTTCGGCTAATCATGGAATCATTGTCACTAACCATCTCAAATTTACAGAATTTGATTGTCACTAACCATCTAAAAAGTGGAATGGATTATATTCAAAACCAAAAAATAGGTTTCGTAATTTATTTTGACACGGTAATATTTATTACTATTACTTCATGAATATTAACAGAATTGACTCATACTTCTCTAAATACTCTTTAAGCTTTAAACTTTATATAATCATAAAAAAAAAGCTCAAAATATTCTGGATCATGAAAACAGTTAATCAATAAAAATTCAAAACATGTTTTTTTAAGCTAATCACGATTAACTGATTAAGATGCTTTTTAGGCTTTTATAAGTTATGACCCCACATTTTACTTTAAACTAAAGTTTGGAGACGTCGTTGAAAAGACTACCCCACCCCCCAACTACTACTAGTCATAAAAAAGGGCCATAAGTACAAAAACACAAATAACGCGGTTGACCTCTAAGACCCCAGAAACGGTAATACTCATTAAATTCCCACAACAAAATGAAGTAAGTAAGCTTAGCTCTTTCCACGAAATCTTCAAACTTGGTGTCTAGTTTAACTCCCTGCTTCTTAGAAACCTTCAATAACTCTCTCGCTGCTTACAAATACAAACCATTCTTTCATCCAAAACCTTTTCATCTCATCATATCAGCTTAGGTTAAACTCATCAAATCGAGAAAAAAAATACTGTTAAATTTGTTCTTGGAGCCTTGGATTCGGTTATGGAGAACTATTTGCAAGAGAATTTTGGAGGAGTCAAGTCCAAAAACTCCTCCGAAGAAGCTCTCAGAAGATGGAGAGATGTATGCGGATTCGTCAAGAATCCCAAAAGACGATTCCGTTTCACTGCAAATCTCTCCAAGAGAGAAGAAGCCGCCGCTATGCGTCGCACCAATCAGGTTTCTATTTTTTTATTTATTTTTGGATAAACTAATTTTATTTATTATTTACACATGTTGGATGGCTCCAATGATATTTTAGATTAATTTTTAGTATAAATTGCCATTGGTTGCTTTTAATAGTAAAAAAATGTTAAAATAATATTTATTGCATATAGTTATGTGTGCATATTTGTCCTGTCGTTCATTTTTTGAGATATTTTTTGGACTATTAGGCGTTATGTGAATCTTATGGGTCCACCTTAGACTGAGAGTTACAAATTATAATTTACAAAACAGAAAAAAAGACTTAGAAATTATTTGAAATTCAATCTTCCATAACGATTTATAAGAAGAAAAAAAAACTAATATTTCACACTTAACCTCTTTACCGTTAGAGAATGCAATTTAATCGTATTGGTTTGAATAAAAATAGGGAAAAATAATTAGTTTTATTCTTACCAATTCTGAATAAAAGCATGAACTTGACCCTTAACCTTAAGAATTTGTTAATTCCAGATCTAGAGCATATCTAGTAGATTATTTAGTAATTAAAAAGTTGCTACATTCAATAAATGACAAACATAAATGCATAAATTAGCTAATGTAGAGTTTTACTAGCATTTTTGCTAGCATACAAGTTATAAAATGGAAACATTTCAAAATAATTATCGAAGCATCAGAAACTAACTGACCAACATTTTGATTACACGCCGAAAAAGACTAATATTTTGATCTTGCTTTCCTGTTGTAAGCTCGCTTATGATTCACTCATACTTATGTGCTCATTTACCGTATGAAAACTGTTTTTCTAAATAAAGAATTTGGAAACACTTATAAAGTACTATAAACAGACATTCCTCAGTTTTCTCTTCAATACATAAAATGTGACATCTTGATGTTTTGTTTCTGAAAAGACTTGTTCTCTCCTTACTGCAGGAGAAGCTGAGGGTTGCAGTATTGGTTTCCAAAGCAGCATTTCAGTTTATCCAAGGTATGTTTTTTCAGAGCATTATTTCCATAGCTTACAAAAAATTAGAGGCAATATATTTACTTCCGATAATATCCACAGGCGCAAAACCAAGTGATTACAAAGTGCCGGAGTATGTTAAAGATGCAGGATTTCAAATCTGTGGCGATGAATTGGGGTCTATTGTAGAAGGCCATGATGTAAAGAAGTTGAAATATCATGGTAAGATTGATGGCATTGCAGAAAAACTTTGTACATCAACCACTGTTGGGATTAGCAATGAGACTGATTTACTGGATAAAAGACAAGAGATATATGGAATCAATAAATTCACTGAAAGTCAGGCTAAAAGCTTCTGGGTTTTTGTTTGGGAAGCACTTCAAGACATGACTCTCATGATACTTGGAGTGTGTGCTATTGTGTCTCTGATTGTTGGCATTGCAACAGAAGGATGGCCAAAGGGAGCTCATGATGGTCTTGGAATTGTTGCTAGTATCTTATTGGTTGTGTTTGTGACTGCAACAAGTGATTATCGTCAATCGTTACAGTTCAAAGATTTGGACAAGGAGAAGAAGAAAATTTCCATGCAGGTTACTAGAAACGGATATAGGCAGAAAATGTCTATATATGAATTACTTCCTGGCGATATCGTGCATCTTGCCATAGGTGACCAAGTCCCTGCTGATGGACTATTTGTTTCTGGATTTTCTCTGTTGATTGATGAGTCAAGTTTAACAGGAGAGAGTGAACCCGTGGTGGTGAATTCCGAAAATCCATTTCTTCTTTCAGGAACCAAGGTCCAAGATGGATCATGCAAGATGTTGATTACCACAGTTGGAATGAGGACTCAGTGGGGTAAGTTGATGGCTACTCTCAGTGAAGGTGGTGATGATGAAACCCCATTACAGGTGAAACTTAATGGAGTGGCAACCATTATTGGGAAAATAGGCCTATTCTTTGCAGTTGTCACTTTTGCTGTTCTTATGCAAGGACTTGTGAGCGCTAAACTCCAACAAGAAAGCTTCTGGAGCTGGAATGGGGATGATGCTCTGGAGATGTTGGAGTACTTTGCGATCGCAGTTACCATTGTTGTTGTGGCTGTTCCAGAAGGACTTCCATTAGCTGTGACATTGAGCCTTGCATTTGCTATGAAAAAAATGATGAACGACAAAGCCCTTGTCCGAAATTTGGCAGCATGTGAGACCATGGGATCAGCCACAACTATATGTAGTGACAAAACCGGGACACTAACAACCAATCACATGACTGTTGTGAAAACGTGCATTTGTATGAAAAGCAAGGAAGTGAGCAACAAGACTTCTACTTTGTGCTCTGAACTCCCAGAATCTTCTGTGAAACTGCTGCTACAGTCAATATTTAACAACACCGGAGGAGAGGTTGTGGTTAACAAACAAGGCAAACATGAGATTTTAGGGACCCCAACCGAGACTGCGATATTGGAATTTGGCTTGTCATTAGGTGGTGATTTTCAAGGAGAGAGACAAGCATGCAAGCTTGTTAAAGTTGAGCCATTCAACTCAACTAAGAAAAGAATGGGTGTAGTGGTGGAGCTCCCTAGTGGAGGTTTAAGAGCACACTGTAAAGGTGCTTCTGAAATAGTTCTTGCTGCTTGTGACAAAGTTCTCAATTCAAATGGCGATGTTGTCCCACTTGATGAAGAATCAATTAACCATCTTCAGACTACAATAAACCAGTTTGCTAATGAGGCACTTAGAACTTTATGCCTTGCCTATATGGAACTGGAAAATGGGTTCTCTGCCGAAGACACCATTCCTGTTACTGGATTCACTTGTATAGGAGTTGTTGGTATCAAAGATCCCGTTCGTCCTGGTGTTAAGGAGTCTGTAGCACTATGTCGTTCAGCTGGAATAACCGTGAGAATGGTTACAGGAGACAATATTAACACTGCAAAGGCTATAGCTAGGGAATGTGGGATTTTAACTGATGATGGCATAGCCATTGAAGGTCCGGAATTTAGAGAGAAGAGTTTGGAAGAGTTGCTTGTGCTGATTCCCAAAATTCAGGTTTTTTTTTTTACCTTCTTCTATAGCCTACTTCTAGATTGCTTCTTTACCAATCTATCTTTTAGTTAAAGATGATTTATGGATGATACTTTAAGTAACATAAATGTTTATTTCCTTTTAGGTTATGGCTCGATCCTCGCCTTTAGACAAACATACATTGGTGAAACACCTGCGTACCACATTTGGGGAAGTTGTAGCTGTAACTGGTGATGGAACAAATGATGCCCCGGCCCTTCATGAAGCTGACATTGGACTTGCCATGGGCATAGCTGGAACTGAGGTGCGTGGCAAATATCTGATACCAAATTAAAAGAAAAGGGGCTGTACTACATTTTAGTTGCTAATTTATTTTCTATTGCAACGATAATACCAGAGTCATGCTAATCACATTATGTGTGCAGGTTGCAAAAGAAAGTGCAGATGTCATCATTCTGGATGATAACTTCTCGACAATAGTAACCGTGGCCAAATGGGGACGTTCTGTTTACGTAAATATTCAGAAATTCGTACAGTTTCAGCTTACAGTTAATGTGGTTGCTTTAATAGTGAACTTTACATCAGCCTGCTTGACAGGTTAGAAAGTTAGATTAATATCTCTACTTTAAATTTGGATTTCATATCAGTTTGCGTGACATGATGACAGGATATAATTTTAGAAACATTTGATTCCTTATGTCTTTATGATATTATATACATTTTCTCTCCAGGAACTGCTCCACTCACTGCTGTTCAACTTTTATGGGTGAACATGATAATGGACACATTGGGAGCACTTGCACTCGCAACTGAACCTCCAAATGATGATTTAATGAAGCGTTCACCTGTTGGAAGAAAAGGGAACTTCATCAGCAATGTCATGTGGAGGAACATCATGGGACAATCGCTGTATCAGTTTATGGTGATATGGTTTCTTCAGTCAAAAGGAAAATCCATCTTCGCACTTGATGGCCCCAATTCGGATCTAGTCTTAAACACACTTATCTTCAACTCATTTGTCCTCTGTCAGGTACTTTTATAGAAAATGTTGAACAACTTGTTTCGGAATAATAATTATGACTGTTTAGAAAATTAGAAAAGATAGGTTAAAAGCATGTGATATTTAACTGTTGTATGAATGTGGTTTTGCAGGTTTTCAATGAGATAAACTCACGGGAGATGGAGAAAATTAATGTTTTTAAGGGCATATTGGATAATTATGTCTTTGTGGGGGTCATCAGTGCTACAATTTTCTTTCAAATCATAATAGTCGAGTACTTGGGAACCTTTGCAAACACAACACCTCTCACTCTGGTACAATGGTTCTTCTGCTTATTTGTCGGATTTATGGGCATGCCTATTGCTGCTCGCTTAAAGAAGATTCCTGTCTGAAGAAAGCAAATGAACATCTCTTAATCAAAAAGCAGTGAAAATTTGTAATTGTTAGTTGTTATGGTTACAATTGTTAGACCTTAGATCGCTCTCATTAGTGTAC